>NC_091282.1:135056404-135665031 GCF_032444005.1 Ranitomeya imitator
GGGGGCAGGCTCCCTTCAATTTCAGTTCATGTGCCTGCGTGGCGTTTGCAGGTCACGTTGCAAGCTACACAGCAGGGGAACAGCTGGCGTTGCTGAACCCCACTGACACATTGACTGGTGTTTTTCTCTGTGCAGATTGCATGTCCGGGCAAAAACTAGCGGTGTTAGAGCCCAGGGTCAGCAGGAGGAGGAGGAGAGGAGCAAAGTGTAGGCCGAAGCCTGCACTGGTGGCAGCTTTTGGTCGGTTGTGCCAGCGTGGCTTGTGCTGGACACGATGCCGGCTACACAGCGGGGGAACAGCAGGCGGTGCTGAACCCCACTAACACATTGGCTGGTGTTTTTCTCTGTGCAGCTAGCATGTCCGGGCAGAAACTGGCGTTGTTTGAGCCCAGGGTCAGCAGGAGGAGGAGAGGAGCAAAGTGTAGGCCGAAGCCTGCACTGGTGGCAGCTTTTGGTCGGTTGTGCCAGCGTGGCTTGTGCTGGACACGTTGCCGACTACACAGCAGGGGAACAGCTGGCGGTGCTGAACCCCACTGACACATCACCTAGTGTTTTTTTCTGTGTAGACAACACTTCCAGGTGGCAACTGACAGTGTTGAAACCCAGGGAATCAAAGAGGAGCAGAGTGTAGGCCGAAGCCTGCAGTGGAGCAAGTTGAAAGGGAACCTTTAACCCCCCCCCCCAGGCATTTGTTGCTGAAAGAGCCATCTTGTACAGCAGTAATACTGCACATGGAAAATGGTGGCTCCGAAAATTATGCTCCTTGCAAACGCTGAAGTACACACTCATATAATGTGTCCCCTCACACCGTCAAACCATCCCGGAAGTGGGACTTTCCTTTGTAATGTGACACAGCACAGCCGTCATTCCAACCCCCTTGGTGCCGGGCACCACCTCCTCAACGTTGTTTGGTTCTGTCACGGAGCCCGCACTGTAATGTTATCCCTTGGCCATGCACAGTTAGCGGTGCCCGTCTTCTGACATCATGTAGGTGTCAGGCTGGCAGTGCCTGTGCGTCCAAGCTGCCCGAGATCCAACCTTGCAGTGTCATCTAATGTAGTCCCACTGCGGGCCAGGGATCCATGGGCATGCGCAGTGCATATCATCGCCTCTCACTCACCTCCTTCCTGCTTCTTCAGACTGTGCGGCGTCACGGCCGTGGCATGCTATTAGGGATCAGCTGACGCCGCCTAGTCTGAAGAAGCGTGAAGAAGGGGAGTGAGAGGCTAGTATATGCACTGCGCATGGCCATGGATACCAGGCCCACTGTGGGATCACATTAGACGACACTGCGAGGTGTGATTTCGGGCAGCGTGGACGCACAGGCGCAGCCAGGACGACAACAAATGATGTCAGAGGACGGGCAGCGCAAACTGTGCATGGCCAAGGGATAACATAACAGCGCAGGGTCCATGACGGAATCAAACAACGCTAAGGAGGCAGCGCACGGTGCCAAGGGGGTAGCAATGACGGCTGTGCTGCGTCACATTACAAAGGAAAGTCCCACCTCCGGGACGGTTGGACGGTGTGAGGGGACACATTACATGAGTGTGTAGTTCAGCGTTTGCAAGGAGCATAATTTCAAGAGCGACCTTTCCCTTGTGCAGTATTAGTGCTGCACATGGTGGCTCTTTCAGTAACAAACGCCTAGGGGGGGGGGGGACAGGTCCCCTTACATTTTAGTTGTGCCAGCGTGGCGGTCGCATGACACGTTGCCGGATACACAGCTGGGGATCAGCTGACGTTACTGAACCCCAATAACAGAGGAGCGACTGTTGACTGTGCACACAGCACTTCCAGGCACCAACTGGCGGTGTTAGAGCCCAGGGACAGCAGGAGGAGCAGATTGGAGGTATTGCCGCACACACAGCTGGGGATCAGCTGACGTTACTGAACCCCAATAACAGAGGAGCGACTGTTGACTGTGCACACAGCACTTCCAGGCACCAACTAGCGGTGTTAGAGCCCAGGGACAGCAGGAGGAGCAGATTGGAGGTATTGCCGCACACACAGCTGGGGATCAGCTGACGTTACTGAACCCCAATAACAGAGGAGCGACTGTTGACTGTGCACACAGCACTTCCAGGCACCAACTGGCGGTGTTAGAGCCCAGGGACAGCAGGAGGAGCAGAGGAACAGAGTGTAGGCCGAAGCCTGATTGGAGCAAGTTGAAAGGAAACCTTTAACCCCCCCCCCCCAAGACGTTTGTAGCTGAAAGAGCCATGTTGTGCAGCACTAAGGATGCAAAAGGAAAAGGTTGCTCTTTTAATTATGCTCCTTGCAAACACCGAAGTAAACACTAAAAATGTGTCCCTTTATACCGTTAAACCGTTCCGGAGGTGCGAATTTCCTTCGTAATGGGACACAGCACAGCTGTCATTCCTATCCCCTTGATGCCGTGCGCTGCCTCCTCAGCGTTGTTTTAAGCTGCCACGGAGCCTGCGCTGTTCTGTTAGCCCTTGGCCATGCCCAATTAGCGCTGCCTGTCTTCTGACATAATTTGGTGTCAGGCTGTCAGTGCCTGTGCGTCCACGCTGCTCCAGATCCCACCTCGCAGTCTCATCTAACGTAATCCCACTGCGGGCCTTGGAACCATGGGCATGCACAGTGCATAACCTCGACTCTCACTCCCCTCCTTCCCTCTTCTTCAGACTGTGCGGTGTCACGGCCGTGGCATGCTAGGGATCAGCTGACGGCGCACAGTCTAAAGAAGGCGGAGGGAAATGAGCGAGAGCCCGAGGGGAAGATATGCACTGCGCATGCCCATGGATCCCAGGCCCGCAGTGTGACTCAATCAGAAGACACTGCGAGGCGGGATCTCGGGCACCGCGGCCGCACAGGCGCAGCCAGCCTGACACCAAATTATGTCAGAAGACAGGCAGCGCAAATAGGGCATGCCCAAGGGATAACAGAACAGCGCAGGCTCCGTGACAGCTTAAAACAACGCTGAGGAGGCAGCGCATGGCACCAAGGGGGTAGGAATGACGGCTGTGCTGCGTCACATTACAAAGGAAAGTCCCAGCTCCGGGACGGTATAACGGTATCAGTGAACACATTTTATAAGTGTTAAGTTCTGCGTGTGCAAAGAGCTAAAAAAAAAGAGCTACCTTTTCCTTGTGCAGCATTACTGCTGCACAAGATGGCTCTTTCAGTAACAAACGACGGGGGGGGGGGGGGGACAGGTTCCCTTACATTTAGGTTGTTGTGCCAGCGTGGCGGTCGCAGGACACATTGCCGGCTACACAGCTGGGGATCAGCTGACGTTACTGAAACCCAATAACACTGGGTCGTATGTTTTTACTGTGCAGCCTGCACTTCTGAGCCGCAACTGGCGGTGTTGGAGCCCAGGAATAGCAGTTCAGGTGGTAGAAAGATGAACACAGCAGGAGACCTGGATGACACCCAATTACTTAATCAGGCAGAGGAGTGGCAAATTCCTGCGAGATCCAGGCCTGGTTCATTTTCAGGAAAGTAAGCCGGTCAACGTTATCGGAGGATAGTCGCATGCGACGGTCTGTTAGTACACCACCTGCGGCACTAAAGACACGTTCCGATAAGACACTAGCCGCAGGGCAAGCCAGCACCTCCAATGCATACTGGCTTAGCTCTGGCCATGTATCCAGCTTAGAGACCCAAAACTTGAACGGGGAAGAGCCGTCTGGGAGTACAGTAAGAGGGCAAGCCATGTAGTCTGTCACCATCTGACGGAACCGTTGCCTCCTGCTGACTGGAGCCGCCGGTGATGGTGTAGACATTTGGGGCGGGCACACAAAAGTGTGCCAGAGTTGTGCCATACTGGGCTTGCCTTGGGCAGAGGCACTGCTTCTGCTCCCTCTTTGGGCAGAGCCTCCCCCACTGCCTCGACGCACTGAGCTGCTTTGTAAAGCACTAGCAGCACTCCTCTCAGTTGGACAGGAGAAGATGATGGAATTCACCAGTGTGTCGTGGTACTCCCGCAATTTACGCTCCCGGGTCAACGCAGGGATGAGGTTTTGGACGTTGTCCCGGTAGCGAGGATCGAGGAGGGTGAACACCCAATAATCAGGCATGTTGAGAATGTGGTCGATGCGGCGGTCGTTTCTCAGGCACTGCAGCATGAAATCCACCATGTGCTGCAGAGTGCCAACCGGCCCAGAAACGCTGTCCCCTGCTTGAGACATGATCTCTGCCCGCTCGTCATCACCCCACCCTCGCTGTACACACTGACCACTGGACAATTGTGTCGCTCCCTCCTCTGGACGGAGCTCTTCCTCCTCCATTGACTCCTCCTCATCCTCCTCACAAATTGGCCCCTGCGTACCCCTTTGTGAGGAACCACGTGGCGCTGACTCTCCAGAAGCTGATGGAAAAGGTGACTCCTCATCCTCCACCTCTTCCACCACATCATCCCTTAACCCTTGCAAAGTTTGCTGAAGCAGGCAGATAAGGGGGACAGTCATGCTGACTAGTGCATCATCTGCACTTGCCATCCGCGTGGAATAATCAAAAGGACGCAAAACCTGGCAGACGTCCTTCATAGTGGCCCACTCTGTGGTTGTGAAGTCTGATCGGCGCTGACTGCGACTTCTTTGCGCCTGATGCAGCTGGTACTCCATAACTGCTTGCTGCTGCTCACACAACCGCTCCAACATATGTAACGTGGAATTCCACCGGGTAGGTAGGTCACATATGATGCGGTGTTCCGGAAGGCGGAATCGGCGCTGCAGAGCAGCAATGCGGGATCTGGCCAAGCTGGAACGCCGCAAGTGAGCACACTCTAGGCGGACCTTGTGCAGCAGGGCATCAAGATCCGGATAGTCCCTCAGAAAACTCTGCACAACCAAATTGAGCACATGTGCCAGACATGGGATGTGAGTGAGGTTGCCAAGGGCCAAAGCTGCCACCAGATTTCGGCCATTGTCACACACTACCATGCCTGGCTGGAGATTCGCTGGCAGTAACCACACATCGCTCTCCTGCTTTATGGCATTCCAGAGCTCCTGCGCTGTGTGGCTTCGATGCCCCAATGAAACTAGTTTCAAGACGGCCTGCTGACGTTTGGCCACGGCTGTGCTCATGTCGGTCATAGGTAAACGTTCACGGGTCCATGTGGGGGTGGACTGTGACGGATCCTGCAGAGAGGAATCAGAGGAACTGGTGTAAGAGGAGGAGTCGATGCGTACAGACTGGATTCCTGCAATCCTTGGAGTGGGCAGGACACGTCCTGCGCCACTCGCACGATCTGTACCTGGCTCAACAACATTAACCCAATGGGCAGTGAGGGAAACATATCGCCCCTGTCCATGCTGACTGGTCCACGCATCGGTGGTGAGGTGGACCTTGCTACTGACGGCGTTCAGTAGCGCATGTTTTATGTTTGCCTCAACATGCCTGTGCAGGGCAGGGACAGCCTGCCTGCTGAAGTAAAAGCGGCTGGGCACCTTGTACTGTGGGACTGCCAATGCCATCAAGTCACGGAAGCTGTCAGTCTCCACCAGCCTGAACGAGAGCATTTCCAGGGACAACAGTTTGGCAATGCCTGCATTCAGAGCCTGTGCTCGGGGGTGGTTGGCCGAGAATGCCCGCCTTTTCTCCCATGCCTGTACTACCGATGGCTGTAGAGTAGACTGGGAGTGTGAGGATGACTGGGAAGGTGGTGCTGTGGGTGGAATTACACAAGGTCTCTGGGAGGAAGCCAAACCAGCTGTGCGTGAGCTGGAGGAAGAGGCAATACGAGCAGAAGAGGTGGTAGCTGCCGCTGTTGGTTGGCCTACATCTTCAGTGTGTTTCTGTAACTCCACCGCGTGCCTGGTCCGCACATGTTTCCACATATTTGTGGTATTGAGGTTGCTGACATTTTTCCCTCTTTTTACTTTATGATGACACAGCTTGCATTTGACAAAACAAATGTCATCTGCAACTGTGTCAAAAAAGGACCAGGCACTGCAAGTCTTGGGAGCGCCCTTTTTGGCTTTGGAAAGAGACAGGCTCCTAACGGGTGCCAAAGTGGAGGCTACAGGCTCCGCAGTCTTCCCCCTCCCTCTCCCTCTTTGGCCCGTAAGAGGAAGCTCTTCCTCTGAGCTGCTCCCACCACCTTCCTGTTCCTCACGCCACGATGGGTCAAGGACCTCATCATCTCCACTACCCTCTGCCACCAACTGCTCCTCCTGGGTAGTCTCAGCAGCACAGTACGCACGAGAAAGCGGCACCTGAGTTTCATCATCAGATGCGTACTGCGCTGTGGTCACCGGAGGCACTGGCCCACCTGCCTCTTCAGAGTCAGAGAGAAAAAGGTGTTGGGCATCACTGCACACTGCCTCTTCTTCCATTTCTCCAATGCTGCTTGGCTGGCCCCCTGTTTCCAAGCCAAGAGATTCAGAGAACAGAAGTAGAGACGGCTCCTGTCCTGGGCTCTCTGACTGCCTGGCCAATTTGGCAGGTGGTGAAGAGACAGATGGCTGCTCTCCAGTGCTCTGTGCCTGAGAGGATGTGGCACTAACTGAAGTCGATGCCGAGGCGTTAGCTGCCATCCACCCGACAACGGCTTCAATTTGGTCTTCACGCAGCAGCGGTGCACGGCGCTCTCCGACAAAGCTGCGCATGAAGGACTGTTCCCTGCTGAAACTGAGTGACGACGAGTCACCGGCGCCCGCAGCAGGCACAGAATCACCACGTCCTCTCCCTGCTCCTCTCCCTGCTCCGCGCCCACGCCCACGTGCCTTACTCCCTGCCCTCTTCATCTTGGTTGACAGATAAAGATAAGCAGAAAAGTACTAAGGCCTTAGTGTGCTTATTCCTGTAATGCTCCTCCTAACAGGTGTAAGAAACACTAATGTTGTAAATTGTGGACTAAACTTTATTATTTTTCAAATGTGGCCTACACAAGTGTAAGTTGTGTTTGGTGAACTTAACCTTTTTTTTGGTGCAGATCGGGCTACAGAGCTAGTTTAAATCACACGGAGACCGTGCAGACAGCCGTAAACGGCGCTGCAAGGCCAAGAAACCCTCCTCTAGGTTATCCTATATAGTGTTTTTCCACTATTTAGCTGGATACAAGTGGAAAGACACTAATAGGAATTTTTTTTTTCAAATTTTAAACTGGCTGCACTATTTGAAAAAAAGGAAATTGTTTTTCAAGGTATGAGGCAGTAACGCACCCTGAGCTGAATCCAACCGGCTATGGCTGCACACAGACTACAGGGCGAGCTGCGCTCACACAGAGACCGTGCAGACAGCCGTAAACGGCGCTGCAAGGCCCCCAAAAAAACCTCTAGGTTATCCTATGTAGTGTTTTTCCACAATTGAGCTGGAGACTGGTGGAAAGACACTAATAGGAATTTTTTTTTTTTTCAAATTTTAAACAGGCTGCACTATTTGAAAAAAAGGAAAATTTTTCTCAAGGTATGAGCCAGTAACGAACCCTGAGCTGAATCCAACCGGCTATGGCTGCACACAGACTACAGGGCGAGCTGGGCTCACACGGAGACCGTGCAGACAGCCGTAAACGGCGCTGCAAGGCCAAAAAACCCTCCTCTAGGTTATCCTATATAGTGTTTTTCCACTATTTAGCTGGATACGAGTGGAAAGACACTAATAGGAATTTTTTTTTTCAAATTTTAAACAGGCTGCACTATTTGAAAAAAAGGAAAATTTTTCTCAAGGTATGAGCCAGTAACGAACCCTGAGCTGAATCCAACCGGCTATGGCTGCACACAGACTACAGGGCGAGCTGGGCTCACACGGAGACCGTGCAGACAGCCGTAAACGGCGCTGCAAGGCCCAAAAACCCCCCTCTAGGTTATCCTATGTAGTGTTTTTCCACAATAGAGCTGGAGACTGGTGGAAAAACACTAATAGGAAATTTGAGAAAAAATGTGCAGCAGGCTGCACTAAGAGCAAAAAAGAACAACTGTGTGAGGCAGTGTGAACCCCCCCTGAGCTGAATACAACCGGGTATATGGCTGCACACAGACTACAGAGTGAGCTGCACACACACACACACACAGAGACCTTGCAGAACGCTGTTAAAACAGCGCTGCAAGGCAAGAGCAAGGTGAACAGTGAAGAACACACAGCGTTTTGCTAAATTAGCCTTTGGAAAGGAAAATAAAGCAATTAGCTAGCTCGACTGGCCCTCAGTTAGAACACAGCGTCCTGTCCCTAACTGAAATCACAGCAGAGTGAGCGCAAAATGGCGGCAGCGCTTTTTTATAGTGCAGAGTGACATCATTTCAGCAGCCAATCCCAGCCTTGCCAGTACTTACATGCCCACCATGCTAAACAGGATGTGCCCACACTTTCATTCATTCCTCATTGGCTGCTGCGTTCAATTTGAATTCTGGGAACTTCCGATTCCGGTATCCGATACGCGGGAAGTATCGGAATTCAGTATCGGAATTCCGATACCGCAAATATCGGCCGATACCCGATACTTGCGGTATCGGAATGCTCAACACTACCAATAAAGAGAATAATCAGACAAACTGAAGATTTTGCAGTGGTCTCTTAATTTTTGTCAGAGCTGTATACTAATAATGATACCTGATTCTATATACCGTATTTTCTGGTGTATAAGACGACTGGGCGTATAAGACGATCTCCAACTCTTCCATATAAAATATGGAGTTTGGGATATACTCACCGTATAAGGCGGGGATCATCTTATACGCCCAGTCATCTTATAGGGCGTGTGCGGTGCGGATGGTTCCCAGGGTCTGGAGGAGAAGGAGACTCTCCTTCAGGCCCTGGAATCCATATTCATATAAAAAAAAGAATAAAAATAAAAAATATGGGATATACTTACCCTCCGATGGCCCCCGACTCTCAGCGGTGCAAGCGGCGGCCTCCGTTCCTAAGGATGCATTGAGCGAAGGACCTTCGATGACGTCACGGTCACGCGACCGCGACATCATCGAAGGTCCTTCGCGCAATGCATCCTTAGGAACAGAGGCCGCCGCTTGCATCGCTGAGAGCCGGGGGCCATCGGAGGGTAAGTATATCCCATATTTTTTATTTTTATTCTTTTTTTACATGAATATGGATCCCAGGGCCTGAAGGAGAGTCTCCTCTCCTTCAGACGCTGGCAACCATACAGGACGGCTCCCTGCACATGCCGTACCCGACGTATAAGACGACCCCCGACTTTTGAGATGATTTTCAGGGGTTAAAGAGTCATCTTATACGCCGGAAAATACGGTATATTAATAATAACCCCTTATCCCTCCATATATAATAATGACCTCTGATATCACATATATACTAATATTGCCCTCTGGTCACATACAGTGGGGCAAAAAAGTATTTAGCCAGTCAGCAATAGTGCAAGTTCCACCACTTAAAAAGATGAGAGGCGTCTGTAATTTACATCATAGGTAGACCTCAACTATGGGAGACAAACTGAGAAAAAAAAATCCAGAAAATCACATTGTCTGTTTTTTTAACAATTTATTTGCATATTATGGTGGAAAATAAGTATTTGGTCAGAAACAAAATTTCATCTCAATACTTTGTAATATATCCTTTGTTGGCAATGACAGAGGTCAAACGTTTTCTGTAAGTCTTCACAAGGTTGCCACACACTGTTGTTGGTATGTTGGCCCATTCCTCCATGCAGATCTCCTCTAGAGCAATGATGTTTTTGGCTTTTCGCTTGGCAACACGGACTTTCAACTCCCTCCAAAGGTTTTCTATAGGGTTGAGATCTGGAGACTGGCTAGGCCACACCAGGACCTTGAAATGCTTCTTACGAAGCTACTCCTTCATTGCCCTGGCGGTGTGCTTTGGATCATTGTCATGTTGAAAGACCCAGTCACGTTTCATCTTCAATGCCCTTCCTGATGGAAGGAGGTTTGCACTCAAAATCTCACGATACATGGCCCCATTCATTCTTTCATGTACCCGTATCAGTCGTCCTGGCCCCTTTGCAGAGAAACAGCCCCAAAGCATGATGTTTCCACCACCATGCTTTACAGTAGGCATGGTGTTTGATGGATGCAACTCAGTATTCTTTTTCCTCCAAACACGACAAGTTGTGTTTCTACCAAACAGTTCCAGTTTGGTTTCATCAGACCATAGGACATTCTCCCAAAACTCCTCTGGATCATCCAAATGCTCTCTAGCAAACTTCAGACGGGCCCGGACATGTACTGGCTTAAGCATTGGGACACGTCTGGCACTGCAGGATCTGAGTCCATGGTGGCGTAGTGTGTTACTTATGGTAGGCCTTGTTACATTGGTCCCAGCTCTCTGCAGTTCATTCACTAGGTCCCCCCGCGTGGTTCTGGGATTTTTGCTCACCGTTCTTGTGATCATTCTGACCCCACGGGGTGGGATTTTGCATGGAGCCCCATATCAAGGGAGATTATCAGTGGTCTTGTATGTCTTCCATTTTCTAATTATTGCTCCCACTGTTGATTTCTTCACTCCAAGCTGGTTGGCTATTGCAGATTCAGTCTTCCCAGCCTGGTGCAGGGCTACAATTTTGTTTCTGGTGTCCTTTGACAGCTCTTTGGTCTTCACCAAAGTGGAGTTTGGAGTCAGACTGTTTGAGGGTGTGCACAGGTGTCTTTTTATACTGATAACAAGTTTAAACAGGTGCCATTACTACAGGTAATGAGTGGAGGAAAGAGGAGACTCTTAAAGAAGAAGTTACAGGTCTGTGAGAGCCAGAAATCTTGATTGTTTGTTTCTGACCAAATACTTATTTTCCACCATAATATGCAAATAAATTGTTAAAAAAACAGACAATGTGATTTTCTGGATTTTTTTTTCTCAGTTTGTCTCCCATAGTTGAGGTCTACCTATGATGTAAATTACAGACGCCTCTCATCTTTTTAAGTGGTGGAACTTGCACTATTGCTGACTGACTAAATACTTTTTTGCCCCACTGTATATACACCAATATTGCCTTTTGAAACCCACCCCCCACCACATATATACTAAAAAGAGATAGTGTAGCAAAAAATAAACACATACTGTATATACATATTAATATTTTTTCAGGCTCTACGTAGAAGTCCATGGAGAAAAAATTTCCAAAAAAGTACAGTTCAACAGTGTCTATAGGCACACAGTGGGCAGGAGTTTTCATGAAATCAAATCCATCTTCTGTGGACAGTTAGGCCGTGTTCACATGTAGCTGAAATGCTGCATTTTGTTTCCACTACAATGTTTTGGCACAGAAAATCTGCTATGTTTAAATTAACAAATTCTCTGGCCAGGGTAGAAAGAAATGGCAAATGAGTGTGCCAAAGGGGTGTGGTCAGGGTTGTGGCCCAAAAGTTAGTGCCGCAACGTTTGTCCCTTCTATAAAACCATTCTATAGGCTGCAGGTCTAAATTGACATGACATGAGAATGGTAGGGCAGGGTTAGGTGTTATTATGTTATAAGGGGGAAACATGGAGATTTAGAAGGGGTTGTCCAAGTAGTGGACAACCCATTAACTGTTAAGAGAATTTGGGGAATTATTTTCTTTTTTTGCATAAAAGAAAAACAGATGCCATGCTGATGGTAAACTAACAATCAAAACAAAACTGGATGAAAATCAGATCTAGTACTCTGATGGAAAATGGCCTGTTATATATTCTCAAGGCTCATCCACCAATAAGTACAAGGTTAGAAGGTTACATAGATGTGATGACTGACAAACAGACCTCATGTCAGCACCTACCAATAAAATCATGTGATGGAGAAGGAAGAGCTACAAAAATAATAGAAAATGCTGAGTTTCGATAACTAAGAAAATAAATAGAAATAATAATTTACATGCTGTAAATTATTAGTGTCAAATAATACTACACATTGAACTTTGGACTTTTAGCTATTGTTCATGTTTCGTTAATGTAATAATTTTACTTTGTTTGGCTTCTCCATTCGAACAGCCCCACAATATTCTTCTTTCACTTAAATATGAATGTTTTTAAAAAAGACCACATTGTTAGGATCTGCAATCCTACCTGTGTAAAAATGGAAGCAGAGCGTTACTAGACTATTATTGAACACAAGAAGCTATCATATCACTTAATGTTTACCATTAAAAGCAAAATAAAGCAACATACAGTACCAATAAAAAGTTTGGACACATATGTATGTAGTAGTTTTCCATGTTCTTATTGGAATTTATACATTGTAGATTCTGACTGAAGGCAGCAAAACCTCAAAGAAACACATATGGAAAAAAAGAAGTAAAGAAATAAGTATGAAACCAACTATATCACCAACCTGCAGCTCAGGGAACATTCCTTCTTTTTGCAGTATTCTCTGGGCAGTTGATGTTGAGATGTGTTTGCTACTTCATGTCTGTGCATTGATTTTTGTTATTGTTATCTTAGGCCTTATCAATTTGCAGATTCTCAGGCTTGTGCAGCAGAGGTAATTCTTGGTTTTCCCTTCCTGGAGCAATCCTCATGAGAGCAAATTTCATCAAGGCAGTTGATGGTTTTAATGATGGCACTTGAGGATACCTCCAAGGTTAAACAAGGCAGAGCTTCTTACCTGCCTAGGCCTCTAAACAAATGCACTATCAGGATGCAGTGGACCCATGTGGTTAAGATGGAGACAACACAGGTGCAGCATAACCGATGAGGCAGCCACTCTCAACCTACCAAACTAATGGAGGGGTTGGCTGCTTGGCACAATGCTGCACATAAAAGACTTGTATGTGGCGCTGTTCACACAATGGAGATGCACAGCATCCAGGCAAGCCTAGTAGTGACACCCTTCTATTAGATCAGGCGGGCCTGCCCAGCGCTATCCAAATGCACCCCATGTGAACAGACACCACAGTTTACAAGACAAAAATGGGCCCAACTGCACCCCGAAAAAAAGTGCAAAAAACACAAAAAAATATAAAAAAATTTTTTTGGGAGGATCTCTGAATCCTCTTCTTGTGCTCTTGCTGTTTAGAATTAGGACTCGTAAGCGTGGGGACCCTTGACGCGGGTTACGAGCTTGCGTATTTTGGCCAAAGTATAAACTAATACCTCACAAAAAAAAATTTTATATTTTTTTGTCACTACTAGGCTTGCCTGGATGCTGTGCATCTCCATTGTGTGAACAGCGCCACATACAAGTCTTTTATGTGCAGCATTGTGCCAAGCAGCCACCCCCTCCATTAGTTTGGTAGGTTGAGAGTGGCTGCCTCATCGGTTATGCTGCACCTGTGTTGTCTCCATCTTAACCACATGGGTCCACTGCATCCTGATAGTGCATTTGTTTAGAGGCCTAGGCAGGTAAGAAGCTCTGCCTTGTTTTGCTGTTTTTTTTCTATTTTTTGGAGGATCTCTGAATCCTCTTCTTGTGCTCTTGCTGTTTAGAATTAGGACTCGTAAGCGTGGGGACCCTTGACGCGGGTTACGAGCTTGCGTATTTTGGCCAAAGTATAAACTAATACCTCACAAAAATTTTTTTTATATTTTCTTGTGTTTTTTGCACTTTTTTTCGGGGTGCAGTTGGGCCCATTTTTGTCTTGTAAACTGTGGTGTCTGTTCACATGGGGTGCATTTGGATAGCGCTGGGCAGGCCCGCCTGATCTAATAGAAGGGTGTCACTACTAGGCTTGCCTGGATGCTGTGCATCTCCATTGTGTGAACAGCGCCACATACAAGTCTTTTATGTGCAGCATTGTGCCAAGCAGCCACCACCTCCATTAGTTTGGTAGGTTGAGAGTGGCTGCCTCATCGGTTATGCTGCACCTGTGTTGTCTCCATCTTAAGTGCATTTGTTTAGAGGCCTAGGCAGGTAAGAAGCTCTGCCTTGTTTTGCTGTTTTTTTTTTCTATTTTTTGGAGGATCTCTGAATCCTCTTCTTGTGCTCTTGCTGTTTAGAATACCTCCAAGGTTCTAGCAATTTTCTGGATTGATTGACTCTCATTTCTTAAAGTAATGATGGATGACCATTTCTCTTTACTTGATTGAGTGGTTCCTGCCATATTCAGGCTTAGCAATGAAAAAAACTGCAGGAGAAATAAGTGCAAAATAGGGTCTTAGGCTATTCAAGATATATATTTCACCTGGTGCTCCTTTTATTGGTTGTGGTTGTCGCCTGAGGAAGAAGTTGTATGGACTTTGAAACGCGTTGAGAATAAACCACCGTCATCTATATTTTAAGTGTCCGGATTCCTAATTTATTCAGCAGCGCAGATTATATCCACACATTTTCAATTATATTCAGGCTTAGAGCACTTGTGGAATAGAGCTCAACACTCTATGGAACAATGTGCCAACACAGACAACATACACCTAATTGTCGCAAATACTTTCTGAAGGCCAGTGCCAATGATTTCATAAGTTAACTCTGGATGAGGCTTATGTGATCATTGGAAGCCTTGACAATGCAATGGAACTTTTGAATTGCGCTATATCTAACCAATACAGGCCTAGTCCTTTTCTCAGTTGAAGACAGCTGTATCTAGGTTAGGTAATGTCTTGTGAGCTAAAAGGACTGGTCTCCAGATTGATATGTACATTGTAGTAAACTAGACAGACATTTCTGTTGCTCGTGTATAAAGCTCATATGGCATTACCTAAACTGGATACAATAATTCACTTCTTTGCTTAGACCAGGACTGGCTATATTTTGATTTGTTCCAAAGTAGACATCCTCCTTAAAGGGAACCTGTCAGGTCCCCCATGCCCTCCAACGCAGCAGGATTCACTTATTTCTGAGTCCCTGCCTAACCATCCCTGTATAAAATTTTCCTGTAAAAATTTTGTTTAAAAAAGCTTTTATATTGTTTGGTAAGCTAATCAGGGCTTTGACGTGATAACAGGTAAAGAGGGCCGACTAGTCTGGGGCAACTACACTACTCTACACTGACTAGTCAAAGCCCTCATTAGCATAGCAAATGGAGCAATATAAATGCTTTTCTTAAACCTAATTTGTACAGAAAAATATTAGACATGGATGGATAGTTAGGCAGAAAATTTACTCATAAATAGGTGAATGTTACTGGGTTGGAGAGCATGGGGGACTTGACTAGTTCCATTTAATATCTTAACAATGGAAAATGGTAATTAGTACACAACGTAAATGTAAAGTGTTAGAAAGTTTTAGAAAGTTTCACTTATGTAGAGAGAAAGGTGGGTAGACCATGAACAAAATTTGTGATCACTTCAACTCCAAATGATCACTAACACTGGGTTCCAAATGCCTATTCCAGTAGAGTTTAAATAGTTACTGGTTGAAGAGTAGAGATGAACACACTTTTCAAGGTTCGGTTTGGTTAGGCGAACGTCACGATGTTCGCCAAACATGTTCGCAAACACACCCGAACCCCATTGAATTCAAACCAAACACATAGACAACACCTTAAGGAGGGGCCCAAAAAGCTTCAAAACAGCTATAGGGGCAAACACCAGGAAAAGTGGCATCGATTGGTCAAGATTACAAATACAGCATGGATGCATGAAACAGGGCTTGGACCAGCATTTTAAACTGAAACCTTCATCAGTAACTAAATGACTGAGAATTAGTGACAGGAGTAGGCCTGGTGCTCTGAGAGGTCTGCCAAGTTCAGGCAACACACATGAAAGAGATCCAACTTTGAGTCCAAACATTTCTAAAAATTAGGTGCAGACAACAGGAAAAGGGGTATCAATTGACCCACAGTAAAATTTGATAATGGCACAGCAGCAATCAGCCATGGGCCATGCATAAGACAGGGCTGCCATCAGGGCATTACTGTCCTAACTGGTGTAAGGGGCCCGGGAGCAGAAGGAAAGAGGAGGGGCCCGGACTGAGTGAAACATGCTGGCAAGAAAAAGTGCCTAATGTCGGCATCTGCGCTCCCATGTGTCACTCAGGGGGGCGGCACAATCCTCCTACAGCAGGAGCACTGTGCTGTCCCCTGAGAGATAGCACTCGGCGCTGCAGTGCAGTCTGGGCAGTAGTCCTGACATGGGATAATCACTCACCCCAGCCTGCAGTCAGCAGCGGAGCCAGGAGCCGGGCTACTGATCCCTCCCCTCCAGCAGCGTCACATCTATCAGGCTGTGGAATAACATGTAGGGACGGAGCTAAATGGAGGTGGTGTAGCCACAGACAACCAAGGAGAGGCAGCAGGAATGAAGGAAAAGAGCGGGGGATAGAAAAGATGAAAGAAGTGTCAAGAAAGAAAGAGAGGCATGGAGACAGCAAAGATGAAGGCAGAAGACGAGAGAGGAATGAGAGACAACAGAGACAGGTGAGGGGGCTGAATATAAGACACTGGCTGTCTCCTCTCTGACTTCCCCCTTTTTCTGCACTGTCCTCCCTCTTGTCTGGCTGCAGTATATTGGCAATATATGCCAGTGCTGCTTATGGTTTTTGATAAATTAAATGCATTATTTTGTGTCCCTTTTCTATTGCAGCCTATGATTTTATAAGCTGTCAGAAAAGGACACAACCAGGGATGGGATTTGTCCTGTTCGGGGGGACCAATTATTCAAATTGCAGCCAGTTCTCCGATCTGGTTCTGTGTGCCACCTATTTAAACTGAATGTGCGTCCTCAGTCTGGGCCCTTCCCCTCACCAGTCAGGGCCCCTCTCCTCACCAGTCAGGGCCCATCTCCTCACTGGACCCCAGAGTCAGGGTTCAGCAATTCACTCAGTATCTGAACGTGCGTCCTCGGTCTGGGCCCTTCCCTCACCAGTCAGGGCCCCTCTGTTACCAGTCAGGGCCCATCTCCTCACTGGATGCCAGGGCCAGGATTCAGCCATTCACTTAGTAACTGAATGTGCGTCCTCGGTCTGGGCCCTTCCCAAACCAGTCAGGGCCCCTCTCCTCACCAGTCAGGGCCCCTCTCCTCACTGGACCCCAGGGTCAGGATTCAGCCGTTTACTCAGTAACTGAACGTGCGTCCTCGGTCTGGGCCCTTCCCTCACTAGTCAAGGCCCGACTCCTCACCAGTCAGGGCCCATCTCCTCACTGGACCCCAGGGTCAGGATTCAGCCGTTCACTCAGTAACTGAACGTGCATCCTCGGTCTGGGCCCTTCCCTCACCAGTCAGAACCCATTTCCTCACTGGACCCCAGGGTCAGGATTCAACCATTCACTCAGTAACTGAACGTGCATCCTCGGTCTGGGCCCTTCCCTCACCAGTCAGGGGCCCTCTGCTTACCAGTCAGGGTCCATCTCCTCACTGGACGCCAGGGCCAGGATTCAGCCACTCACTTAGTAACTGAATGTGCATCCTCAGTCAGGGCTCCTCTCCTCACCAGTCAGGGCCCCTCTCCTCACCAGTCAGGGCCCCACTCCTCACTGGACCCCAGGGTCAGGATTCAGCCGTTTACTCAGTAACTGAACGTGCGTCCTCGGTCTGGGCCCTTCCCTCACCAGTCAGGGCCCGGCTCCTCACCAGTCAGGGCCCATCTTCTCACTGGACCCCAGGGTCAGGATTCAGCCATTCACTCAGTAGCTGAATGTGCATCCTCGGTCTGGGCCCTTCCCTCACCAGTCAGGGCCCATCTCCTCACTGGACCCCAGGGTCAGGTTTCAACCATTCACTCAGTAACTGAACGTGCATCCTCGGTCTGGGCCCTTCCCTCACCAGTCAGGGCCCCTCGGCTCACCAGTCAGGGCGCATGTCCTCACTGGACCCCAGGGTCAGGATTCAGCCGTTCACTCAGTAACTGAACATGCATCCTTGGTCTGGGCCCTTCCCTCACCAGTCAGGGGCCCTCTGCTCACCAGTCAGGGCCCATGTCCTCACTGGACCCCAGGGTCAGGATTCAGCCATTCACTTAGCAACTAAACATGTATCCTCAGTCTGGGCCCTTCCCTCATCAGTCAGGGTCCCTCTCCTCACTGGACCCCAGGGTCAGGATTCAGCCGTTCACTTAGTAACTGAATGTGCGTCCTCGGTCTGGGCCCTTCCCAAACCAGTCAGGGCCCCTCTCCTCACCAGTCAGGGCCCCTCTCCTCACTGGACCCCAGGGTCAGGATTCAGCCGTTTACTCAGTAACTGAACGTGCGTCCTCGGTCTGGGCCCTTCCCTCACTAGTCAAGGCCCGACTCCTCACCAGTCAGGGCCCATCTCCTCACTGGACCCCAGGGTCAGGATTCAGCCGTTCACTCAGTAACTGAACGTGCATCCTCGGTCTGGGCCCTTCCCTCACCAGTCAGAACCCATTTCCTCACTGGACCCCAGGGTCAGGATTCAACCATTCACTCAGTAACTGAACGTGCATCCTCGGTCTGGGCCCTTCCCTCACCAGTCAGGGGCCCTCTGCTTACCAGTCAGGGTCCATCTCCTCACTGGACGCCAGGGCCAGGATTCAGCCACTCACTTAGTAACTGAATGTGCATCCTCAGTCAGGGCTCCTGTCCTCACCAGTCAGGGCCCCTCTCCTCACCAGTCAGGGCCCCACTCCTCACTGGACCCCAGGGTCAGGATTCAGCCGTTTACTCAGTAACTGAACGTGCGTCCTCGGTCTGGGCCCTTCCCTCACCAGTCAGGGCCCGGCTCCTCACCAGTCAGGGCCCATCTTCTCACTGGACCCCAGGGTCAGGATTCAGCCATTCACTCAGTAGCTGAATGTGCATCCTCGGTCTGGGCCCTTCCCTCACCAGTCAGGGCCCATCTCCTCACTGGACCCCAGGGTCAGGTTTCAACCATTCACTCAGTAACTGAACGTGCATCCTCGGTCTGGGCCCTTCCCTCACCAGTCAGGGCCCCTCGGCTCACCAGTCAGGGCGCATGTCCTCACTGGACCCCAGGGTCAGGATTCAGCCGTTCACTCAGTAACTGAACATGCATCCTTGGTCTGGGCCCTTCCCTCACCAGTCAGGGGCCCTCTGCTCACCAGTCAGGGCCCATGTCCTCACTGGACCCCAGGGTCAGGATTCAGCCATTCACTTAGCAACTAAACATGCATCCTCAGTCTGGGCCCTTCCCTCATCAGTCAGGGTCCCTCTCCTCACTGGACCCCAGGGTCAGGATTCAGCCGTTCACTCAGTAACTGAACGTGCATCCTCAGTCTGGGCCCTTGCCTCACCAGTCAGGGCCCCTCTCTTCACCAGTCAGGGCCCCTCTCCTCACCAGTCAGGGCCCCTCTCCTCACTGGACCACAGGGTCAGGATTCAGCCGTTCACTCAGTAACTGAACATGCATCCTCGGTCTGGGCCCTTCCCTCACCAGTCAGGGCCCCTCAGCTTACCAGTCAGGGCCCATGTCCTCACTGGACCCCAGGGTCAGTATTCAGCCGTTCACTTAGCAACTAACATGCATCCTCAGTCTGGGCCCTTCCCTCATCAGTCAGGGTCCCTCTCCTCACTGGACCCCAGGGTCAGGATTCAGCCGTTCACTCAGTAACTGAACGTGCATCCTCAGTCTGGGCCCTTGCCTCACCAGTCAGGGCCCCTCTCTTCACCAGTCAGGGCCCCTATCCTCACCAGTCAGGGCCCCTCTCCTCACTGGACCACAGGGTCAGGATTCAGCCGTTCACTCAGTAACTGAACATGCATCCTCGGTCTGGGCCCTTCCCTCACCAGTCAGGGCCCCTCAGCTCACCAGTCAGGGCCCATGTCCTCACTGGACCCCAGGGTCAGTATTCAGCCGTTCACTTAGCAACTAACATGCATCCTCAGTCTGGGCCCTTCCCTCATCAGTCAGGGTCCCTCTCCTCACAGGACCCCAGGGTCAGGATTCAGCCGTTCACTCAGTAAATGAACATGCATCCTCGGTCTGGGCCCTTGCCTCACCAGTCAGGGCCCCTCTCTTCACCAGTCAGGGCCCCTCCCTCACCAGTCAGGGCCCCTCTCCTCACTGGACCCCAGTGTCAGGATTCAGCCGTTCACTTAAAAACTGAACGTGCGTCCTCGATCTGGGCCCTTCCCTCACCACTCAGGGCCCCTCTCCTCACTGGACCCCAGAGTCAGGATTCAGCCATTCACTCAGTATCTGAACGTGCGTCCTCGGTCTGGGTCCTTCCCTCACCACTCATGGCCCATCTCCTCACTGGATGCCAGGGCCAGGATTCAGCCATTCACTTAGTAACTGAATGTGCGTCCTCGGTCTGGGCCCTTCCCTCACCAGTCAGGGCCCCTCTCCTCACTGGACCCCAGGGTCAGGATTCAGCCATTTACTCAGTAACTGAACATGCGTCCTCGGTCTGGGCCCTTCCCTCACTAGTCAAGGCCCGACTCCTCACCAGTCAGGGCCCATCTCCTCACTGGACCCCAGGGTCAGGATTCAGCCATTCACTCAGTAACTGAACGTGCATCCTCGGTCTGGGCCCTTCCCTCACCAGTCAGGGCCCATCTCCTCACTGGACCCCAGGGTCAGGATTCAGCCATTCACTCAGTAACTGAATGTGCATCCTTGGTCTGGGCCCTTCCCTCACCAGTCAGGGCCCCTCTGCTCACCAGTCAGAACCCATTTCCTCACTGGACCCCAGGGTCAGGATTCAGCCGTTCACTCAGTAACTGAATGTGCATCCTCAGTCAGGGCTCCTCTCCTCACCAGTCAGGGCCCCTCTCCTCACCAGTCAGGGCCCCACTTCTCACTGGACCCCAGGGTCAGGATTCAGCCGTTTACTCAGTAACTGAACGTGCGTCCTCGGTCTGGGCCCTTCCCTCACTAGTCAGGGCCCGGCTCCTCACCAGTCAGGGCCCATCTTCTCACTGGACCCCAGGGTCAGGATTCAGCCATTCACTCAGTAACTGAACGTGCATCCTCGGTCTGGGCCCTTCCCTCACCAGTCAGGGCCCATCTCCTCACTGGACCCCAGGGTCAGGATTCAGCCATTCACTCAGTAACTGAATGTGCATTCTTGGTCTGGGCCCTTCACCTCACCAGTCAGGGCCCTTCTGCTCACCAGTCAGAACCCATTTCCTCACTGGACCCCAGGGTCAGGATTCAGCCGTTCACTCAGTAACTGAATGTGTATCCTCGGTCTGGGCCCTTCCCTCACCAGTCAGGGGCCCTCTGCTTACCAGTCAGGGTCCATCTCCTCACTGGACGCCAGGGCCAGGATTCAGCCACTCACTTAGTAACTGAATGTGCATCCTCAGTCAGGGCTCCTCTCCTCACCAGTCAGGGCCCCTCTCCTCACCAGTCAGGGCCCCACTCCTCACTGGACCCCAGGGTCAGGATTCAGCCGTTTACTCAGTAACTGAACGTGCGTCCTCGGTCTGGGCCCTTCCCTCACTAGTCAGGGCCCGGCTCCTCACCAGTCAGGGCCCATCTTCTCACTGGACCCCAGGGTCAGGATTCAGCCATTCACTCAGTAACTGAATGTGCATCCTCGTTCTGGGCCCTTCCCTCACCAGTCAGGGCCCATCTCCTCACTGGACCCCAGGGTCAGGTTTCAGCCATTCACTCAGTAACTGAACGTGCATCCTCGGTCTGGGCCCTTCCCTCACCAGTGAGGGCCCCTCGGCTCACCAGTCAGGGCCCATGTCCTCACTGGACCCCAGGGTCAGGATTCAGCCGTTCACTCAGTAACTGAACATGCATCCTTGGTCTGGGCCCTTCCCTCACCAGTCAGGGGCCCTCTGCTCACCAGTCAGGGCCCATGTCCTCACTGGACCCCAGGGTCAGGATTCAGCCGTTCACTTAGTAACTAAACATGCATCCTCAGTCTGGGCCCTTCCCTCATCAGTCAGGGTCCCTCTCCTCACTGGACCCCAGGGTCAGGATTCAGCCGTTTACTCAGCAACTGAACGTGCGTCCTCAGTCTGGGCCCTTGCCTCACCAGTCAGGGCCCCTCTCTTCACCAGTCAGGGCCCCTCTCCTCACCAGTCAGGGCCCCTCTCCTCACTGGACCACAGGGTCAGGATTCAGCCGTTCACTCAGTAACTGAACATGCATCCTCGGTCTGGGCCCTTCCCTCACCAGTCAGGGCCCATCTCCTCACTGGACCCCAGGGTCAGGATTCAGCCGTTTACTCAGTAACTGAACGTGCATCCTCGGTCTGGGCCCTTCCCTCACCAGTCAGGGCCCATCTCCTCACTGGACCCCAGGGTCAGGATTCAGCCGTTTACTCAGTAACTGAACGTGCATCCTCGGTCTGGGCCCTTCCCTCACCAGTCAGGGCCCATCTCCTCACTGGACCCCAGGGTCAGGATTCAGCCATTCACTCAGTAACTGAATGTGCATCCTTGGTCTGGGCCCTTCCCTCACCAGTCAGGGCCCCTCTGCTCACCAGTCAGAACCCATTTCCTCACTGGACCCCAGGGTCAGGATTCAGCCGTTCACTCAGTAACTGAATGTGCATCCTCAGTCAGGGCTCCTCTCCTCACCAGTCAGGGCCCCTCTCCTCACCAGTCAGGGCCCCACTTCTCACTGGACCCCAGGGTCAGGATTCAGCCGTTTACTCAGTAACTGAACGTGCGTCCTCGGTCTGGGCCCTTCCCTCACTAGTCAGGGCCCGGCTCCTCACCAGTCAGGGCCCATCTTCTCACTGGACCCCAGGGTCAGGATTCAGCCATTCACTCAGTAACTGAACGTGCATCCTCGGTCTGGGCCCTTCCCTCACCAGTCAGGGCCCATCTCCTCACTGGACCCCAGGGTCAGGATTCAGCCATTCACTCAGTAACTGAATGTGCATCCTTGGTCTGGGCCCTTCCCTCACCAGTCAGGGCCCCTCTGCTCACCAGTCAGAACCCATTTCCTCACTGGACCCCAGGGTCAGGATTCAGCCGTTCACTCAGTAACTGAATGTGCATCCTCAGTCAGGGCTCCTCTCCTCACCAGTCAGGGCCCCTCTCCTCACCAGTCAGGGCCCCACTTCTCACTGGACCCCAGGGTCAGGATTCAGCCGTTTACTCAGTAACTGAACGTGCGTCCTCGGTCTGGGCCCTTCCCTCACTAGTCAGGGCCCGGCTCCTCACCAGTCAGGGCCCATCTTCTCACTGGACCCCAGGGTCAGGATTCAGCCATTCACTCAGTAACTGAACGTGCATCCTCGGTCTGGGCCCTTCCCTCACCAGTCAGGGCCCATCTCCTCACTGGACCCCAGGGTCAGGATTCAGCCATTCACTCAGTAACTGAATGTGCATTCTTGGTCTGGGCCCTTCCCTCACCAGTCAGGGCCCCTCTGCTCACCAGTCAGAACCCATTTCCTCACTGGACCCCAGGGTCAGGATTCAGCCGTTCACTCAGTAACTGAATGTGTATCCTCGGTCTGGGCCCTTCCCTCACCAGTCAGGGGCCCTCTGCTTACCAGTCAGGGTCAGTCCTCACTGGACGCCAGGGCCAGGATTCAGCCACTCACTTAGTAACTGAATGTGCATCCTCAGTCAGGGCTCCTCTCCTCACCAGTCAGGGCCCCTCTCCTCACCAGTCAGGGCCCCACTCCTCACTGGACCCCAGGGTCAGGATTCAGCCGTTTACTCAGTAAATGAACGTGCGTCCTCGGTCTGGGCCCTTCCCTCACTAGTCAGGGCCCGGCTCCTCACCAGTCAGGGCCCATCTTCTCACTGGACCCCAGGGTCAGGATTCAGCCATTCACTCAGTAACTGAATGTGCATCCTCGTTCTGGGCCCTTCCCTCACCAGTCAGGGCCCATCTCCTCACTGGACCCCAGGGTCAGGATTCAGCCGTTTACTCAGTAACTGAACGTGCATCCTCGGTCTGGGCCCTTCCCTCACCAGTCAGGGCCCATCTCCTCACTGGACCCCAGGGTCAGGATTCAGCCGTTTACTCAGTAACTGAACGTGCATCCTCGGTCTGGGCCCTTCCCTCACCAGTCAGGGCCCATCTCCTCACTGGACCCCAGGGTCAGGATTCAGCCATTCACTCAGTAACTGAATGTGCATCCTTGGTCTGGGCCCTTCCCTCACCAGTCAGGGCCCCTCTGCTCACCAGTCAGAACCCATTTCCTCACTGGACCCCAGGGTCAGGATTCAGCCGTTCACTCAGTAACTGAATGTGCATCCTCGGTCTGGGCCCTTCCCTCACCAGTCAGGGGCCCTCTGCTTACCAGTCAGGGTCCATCTCCTCACTGGACGCCAGGGCCAGGATTCAGCCACTCACTTAGTAACTGAATGTGCATCCTCAGTCAGGGCTCCTCTCCTCACCAGTCAGGGCCCCACTTCTCACTGGACCCCAGGGTCAGGATTCAGCCGTTTACTCAGTAACTGAACGTGCGTCCTCGGTCTGGGCCCTTCCCTCACTAGTCAGGGCCCGGCTCCTCACCAGTCAGGGCCCATCTTCTCACTGGACCCCAGGGTCAGGATTCAGCCATTCACTCATTAACTGAATGTGAATCCTCGTTCTGGGCCCTTCCCTCACCAGTCAGGGCCCATCTCCTCACTGGACCCCAGGGTCAGGTTTCAGCCAGTCACTCAGTAACTGAACGTGCATCCTCGGTCTGGGCCCTTCCCTCACCAGTGAGGGCCCCTCGGCTCACCAGTCAGGGCCCATGTCCTCACTGGACCCCAGGGTCAGGATTCAGCCGTTAACTCAGTAACTGAACATGCATCCTTGGTCTGGGCCCTTTCCTCACCAGTCAGGGGCCCTCTGCTCACCAGTCAGGGCCCATGTCCTCACTGGACCCCAGGGTCAGGATTCAGCCGTTCACTTAGCAACTAAACATGCATCCTCAGTCTGGGCCCTTCCCTCATCAGTCAGGGTCCCTCTCCTCACTGGACCCCAGGGTCAGGATTCAGCCGTTCACTCAGTAACTGAACGTGCGTCCTCAGTCTGGGCCCTTGCCTCACCAGTCAGGGCCCCTCTCTTCACCAGTCAGGGCCCCTCTCCTCACCAGTCAGGGCCCCTCTCCTCACTGGACCACAGGGTCAGGATTCAGCCGTTCACTCAGTAACTGAACATGCATCCTCGGTCTGGGCCCTTCCCTCACCAGTCAGGGCCCCTCAGCTCACCAGTCAGGGCCCATGTCCTCACTGGACCCCAGTGTCAGTATTCAGCCGTTCACTTAGCAACTAAACATGCATCCTCAGTCTGGGCCCTTCCCTCATCAGTCAGGGTCCCTCTCCTCACTGGACCCCAGGGTCAGGATTCAGCCGTTCACTCAGTAACTGAACATGCATCTTCGGTCTGGGCCCTTGCCTCACCAGTCAGGGCCCCTCTCTTCACCAGTCAGGGCCCCACTCCTCACTGGACCCCAGGGTCTGGATTCAGCCGTTTACTCAGTAACTGAACGTGCGTCCTCGGTCTGGGCCCTTCCCTCACTAGTCAGGGCCCGGCTCCTCACCAGTCAGGGCCCATCTTCTCACTGGACCCCAGGGTCAGGATTCAGCCATTCACTCAGTAACTGAATGTGCATCCTCGGTCTGGGCCCTTCCCTCACCAGTCAGGGCCCTTCTCCTCACCAGTCAGGGCCATTCTCCTCACTGGACCCTAGGGTCAGGATTCAGCCGTTTACTCAGTAACTGAACGTGTGTCCTCAGTCTGGGCCCTTCCCTCACTAGTCAGGGCCCTGCTCCTCACCAGTCAGGGCCCATCGCTTCACTGGACCCCAGGGTCAGGATTCAGCCATTCACTCAGTAACTGAATGTGCATCCTCGGTCTGGGCCCTTCCCTCACCAGTCAGGGCCCCTCAGCTCACCAGTCAGGGCCCATGTCCTCACTGGACCCCAGGGTCAGGATTCAGCCATTCACTCAGTAACTGAACATGCATCCTTGGTCTGGGCCCTTCCCTCACCAGTCAGGGGCCCTCTGCTCACCAGTAAAAGCCCATCTCCTCACTGGATCCCAGGGTCAGGATTCAGCCATTCACTTAGCAACTAAACATGTATCCTCGGTCTGGGCCCTTCCCTCATCAGTCAGGGTCCCTCTCCTCACTGGACCCCAGGGTCAGGATTCAGCCGTTCACTCAGTAACTGAACGTGCGTCCTCGGTCTGGGCCCTTGCCTCACCAGCCAGGGCCCCTTTCTTCACCAGTCAGGGCCCCTCTCCTCACCAGTCAGGGCCCCTCTCCTCACTGGACCCCAGGGTCAGGATTCAGCCGTTCACTCAGTAACTGAACGGGCATCCTCAGTCTGGGCCCTTCTCCTCACCAGTCAGGGCCCTTTTCCTCACCAGTTAGGGCTCTTCCCCTCACCAGTCAGGGCCCTTCTCCTCACTAGACCCCAGGGTCAGGATTCAACCGTTCACTCAGTAACTGAACGTGCATCCTCAGACGCACATTCAGTTTAAGTCTATTGTCATGCAAGACCGCTTCCTGCACAGCAATAGGACCCACTAGCCATTTAGGCTATGTTCCCACAATCAGGAAGTAGCAGTGCTTTGGACGCAGCGTATTTTCCAAATTGCTGCATTCTAATCACATAGCTAAATCCACATGTGTTCACTGAACCATGTGGATTTACTGCATGCAAATATATTTCTATTGTTGACATTTCTATTGCAGAGACGAGCCTCTCCACAAGAGAAATTGACATGCTATGGCTCATAAACCCGCGCCGCACTTTCTGTCTCTGCGGGTGATCCACAGGTACACATACACGCATAGTGGACATGGGATTTTAGAAATCCCATCCACTATGCTTTAGTATCTGGCCACTGCAGTTTTGATTTTGCATAAGTACGCAAAGTCATCTGGCATAATATAGAAGTTGGGGAAACATTGAGGAATGCGTTTTGGAAGCGGTGTTCTGGATAACTGTTATTTTCTGCAGAGACGAGTCCTGGCTGGAAGAAATGATGGCAGTCTGTGCTGGATGAAGATGAAAAGCGAAGAGGAATATCTTCAACTAGAGATGCCACTGGTTAGTCAATGTGTACACTGTACACTTACACTAAACACTGACACTATATACAGAGCTCCTGTGTATAATTTTTCTGGTGATCCCTGTAATATGTGTACACTATATACAATGCTCCTGTGCATAAAGTCACTGGTGATCACTGTATTATCTGTACACTGACACTATATACAGAGCTCCTGTGTATAATTTCACTGGTGATCACTGTATTACCCGTACCCTGACACTATATACAGATCTCCTGTGTGTAATGTCACTGGTGATCACTGTATTACCTGTACCCTGACACTATTTACAGAGCTCCTGTGTATAATGTCACCAGTGATCACTGTATTACCTATACACTATATACAGAACTCCTGTGTGTAATGTCACTGGTGATTAGTGTTGAGCATTCCGATACTGCAAATATCGGGTATCAGCCGATATTCGCTGTATCGGATTTCCGATACTGAGTTCCGATATTTTTAAGATATCGGATACCGGAATTGGAAGTTCCTATGGTGCAATGATGCACTATAATGGAGTGTGGGTGGTGAATGGGCAGAGACTGCGTCTGTGCGTGACCGTGGGGGGTCTGTGCGGGCCTGCCGGGTGTCTGTACGGGCCTCTCTGGGGTCTGTGCTGCATGCCGGGGGTCTGTACGGGCCTCTCGGGGGTTCTGTGTGGGCTGCTGGGGGTATGTATGGCTTGCCGGGGGTCTGTACGGGCCTCTCTGGCGTCTGTGTGGCCTGCCAGGGGTCTGTGCAGCCTACAGGGGGTCTGTATGGGCCTCTCAGGGGGTCGGTGTGGCATGCCGGGGGTCTGTGCAGCCTGCCGGGGGTCTGTGCGGCCTGCCGGGGGTCTGTATGGACCTCTCGGGGGTCTGTGCGTATGTGCAGGCATCGTCTGATGGGACTACAAGTCCCATCGGGCTATGCCTGCTACAATGGCAGTGATTGACACATTAGCCAATGTGTAGTAGTAGTAGAACAGTAGTAGTTCCATCATCCGGCTAATGTGTTGAAAGTAAAAAAAAAAAAAAAGCATACATACTACATGCATACTACATGCATACTACGTATATACATACATACTACATACATGCAACATACTACATACATACTACATACATACAACATGCTACATACATACATACTACATACATACTACATGCATACATACAACATGCTACATACATACTACGTACATACAACATACATACTATATACATACATAATACATACATACTACATACATGCTACATACATACATACATACTACATACATAATACATACATACAACATACTACATACATACATAATATATACATACTACATACATACAACATACATACTACATTCATACATACTACATACATGCTACATACTACTGCTACATACTACATACATACTACATACATACTACATACATACTACATACATACTACATACATACATACTACATACAGCATACATACATACTACATGCAATACATTCATACATTACATACAATACATACATACAGACATACAGTACATATAACATAGAGTACATACTCACCACTCACCATTACTTGTCATTTTGATCCCCGAAGCCAGCGTCATCTGTAAAAAGATTAAAATAACAAACAACCAATATACTCCCTGTCCGCAGAAATCCACGAGTGTCCCACGATGATCTCCCATGGAGTACCAATCCCAACTCCTGTGCTTGGTTCCTGCAGCTGGGCACTTGGGGGTAAAAAAAACAGACTCCAATGCTGCATAGTATCTTCTGGCGAAGGGTCACTCAAGAGGTTTGAAAAAACTGAGTCTCTTTTCCTGTTTAACGGATAGGGGAGCACAATGTCGTGTCCCGCTCCAATCCATGCCCTTGATAGGTGAACCATTCCAGAGTGTTGCAATAGATTTAGTGGGCCCCTTAGCTGTCCCTAGCTGCAACCTCACTTTGGTTGACTCTGCTACCTGTTACCCAGAGGCCATTGTCTTGTCATCCATAGATGTGGAGCACATGGCTCTTGCTATGCTGGACATTTTTAGTCTAGCACGGTTTCCACAGGAGGTATTCACTGACCAAGGGACCCAGTTCCAAAGTGAGCTGACTCTCTGGAGGAATCATGGGGTCAGCCCTATGCGTACCACCCCCTACCACCTTGAAACTAACATGTTGCGTGAGCGTTTCAACAAAATGCTCAAGAAGCTCATTAGTTGGTATGTGGAGTTTGAGGAGGAGACTGGGAGAAAAACCTGCAGCAGCTCATGTTCGCCTATCGGGAGGTGCCGCAGGGTTTTCTCCTTTTGAATTGCTGTACTGCCAAAAAGTATAAGGGCAGTTGGAGTTAGTAAGAGACAGTTAGGAGGGCCCTTTTCCCACAGAAAGGTTTTCATTCTAGAGTATGTCCAAAAGTTTAGGAAAAAGATGAGATATTCATTGCCTTAGCCCATGGGAACTTAGAAGTAGCTCAGGAAAGGCAACAATGGTGTTACAACTGTGCTGCCAGACTCCAAAAATTTACCTGTGGAGAGAAGGTTCTAGTACTAGTAACGGTACACAAAAACAAGCTGCAAGCCATGTGGGCGAGTCCATTCACCATCACCAGAAAATGTGAGGAGACTGACTACACTGTAGCCTTGGATTGAACAGGTGTACGTGAGCTAATCGATTATGTCAACTGGCTATGCCCAGGCCTTCAATGATGACATCACTATCTTTAGCAACACCTGGGAAGAGTGTCTGAAACATGTGTTCCAGGTGTTGCAGACAGTAGCAAAAGCGCAGCTTACCATCCGACCTGACAAGTGCCAGATGGGGTTGGCCGAGGTACTAAACCTGGGACATTGGGTGGGAAGTGGGTACCTTCGTCGCGAACCTGCAAAAGTAGAAGCCATTACCCAGTGGCCTCACCCAGCCAATGAAAAACTGGTCCGCGCAATCCTAGAGACTGCAAACTATTATCGAAAGTTTATCCCCAATTACAGTACAGCAGCATAGCCCCTCACTGACCTTAACACCAAACGATATGCCAAACAATATGCCAGCAATCTCTTCTGGACTCCAGAATGCGAGTCTTCATTCCTCCAGTTGAAACCCAAGCTAGCTCAAAGCACAGTGCTGACTGCTCCTGACTTATACCACCAGTTCATTGCTCAAAAGAGACACATTGGATACTGGATTGGGAGCTGTTCTTAGTCAATTGGGGTCAGGAACTCCTGATAGCCTATATCTCCTCGAAGCTGTTGGGCCAGGAGAGGGCATATGCCATAATAGAAAAAAAATGCTTTGCCATAGTCTGGTCCCTAAAAAATAGCAGCCCTACCTCAACAGCGAGGAATACACTGTCATAACCGCCCACCATCCTTTAAGTTCTCTAAATCGGACTGCTGGGGACAACGAATGTTTACTGAGATGGAGTCTAGCATTACAATCCTATAATTTTTTTGTTACCCATAAAAAGGGCAAAGATCATGGAAATGCCTGTAGACTGTGCCGACAAATGGAAAAGGATGACTAGAAGTCTATCACATCTGGAAGCACTGTCAACAGCGACTCACTACAGGATCCAGCCGTCTTGGGGGCTAATTAAGAAGGAATCTGATGACAAAGCATTTCATTTTAATTATGCCAGATGTAAATTCCGTAGGCCCAGAATCATAGACTATATGTCTGAATTATTGACTCTACGTGTAGCTTTAATATATATTTGTAAATTAATGAATGAATTTCATTCATGCTTATATCAATTCCTACAGTTAATTGAACTGCTATCTTTACAAAACAGGGATCCAGGGTCACAGAACAACGAATTTTGCTGATATGTTGATTACACATTATACTAGGCCATGCAGTTTGCTGACTTGCAAACACTGAAGGATAAACTACAAATAATCAAACAATGCGAGTTGACTTCATCACCCCTTCCCCTTGACCTTTGAATGATGGCTTGAAGGACAGTTGTGACCTAAATAAGGAGACATTGTCTCTGTTCCAAGTGACTCTACAGCATGTCAGCTTAGGAGACCATGGCACCAGCTGGAAGAACACAGATGTGCTCCATTGACCAGCGCTGAACCCTCTGAGATGTCTTGAAGAATTCAGGTTGGGACAATCAGGTCACCTTGCCACATACCTCACTGCTCTCTGTTAGCTTCCTAAGCTTGCCGTTACCTATTCTCTGTGGGTGCTCGCTAAAAGTGGGGTGCCACTGGTGAGGGCAGTCGACCCTGTGAGCAGCTCTAATCCTGGTGATGCCGCAGAAGGGTTAGGCTCTGTAATTTAAACCATCTTGGGTATTTTGCTGGGACTGTTCTATGTGTTTTTTGGCTCTTTTGTGGTTCAATAAAGTATTGCCACACTGTTTTACCCTCATCCGGTGTTGTCTGAGTTGTATTTCCCTTACAGAAAAAGAAGAGCAGGCGTTCAGTGGTACATGCAGGCTTGAGCCAGCGGACTGCTCCAGTGTCTCCAAAACCTTCTCATCTCAACTACATGTAAGGGTTCGTGTATAGAGACTTAAAAAATACAACTAATTTAGTACAAAAATACAGTTCAACAAATATCTTTAATAGCAATCTTCAAGACACTAAAACATGTTGGTAAGTGCGGTTCTACAAAAATATTGTTATTAAATGAGAGCATCTCTGGTGGAATGTGCTAGATCATTCATTTTTCAGACTTCAGTCAACCACAAGAATGTACAATATTTTGGTCAATAATCTTGTAATAAAAAAGTGAATGAGCTCAATGTAAAATCTCCATGTATTTGCTTAATACTGAAATATTCACTTAGGAGTTAGGACTAAGAGTTTGACAAACACACCGACAAAAACATACAAGTTCTATTTGAGCAGATCTTTTGAATTCCAAATGCTGAGCACAGAGTTTGGAAATATACGTGTACTTTTCTATGCTTTGAATCATTATTTTTGGGTAAAATATTGTTTACTATAGAAAGTCTGTGATTCCTGCTTTCCTCCTCCCACTCATTGATGCTTGGCAGCTTCTGCATGAGTGTATACATGGTGATCTGTCAATCGCTATGTGTCTATACTTTTTTCTACTCTGTACAGAAGTTCTAGTAGAACCATTTTACTGATTATAATTTTGAACTTTTTTATTTTGGACTTTATTTTTTACTGAACATAATGAGTAGTGTTGAGCCACCTCCCTAGTGTTCGGGTTCGGTTCGGTTCGTCGATCAGGGAGGTGCTGAACTGTTCGTCGAACGTTCGATGAACAACCTCGAACCCCGTTGAAACCAATGGCAGGCAAACACAAACACATACAAACACATGGAAAACATATAGAAAACACCTTAAAAGGTGTCCAAAAGCTGACAAACTGCTCAGAAGACACAACAAACATGGAAAAGTCACAACTACATATAGTCATGCGAAAAGAAAAGAGGTGGAGGAGTAAAAGGAGGAGGAGACACAGATATAGGCATGTCATGCCCATCTAAAATCAAGAAAGGCTGGAGTAAAAATCTAAACTCACTCCACCAACACCCAGACGTCTTGACAAAAAAAAAAAAATATCTTTAGGTGGAATGGCGGCGGGTCCATTCAGAACACTTTCCTTAGAAGACGTAGTGGTGCCCCCATTGGGAGTTGTGCCAAAAAATGAACCCAATACATTCAGACTAATCCACCATTTGTCATATCCAAGGGGCATGTCAGTAAACGACAACATCTACACGGAGCCAAGTACAGTATTTTGTACTTTACCTCCTTTGACGAGGCAATCAGGCGGGTCAAGAAGTTGGTAAGGGGCACCCTAATGGGCAAAACAGACATTGAGGGGGCGTTACGGTTACTACCTGTGCTCCCGAATAGTGTCCTTCCATTGGGCTGCTTCTGTGAAGGAGCATACTACATAGATCGCTGTTTGCCCATGGGGTGCTCCATATCCTGCTCACTATTTGAGGTGTTTAGTTGCTTCCTCGAATGTGTTGTCATGGGCGTTTGTAAGATAATACATATTATCCATTACCTCGCCCAAAAGATTCGCCAAAGTGTGAAAACACGCGGTAGTTCACCTGTGAGAAGGAGAGAGCTGGAGGAAGAGTGGACACCCCAGAGCCGAGGGGTTAGATTGAGAAAGAAAGAAGGCGGTGTAGCTTGCTTCATAGGTGGGGTACTCTGCTGAGTAGCAGAAATTGCTACTAGGCCCAAAAGGATTTCCTGGGCCAGATGCTGTTACAAAATAGTAGTTAGGTAAACAGGCGGTGTAGCTTGCTTCATGGGTGGGGTACACTGCTGAGTATCACTAAATTCTACTAGGCCCAAAAGGTTTTCCTGAGCTAGATGCCGTTACAAAATAGTAGTTAGGTAAACAGGCGGTGTAGCTTGCTTTATGGGTGGGGTACGCTGCTGAGTATCACTAAATTCTACTAGGCCCAAAAGGATTTCCTGGGCTAGATGCCGTTACAAAATAGTAGTTAGGCAAACAGGCAGTGTAGCTTGCTTCATGGGTGGGGTACACTGCTGAGTAGCACTAAATGCTATTAGGTACAAAAAAAATTCCTGGGCTAGATGCCATTAAAAAATAGTACTTAGGTAAACAGGCGGTGTAGCTTGCTTCATGGGTGAAGTACGCTGCTAAGTAGCACCAAATTCTTTTAGGCACAAAAGGATTTCCTGGGCTACATGCCATTAAAAATAGTACTTAGGTAAACAGGCGGTGGGTGGCTGGGCTACTCTGCTGACTAGCAGACACTGAAGCTTTGGAGCAGACCTCTGAATCCCAGGCCATAGTATGAGGAAACAACTCTGCAGACGACCCAACCCACCTGGAATTGACAATGGCAACGTCATGTAAAACTCAGCAAGGGGACTAAATAAAAGAATCTCCATTTTTCCAAAAATTCGGACACCACTTAAGTGGCATCAATTTCGCCAGAGTTTTTTAAAACTGTTGGGGAGGTGATTTTCAAAAATCATCAAGCTTTTGGTCTCCCCAAGATGACACAGGGGTAGAAAAGTCCTTGCGGATCCAGGATTTGTTCATCTTGATGAACGTTAGTCTGTCTACATTGTCACTGGACAGCCGCCTGCGCTTGTCTGTCAGCACACCACCAGCAGCGCTGAACACACGTTCAGAGAGAACGCTGGCTGCAGGGCACGACAAGATCTCCAAGGCATGAGTGGCAAGCTCAGGCAATTTTTCAAGATTGGAAGCCCAAAATGAGCAAGGGTCCAGTTCCACAGTCATGGCATCGATGTTAACTTGGAGATACTCTTGTACCATCCTCTCTAGGCGTTGGCTGTGCATCAGACTTCTTGTCTCCTGTGGCCTTGCAAAGGATGGTCTAAAAAAATCTTGAAACGATTGGAAAAAATTCTTGTTACCACCAGATACGATGTTACTGTTACAGTTTGAGTGATGAATCGATAGTCCCACGATTGGCAAGTTAGAACTCAGAGATTGACTACGTGCACCACTGGTGTTTTGTGGAAAAGCAGATGTTAGAGTCTGTAACAGTCTCTGCTGATACTCCTGCATGCGTGAATCCCTTTCTATGGCAGGAATTATTTTGCCAAATTTGCTTTTGTGCCGGGGATCTAAGAGTGTGGCAACCCAGTAGTCGGCATTACTTCGGATTCTGACAATCCGAGGGTCATGTTGCAGGTAGTGCAGCAAGAAGGCACTCATGTGTCTTGTGCGTCCAGGAGGACCAAGTCCTTGTTGTCTTGGTGGTGGAGAGGTGAGAATCATGCTTCCTTCATCTGCCCTCTCCCCCCAACCTCGCACAACAGAAATTTGATCAAGGTCTCCCTCATCTGATGAGTCTTCCATGCCCAACGCCAGTTGTCCTCCACTTCTTCCTCACCTCCTGCACCTTCCTCAACAGTTTGGCTGCTACCATGCGCCTTCGGTACCCCTCTCCCCCAGCCTCCAATGCCAGCTGCCTTGGTGCTGCCAACCTTCTTGACCTTGGAGATATGATCCCTTCCACATATGACTCCTCCTGTTCCTCCTCCTCCTCCTCTTGTTCCACCACCTGACTCCGAACACTGTGTAAGGTCTGCTCTAGCATGTATATCACCGGAATGGTCTTGCTGATAATGGCATAGTCAGCACTAAACATCTTCGTTGCTTTATCAAAACTGTGCAGAAGGTCCCTGATCTGAGACCACTCCTGCAGCGTGATTTGCCCCACCTCTTGATCTCGTTGGCCCAGGCTATACGTCATAACGTATTGCACCAGGGCTCGTCGGTGCTGCCACAGTCGCTGAAACATGTGCAGAGTTGAATTCCACCATGTGGGCACATCGCATTTCAGCCGGTGAACTGGCAGGCCCAATGACTTCTGTAGAGATGCAAGTCGTCGAGCTGCGGGATGCGAATAACGGAAGTGAGCAGAAGCCCATCTACATAGTTATATAGTTACATCGTTATTAAGGTTGAAGGAAGACTATAAGTCCATCTAGTTCAACCCATAGCCTAACCTAACATGCCCTAACATGTTGATCCAGAGGAAGGCAAAAAAAAACCATGTGGCAAAGAGTAAGCTCAACATTGGGGAAAAAAATTCCTTCCTGACTCCACATACGGCAATCAGACTAGTTCCCTGGATCAACGCCCTAACAAGGAATCTAGTGTATATACCCTGTAACATTATACTTTTCCAGAAAGGTATCCAGTCCCCTCTTAAATTTAAGTAATGAATCACTCATTACAACATCATATCGCAGAGAGTTTCATAGTCTCACTGCTCTTACAGTAAAGAATCCACGTCTGTTATTATGCTAAAACCTTTTTTTCCTCCAAAGGCAGAGGATGCCCCCTTGTCCATGTTTCAGGTCTAGGATTAAAAAGATCATCATTAAGGTCTTTGTACTGTCCCCTCATATATTTATACATTAAAATAAGATCACCTCTTAGTCTTCGTTTTTCCAAACTAAATAGCCCCAAGTGTAATAACCTATCTTGGTATTGCAGACCCCCCAGTCCTCTAATAACCTTGGTCGCTCTTCTCTGCACCCACTCTAGTTCAGCTATGTCTTTCTTATACACCGGAGACCAGAACTGTGCACAGTATTCTAAGTGTGGTCGAACTAGTGACTTGTATAGAGGTAAAATTATGTTCTCCTCATGAGCATCTATGCCTCTTTTAATGCATCCCATTATTTTATTTGCCTTCGTAGCAGCTGCCTGACACTGGCCACTGAATATGAGTTTGTCATCCACCCATACACCCAGGTCTTTTTCGTTGACGGTTTTGCCCAGAGTTTTAGAATTAAGCACATAATTATACATCTTATTACTTCTACCCAAGTGCATGACCTTACATTTATCCCCATTAAAGCTCATTTGCCATTTATAAGCCCAAGCTTCTAGTTTACATAAATCATCCTGTAATATAAAATTGTCCTCCTCTGTATTAATTACCCTGCAGAGTTTAGTGTCATCTGCAAATATTGAAATTCTACTCTGAATGCCCCCTACAAGGTCATTAATAAATATGTTAAAAAGAAGAGGGCCCAATACTGACCCCTGTGGTACCCCACTGCTAACCGCTACCCAGTCCGAGTGTGCTCCATTAATAACCACCCTTTGTTTCCTATCCCTGAGCCAGCTCTCAACCCACTTGCACATATTTTCCCCTATCCCCATTATTCTCATTTTATGTATCAACCTTTTGTGTGGCACCATATCAAAAGCTTTTGAAAAGTCCATATACACTACATCCACTGGGTTCCCTTGGTCCAATCCGGAACTTACCTCTTCATATAAACTAATCAAATTTGTCTGACATGAACGGTCCTTAGTAAACCCATGCTGATACTGGGTCATGAGGTTATTCCTCTTCAGATACTCCAGTATAGCATCCCTTAGAATGCCCTCCAGGATTTTACCCACAGTAGAGGTTAAGCTTACTGGCCGATAATTTCCGAGTTCAGTTTTTGTCCCCTTTTTGAATATTGGCACCACATTTGCTATACGCCAGTCCTGTGGTACAGACCCTGTTATTATGGAGTCTTTAAAGATTAAAAATAATGGTCTATCAATGACTGTACTTAATTCCTGCAGTACTCGGGGGTGTATCCCATCCGGGCCCGGAGATTTGTCAATTTTAGTGATTTTTAGACGCCGCCGCACTTCCTTCTGGGTTAAGCAGGTAACATTTAATGGGGAATTTTTATCACTAGTCATTTTGTCTGCCATGGGATTTTCTTGTGTAAATACTGATGAAAAAAAGTCATTTATCATATTGGCTTTTTCCTCATCCTCATCCACCATCTCACCCAGACTATTTTTAAGGGGGCCAACACTATCATTTTTTTAGTTTCTTACTATTTATGTAGTTAAAGAATATTTTGGGATTATTTTTACTCTCTCTGGCAATGAGTCTCTCTGTCTCAATCTTTGCTGCCTTGATTTGCTTTTTACAGAATTTAATTTTTTGTATTTATTTAATGCCTCCTCACTACCTACTTCCTTTAATTCTCTAAATGCTTTCTTTTTGTCACTTATTGCGCCCCTTACAGCTCTATTTAGCCATATTGGTTTCCTCCTATTTCTAGTATGTTTATTCCCATACGGTATATACTGTGCACAGGTCCTATCCAGGATGCTAATAAACGTCTCCCATTTTCTTTGTGCATTTTTGTGTCTCAGGATATCGTCCCAGTTAATTGCCCCAAGATCCTCTCTCATCCTTTGGAAATTTGCCCTTCTGAAGTTTAGTGTCCTTGTAACCCCTCTATTACACATCTTTTTAAAGGATACATGAAAACTTATTATTTTGTCATCACTATTCCCCAAGTGACCCCCAACCCTTATATTTGATATGCGGTCTGGCCTGTTGGTTAATATTAGGTCTAGCAGTGCCCCCCTTCTTGTTGGGTCCTGAACCAGTTGTGAAAGGTAATTGTCTCTCATAGTTGTCAAAAACCGATTACCTTTGCTGGAACTGCAGGTTTCTGTTCCCCAATCTATTTCAGGGTAGTTGAAGTCCCCCATAATAATGACTTCTCCTTGAGTCGCAGCTTCATCTATTTGCTTTACGAGGATATTCTCCATTGCTTCCATTATTTTTGGAGATTTATAACAAACCCCTATCAGTAATTTATTATTTTTTCCCCCTCCCCTTATCTCCACCCACAGGGATTCTACATTTTCATTAAATTCACCTATATTATCACGCAGGATGGGTTTTAAGGATGATTTTACATACAGACACACCCCTCCCCCTCGCTTGTACGGTCATTTCTGAACAGGCTATAGCCCTGCAAGTTAACAGCCCAGTCATGGCTCTCATCCAGCCATGTTTCAGATATCCCCACCATGTCATAATTATGCTCCAACAACAATAATTCTAATTCGTCCATTTTGTTGGCGAGGCTTCTGGCATTAGTATACATGCACTTGATGTTCCTCTCTGTACCTCTATTCTTTCTTAAATTATTAACTGTTCTAACCCCACCCCCCATGCCACCGCCACCCCCAACTTCCTTATTTGTGCCCAGGTCTCTATCTGCACTATCTTCCCCTCCTATAAAATGAATACCCTCCCCCTCAATTCCTAGTTTAAACACTCCTCCAACCTTCTAGCCATTTTCTCTCCCAGCACAGCTGCACCTTCCCCATTGAGATGAAGCCCGTCCGTAGCGTAGAGCCTGTAGCCAACTGAGAAGTCGGCTCAGTTCTGCAGGAACCCAAACCCCTCCTTCCTACACCAATTCTTGAGCCACTTATTAAACTCCCTAATCTCCCGTTGCCTCTCTGGCGTGGCACGTGGTACCGGCAGTATTTCGGAAAATACCACGTTGGAGGTTCTTGCTTTCAGCTTGCGGCCTAATTCCCTGAAATCATCTTTAAGGACCTTCCACCTACCTCTAACTTTGTCATTAGTGCCAATGTGCACCATGACCGCTGGGTCCTCACCAACCCCTCCCAATAATCTGTCCACCCGATCAGCGATGTGTCGGACTCGAGCGCCAGGTAGGCAGCACACAGTTCGACGATCCCTGTCTTTGTGACAGATTGCCCTATCTGTTCCCCTAATAATTGAGTCCCCCACTACCAGCACCTGTCTGGCCTGCCCTGCTCTCCTATTTCCCTCCTTACTGGAGCAGTCACTCCTCCGGCTTTCAGAGGACATGCCTAGCTGCAGCAGTGCTACCCCTGTACTGGCACCCCCCTCATCTGCCAACTTAGCAAACTTATTGGGGTGTTCCAGATCAGGACTAGCCTCCCTGGCACTCTTCCCTCTACACCGCTTCCTAACTGTCACCCAGCTTGCTACTTCACCATCCTGCAGCTCCATCCTACCATCCCCCCCCTCATCTGTCCCATTGAGCGTCTGCTCCGTGAGCAGAAGACTCCTCTCCATATTGCCTATGGATCTCAGTGTTGCCAGCTGCACATTTAGAGTCAGAATCTGGGTTTCCAAATGCACAACGTGCTCACATCTCGCACAGCAGTATGTACCCTCGACCGGCTGATCAAGGACTGCATACATGTGGCAAGATGTGCACTGGATGGCATTAACAAGAGTGGAGCACATTTCCTAATGGGGATTGCACCAGACAGAAAAGTTAAATAAAAAAAAAATACAATGTATTAATAAAAAACAGACAGCAATTCAGTAATTCCTTCCTTGGAAACTCCCTGAATCCAAAGTCACTGAATCACACTTACCGCCGTTCACACTCACGCTCAGTTCACACTCAGTCACTCACACTCGCTATGCTGAAGATTTATAGATTTTTTTTTCACTAGTTCCCTTAACAGCAATCCACCTTGCTGTTCAAATGCACTTCCAAAAAGTGCATCCCGAGCTGCGGGATGCGAATGGCGGAAGTGAGCAGAAGCCCATCTAGTCCGGGATAGTGGAATAAAAATTGCTGGACAACCAGGTTCAAAACGTGAGCCATACAAGGCACATATGTGACATTGCCCCGGCGAAGGGCCGCACCCAGGTTTGCAGCATTGTCGCACACAGCCTTCCCTGGCTGCAGGTTGAGTGGAGACAACCATTGATGGAACTCGATCTCCAGAGCTGACCACAACTCCGTGCTGTGTGACTCACATTTCCCAGACATTTCATTGTAAACACTGCCTGATGCCATTGAGCCCTGGTGACAGCATAGTGAGGAGGTGTGCAGGATTCCTTCTGCGCAGTTACAACGCGGGTGGCATTACCAGACAGGCTTTGGGTGCGGGTGGAGGACCAAGAGGAGGTTGAGGAGGCAGAAGCAGTGGAGGAACTTCTAGATACAGAGGATCGACGAGCAACTCGTAGGGACGGCAAGACTTGGACAGCCGCCCCTTCTCCTGATGTTGCCGTAGTTACCCAGTGCCCAGTCACCGACATGTAACGCCCCTGTCCATGTCTACTCGTCCAAGTGTCTGTGGAGAAATGCACCCTGTCACACACAAAGTTTCTCAAGGGAGCGGTGATGTTGTGTGCGACATGCTGGTGTAGCGCAGGCACAGCTTTCTTTGAGAAGTAGTGGCGACTGGGCATCTAGTACTGGGGCACTGCGACGGACATAAGGTCTCGAAAATCCTCTGTGTCCACCAGGCGGAAAGGCAGCATTTCTGTAGCCAACAGCTTGCTGATGGAGAAATTCAACCTCTTAGCTTTCTCATGGCTAGGAGGAAATGGTCTTTTACTTGTCCACATCTGAGGGAGTGAGGGCTGGCTGCCGTGCTTAGATGGCGTTGAGTAGGGTGTCCCCGGCAAACTGCTGGTCTGTGAGGAAGGTGCAGGCGGAGATGTTATGTTGCCTTGATCAAAATGTGGTGTCGATGTCAGAGAGTGCTCAACACCAGCAGGTGTTTCCTCTAGCAAATGTCCTGACGACCTGCCAATCACACTGACTGTTGCGGGTAAAGAGGTGGAAGGTCTGCATCCAAAACCATGTGCGACTGCTGTCCCCACAGTCACAGAGGATGAAGAGGATGCAGATGCACTTGATGGGGCAGACGGTGGTTGACCCGGCCCACTAGGCCGCATTGTAGCACAGTGAGCTTCCCACTGCAACTTATGCCTCATATCCATATGACGGTTCATGCATGAAGTACTCAAGCTAGTGATTTTTTGGCCTCTACTGAGATTTTGTTGACAAATCTTACAGACAACATGAGTTGGGTCATCCTTTGCGATGTCAAAAAATGCCCAGGCTATGCAACTCTTAGAGCCCGTGCGACCTGAAGAGCCACCACGATTTCTGGTCTGAGGCACAGTTGGGGTTGAGGATGCAGTTGTTGACGTGCTTCCAGTACTCCGTCTCTGTCCAGGAAGGTACACCGTTACCTCGTCATCAGACTCGTCTCTAGCATCCTCCTCCACCTCCTCTGCTGACCTCATGGACTGGCGGACTGGGGGTTGACAGTAAGTGGGGTCTACAACCTCGTCATCATCATCCTGTGTGTTCTCACACCCGTCGTCCTCAGAGCCAACCTCTTCCTGCCCCGACTGAAAAGTCAAGTTTTCGTTGTAATCAGGTCTGTCTCATCATCATCTTCCTCATTGTCTCCACCAACAGGAGTTACAGTTTGGGAATGAGGGTCTACATTATGCTCAGAACCTTCTTCATCTGGGCCTGGATCCGACTCACAAAGATTCTGGGCATCAGTGCAGATCATTTCCTCGTCTGGATTCACAGAAGCTCTGGAGCTGACCTCTGATTCCCATGCTATAGTATGCGTAAACAGCTCTACAGACTCAACCATGTGTGTTACCCCATGCTCAGACGGGCAGCTGGAGATTTGGGAGCTGTGAGGAAGCAAATGCAATTGGGAAGACAACTCTGAGGACTGGAATAGTTGTGATGTTGAAGTTGACATGGAGGAGAGCCCACTTGAACGAGCACTTGATATCGGTTCAAGCACCTGCTGTTTTTGTGCCTCATCTAGATTTTTTGGCGATCCTTGTAGCAATGGTCATAAGAAAGGGATCATATCAGATTGTCCACAAAAAGAAGTAGACATCTTACTTTGGCTGGAAGATGGTCTTTCTTCTGCAGATGTTACTGTTGCTTTACCACCGCACAGACACAACCTTTTTTTCCCTTTCCAACACACCTATTCCCCTTTTCACCAGCAGCAGGCCTTTTGCCACTCATTTTAGTGCTTAACTAATTGGCAACTCTGTATCTGTAGTTGTTGGCACAACAACCGATGGTTGAAAACCGAGCAGAACTGAGTGGCCAAACTGTGGTACTAGGCCCAAAACTAATAACTGGATTAGATGCAGGGAAAATTGAGATACACAGGCGGTATAGTTTGTTTCACAGGCGGGCTACTCTGCTGACATGCAGACACTGCTCCTAGGCCCTAAACTAATAACTGGATTAGATGCAGTGAAAATAGAGTTACACAGGTGGTATAGTTTGTTTCACAGGCGGGCTACTCTGCTGACATGCAGACACTGCTCCTAGGCCCAAAACTAATAACTGGATTAGATGCAGTGAAAATAGAGATACACAGGCGGTATAGTTTGTTTCACAGGCGGGCTACTCTGCTGACATGCAGACACTGCTCCTAGACCCAAAACTAATAACTGGATTAGATGCAGTGAAAATAGAGTTACACAGGCGGTATAGTTTGTTTTACAGGCGGGCTGCTCTGCTGACGTGCAGACACTGCTCCTAGGCCCAAAACTAATAACTGGGTTAGATGCAGTAAAAATAGAGATACACAGGCGGTGTAGCTAGCTTCACAGGCGGGTTACTCAGATGACTATCAGACAATGCTACTAGCCCAAAAGTATTGGCTGAGCTAGATTACACCAAATGCTGTGACAAACACTTGCACAGCACTGGCACAGACCTGCCTGGCAAACAGTGCTATGAACTGCTGTAACCTACCCTGAAAAGGGCTGATATTACATCTAGTCCCAACTCCTCCCGATTCCCTGAACCCATCTATCTGACAATTCGCTCCAAAAAACACTCTTTGTCTGTATAGCGGCCACAGCAGCAGCGGTGCTGTCTAACACTAAGCTGCAGCACTGTGGAAATGGTGGCGATGGGGCAAATGGCTGGTTCTTATAGGGCAAGGACATGTGACATGCACAGCCAATGACACATGCCCTTGCTTGTGTGCATCACATGCACATTGCTGTGTGTGTGCGCACTGCTGATAGGCTGAGAGACTGCACCTCCCCACTGTAAATGCGGGAAAGAAAAAAAATGGAGATCGGCGTTATTTCAGCACAGATGGATGATTGGTGGATGGCCACCATGTCCCAACAAGGACGAACGTCAGCAAGGAGGTGGATGAGTCATTTTTGGGCCCGGAATCATGGGGAAACAGCTGGTAGGGCCCTTTAAGGTTCCTGAAGGTGTGAAAATGACCTCTGCAAAGTATATAACATTTCTGACTGACAACTTTCTTCCTAGGTAAAAAGCAGAAACGTGCCTTTAGGAGCAAAATCATCTTCATGCATGACATGCATCTCATGCTACAAAGAATACCTCTGAGTCATTGGCTGCTGTGGGCCTAAAAGGAGATAAACTCATGGTGTGGCCACCATCTTCCCCTGACCTCAACCAGGGGCGCCGCTATCATGGGGCAAGTTGAGCCCTTTGCTTCAGGCAGCAGTCGTCACTGAAAGACAGGGGGTGGCAGAGTGGCGGTCACAGCACCTGGTGCCGACTCTCCATAATCCCTGACATTTGCTGTCACTAGTGCGGTGCGCGAGCCCCTGCTCACAACCCACAGTGTGCAATATCAGCTGGTCATCCCTGCACCCTCAGAGCAGCACACCACATATTGGCTGCTCTGTGCAAACAGGACCTGTGATGAGGTTACAGGAGGGGAGGAGTCAGGGGTCACTTGATCGGGACCTCCATGGATTGCAGGACTCTGCTGTGCTGGTTGCCATGGTAAGTGTGTGTATGAGGTGTATGGAGCAGAGCCGTGTGTGTATGGAGTGGAGCCATGTGTGTATGAGGTGTATGGAGCAGAGCTGAATGTGTACGAGGTGTATGGAGCAGAGCCGTGTGTGCATGTGGTTTATGGAGCAGAGCCGTGTGTGTATGAGGTGTATGGAGCAGAGCTGGATGTGTTTGAGGTGTATGGAGCGGAGCCGTGTGTGTATGAGGTGTATGGAGCAGAGCTGGGTGTGTATGAGGTGTACGGAGCAGAGCCAGGTGTGTATTAGGTGTTCGGAGCGGAGCCTTGTGTATATGAGGTGCACGGAGCAGAGCCGGGTTTGAATGAGGTGTACGGAGCAGAGCGTGGTGTCTATAAGGTGTACGGAGCAGAGCTGGGTGTGTATTAGGTGTACGGAGCAAAGCCGTGTGTGTATGAGGTGTATGGAGTGGATGTTGTGAGTTCTGTGATCAAGCTCCCTCCTGTGGTCACGAGTGGTACTGCGGCTTCTGAGTTTCCTTCCTCAGGTGATGAGGTTAAGTCGTTAGGTGCTGCTCTATTTAACTCCACCTAGTGCTTTGATCCTGGCCTCCAGTCAATGTTCTAGTATTGGTCTTGCTTCCTCCTGGATCGTTCCTGTGGCCTGTCTGCTCAGCATAAGCTAAGTTCTGCTTGTGTCCTTTTCTTGCGATATTTTCTGTCCAGCTTGCTTTTTTGGTTCTGCTTGCTTGCTGGAAGCTCTGAGACGCAGAGGGAGCACCTCCGTACCGTGAGTCGGTGCGGAGGGTCTTTTTGCCTCTCTGCGTGGTTGTTTGTAGGTTTTTGTGTTGACCGCAAAGCTATCTTTCCTATCCTCGGTCTATTCAGTAAGTCGGGCCTCACTTTGCTAAATCTATTTAATCTCTGTGTTTGTATTTTCATCTAACTCACAGTCATTACATGTGGGGGGCTGCCTTTTCCTTTGGGGAATTTCTCTGAGGCAAGGTAGGCTTATTTTTCTATCTTCAGGACTAGCTAGTTTCTCAGGCTGTGCCAAGTTGCATAGGGAGCGTTAGGCGCAATCCACGGCTACCTCTAGTGTGGTTTGATAGGTTTAGGGATTGCGGTCAGCAGAGTTTCCACGTCTCAGAGCTCGTCCTATGTTTTGTGGTTTTTGTCAGGTCACTTGTGTGCTCTGAACTTCAAGGTCCATTGTGGTTCTGAATTACCTATTCATAACAAGCGGAGCCGTGTGTGTATGAGGTGTATGGAGCAGAGCCATGTGTGTATGAGGTGTATGGAGCAGAGCTGAATGTGTACGAGGTGTATGGAGTGGAGCCGTGTGTGTATGAGGTGTTCGGAGCAGAACCGGGTGTGTATGGGGTGTATGGAGCGGAGCTGGGTGTGTATGGAGCAGAGCCATGTGTGTATGAGGTGTATGGAGCAGAGCTGAATGTGTACGAGGTGTATGGAGCGGAGCCGTGTGTGTATGAGGTGTTCAGAGCAGAACCGGGTGTGTATGGGGTGTACGGAGCGGAGCCGGGTGTGTATTAGGTGTACGGAGCAGAGCCGTGTGTGTATGAGGTGTATGGAGCAGAGCCATGTGTGTATGAGGTGTACGGAGCAGAGCCGGATTTGTATGCAATGTGCAGAGCAGAGCCGGGTGTGTATGAGGTGTATGGAGCAGAGCTGGGTTTGTATGAGGTGTATGGAGCAGAGCCGTGTGTGTATGTGGTGTTCGAAGCGGAGCCTTGTGTGTATGAGGTGCAGGGTTGGACTGGGGCACCGGGACACCGGAGAATCCTCCGGTGGGCCCCGCCCCCAGCTCCTGCCTCCTTCATGTGTGCCTGCCCTGCATGCTCATAGGGTGCACCCAGCAGTGCGCACTTTATTGTATAGTCGGCACAGCTGGCAGACTGCACAGGTGATGGGAAGTGCAGGAACAGCTCCTTCACATCACCTGCTGCTGCTGCCATTCCTCTGCCAGGAGAGCTGTGTGCAGAGTCCCAACCCTCACTTCAGCCAGCACAGTCAGAGGAACAGCTGACTGTGAGGCTGAGAGCAGACAGCACACAGCAGCTGACCCGCAGTCACCTGTTTCCTGTGCTGGGTATGATCTTTGCTCCTCTTCCACAATCCACAAAGCCCTGGGCAGCAGTGTAAACGCTGATTGGCTGCAATTCAGCCAATCAGAGTGAGTTTTCTTTGTGTGAGCTCACAGCACAGCTCAGGCAAGGAGCTGTGCTGTGATTGGTCAGCAGTCCTACCCAAGCAGCAGTGGAGCAGATGGAGTCTGATGGCTGCAGTCAGTGTGACTGTAAGTAAATAACTATATGATGCCGGCACCCTGAGTAGATCTCCGGCCACAAAGGCAGTTAGGGAAGGGGGCCCCATGCATCCTAAAGGTGACATAGGGGAGGGGCCCACAGTGATATTCTAATTTTCTTGTGGGTCCCCTCCCCCATTGTGTCAATCCACCGCTATTTTACTGTGGCTCCCCTTTCCCTATCTGACTAGGCCCATAGGAAATCAGAGGTGACATGGTGGGGGAGGGGGCCCACAGGAAAATAGAGGTGACACAGTGGGGGGGGGGACACACAGGAAAATAGAGGTGACAGTGGGGGAGGGGACACACAGGTAAATAGAGGTGACACAGTGGGGGGACACAGGAAAATAGAGGTGACAGTGGGGGAGGGGACACACAGGAAAATAGAGGTGACACAGTGGGGGAGGGGGCCCACAGGAAAATAGAGGTGACAGTGGGGGAGGGGACACACAGGAAAATAGAGGTGACACAGTGGGGGGGGACACACAGGAAAATAGAGGTGACAGTGGGGGAGGGGACACACAGGAAAATAGAGGTGACACAGTGGGGGGGACACACAGGAAAATAGAGGTGACAGTGGGGGAGGGGACACACAGGAAAATAGAGGTGACACAGTGGGGGGGACACACAGGAAAATAGAGGTGACAGTGGGGGAGGGGACACACAGGAAAATAGAGGTGACACAGTGGGGGGGGACACACAGGAAAATAGAGGTGACAGTGGGGGAGGGGACACACAGGAAAATAGAGGTGACACAGTGGGGGGGGACACACAGGAAAATAGAGGTGACAGTGGGGGAGGGGACACAGGTAAATAGAGGTGACACAGTGGGGGGACACACAGGAAAATAGAGGTGACAGTGGGGGAGGGGACACACAGGAAAATAGAGGTGACACAGTGGGGGGACACACAGGAAAATAGAGGTGACACAGTGGGGGGGGGGACACACAGGAAAATAGAGGCGACAGTGGGGGAGGGGACACACAGGAAAATAGAGGTGACACAGTGGGGGGGGGGCACAGGAAAATAGAGGTGACACAGTGGGGGAGGGGGCCCACAGGAAAATAGAGCTGACACAGTGGGGGAGGGGGCCCACAGGAAAATAGAGGTAGCACAGTGGGGGGGGGACACACATGAAAATAGAGGTGACACAGTGGGGGGGGGGACACACAGGAAAATAGAGGTGACACTGGGGGAGGGGACACACAGGAAAATAGAGGTGACACAGTGGGGGGGAAACACAGGAAAACAGAGGTGACACAGTGGGGGAGGGGGCCCACAGGAAAATAGAGGTAGCACAGTGGGGGGGGACACACATGAAAATAGAGGTGACACAGTGGGGGGGGACACACAGGAAAATAGAGGTGACACTGGGGGAGGGGACACACAGGAAAATAGAGGTGACACAGTGGGGGGGAAACACAGGAAAACAGAGGTGACACAGTGGGGGAGGGGGACCACAGGATATTGGGTGACACAGTGGGGGAGGGGGCCCACAGGAAAATAGAGGTAGCACAGTGGGGGAGGGGACACACAGGAAAATAGAGGTGACACAGTGGTGAAGGGGGTCCTCAGGTAATTAACACCTTTACGACATCAGCCTTACATGTATGGTGCGTGTTAAATGCCAGTGTCAATCTCTGACAGCAGCATATAACACATGCCAACATGTGTGCGCATCATTCTCTCACCCATTGGCACCCATGATGTGATCGTGGGTCGCCGATGGGTTGTCATGACAGCCAGGGGTCTTCTTCCTGTAGCCGAGCTTAAATGTCCTTTTTTCGGGTCGCCACAATTCCACAAAAAAAGCTATAACAAGTGATGAAAAAAAATCACATCTATCCCAAAATCATACTAATAAAAACAATGTCTCGCCCCCAACAGAAAGCTTCCCTGTGTGTAATAACATACGTAGCAGTCACCGTCTTCTGCCGCTGTATCGTTGCTTCTGTCTTCTTCATTGCAGTGGAATATGGCCACCGGTAAGTATTTTATTACACACACTGGACCTACATTACTGCTCTCCTGTGTGGTGTAGTATATAGAGGATCTGTCAGCTCTCCTGTGTGGTGTAGTATATAGAGGATCTGTCAGCTCTCCTGTGTGGTGTAGTATATAGAGGATCTGTCAGCTCTCCCATGTGGTGTAGTATATAGACGATCTGTCAGCTCTCCCGTGTGGTGTAGTATATAGAGGATCTGTCAGCTCTCCCGTGTGGTGTAGTATATAGAGGATCTGTCAGCTCTCCCGTGTGGTGTAGTAAATAGAGGATCTGTCAGCTCTCCCGTGTGGTGTAGTATATAGAGGATCTGTCAGCTCTCCTGTGTGGTGTAGTATATAGAGGATCTGTCAGCTCTCCTGTGTGGTGTAGTATATAGAGGGTCTGTCAGCTCTCCTGTGTGGTGTAGTATATAGAGGATCTGTCAGCTCTCCTGTGTGGTGTAGTATATAGAGGATCTGTCAGCTCTCCTGTGTGATGTAGTATATAGAGGATCTGTCAGCTCTCCCGTGTGGTGTAGTATATAGAGGATCTGTCAGTTCTCCCGTGTGGTGTAGTATATAGAGGATCTGTCAGCTCTCCCGTGTGGTGTAGTAAATAGAGGATCTGTCAGCTCTCCTGTGTGGTGTAGTATATAGAGGATCTGTCAGCTCCCTGTGTGGTGTAGTATATAGAGGATCTGTCAGCTCTCCTGTGTGGTGTAGTATATAGAGGATCTGTCAGCTCTCCTGTGTGGTGTAGTAAAAAGAGGATCTGTCAGCTCTCATGTGTGGTGTAGTATATAGAGGATCTGTCAGCTCTACTATGTGGTGTAGTAAATAGAGGATCTGTCAGCTCTCCTGTGTGGTGCAGTATATAGAGGATCTGTCAGCTCTCCTGTGTGGTGTAGTATATAGAGGATCTGTCAGCTCTCCTGTGTGATATGGTATATAGAGGATCCATGTAGATCTGGACATTTGTTTATCTGATCACTACATTTATTGTGTCCTGTTGTCTCAACTGAGATTGATTGCTAACGAGCTTTAACCCAAAAAAAAAAAAAAAAAAAAAAAAGAGAGATCTAAGGGCTAGCCTTCTATAAATGTAGACTTAGCTTGGGGATGCATTCGTGCACTGTTATTCGTGTATTTTTTATTCAAAGTACTTTTTTTTTCTAAGTACTCGGCAGTTATAACATGGCAGTTAGACCTGGCAGGAGACAGGTAAGACAATCTAAATCTAATCCATATTCACTTGAAACAGCACAAATACTCACCATATTTATTTGTATCATCTATATTCTGGCTGCTGCATTCACTCACATTCACCGCCCTCGCATTAACTCTCTACACTCCATCCATATCGGCCCCTCTGTCCTTGCGTCTCCTATGTATAGCACTCATGCTCTATTCACATTGCTTAACAGCACAGATCCATTCAGTCCCACCTTCCAACACAAGAGACGCTCTCACAAATCACTTAACCATCTGCTCACTCTTTCGATCCTCCTTCTCCTAGTCGCTGGAGACATATCTCCAAACCCCGGCCCCCCCATGTTATAGCCAGTCAAACCTCCCAATTGCTACACCCAGAAACCCCTCTAACCTTATTAATATTGCCTGCATGCCTGCTGTCTCTTTCAATTGTGCCCTTTGGAATTCTCGCTCTGTGTGTAATAAACTCTCCTTCATTCATGATTTCTTCCTTTCTAATTCTCTTAATCTCCTGGCTCCTACTGAAACCTGGATCCAGCAGTCAGACACCACTGCTGCTGCTGCTCTTTCATATGGTGGACTACACTTTTCTCATACCCCAAGATCAGACAACAGAGCAGGTGGAGGCGTTGGCCTGCTCCTTTCACCCAAATGTACTTTCCAAGTTATCCCCCAAGTACCCTCACTTGTCTTCCCTTCCTTTGAGGTCCATGTGGTCAGACTCTACGTCCCCTTCTCCATGCGAGTGGCGGTGGTGTATCGTCCTCCCGGCCCCTCTCATCAGTTCCTGGATCACTTTGCCACCTGGCTTCCACACTTTCTCTCCTGTGACACCCCCACCCTTATCATGGGTGATTTCAACATCCCCATTGCCTCTCCCCTCTCCCCATCTGCTTCTCACCTTTTATCTCTATCCTCCTCTTTTGGCCTCTCGCAGCATACTAACTCTCCAACACATGAAGATGGAAACTCCCTTGACTTGGTCTTCTCCAGACTTTGCTCAGTGGATGATTTCACAAACTCCCCTCTCCCGCTCTCTGACCACAACCTTCTTTCATTCTCTATCAAGAACTGCCATCCTGCTCAGGTCACCCCGACTTTCCACACTTATAGAAACATACAGGCCATTAACACCCAGAAACTTATGAAGAACTTGCAGTCCTCATTGGCACCTATCTCCTCCATCTCATGTCCTGATTCTGCATTGAAGCATTACAATGAAACCCTGCAAAGTGCTCTGGATGAAGCTGCTCCTCCTATACATAAAACAACTCGGCACAGACGGCAACAACCGTGGCACACGCTGCAAACACGTTTCCTGCAGCGGTGCTCCAGGTGCGCAGAACGTCTGTGGAGAAAATCTAATCTACCCGAAGATTTCATCCATTATAAGTTCATGCTAAAGACATACAATTCTGCCCTTCACCTCTCCAAACAAACCTACTTCAACACCCTCATCACCTCCCTGTCCAATAACCCTAAACGTCTCTTTGACACGTTCCAGTCCCTACTCAACCCAAGAGAGCAGGCCCCAACCACGGATCTCCGTGCTGACGATCTGGCCAATTACTTCAAAGAAAAAATTGACCACATTCGACAGGAAATCATCTCCCAATCTCTTCATACCATGCACTGTCCTCCCTCCCCCACTGCATCTAGTTCACTCTCTGACTTTGAAGCAGTTACAGAAGAAGAAGTAAGCAGGCTCCTTGCATCTTCTCGCCCGACCACTTGCACCAGTGACCCCATTCCATCACATCTCCTCTAGTCCCTTTCCCCGGCTGTCACCTCTCACCTAACAAAAATATTCAACCTTTCCCTCACTTCCGGTATTTTTCCCTCCTCATTTAAGCATGCCATCATACATCCATTACTTAAAAAACCATCCCTCGATCAAAACTGTGCCGCTAATTATAGACCTGTCTCTAATCTTCCCTTCATCTCTAAACTCCTCGAACGCCTGGTCCACTCCCGTCTTACCCGCTATCTCTCAGATAACTCTCTTCTCGACCCTCTTCAATCTGGCTTCCGCTCTTTACACTCTACTGAAACTGCCCTCACTAAAGTCTTTAATGACCTACTAACAGCTAAATCTAATGGTCACTACTCCATGCTAATTCTCTTGGATCTCTCTGCAGCATTCGACACTGTGGATCATCAGCTCCTCCTCACTTTGCTCCGCTCCATCGGCCTCAAGGACACCGTTCTCTCCTGGTTCTCCTCCTATCTCTCTGACCGATCCTTCACTGTATGTTTTGCTGGTTCCTCCTCCTCTCACCTTCCCCTTACTGTTGGGGTTCCTCAAGGATCAGTCCTAGGCCCCCTACTCTTCTCGTTGTATACTGCCCCTATTGGACAAACAATCAGTAGATTTGGTTTCCAGTACCATCTCTATGCTGACGACACCCAATTATACACTTCTTCTCCTGATATCACACCGACCTTTTTTGAAAACACCAGTGATTGTCTTACCGCTGTCTCTAACATCATGTCCTCCCTCTATCTGAAACTAAACCTGTCAAAAACTGAACTCCTCGTGTTCTCTCCCTCTACTAACCTACCTTTGCCTGACATTGCCATCTCCGTATGCGGTTCCACCATTACTCCAAAGCAACATGCCCGCTGCCTTGGGGTCATCCTTGATTCTGACCTTTCATTCACCCCCTACATCCGATCACTTGCTCGCTCTTCTTACCTGCATCTCAAAAACATTTATAGAATTCGCCCTTTTCTTACTTTCGACTCTGCAAAAACTCTGACTGTTTCACTTATTCATTCTCGTCTGGACTATTGTAACTCTCTACTAATCGGCCTACCTCTTGCAAAACTCTCCCCGCTCCAATCTGTCCTGAATGCTGCAGCCAGGATCATATTCCTCACCAACCATTACACCGATGCCTCTACCCTGTGCCAGTCATTACACTGGCTACCCATCCACTCCAGAATCCAGTACAAAACTACTACCCTCATCCACAAAGCACTCCATGGCTCAGCACCACCCTACATCTCCTCCCTGGTATCAGTCTACCACCCTACCCGTGCCCTCCGCTCCGCTAATGACCTCAGGTTAGCATCCTCAATAATCAGAACCTCCCACTCCCGTCTCCAAGACTTTACACGTGCTGCGCCGATTCTTTGGAATGCACTACCTAGGTTAATACAATTAATCCCCAATCCCCACAGTTTTAAGCGTGCCCTAAAAACTCATTTGTTCAGACTGGCCTACCGCCTCAATGCATTAACCTAACGATCCCTGTGTGGCCTATTTATAATAAAAAAAAAAAAAAAAAAAAGGTTCCTCGCATCATGTTCTCATACACTTTATGCAGTATTAGCCCTCTGTGTCTGTACTGCTACATACTTAGGCAGGTAACTGGTTCATGCAGCTTTACATGAACACCTGAGCCTTACACTATAGCTGGTCCGAATAACTAAAGCAATTGTTACCATCCACCTCTCGTGTCTCCCCTTTTCCCCATAGTTTGTAAGCTTGCGAGCAGGGCCCTCATTCCTCTTGGTATCTATTTTGAACTGTGATTTCTGTTATGCTGTAATGTCTATTGTCTGTACAAGTCCCCTCTATAATTTGTAAAGCGCTGCGGAATATGTTGGCGCTATATAAACAAAAATTATTATTATTATATTATTATCTGTCAGCTCTCCTGTGTGATGTGGTATATAGAGGATCTGTCAGCTCTCCTGTGTGGTGTAGTATATAGAGGATCTGTCAGCTCTCCTGTGTGGTGTGGTATATAGTGGATCTGTCAGCTCTCCTGTGTGGTGTAGTATATAGAGGATCTGTCAGCTCTCCTGTGTGGTGTAGTATATAGAGCATCTGTCAGCTCTCCTGTGTGGTGTAGTATATAGAGGATCTGTCGGCTCTCCTGTGTGTTGTAGTATATAGAGGATCTGTCAGCTCTCCTGTGTGATGTGGTATATAGAGGATCTGTCAGCTCTCCTGTGTGATGTGGTATATAGAGGATCTGTCAGCTCTCCTGTCTGGTGTAGTATATAGAGGATCTGTCGGCTCTCCTGTGTGGTGTAGTATATAGAGGATCTGGCAGCTCTCCTGTGTGGTGTAGTATATAGAGCATCTGTCAGCTCTCCTGTGTGGTGTAGTATATAGAGGATCTGTCGGCTCTCCTGTGTGTTGTAGTATATAGAGGATCTGTCAGCTCTCCTGTGTGATGTGGTATATAGAGGATCTGTCAGCTCTCCTGTGTGATGTGGTATATAGAGGATCTGTCAGCTCTCCTGTCTGGTGTAGTATATAGAGGATCTGTCGGCTCTCCCGTGTGGTGTAGTATATAGAGGATCTGTCAGCTCTCCTGTGTGTTGTAGTATATAGAGGATCTGTCAGCTCTCCTGTGTAATGTGGTATATAGAGGATCTGTCAGCTCTCCTGTGTGTTGTAGTATATAGAGGATCTGTCAGCTCTCCTGTGTGGTGTAGTATATAGAGGATCTGTCAGCTCTCCTGTGTGGTGTAGTATATAGAGGATCTGTCAGCTCTCCTGTGTGGTGTAGTATATAGAGGATCTGTCAGCTCTCCTGTGTGGTGTAGTATATAGAGGATCTGTCAGCTCTCCTGTGTGGTGTAGTATATAGAGGATCTGTCAGCTCTCCAGTGTGGTGTAGTATATAGAGGATCTGTCAGCTCTCCTGTGTAATGTGGTATATAGAGGATCTGTCAGCTCTCCTGTGTGTTGTAGTGTATAGAGGATCTGTCAGCTCTCCTGTGTGATGTGGTATATAGAGGATCTGTCAGCTCTCCTGTGTGATGTGGTATATAGAGGATCTGTCAGCTCTCCTGTCTGGTGTAGTATATAGAGGATCTGTCGGCTCTCCCGTGTGGTGTAGTATATAGAGGATCTGTCAGCTCTCCTGTGTGTTGTAGTATATAGAGGATCTGTCAGCTCTCCTGTGTAATGTGGTATATAGAGGATCTGTCAGCTCTCCTGTGTGTTGTAGTATATAGAGGATCTGTCAGCTCTCCTGTGTGATGTGGTATATAGAGGATCTGTCAGCTCTCCTGTGTGATGTGGTATATAGAGGATCTGTCAGCTCTCCTGTGTGTTGTAGTGTATAGAGGATCTGTCAGCTCTCCTGTGTGATGTGGTATATAGAGGATCTGTCAGCTCTCCTGTGTAATGTGGTATATAGAGGATCTGTCAGCTCTCCTGTGTGTTGTAGTGTATAGAGGATCTGTCAGCTCTCCTGTGTGATGTGGTATATAGAGGATCTGTCAGCTCTCCTGTGTGTTGTAGTATATAGAGGATCTGTCAGCTCTCCTGTGTAATGTGGTATATAGAGGATCTGTCAGCTCTCCTGTGTGTTGTAGTATATAGAGGATCTGTCAGCTCTCCTGTGTGATGTGGTATATAGAGGATCTGTCAGCTCTCCTGTGTGATGTGGTATATAGAGGATCTGTCAGCTCTCCTGTGTGTTGTAGTATATAGAGGATCTGTCAGCTCTCCTGTGTGATGTGGTATATAGAGGATCTGTCAGCTCTCCTGTCTGGTGTAGTATATAGAGGATCTGTCGGCTCTCCCGTGTGGTGTAGTATATAGAGGATCTGTCAGCTCTCCTGTGTGTTGTAGTATATAGAGGATCTGTCAGCTCTCCTGTGTAATGTGGTATATAGAGGATCTGTCAGCTCTCCTGTGTGTTGTAGTATATAGAGGATCTGTCAGCTCTCCTGTGTGGTGTAGTATACAGTTAGGGCCAGAAATATTTGGACAGTGACACAATTTTCGCGAGTTGGGCTCTGCATGCCACCACATTGGATTTGAAATGAAACCTCTACAACAGAATTCAAGTGCAGATTGTAACGTTTAATTTGAAGGGTTGAACAAAAATATCTGATAGAAAATGTAGGAATTGTACACATTTCTTTACAAACACTCCACATTTTAGGAGGTCAAAAGTAAGTGGACAAATAAACATAACCCAAACAAAATATTTTTATTTTCAATATTTTGTTGCAAATCCTTTGGAGGCAATCACTGCCTTAAGTCTGGAACCCATGGACATCACCAAACGCTGGGTTTCCTCCTTCTTAATGCTTTGCCAGGCCTTTACAGCCGCAGCCTTCAGGTCTTGCTTGTTTGTGGGTCTTTCCGTCTTAAGTCTGGATTTGAGCAAGTGAAATGCATGCTCAATTGGGTTTAGATCTGGAGATTGACTTGGCCATTGCAGAATGTTCCACTTTTTGGCACTCATGAACTCCTGGGTAGCTTTGGATGTATGCTTGGGGTCATTGTCCATCTGTACTATGAAGCGCCGTCCAATCAACTTTGCAGCATTTGGCTGAATCTGGGCTGAAAGTATATCCCGATACACTTCAGAATTCATCCGGCTACTCTTGTCTGCTCTTATGTCATCAATAAACACAAGTGACCCAGTGCCATTGAAAGCCATGCATGCCCATGCCATCACGTTGCCTCCACCATGTTTTACAGAGGATGTGGTGTGCCTTGGATCATGTGCCGTTCCCTTTCTTCTCCAAACTTTTTTCTTCCCATCATTCTGGTACAGGTTGATCTTTGTCTCATCTGTCCATAGAATACTTTTCCAGAACTGAGCTGGCTTCTTGAGGTGTTTTTCTGCAAATTTAACTCTGGCCTGTCTATTTTTGGTATTGATGAATGGTTTGCATCTAGATGTGAACCCTTTGTATTTACTGTCATGGAGTCTTCTCTTTACTGTTGACTTAGAGACAGATACACCTACTTCACTGAGCGTGTTCTGGACTTCAGTTGATGTTGTGAACGGGTTCTTCTTCACCAAATTAAGTATGCGGCGATCATCCACCACTGTTGTCATCCGTGGATGCCCAGGCCTTTTTGAGTTCCCAAGCTCACCAGTCAATTCATTTTTTCTCAGAATGTACCCAACTGTTGATTTTTCTACTCCAAGCATGTCTGCTATCTCTCTGATGGATTTTTTCTTTTTTTTCAGCCTCAGGATGTTCTGCTTCACCTCAATTGAGAGTTCCTCACAGCAACAGCTTCCAAATGCAAAACCACACACCTGGAATCCACCCCTGACCTTTTAACTACTTCATTGATTACAGGTTAACGAGGGAGACGCCTTCAGAGTTAATTGCAGCCCTTAGAGTCCATTGTCCAATTACTTTTGGTCCCTTGAAAAAGAGGACGCTATGCATTACAGAGCTATGATTCCTAAACCCTTTCTCCGATTTGGATGTGGAAACTATCATATTGCAGCTGGGAGTGTGCACTTTCAGCCCATATTATATATATAATTGTATTTCTGAACATGTTTTTGTAAACAGCTAAAATAACAAAACTTGTGTCACTGTCCAAATATTTCTGGCCCTAACTGTATAGAGGATCTGTCAGCTCTCCTGTGTGGTGTAGTATATAGAGGATCTGTCAGCTCTCCTGTGTGGTGTAGTATGTAGAGGATCTGTCAGCTCTCCTGTGTGATGTGGTATATAGAGGATCTGTCAGCTCTCCCGTGTGGTGTAGTATATAGAGGATCTGTCAGCTCTCCTGTGTTGTGCAGTATATAGAGGATCTGTCAGCTCTCCTGTGTGATGTGGTATATAGAGGATCTGTCAGCTCTCCTGTGTGGTGTGGTATATAGGATCTATCCTGTGTGGTATTTTTAAACGGCATGTTGGGCCCCAAGAACGATTTTTCTCTGTTGGGCCCAAGGTACTCCAGTCCGACGCTGATGAGGTGTACGGAGCAGAGCTGGGTTTCTATGAGGTGTACGGAGTGGAGCCAGGTGTGTATAAGGTGTATGGAGAGGAGCTGAATGTGTACGAGGTGTACGGAGCAGAGCAGTGTGTGTATGAGGTGTACGGAGCGGAGCATTGTGTGTATGAGGTGTACAGAGCAGAGCCGGGTTTGTGTGAGGTGTACGGAGCGGAGCCGGATGTGTATGAGGTGTGCGGAGCGGAGCCGGGTGTGTATGAGGTGTACGGAGCGGAGTTGCATGTGTATGAGGTGTACAGAGGGGAGTCGGGTGTCTATGAGGTGTATGGAGCAGAGCCGAGTGTGTGCGAGGTGTATGAAGCGGAGCCGCGTGAGTACGGAGTGGAGCCGTGTGTGCAAGGTGTATGGAGCACAGCTGCGTGTGTAGGGGTAAGTATGTGTGGCCATTATACAGTATGGAGCATCATGTGGGCCCATTATACAGTATGGAGCATCATGTGTGGCCATTATACAGTATGGAGCATCATGTGTGGCCATTATACAGTATGGAGCACCATGTTAGGCCATTATACAGTATGGAGCATCATGTGTGACCATTATACAGTATGAAGCATCATGTGTGGCCATTATACAGTACGGAACACTATGTGTGGCCATTATACAGTATGGAGCACTGTGTGGCCATTATACAGTATGGAGCATAATGTGTGACCATTATACAGTTTGGAGCATCATGTGTGGCCATTATACAGTATGGAGCACTGTGTGGCCATTATACAGTATGGAGCATCATGTGTGGCCATTATACAGTATGGAGCACTGTGTGGCCATTATACAGCATGGAGCATCATGTGTGGCTATTATACAGTATGGAGCAATATATGTGGCCATTATACAGTATGGAGCATCATGTGTGGCCATTATACAGAATCGAGCACTGTGTGGCCATTATACAGTATGGAGCATCATGTGTGGCCATTATACAGTATGGGGAATCATGTGTGGCCATTATACAGTATGGAGCACTGTGTGGCCATTATACAGTATGGAGCACTGTGTGGCCATTATACAGTATGGAGCATCATGTGTGACCATTATACAGTATGGAACATTATGTGTGCCCATTATACAGTATGGAGCACTGTGTGGCAATTATACAGTATGGAGCACTGTGTGGCCATTATACAGTATGGAGCATCATGTGTGGAAATTATACAGTATGGAGCATCATGTGTGGCCATTATACGGTATGGAGCACTCTGTGGTCATTATACAGTATGGCATCCTGTGTGGCCATTATACAGTATGGAGCACTGTGTGGCCATTATACAGTATGGAGCAATATATGGGGCATCTTATTCTGTATGGGGCGCTGTGCGGTGCCCACAATACTGTATGGAGCAATATATGGTTCTCATTATTCTGTAAGGAGCACTGTGGTGCCCAGAATACTGTATGGAGGACTATATTGTCTGATTTATGACCTATTATAGAATGTACAATAGTTATCACTCATGTAATGTATGGGGGGACTGTATATGAGATGGGAGCCCTATAGGTGGGCTGTACTGTATGTGTTTGGGGGGGCGCCGTTTTGAAGTTCGCCTCAGGCAGCAGTGTGTCTAGGTTCACCCCTGACCTCAACCTTATAGAGAACCTTTGGAGTATGATCAAGAAAAACATCTATGAGGCCGGTTTCACACGTCAGTGGCTCCGGTACGTGAGGTGACAGTTTCCTCACATACCGGAGCTACTGACACACGTAGACACAGTGAAATCAATGCATCTGTGCAGATGTCATTGATTTTATGCGGACCGTATCTCCGTGTGCCAAACACGGAGACATGTCAGTGTTCGTGGGAGCGCACGGATTACACGGACCCATTAAAGTCAATGGGTCCATGTAAAACATTTACCGCACACGGATGTTGTCCGTGTGCAGTCCGTGTGCCGTGCAGGAGACAGCGCTACAGTAAGCGCTATCCCCCCCACTGGTGCTGAAGCCGCCATTCATATCTTCCCTGCTGCAGCGTTTGCTGTAGAGAAGATATGAATAATCGTGTTTAAAATAAATATCCATGTCCCCACCCCCCTCCCACCCCCTGTGCGCCTCCCCCCGCTGTTATTAAAATACTCACCCGGCTCCCTCGCTGGCGCTGCTTCCTGTCTTGGCCGCACCTTCTATGTATGAGCAGTCACGTGGGTCCGCCCATTACAATCATGAATATGCGGCTCCACCTCCCATAGGGGTGGAACCGCATATTCATTACTGTAAATGAGCGGCCCCACGTGACCGCTCATACAGTAGAAGGTGCGGCCAGGACAGGAAGCAGCGCCAGCCAGCGATGGAGCAGGGTGAGTATTTTAATAACAGCGGGGGGGGCGCACAGGGGATGGGATGGGGGTGGGGTCATGAATCTTTATTTTAAACACGAATATTCATATCTTCTCTACAGCAAATGCTGCTGCAGGGAAGATATGAATCGCGGCTTCAGCACCAGATGCAGGGGACAGCGCTAAACTTTAGCGCTGTATCCTGCACGGTGCGTGTGGTAGCCAGTGGGCACACGGGCGGCACACGTGTGCCGCACGTGTGCCACACTGATGTGCCACAGAAACGCACCGGCACACGGACACGGATAATTCCGGTACCGATTTTTCTGGTACCGGAATTATCTGGACGTGTGAGACTGCCCTGAGGGTGGGAGACAGTTCACATCAAAACAGCAGCTCTGGGAGGCTATTCTGACTTCATGCAAAGAAATACAAGCAGAAACTCTCCAAAAACTCACAAGTTCAATGGATGCAAGAATTGTGAAGGTGATATCAAAGACGGGTTCCTATGTTAACATGTAACTTGGCCTGTTAGGATGCTTTGGAGTTAAATAGCTTTTTTGTTCAGTGAATGTGACCTCCTAATGCTGCAAATTCCACAAATGAGCATTTTCAGTTCTTTAAAACATATGAAATGTTTAGAAATTTTACTGTGCCTAATAATTTGGAACAGTGGATTTTCAGTTTTTATTCATTTTGGAGATTATACTGTTATCATTGGGAGGTTTCTTCAATAAAATTTGATGTATACTCTAACGGTGATGACTTTTATTAGACTGACTGTCATTTGCACCGACCATTAGGAAAATCCGAGAAAAATATAATTTGCATAATAATTTGGAACACGGTGTATACTGTGTTTTGAACACTGTGAGTTTATCACTGTGTATATGGGGGAATTCACTGTGGGGGATATCATACTGAGCATGAGAAGGAATTTTTTTGGGGTGTCATACTCTTAAGGGCATTAAAGGAGCATCATAGTAGGGAGAACACTAAGTGGCTTCAATAAGGGTATGATTAATGATTAAGGCTATGTGCACATGTTCAGGATTTCTTGCAGAAATTTCCTGAGCAAAACATGACATTTTCTGCAAGAAATCCGCATGCGTTTTTTGTGCGTTTTTACTGTGTTTTTAGTGCGTTTTTGGTGCGCTTTTTTGGCAGATTTTTCCGGAGGTTCCCAATGCAATAATATAGTGGGAAATCTGCAAAAAATCCGCAAAATTAATGAACATGCTGCGTTTTTTACCACGATGCGTTTTTGTCACGGGAAAAAACGCATCATGTGCAAAAAATTGTGGAATGTATTCTAAATGATGGGATGCATAATGTATGCGCTTTTTTCGCATTTTTATAGTAAAAAAAACGCAAAAAATCTGCAACCTGTGCACACAGCCTAAGAGTTGCAATACATTTAAGTAAGGATGCATGCTCTTGTATGACTGTGACATGACCCTGTTTACTCAATCAATTTCTTTCGGGGGGAAGAAGTAATGGTCCAAGGGCCAATTAGGGTTTTTACTATGGGGGCCACATGATTTCTTTGTTCGTGTCTGCAACTATTAATGCATGTTTCTTATTTCCAATACACCAACGAACAAAAGGGTAACAATGTTTAGAACTTTTGACTTTCAGGCTCCATATCTCACCATCTACTACTGCTTTAAATGTGAGACTACCATCAGTTCATACAATCATCTTGGCTATCTCATATATAAACTTGACTTGCATCTATATAGCATATGATTAGTTATGCTGATTCTTGTCATGTCACTGCATTGTTACAGTTTTGCTCCCGGTGGTTGAAAAATCTTTGCCTTCCTGTATACTACAAAATGCAACCTGTTCTTACATTCCCTAACAGCTCAGTGTGTTATTAGGTTGATTTCTAAGTAAAAAGTCACTGTTTCAAATAGAGGAGAAGCCATGCAGAAGAATTCCTAAGAAAAGAGAAATAGCATCGTCCAGCTCATCGATAGTGGTCTCTCAAGAAAATTGCCAAGCTCGATCATGTGAGTGCCATGTCACTTGGAAGAATATGAAATGATGTCCGTTCATTCATTCAAAAGCCTAGAGTTGAACATCCAGGCAAAATATCAGCAAGTCGGCTCATCACAAGCTATATCAGTTCTGGCGTGACAAAGACTGCAGTAGAGGTGGCTTGTATGCTTTATAGTAGTGAGATCACAGATGTCCATGCAAACACCGTGCGACAGGCATTACACAAGTCTGGAATGGTGGCTCAAAAAAAGGGACGAAGCCTCGATTCCATATCGTCATAAGAAGCATCAGCTCGAGTTTGCAAAAAAGTACAAAAAGTGGACATTAGAAGATTGGAAATGGGTGATTTGAAACGATGAGACAAAAGTCAATAGACTAGGCTCAGATGGGTGCAACTGGGTCTGGAAACAAGAGAAAATAAGTAATAGATCAAGAAATTGAAGGAGTTATCAAGTTCAGTGCAGGAATCCTGATTATATAGGGCTGTTTCACAGCCAATGTCATTGAATACTTGTCCAGGATCAATGGTGGCCTCAATGCTGAGCTATATGTGAGTATCCTACAAGATGAGTTACTTTGTACACTTGAGTGCTATGGGTATGAAAAGAATGACATAGTGTTCAGCAGGACAACAATCCAAAGCTTATTGGGGAATAAATGATTTAATGACAATGAAGTAGAGGTGCTGGATTGGCCCCATAGACCCCAGACTGAAACCCAAATAAGCACTTGTGGGCAGAGTTGAAGAAAAAAATGTATACATACCCAAATGAGTTGACCAAACTTTGGGAAATAGACCTGGGATCAGATTTTGGTTGAGACATGTTCGAATTTCGAGAACATGCCCAGAATGATTCAGGTAGTCTTGAAAGCCAAACATGGATGTACAAAATACTAAGAAAATAATTAATATTTAATATAATAAATAATAATTAAAATTGATCTTTTTTAGAAGCAAAACAGTAACAATGCAGTGACACAGCAAGAATCTGCATAACTAATCATATACTAAATGGTGCTTTTTATTCTCTTTATATTCTAATTTTGTGATATATATATATATATATATATATATATATATATATATATATATATATATATATATATATATATATATACAGTATATGGGTGCTTCTCGCAAAATTAGAATATCATCAAAAGTTAATTTATTTGAGATCGTCAATACCAAAAGTGAAACTCCCATATTATATAGAGTCATTACAAACAGCGTGATCTATTTCATGTGCTTATTTCTGTTTATGTTGATTGTCTGTTCAGAGTCCTGTATCCAAACATATTAATGGATAGTTGAACGGAAAGAAAAAGTGTGGTAGAAAAAGGTGCACAAGCAACTGAAATAACTGCAGCCTTGAAAGGATTATTAAGAAAAGGCCATTCAAAAACTTGGGAGAGATTCACAAGTAGTGGACTGCTGCTGGAATCATTGCTTCAAGAGCCACCACACACAGACGTATCAAGGACATGGGCTACAAGTGTCACACTCCTTGTGTCAAGCCACTCATGACCAATAGACAACACCAGAAGAATCTTACCTGGGCCAAGGAGAAAAAGAACTGGTGTCATGGTTGTGGACAGGGTTCCTTCCCTGTCCTCTCTGGGTTAATTAGTATAGCCTCCTTCTGGTTTGGGGAGGGCTATATTTACCTGCCTTAATCTGGGGATCCTTGTCAGTGATACATCTGTCTTGGCTGTGTGTGTCTGACCCCCTAGTGTGCTTGCATACTGTTTGCTTCCTTCCATTTGCTTTCTTGTGTGTGACTGGGTCTGTTTTCTCGTTCTGTGCTTTGCCTTGTGACTGTGCTAATTGTCTGTTATTGGCTCTGACCTTCGGCTTGGTAATCTAACTTCCCTCCTGTCTGCCCTGTTTGTACTGCACTGCTATCTTCGTCACGTGTTTCAGGTCCTGCGCTCCGGCAGGTAAGCTTACCGCAGAGCTCCTTACCCTCTCTCTGTCCTTCTGTAACATGTGCACAGACTCCTCCTGTAATTCTGCAGCAGGGCTCTCACACGATCCAATCTCCTTGAGGTCTAGTGTGAAGTTTCCAAAATCAGTGATGGTTTGGGGAGCCATGTCATCTCCTGGTGTAGGTCCACTGTGTTTTATCAAGACTAAAGTCAGCGCAGCTGTCTACCAGGAAATTTTAGAGCACTTCATGCTTCCCTCTGCTGACAAGCTTTTTGGATATGTAAATTTAATTCTCCAGCAGGATTTGGCACCTGTCTACACTGCCAAAAGTCCCAATAAAAGCAACAGTATCACTGTGCTTGATTGGCCAACAAACTCACCTGACCTCAATCCCATAGAGAACTGTTATGTAGGCAATCCAGTGACACAGTGTGCCAGCAATCAGAGCACATACAGTGATCTGACAATAACCCAAAACAATAGAACGAGCTCTGAGACGTGGAATCTCTGTAGACCGCAATACCTGAACCTAACCTAAACACAACTAAAGGCAGCTGTGGATTGCGCCTGACACTACCTATGCAACTCGGCACAGCCTGAGGAGCTGACTAGCCTGAAGATAGAAAAACAAGCCTGACTTGCCTCAGAGAAATACCCCAAAGGAAAAGGCAGCCCCCCACATATAATGACTGTTAGCAAGATGAAAAGACAAACGTAGGGATGAAATAGATTCAGCAAAGTGAGGCCCGATATTCTAGATAGAGCGAGGATAGCAAAGAGAACTTTGCAGTCTACAAAAAACCCTAAAGCAAAAAACCACGCAAAGGGGGCAAAAAGACCCACCGTGCCGAACTAACGGCACGGCGGTACACCCTTTGCGTCTCAGAGCTTCCAGCAAAACGAAATGACAAGCTGGACAGAAAAAGTAGCAACAAAAGCAAAAAGCACTTATCTAAGCAGAGCAGCAGGCCACAGGAAAGATCCAGAAGCTCAGATCCAACACTGGAACATTGACAAGGAGCAAGGAAGACAGAATCAGGTGGAGTTAAATAACAAAGCAGCCAACGAGCTCACCAGAACACCTGAGAGAGGAAGCTCAGAAGCTGCAGTACCACTTGTGACCACAGGAGTGAATTCAGCCACAGAATTCATAACAGTACCCCCCCCTTGAGGAGGGGTCACCGAACCCTCACCAGAGCCCCCAGGCCGACCAGGATGAGCCACATGAAAGGCACGAACAAGATCTGGAGCATGGACATCAGAGGCAAAAACCCAGGAATTATCTTCCTGAGCATAACCCTTCCATTTAACCAGATACTGGAGTTTCCGTCTAGAAACACGAGAATCCAAAATTTTCTCCACAATATACTCCAATTCCCCCTCCACCAAAACCGGGGCAGGAGGCTCAACAGATGGAACCATAGGTGCCACGTATCTCCGCAACAACGACCTATGGAATACATTATGTATGGAAAAGGAGTCTGGGAGGGTCAGACGAAAAGACACAGGATTGAGAATCTCAGAAATCCTATACGGACCAATAAAACGAGGTTTAAATTTAGGAGAGGAAACCTTCATAGGAATATGACGAGAAGATAACCAAACCAGATCCCCAACACGAAGTCGGGGACCCACACGGCGTCTGCGATTAGCGAAAAGTTGAGCCTTCTCCTGGGACAAGGTCAAATTGTCCACTACCTGAGTCCAGATCTGCTGCAACCTGTCCACCACAGAATCCACACCAGGACAGTCCGAAGACTCAACCTGTCCTGAAGAGAAACGAGGATGGAACCCAGAATTGCAGAAAAATGGAGAGACCAAGGTAGCCGAGCTGGCCCGATTATTAAGGGCGAACTCAGCCAACGGCAAAAAGGACACCCAATCATCCTGGTCTGCAGAAACAAAACATCTCAGATATGTTTCCAAGGTCTGATTGGTTCGTTCGGTCTGGCCATTACTCTGAGGATGGAAAGCCGAGGAAAAAGATAGGTCAATGCCCATCCTACCACAAAAGGCTCGCCAAAACCTTGAAACAAACTGGGAACCTCTGTCAGAAACAATATTCTCAGGAATGTCATGCAAACGAACCACATGCTGGAAGAACAGAGGCACCAAATCAGAGGAGGAAGGCAATTTAACCAAGGGCACCAGATGGACCATTTTAGAAAAGCGATCACAGACCACCCAAATGACTGACATCTTTTGAGAAACGGGAAGGTCAGAAATGAAATCCATCGAAATATGTGTCCAAGGCCTCTTTGGGACCGGCAAGGGCAAAAGCAACACACTGGCACGTGAACAGCAGGGCTTAGCCCTAGCACAAATCCCACAGGACTGCACAAAAGTACGTACATCCCGTGACAGAGATGGCCACCAGAAGGATCTAGCCACTAACTCTCTGGTACCAAAGATTCCAGGATGACCAGCCAACACCGAACAATGAAGTTCAGAGATAACTTTACTAGTCCACCTATCAGGGACGAACAGTTTCTCCGCCGGACAACGATCAGGTTTATTCGCCTGAAATTTTTGCAACACTCGCCGCAAATCAGGGGAGATGGCAGACACAATGACTCCTTCCTTGAGGATACTCGCCGGCTCAGATGAACCCGGAGAGTCGGGCACAAAACTCCTAGACAGAGCATCCGCCTTCACATTTTTAGAGCCCGGAAGGTACGAAATCACAAAATCGAAGCGGGCAAAAAATAACGACCAACGGGCCTGTCTAGGATTCAAGCGCTTGGCAGACTCGAGATAAGTAAGGTTCTTATGATCAGTCAATACCACCACGCGATGCTTAGCTCCTTCAAGCCAATGACGCCATTCCTCGAATGCCCACTTCATGGCCAGCAACTCTCGGTTGCCCACATCATAATTACGCTCAGCAGCCGAAAACTTCCTGGAAAAGAAAGCACATGGTTTCAGCACTGAGCAACCAGAACCTCTCTGTGACAAAACCGCCCCTGCTCCAATCTCAGAAGCATCAACCTCGACCTGGAACGGAAGAGAAACATCTGGTTGACACAACACAGGGGCAGAACAAAAACGATGCTTCAACTCCTGAAAAGCTTCCACAGCAGCAGAAGACCAATTAACCAATTCAGCACCCTTCTTGGTCAAATCGGTCAATGGTTTGGCAATGCTAGAAAAATTACAGATGAAGCGACAATAAAAATTAGCAAAGCCCAGGAATTTTTGCAGACTTTTCAGAGATGTCGGCTGAGTCCAATCCTGGATGGCTTGGACCTTAACCGGATCCATCTCGATAGTAGAAGGGGAAAAGATGAACCCCAAAAATGAAACTTTCTGCACACTGAAGAGACACTTTGATCCCTTCACAAACAAAGAATTAGCACGCAGGACCTGGAAAACCATTCTGACCTGCTTCACATGAGAGTCCCAATCATTTGAGAAGATCAAAATGTCATCCAAGTAAACAATCAGGAATTTATCCAGATACTCACGGAAGATGTCATGCATAAAAGACTGAAACACAGATGGAGCATTGGCAAGTCCGAACGGCATCACTAGATACTCAAAATGACCCTCGGGCATATTAAATGCAGTTTTCCATTCATCTCCTTGCCTGATTCTCACCAGATTATACGCACCACGAAGATCTATCTTAGTGAACTAACTAGCCCCCTTAATCCGAGCAAACAAGTCAGATAACAATGGCAAGGGATACTGAAATTTAACAGTGATCTTATTAAGAAGGCGGTAATCAATACACGGTCTCAGCGAACCATCCTTCTTGGCTACAAAAAAGAACCCTGCTCCCAGTGGTGATGACGATGGGCGAATATGTCCCTTCTCCAGGGATTCCTTCACATAACTGCGCATAGCGGCGTGTTCAGGCACGGATAAATTAAATAATCGACCTTTAGGGAATTTACTACCAGGAATCAAATTGATAGCACAATCACAATCCCTATGCGGAGGTAGGGCATCGGACTTGGGCTCTTCAAATTCATCCTGATAATCAGACAAGAACTTTGGGACCTCAGAAGGAGTGGATGACGAAATAGACAAAAATGGAACATCACCATGTGCCCCCTGACAACCCCAGCTGGATACCGACATAGAGTTCCAATCCAATACTGGATTATGGGTTTGCAGCCATGGCAACCCCAACACGACCACATTATGCAGATTATGTAGCACCAGAAAGCGAATAACTTCCTGATGTGCAGGAGCCATGCACATGGTCAGCTGGGTCCAGTACTGAGGTTTATTCTTGGCCAAAGGTGTAGCATCAATTCCTCTCAACGGAATAGGACACCGCAAAGGCTCCAAGAAAAACCCACAACGTTTAGCATAATCCAAATCCATCAGATTCAGGGCAGCGCCTGAATCCACAAACGCCATGACAGAATACGATGACAAAGAGCATATCAAGGTAATGGACAGAAGGAATTTGGATTGTACAGTACCAATGACGGCAGACCTACCGAACCGCTTAGTGCGCTTAGGACAATCAGAAATAGCATGAGTGGAATCACCACAGTAGAAACACAGACCATTCAGACGTCTGTGTTCTTGCCGTTCAACTCTGGTCATAGTCCTATCGCACTGCATAGACTCAGGTTTAATCTTAGACAATACCGCCAAATGGTGCACAGATTTACGCTCGCGCAAGCGTCGACCGATCTGAATGGCCAAAGACATAGACTCATTCAAACCAGCAGGCATAGGAAAACCCACCATGACATCCTTAAGAGCCTCAGAGAGACCCTTTCTGAACAAAGCTGCCAGCGCAGATTCATTCCACAGAGTGAGTACTGACCACTTCCTAAATTTCTGACAATATACTTCTATATCATCCTGACCCTGGCACAAAGCCAGCAAATTTTTCTCAGCCTGATCCACTGAATTAGGCTCATCGTAAAGTAATCCGAGCGCCAGGAAAAACGCATTGACATTACTCAACGCAGGGTCTCCTGGCGCAAGAGAAAATGCCCAGTCCTGAGGGTCGCCGCGCAAAAAAGAAATAATAATCAAAACCTGTTGAATAGGATTACCAGAAGAATGAGGTTTCAAGGCCAGAAATAGCTTACAATTATTTTTGAAATTAAGAAACTTAGTTCTATCACCAAAAAAACAAATCAGGAATAGGAATTCTTGGTTCTAACATAGATTTCTGATCAATAGTGTCTTGAATCCTTTGTACATGTGTAACGAGATTATCCATTGAAGAGCACAGACCCTGAATATCCATGTCCACACCTGTGTCCTGAAACACCCAAATGTCTAGGGGAAAAAAAAGACTGAACACAGAGCTGAGAAAAAAAAATGATGTCAGAACTTCTTTTTTCCCTCTATTGAGAATCATTAGGTTGGCTCCTTGTACTGTTATGTAGGCAATCCAGTGACACAGTGTGCCAGCAATCAGAGCACATACAGTGATCTGACAATAACCCAAAAACAATAGAACGAGCTCTGAGACGTGGAATCTCTGTAGACCGCAATACCTGAACCTAACCTAAACACAACTAAAGGCAGCTGTGGATTGCGCCTGACACTACCTATGCAACTCGGCACAGCCTGAGGAGCTGACTAGCCTGAAGATTGAAAAACAAGCCTGACTTGCCTCAGAGAAATACCCCAAAGGAAAAGGCAGCCCCCCACATATAATGACTGTTAGCAAGATGAAAAGACAAACGTAGGGATGAAATAGATTCAGCAAAGTGAGGCCCGATATTCTAGATAGAGCGAGGATAGCAAAGAGAACTTTGCAGTCTACAAAAAACCCTAAAGCAAAAAACCACGCAAAGGGGGCAAAAAGACCCACCGTGCCGAACTAACGGCACGGCGGTACACCCTTTGCGTCTCAGAGCTTCCAGCAAAACGAAATGGACAGCTGGACAGAAAAAGTAGCAACAAAAGCAAAAAGCACTTATCTAAGCAGAGCAGCAGGCCACAGGAAAGATCCAGAAGCTCAGATCCAACACTGGAACATTGACAAGGAGCAAGGAAGACAGAATCAGGTGGAGTTAAATAACAAAGCAGCCAACGAGCTCACCAGAACACCTGAGAGAGGAAGCTCAGAAGCTGCAGTACCACTTGTGACCACAGGAGTGAATTCAGCCACAGAATTCACAACAGAGAACCTATGGGGTATTGTCAAGAGGAAGATGAGAGACACCAGACCCAACAATGTAGACGAGCTGAAGGCTGCTATCAAACTAACCTGGGCTTCCATAACACCTCAGCAGTGCCACAGGCTGATCGCCTCCATGCTACATTGCATTGATGCTGGAATTGATGCTAAAGGAACTCTGACCAAGTATTCAGTGTATTTACTGAACATACATAACATACATTTCAGTAGGCCAATATTTCGGATTTTAAAATCATTTTTTAAGCTGGTGTTATAAAGTATCCTAATTTACTGAGATAATGACCTTTGGGCTTTCATTGGCTGTAAGCTATAATCATCAACATTAATAAACACTTGAAATAGATCATGCTGTTTGTAATGACTCTATATAATATGTGAGTTTCACTTTTTGTATTGAAGAACTGAAATAAGTTAACTTTTTGATGATATTTTAACTTTGTGAGAAGCATCTGTGCATATATATGTATATACTAGATTGTGGCCCGATTCTAACGCATCGGGTATTCTAGAATATGCATGTCCCCGTAGTATATGGACAATGATGATTCCAGAATTCGCAGCAGACTGTGCCCGTCGCTGATTGGTCGAGGCAACTTTTATGACATCATCGTCGCCATGGCAACCATTATGACATTATCGTCGCTGTGCCCGTCGCTGATTGGTCGAGGCCTGGTGGCCTCGACCAATCAGAGACGCGGGATGTCTACGTCCTTTATGACATCATCGTCGCTGTGCCCGTCGCTGATTGGTCGAGGCCTGGCGGCCTCGACCAATCAGAGGCGCGGGATTTCTACGTCGATGCTGTGCCCTTCGCTGATTGGTCGAGGCCTGGCGGCCTCGTCCAATCAGAGACGCGGGATTTCCAGGAAAGACAGACAGACAGACGGAAAAACCCTTAGACAATTATATATATAGATACATGGCTGTAATATTGAGTAGTTTTAAAAATAATATTCTGAGTGATTTGGGATAATGGAAGCAGTTAAAGAGCCTCAGCTGGCCTTGGACTAAGAATAAATATGGGTAGACTTTGGGTTATTTTGGTAATTTTTGGACATCCCATTAACCCCTTTCTGATCTCGGATGGGATAGTACGTCCAAGGTCAGATCTCCTGCTTTGATGTGGGCTCCGGCAGTGAGCCCGCAACAAAGCCGGGACATGTCAGATGCTTTGTACAGCTGAGATGTGCCCGCAATAGCGGCGAGTGGAATCGCGATCCACCCTCCAATATTAACTAGTTACATGCTGCTGTCAAACGGTGACAGCAGCATCTAACTAGCGCTTCCGGCCATCAGTCCTGAAATGAGCGCATCGCTGACCTCCGTCATGTGATTGTGATCGGGAGTCAGCGATGCATCAGCATGACAACCAGAGGTCTAATGAAGACCTCTATGGCTGTTGATACCGGCTTGCTGTGAGTGTAACCCTGTGGTCGGTGCTCATAGCAAGCCTGTAATTCAACTATATAGGAGCGATCTGAGCATTGCTCCTATGTAGCAGAGCCAATCAGGCTATGCCAGCTTCTAGCCTCCCATGGAGGCTATTGAAGCATGGCAAAAGTAAAAAAAAATTTAAAAAAAATATGAAAAAAAATATATAAAAGTTTAAATCACCCCTCTTTCGCCCCATTCAAAATAAAACAATAAAAAAATTAACCTGATCGCTAAACGGCATAGCGAGAAAAAAAATTGAAACGCCAGAATTACATTTTTTGGTCGCCGCGACATTGCATTAAAATGCAATAACGGGCGATCAAAAGAACGTATCTGCACCCTAATGGTATCATTAAAAACATCAGCTCGGCACGCAAAAAATAAGCCCTCACCTCACCCGAGATCACGAAAAATCGAGACGTTACGGATATCAGAATATTGCGCAATTTTTTTATTTATTTTTTTAGCAAAGTTTGGAATTTTTTTTACCACTTAGATAAAAAATAACCTAGACATTTTTGGTGTCTATGAACTCGTAATGACCTGGAGAATCATAATGGCAGGTCAGTTTTAGTATTTAGTGAACCTAGCAAAAAGGCCAAACAAAAAACAAGTGTGGGATTGCACTTTTTTTTGCAATTTCACCGCACTTGGAATTTTTTTCCCGTTTTCTAGTACACGACATGCTAAAACCAATTATGTCGTTCAAAAGTACAACTTGTCCCACAAAAAATAAGCCCTCAAATGGCACTATTTATGGAAAAATAAAAAAGTTATGGCTCTGGGAAGGAGGGGAGCGAAAAAACGAAAACACATGATCATGGTCATGAAGAGGTTAAATGTTCTGCTGATAAAGGAGACAGTTAATAAGCTCCCTTTGGGTTATGATTTCTGGCCAGCAGTGACTGCCTATTTCTTTCTATATTATCCAGTCGTTGAGCATGTTAAGGAGGAGTACATCTGTGACACATATTCATTATAGTTATAGGTTGGCACAGCCCTCTACAATCCTATGTGTCGTCACTCAGATTCTTTACTTTAACAATAATTTATGCTATCTATTGCTAATAATAACCTTATCTTCAAGGAATGAGATTACCAATATAATAATATATTAGTCAGGAAGGGTAAAAAGAAATATTATCAGGTCAGTTTCATAAGATTGAAAAGTTCTTTTTTATTTTTAGTTTATAATTTATCCTAAAAAAATTTTTTTTTATTTACGCATGAATCGTCTGAAAATTTTTTAACAGGACAATTGACGCCAGTTGCCCTGCAAACAATGTTTTGGTAATTAGACTTTCTTTACTTTCATAATTCTAAGACTTTATATACAGGTCCTTCTCAAAAAATTAGCATATAGTGTTAAATTTCATTATTTACCATAATGTAATGATTACAATTAAACTTTCATATATTATAGATTCATTATCCACCAACTGAAATTTGTCAGGTCTTTTATTGTTTTAATACTGATGATTTTGGCATACAACTCCTGATAACCCAAAAAAAACTGTCTCAATAAATTAGCATATTTCACCCATCCAATCAAATAAATGTGTTTTTTAATAACAAACAAAAAAACCATCAAATAATAATGTTCAGTTATGCACTCAATACTTGGTCGGGAATCCTTTGGCAGAAATGACTGCTTCAATGCGGCGTGGCATGGAGGCAATCAGCCTGTGACACTGCTGAGATGTTATGGAGGCCCAGGATGCTTCAATAGCGGCCTTAAGCTCATCCAGAGTGTTGGGTCTTGCGTCTCTCAACTTTCTCTTCACAATATCCCACAGATTCTCTATGGGGTTCAGGTCAGGAGAGTTGGCAGGCCAATTGAGCACAGTAATACCATGGTCAGTAAACCATTTACCAGTGGTTTTGGCACTGTGAGCAGGTGCCAGGTCGTGCTGAAAAATTAAATCTTCATCTCCATAAAGCATTTCAGCCGATGGAAGCATGAAGTGCTCCAAAATCTCCTGATAGCTAGCTGCATTGACCCTGCCCTTGATGAAACACAGTGGACCAACACCAGCAGCTGACATGGCACCCCACACCATCACTGACTGTGGGTACTTGACACTGGACTTCAGGCATTTTGGCATTTCCTTCTCCCCAGTCTTCCTCCAGACTCTGGCACCTTGATTTCCGAATGACATGCAAAATTTGCTTTCATCAGAAAAAAGTACTTGGGACCACTTAGCAACAGTCCAGTGCTGCTTCTCTGTAGCCCAGGTCAGGCGCCTCTGCCGCTGTTTATGGTTCAAAAGTGGCTTTACCTGGGGAATGCGGCACCTGTAGCCCATTTCCTGCACACGCCTGTGCACGGTGGCTCTGGATGTTTCCACACCAGACTCAGTCCACTGCTTCCTCAGGTTCCCCAAGGTCTGGAATCGGTCCTTCTCCACAATCTTCCTCAGGGTCCGGTCTCCTCTTCTCGTTGTATAGCGTTTTCTGCCACATTGTTTCCTTCCAACAGACTTACCATTGAGGTGCCTTGATACAGCACTCTGGGAACAGCCTATTTGTTGAGAAATTTCTTTCTGGGTCTTACCCTCTTGCTTGAGGGTGTCAATGATGGCCTTCTTGACATCTGTCAGGTCGCTAGTCTTACCCATGATTGGGGTTTTGAGTAATGAACCAGGCAGGGAGTTTATAAAAGCCTCAGGTATCTTTTGCATGTGTTTAGAGTTAATTAGTTGATTCAGAAGATTAGGGTAATAGGTCGTTTAGAGAACCTTTTCTTGATATGCTAATTTATTGAGACAGGTTTTTTGGGTTATCAGGAGTTGTATGCCAAAATCATCAGGAATAAAACAATAAAAGACCTGACAAATTTCAGTTGGTGGATAATGAATCTATAATATATGAAAGTTTAATTGTAATCATTACATTATGGTAAATAATGAAATTTAACACTATATGCTAATTTTTTGAGAAGGACCTGTACATATCACTAGTTTTGCTCAGGGTTTCATCATTATTTGTAAATCAACCAGGAGCAGCTCCAGAACACAGAAAAGATGCTTAAGGTTCAATCGCTTTTCTTTATGTGGGATCCACTTGTCATAATGGTTTACAAATAATGATGAAATATTGATGTGTGAATGAAGGCATAGTCATATGACATCCTCTTTAGCACGTCTAGTATAGTAAAAAAAAACCTTTAGCCATCGCAAGTATAATCCGTTCATAATCAGCTTAATGGAAATACTGGGAAATTTTGAAAGACTGAGGATTTAACACCGTTATCAGATGAGACCCTCTATTATTACAATAAGAAATTACTATTTATGTAGTTCTCAATACCATGGGGATAGTGATCAGAGAATCAGCTGAAATTCCATTCTGCAGAGCTGTTCGAATTTGGCAAGGAAATTCAATTCACAGCAAATTTATTATATACAAATTGTATGTGCATTATTATACTCTGATATCTCTTCAAAACGCAGAGCATATTAAACATAGGTTTAAAGAGAAAACATTTGTAGTCAACTTGTCCTAGTCCTCACCAATGCAGGCAGGTGGGCAGCCCTTCTTTGCTCCAGTCTACTCTTCACTTCACCTTTTTCTACCACACTCTAACATCTCCTGACGGTCGGTCCAGGCCTCAAAAACTCATGATGTGAACCCGATGACATAAAGTTTAGCATGGCCTAGTCACTGTCTAGGGATAACTTCATCATGTTTTGAAGTAGTGAGAAGTGAATTGCCCAAGATTTAGACTCACCATAGTATCAATTCTCGCAACTCTTATTGTGGATATCACTTTCATCCACTGCTTCTAAGATAGAATTTGTTGCAAATTTTCAGATTTTTTAAGAGCACCCTTTTTGCCCTTGTCAGGCACTGTTAGGCAGGGGTCACACTTGCGAGAGCAATGCGAGAAACTCGTGCGAGTCTCTCACCTCTATACCCAGCACTGCCGCTGGCACTCGGAACTGGAGCGTTCAGCTACATAAAAATAGATGCTTCCCCATGCTCTGGTACCGAGTGTCAGCGCCAGTGTTGGGTATTGAGGCGAAACACTCTCGCGAGTCTCTCACATTGCAGTCGCAAGTGTGACCCCGGCCTTAATGTGAAGATTACGTGTTTCATTATAATCAAAACCACAGTGGAAGAATCAATAATTCAAAGGATCCAATCAGTCAACAAATGAACATTATTAATTTTAATGTGGTCTGTCTGGATTTCTTCAGGGTTTCCCTTTTTTATTTAAAAAAAATAGTGTGAACTGAGCTATTCTCACCATCAAGAATATCCTGAAATTTCCCAGATCAAGTGTGTTTAAGGGTCATGGGGAAACTGCTGATATCTAGTATATTAAGGCTCTGATCAGTGGAATTTAAGGGGATATTCTTTGAAAAAAGATTTTAAAAAGGAACTTTTATTCCAAAGTCACAATCTAAATATGGTAAAACCAAAAACCAAATGTGATCTTATCCCAAAAATCAATCAACTAAGACATTAAACTGAACATCGAAGTCTTATGAATGTCCCCTGATACCCCTAATAATTACATGCACATATTTGTGGATGTATCATTTTCATGAAATTGCTGCTTTGATGTAGACCAGAATGTTAACCCTTGGTCACCTCTGATCTATTCTTTGCTTGGTTCAAATTAGGAAAGCATAACATAATAGGGAAATTATCCTCCCATTACAGCATCTGTAGAGTGCTTTTACCTCCTAGTTTCCTTGTTGCATTCTGTGTTATCCGTCTTTTAACTTTTATAAATCTGCATTTATTTATTTTATTATCTTTCAATATGCATTGAGTAAAAAAAAATTCAAATTAACATTTGTGGTCGTCATTAAACAGGTTGTCCAATATTAGAAAAAAGCGTCTAGTTTAAATAAAATGTTATATATATATATATTATTATTCTTTATTTATATAGCACCATTAATTCCATGGTGCTGTACATGAGAAAGGGGTTACATACAGAGTTATAGAGTTAGAGTAATAGAGTTACACAGTATATACACACATTGCTCAAAAAAAATTAAGGGAAAAAATCCCACATCCTAGATATCACTGAATGAAATATTCAAGTTGTAAATCTTTATTCATTACATAGTGAAATGTGTTGAGAACAATAAAACCTACAAATTATCAATGTAAATATCCCATGGAGGTCTGGAGTTGGAATGATGCTCAAAATCAAAGTGGAAAATGAAGTTACAGGCTGATCCAACTTCAGTGGAAATGCCTCAAGACAAGGAAATGATGATCAGTAGTGTGTGTGACCTCCAAGTGCTTGTATGACCTCCCTACAATGCCTGGGCAGGCTCCTGATGAGGCGGCAGATGGTCTCCTGAGGGATCTCCTCCCAGACCTGGACTAAACCATCTGCCAACTCCTGGACAGCCTGTGGTGCAACGTGACATTGGTGGATGGTGCAAGACATGATGTCCCAGATGTGTTCAATTGGATTCAGGTTTGGGGAACGGGTGTGCCAGTCAATAGCTTCAATGCCTTCATCTTGCAGGAACTGCTGACACACTCCAGCCACATGAGGTCTGGCATTGTCCTGCATTAGGAGGAACCCAGGGCCAACTGCACCAGCATATGGTCTCACAAGGGGTCTGAGGATCTCATCTCAGCACCTAATGGCAGTCAGGCTACCTCTGGCAAGCACATGGAGGGCTGAGCGGCCCTCCAAAGAAATGCCTCCCCACACCATTACTGACCCACTGCCAAATTGGTCATGCTAAAGGATGTTGCAGGCAGCAGATCGCTCTCCACAGCGTTTCCAGACTCTTTCACATCTGTCGCATGTGCTCAGTGTGAACATGCTTTCATCTGTGAAGATCACAGGGCGCCAGTGGCGAATTTGCCAATTCTGGTGTTCTGTGGCAAATGCCAATCATCGTGCATGGTGTTGGGCTGTGAGCACAACCCCCATCTGTGGATGTCGGGCATTCAGACCATCCTCATGGAGTCGGTTTCTAACCATTTGTGCAGACACATGCATATTTGTGGCCTGCTGGAGGTCATTTTCCAGGGCTCTGGCAGTGCTCCTCCTGTTGCTCCTTGCACAAAGGCTGAGGTACGGGTCCTGCTGCTGGGTTGTTGCCCTCCTATGGCCCCCTCCAAGTCTTCTGGTGTACTGGTCTGTCTCCTGGTAGTGCCTCCAGCCTCTGTACCCTATGCTGACAGACACAGCAAAACTTCTTGCCACAGCTCGCATTGATGTGCCATCTTGGAAGAGCTGCACTACCTGAGCCACTTGTGTGGGTTGTAGAGTCCGTCTCGTGCTACCACGAGTGTGAAAGCACAACCAACATTCAAAAGTGACCAAAACATCAGCCAGAAAGCCTTGGTACTGAGATGTGGTCTGTGGTACCCACCTGCATAACCACTCCTTTATTGAGTGTGTCTTGATTATTGCCAATAATTTCTATGTGTTGTCTATTCCATTTGCACAACAGCATGTGAAATTGATTGTCAGTGTTGCTTCCTAAGTGGACAGTTTGATTTCACAGAAGTTTGATTTACTTGGAGTTAATTCTGCTGTTTAAGTGTTCCCTTTATTTTTTTGAGCAGTGTGTATGTATATATATATATATATATATATATATATATATATATATATATATATATTTAGTGGCAGTATACAGAGGTAGAAAATAGGAACATCGTCTCTTTAAATTTTTAGTTGGTTTAATGTTATGCGGCATAAACCAACAAGAAGGGAAAATAAACACAGCCTTTGCGGCTAAAATAGAAAACAACAACAAAAAAACACTGCAACACAGCCGATACGTATGTGGGTGGCACCCCACTCTGGAGCAATACAGGTCCCAGACTCTCTTCAGGACACCAAACCACTGGAGAATTCTCTCTCCTGTCTAGCTGAACCCAGAATGCCTAAAGAGCCTAGTTACTTAAACCCCAGACCATGTGACTCTTTCCATCATGTGACTGACCACATGATCATGACATTGCACAGGTCTTGTGGGCTCTGCAGGTGGAGATAAAGTGGACCTCCTCCCTCCCACTCTAGGAAGGTCAACATGAAACCAGCCCATTATGCAACTTCAACCTAACCCTCACGACACGTAGTGTGCAGGAGGAAAATACCACGTAATATCACTGATGCCATTAAGCGCAGTGACACATATATCTCCCTTCTATTACATTACCAGTGACTTTGTCAAAATATACAGTATATAAATAAATAACATTTTTGTATATGAAAAAAGATATTGGTAATATAAAATTATAATATACGTAAAACCTTATCAACGGTGTTCTTGCATTAATTTTTTCCGTAATAATAATATATATGTGTATATATATATATATATGTATATATATATATATATATTATGATGTTAGCGATATCGTCGGGCCACTTGAGCTACTTTGGGGATAGTCAACGTATGAGCGGGGGCGCCGATTCATGTTATATCAATATAGGAGGCCTACCTCTGCAGTTAGGGAGGTGTTTCTGAGACCATGGTCTTAGGATCAGATCACCTCCCTTATTTTATCTCTATCATAGTTTGCACCTTTGCTTTTTTGCACTTTTTTCAGTCTCGCAGGGTCGTTGTTTTAGTATGTTTTCAATAAAAGTACATTTTTATAAGGGTTATTTAAAGTGAACCTAAATGTGGTGAATACATAATCTGAGAATATAATGTTCATGTTCCTGTGGTTGGGTACTCTTCATATTTGAGATAAATGTTTGCCATGTATGCCGCGAAAATCTTTTTACGTTCCTTTAGACTCTGAAGACCACAGTATCAGCTGCATAAGGATGAAAATAAGGCTGGGGTCACACTAGTGTTGAATACGGATGAGTGCTAAGCGAGAAAACATCACTTAGCACTCAGACCATTGTTCATCTATGGGGCAGCTCACATCACTGTTTTTTTTCTCGGGCATATTCTGCATGTGAGAGAAATCAGACAACACATGGACCTTCCGTGTGACTTGCGTGAAATACACACATATTTTCCTAATTTCAGCCCTTTGAGCCATTAAATTCAATGGGGAAAAGCAGTGAGAAATGTAAAGCCATACGCATGTCATAAGGATGCCATACGGATGCATAGGTGCGAGAAAATAACATCATCGCATTGCAAGCGGATTACACATGGATGACCATACGGAGAAATCTCAGGTGACTCTAGGCAGGCAGACTCGGATTGATTTCCCATATGGCAAGTGTGATCCCGGCCTAACAAATAACCTCCTCACATTTAACATAACACATCACTCCCATGCTCATTGTTTCATAGTTTACCAATAGACATTAGAGAATCTATCAGCTAAGAATTGAGTTTGAGTCAAATTTGCTGAAATTTGTGAATTTCAAACATTTTGAGATTCAATTCATGTCTCAAATGAAAAAAAAAACCTTCCCCATCACTATTTCCCACACAGCTAAAGCATCAGTAAGGCTACGTTCACATTAGCGTTACGCTAATGTGCGTCGCTGTTGCGTCGGCGACGCAGCGGCGACGCAGCGGCGACGCGCCCCTATGTTTAACATAGGGGACGCGTGCGTTTTTTTGTTTGCGTTTTTCGACATGTGCGTCGTTTTCAACGCTAGCGTCGGACGCACGAAAATGCAACAAGTTGCATTTTTCGTGCGTCCTTTTTTCGTCAAAAAACGACGCACGCGTCGCAAAACGCAGCGTTTTTGCGCGCGTTTTTGGTGCGTCGCGCGTTGCGTCGCCGTTGCGTCGCCGACGCACCGGCGCGCAACGCTAATGTGAACGTAGCCTAAGTAGGCTGACTTTAATTTTGCACTTCTGGTAGCTTCCCCTTAATGCCCTGCAGCCAAGACATCTTACTTTGAACAGTGGTGGTCAATATCTGGACCATCACAGATCAGTAGTTCCCAATGAGCACATTTTGTATGACAGAGGTGTCTTCCATCTTCAGAGTCACTGAACAGAGTGTAAGCTCTTTTGGACAGCTGTGTCATAGAATAATAATAATAATATAATAATAATAATTTTTATTTATATAGCGCCAACATATTCCGCAGCGCATAGAATGCTAGAGTTGGAAGGGACCTCTTGGGTCATCTGGTCTAACCCCCTGCTCAATGCAAGATTCACTAAATCATCTCAGACAGATGTCTGTCCAGCCAGTGATTGAAGACTTCCATTGAATTAGAACTCATCACCTCTCTTTGCAGCGTGTTCCACTTGTTGATCAATCCTCACTGTCAAAAAGTTTTTTCTAATATCTAATCTGTGTCTCCTCTACCTGTAGAATTTTGTTCCACCTCCTTGTTCCATGGCCATGCACTCGGAGGATGGATGAGAAGACCTGTGCTCCCAGTTCTTTCACTTTCTTGCCTAAGTCTTCAAAATCACTGTAGATTTTTTCCCTGTCTTTTTTGGGTGTCATTTGTCCCCACATGTATTAGCAGGAAATGGTAGTAATCTGGAGGTCTGAAGAGTCTTAATGTCCTGTCAGACATATCTTTAATTTTTTCACCTGGAAGACGACACATTTCTCTTGAGGTTATATCCGGTCTGCAGATAGCGATCTCTTTTCTTCTCAACAGGAAATCCTGATGACCAGCACTCTCTGTTTGTTATTAACAACATTTTTCTTTCTCCATCAAAGAAGACTCTGAGTGCTTACAAGGTTGTTCTTTGTGGGCAAAGTCTTATCTTGATGTATTTGATCATCGTTCTCCCACGTGAGAGCCTGGAACTGGTTCCGGAGCAGTATGGGTGCTGACTGCTTCCCGATTCTCCTCCTTCTCTGGGTCACAATATTCCATGCCTCAGTTTCTTCAGATGTACTACAGATTTATTCTCTTTATGCATTCAGAAGAGATGCTTCTGCTCTGTCTAAAAACTCCTCACCTTCCTTAATCATTTTCATTGTAGCTATTCTGTCTTCTAGACTTTGCAACTTTTCTTCCAACAAGAACACAAGCTTGCAGGTGAAGTTTGACTTTTCCACTGGTAAGTCTGTGAACATGTAGCATGCATTGCAGCTCACCAAATGGCCACTGGCCTCTTGCATGTTCTTAATGTTTACATGATGTCACAGTGGTGACGATTGTGCCAAAATTCACACGGGTCCTCTGTCTCTCTCTTCTGAAGAATATAAGCTCTTATGTTTGTCAGAGTTTTCACTCTTTTGTCTCCCACATCTGAATTTTCTATGAAATTACAAGCTTTCCTGTATTAAGAAATGCAAAATCTTTGCAGCAATGAATCAAGTATTTGAGAAAATTTGGCGAAAATGGGGAATTTGAATTAAAAAAAAAAATTCCCATCTCTCTTTACTCCTTATTCCCTTGTTGGCAGTAAAACATGAAGTGATTTTAGCCAAATGTGGAAAGATCAAGGTAAATCGGTGCCTATTTCTTTTTTTTTCTTGTATAATGTCATGGAACTTACTGTATTTTTCGGATTATAAGACGCACTTTTATGATCTCCAAAATTAGGGGGAAAATGGGGATGCCTCTTATAAACTGAACACTGTTCTTATCGAGGGGTTAGTGCTGCAGGCCCGGAGCTGGGGGTGTTGAGGTGGTGGTGCAGTGGTCCTGCAGTGTGTGCTGGTGGTACGGCGGCGAACGGTGGTCCTGCAGTGGTGGTACGGTGGCAAGCGGTGGTTGTTCGGTGGTGAGCAGTAGCCCTGCGGTGGCGTATGGCGTCCGCCATTCTTCTTCCGGGGCCTGGCTTCCAGCGCAGGCGCAGATGGAGAAAAGCCGAGATCTCCATCCGCACCTGCCTCTACGTGATGTCTACAGGAAAATGGCCTTCGATGCGGTGCAGACGCAGACAGGGATCTCGGCATCAAGATCTCCATATGCGCATGCACCGCCCGGGAAGCCATTTTGCCGGAGTCCGCATAGTAAACAGTGCGAGGGCTCTGGGCTTTCACAAAATGTCAGCGAAGCCCCACACACCACCGGACACCCGCAGCACCACTCTTGCCTCCCCCAGCAGCAACCCTGGGACCCTGCTCCACTTGAGCCTGCGATTAGACAACCGAACACCAGCAGCCTCCCTGGGACCCTGCTTCACCAAAGCCACCACCCCCAGTAAGCAATAAGACGCCTGAATTGTAGGAAGCACTACCATTTTATTAAAAAAAAAGTATTTTTTCCTATTTTTCTCCTCAAAATTTGGGGTGTGTCTTGTAATCTGGTGCGTCTTATAAACCGGAAAATACGGTATACTGCAGGTTTTCTAAATGTTGGTAAAACAATTCCTTAAATTTTTCTAATAGTAGCTGATCATTTCTCAAAAAATCTCAAAGAACAAATCATGAAACTCTTTAAATCTGTTATTTCATTCGTAGAGTAAAAATATTTTTAAATCTTTTACACATGGAGCAAATAATGTAATCATCTATCAAGTAGACAATTATTTGTTGTTAAAAATACAAAAAGTTCCACCTGTTTATCATTTTTTAGGATGTTAAAGCATTTGTCCTTTTCATATTTAATATCATTCCGAAATGTTCGAATGATTCTGAAACTATGTAAGAGAAAATGTAACCTTCCTGACCACAGCAAGAAGGAACCAATTAGAGGAAAAAATATGATCATCTCTTGTATCTCAATCCCTTCGCTGCTGGAATTTGAATTGAAGTATTGGAACTGTTCCAAGAAGATTTCTCTTTAGTACATGATCAATGTAAGAAGTGAAGATCCGAAAGACAACACAAATAACTCTGGAGTTATAAGAACACAAGAAGAATTTTGTAATACAAATTTGTATTTGTCAAGCGCTTACTTATCTTTTGATGATCTGAATAATTGACTTTGACAAGTGAAATGCTTTAAGATGTTGATGAACCTTCTCTGTTTGTCTGTCCTTCTGTGTAATTACATGATAAGTAGCGCAGATAATTCCATATGACCCTTTCTACTTACCATGGCTTATTACAAGAATTTGTAAAGATCATTCAAAAAAAGAGCACTTTCAAAAGTGTAACATCCGGATATAATTATCTAACCCTATGTCAGTATGGAATGCTTTAAGCTAGTTTTAACAACACCATCTCCCTTTAAAGGGAACCCGTCACCTGAATTTGGCGGGACTGGTTTTGGGTCATTTGGGCGGAGTTTTCGGGTGTTTGATTCACCCTTTCCTTACCCGCTGGCTGCATGCTGGCTGCAATATTGGATTGAAGTTCATTCTCTATCCTCCATAGTACACGCCTGCACAAGGCAATCTTGCCTTGCGCAGGCGTGTACTATGGAGGACAGAGAATGAACTTCAATCCAATATTGCAACCAGCATGCAGCCAGTGAGTAAGGAAAGGGTGAATCAAACACCCGAAAACTCCGCCCATATGACCCAAAACCAGTCCCGCCAAATTCAGGTGACAGAGTCCCTTTAAACCTATGGTAGACCAGGGTGGACATACCATTGGTGAAACCTTTGCAGCCACACAGGATCCCAGGTTCTAACGGGGCCCATTTCCACATCTAAAGAAGCAAACTGCTTCTGTCACAGACACATAAAGGGGTGTAATATGATGAGCTGCTGGACTTGCACCGTTATCTCCTTCCGTCTGTATCCATCCTTGTATTAAACTGTTGCTGAATGGTGAAAAAAAATTTCATATAAATTCCAATAAGCGATTCTATACAATATGTTGTGTTATTTCTTTAACACTTCCATTAAAAATTAACTGTATCAATCTAAAGTTGATAAATGAGGGCTCCATAAGAAAAACTGCCTCAATACATTGATGACGTTATATGGGACAGTGGATAGCACTGTCGCCTTGCAGCGCTGGGGTCCTGGGTTTAAATCCCACCAAGGACAACATCTGCAAGCAGAATGTATGTTCCCCCCGTGTATGCATGGGGGTCTTCTTGGTTCTCTGTTTTCCTTCCACACTACGAAGAAATACTGATAGGGAATTTAGATTGCGTAGCCCATTGGGGACAATGATGATGATGTCTGTAAAGCACCGCAAAATATGATGCCAATATATAAGGAAAGCATAAAAAATAAATAGATGTGTTCATGGAATACTCCAACTTGAGTGGACTTCAAGCATAAATGGACAGACATCATGGTTTACGCATCTATTAGTACAGCAGGAAATGTCTGACCACTAAGGATTACGTGGCAGCATAAAGTCCAAGGAACATATTGACTAGAAGTAGTATTAAGCGTTAAAAAAACACAGTGTAAATATAGACAGAAAAGGAGAAAAACATTTGGTAATGTCCATACTTTGTAGCATTTGGTGATGAATTCTCCATTTTCCTGTTAATAATATTTTATTAATAACTGTTAACAACTTGTCAGGTTGTATTATGGCTTAAACATAACTTGTCAGGTTGTATTAAATAGGTGGGGTTATGAATGTTTTAGAGAAGATTTTGAAACTACCAAACTTAGACATATGGTTTGTCTGAGACGTTACAGCTTTATTACGCCTGGTGCCGTGTAAACATTTATATTGTAACTGACATCAGCAGCTTTATTTGTCTCATTTTTATTAGTCATCATTGAAATGATTCATATGTTATGGATATTATATTAATTTGTAAAATTACATTGAAGAGGATCTACAACCAGTTTTCAGAATACAAAATGCATACGTTAGTAAATGGATCTCTTGGACTTGATGAGGCCGATGTACTTTCTTTGACAATCCATATCAGAGTGGCTTTACAATCATTTTTTATATTTTCCCACCTGTTATTAAATTTAGCATTTTATGATCATTGAGGGATTTGTGACAGTTCTGGGTCTTCTGAAATGTAATGTTTTTGTCCTTTGGTCCAGCAAAAGTTAATGTCAGTCTCTTGCTGGCAATTTCGTTTAGGCTGGTCAGCTGATGTTGTATTGTAACTACTCCCACCTCCCTTTAAATAGTCACATGACCCATCAGCTGATCATCAGCTATAGTTTTTTTTTCTATGCAGACCAGATAGGAATGTGGATCACATTGAACATATGGAATATAACTGATCATTTTTATCTTGTCATTATGTCTTATAATGATATTATTACTATTATAATTATGTATGTTATTAATGATAGCAAGAGTTAAATATGGGAGCAATAATGATTTTAGATGTGATGAACTTATTTTAACTCTTTAAAAATTGTTGAAATGTAACGATATACAGTATATTGTGGTAATTTTTGAACCTTTTGAAGATCTATACACATGAGTAAAACAATTCTGAAGAACACTGCAGATGGAACAGATTATTATTATTGTTCTTGTATACCTTGGTAATAAGAGACATTGATTCGTCTTTTTTAATTCCGTTATCTATTTACTAATTCTTATATGCTGTAAGTAGAGCATTATTCTAACGTCCATGTGTTCTGCTATAATGTGGCACGTTTACTGTAACAGGGAATTCATTTCCATGAGGTCCTTTGGTAAAACTAAAGGAAATAAGAACCAGAAGAAATGATAGGGTAGCAGATGGCTTAGTTTACCCTAACCCTCTTACGAAAAGTCTATTAAATAACATCAGTTTGGCTTTAATCCAAGCCAGGTCTCCGACCTTAAACATTGGATCCAAAGGCAGGAAGAGTTAATTGTTTAATTCTTTCTAATACATTAGGTTTCTCAAGTAAAACATATACAACATAGATATAATTATTTCATGTTATGCTTTCTAGGCTCTCGTTTTGCCCTGGGTTATATTAGGAAATGATCTTTTCCAGGAATTATCTATCATGTTTACAAGAATAAGATGCATGAGCAACCTTAAAAATGTTGACTGAATTAGGGAAAAAAAGAACCTAAAAAAATAATCTGGATGTCAAATTTACTTACCAAAACAGGGCAAAAAATTTTTTTGACGTTTTCAAAATTGCTTTTGATTAGGTGTATATTTTTCAGCGCTACCAGAAGAAATATGTAAAGAAAAACATGCAATAACATTTTTGTAAACAAATATAAAAATTAACAGAAGCCATATGTAGAAATGTATATAACTCATGAACATTTCCCAGTTTGATAATAAAATACTTTCTAAGGGTTGTCCAGCAAATAATTATTTTTCAAAGGACTGGTAAAAAAAAAAAGGTCATGCTACCCTCCACTGATCCCCTGTCGCTCCCCTTACAATATTTATCTGGACCCAGTTGGTCTCTACTTCCTACGTCTGTGTCAACACACAGGAAATGCCAACTAAGGCAATATCTGAGGCGGGTACCTGCTGTGGATTAGTGGGCATTTCCTCCAAGTCTTGGTGTGTTGAGAAAAAAAGAGGAAGACAGAAGAGATTACATCACAATTGAGGCTGGAGGGATTGGTTAATTACAGTATTAGTTGCTTTATTCTTTAAACCAATCTGAGCCATTGAAACAATTTTTAGTAAAAGTGAAATACTAACACTTAACAATTCCTTATCTGTGTGCAATACCAATTGCTTTTGATTGAAGTATTATCCAGGGGAAGACCCTTGCTTTTCAGCTTTAAAGGGAATAAGTCAGAGACCCTTATTCTAGTGATGTATCACTAATTTAACTGGGTGCAGCAGCTATGAGGAGCGGAGTTCCTGGCAGTGGGAGGAGTGGAGCTACTGGGTTAAGAATTGAAGAGGAGGTGGAGCTAGGTTGCAAGGGACTTAGCAGTCATCTAGAATTGTTGATCCAATGATGACTCATGTAAGGAAAAAAGATTTCCTGTTTCTATATAGAGCATAGAAAGATTAAGCTAGACAGTCTTTAATCACATGATGTCATAGACATGTCATAGACATGGAAAAGAGAAGAATTAACTGGGTAGAAAGGCAAAATGAGCAATTGTAAGTGCACAGCGCTATATAATATGATGATTGCAATATATTAAGAGGATAAAACCTTTGATATGAGTGCTTCTTTAAGTTTGTAAGCATGGCATGAAGCTGGCTGGATTTGCGAAAGTATACTTTTAGCTCACCATCAAATCAACTTAAGGACAACTACGCTCCTACAATTCTGCAGTTGAAAAGCAGCCTTATAACCAGGATTAGGGAGCTCACAGATTAGAGTGGCGTGATGATGCAACTGGTCTGAATCGGTAATAGAACAGGAGTGCACTGCCCCCCCAGCAATCGGGAGGCTGAGGAGCGGTGTGCTCCTTTAAAAAGACAAAGGGAAATATAACGCTGTTTATTAATGTAAACTGTGAGCTGATGTAAATTTTCAAACTAAACAAAATAAAATAGGGAAATATACTATTTTTTTAGACCATATCGTACCAAAGCTAATGATATTCTGTGCATTTTCTATGGTTCTAGGACTATTCAGTTTTTTAGTGCAAGTAACAGATGACTATATCCTATAGCAATTTGTAAGATAAAAAAGTAGAGAGATGAACATGACCATTAATATTGCATGAAATATTGAAATACAAGGATTGTTGTATCCCATGACAATAAGACGTGTACCATGGAGCTTCTATGAAGAATGACAATGTTGTAGCAGTTATAGCAGCAATCTCTGTTTTTTTACTCTGTTTATAGTCACTTTACACATACATTAGGATAAGCAATATGAGAAAAATGAATTGTTTTATTAGTATTAGAAACAAACTATCTATGCCTTCTGAATTTATTGAGAACCATTGTCCCTAAGGAGCTGATTAAGTTCAAAAGCAATGTCAGTAGATATAAGACCATGCCAGGAGCAAGCCTGCAGTTAATATTCTTGGCTGGAAACTTCTCCTACAGTGTCTTCACACTGGGGAGCATTTGCCAGCAGGTCAGCACCTGCCTAACAGCAACATCAATGAGCGCTGAAAGACCCTTTCCACTTAATTGGATCATTTAAATCCATACGTAAAAAGAAAAAAAGACATTGCGGCTTTCATGTCAGTGCCCAACACTTCACTTATTTAGAGATGCTTCTTAAAAATGTAACATCCAAGGTATACAGAATGGGAGAATATCTGCGGCAGTGCACCGCTAACACTCAGGAAGGCAGGAGGTGCTTTTTACTCCACCAGATCCGGTGCACAACATACAAAGGCCGGAGGACTTGTGTCTCTGTATGATCTCTTACGCTCATGTTTTAAATATGGAGACACTTCTGTTAGAAGCTTGACAAATGTAAAGCTTTTCCTGCAGCTAGGAACCTTGTACTGGTTATAAAATCTTTTGGAAATTCACGATTAGGCGTCCTATGGACACATACAACGGTTCCCATTATTGCTTGTTTGCACATGATGCCAAGTCGATTTATCTGATGTGCTAAAAAATAGCATTTTATTAACCAAATATTATCGGTGGTTCACATTGCTGAATTGTGGAAATTAGATCTTGGGAATAAACAAGATACATAGCTAATACCACCAGAACCTTATGAAACATCAGTGTGCACATGGTTATTTTACAGCACTATACAAGGGTCATATTGAATAACACAGTCCCGTCTTGAGAAATCAAGAAAAAACCTTCCCAGAATCTTGGTTTGTGAAATTTTTGTCACAAGATGCAATTAGAGATTAGAAATTCAACTCACATTGGTGATCCGTGGCACACGGTCTTCACTTCTATGCCCAGCATGGCTCAGCCTGGCTTATTGAGCACCTCTGAAACCTCCTAAGCTTTGTCATGCCATGCTGTTGTGTGAGATCAAGGATGGTGGGCACAGAAGTGAAGACCGGCTGCCATAAAGGACCAGACTGGATGCAGGACCAAGGCAATGCTATGCAAATTGCTAATCTTTAGATGCAATCGTTTGCTACCTTCAGTACTAAACTATATTCCCCCTGAAGAAGCTAACACGAAACGCGCATTGGGGATTCCAGCCCTCAGCACCCAGGTTGTTAAGATGAGTATACTCATCCACTATACCTTTTGTCTAATCAGCTCTCTTCCATTGTACTTATAATGGACCTTAGGGTACCGTCACACAGTGCCATTTCGATCGCTACGACGGTACGATTCGTGACGTTCCAGCGATATCGTTACGATATCGCTGTGTCTGACACGCAGCAGCGATCAGGGATCCTGCTGAGAATCGTAAGTCGTAGCAGATCGTTTGGAACTTTCTTTTGTCGCTGGATCTCCCGCTGTCATCGCTAGATCGGTGTGTGTGACACCGATCTAGCGATGCGTTCGCTTGTAACCAGGGTAAACATCGGGTTACTAAGTGCAGGGCCGCGCTTAGTAACCCGATGTTTACCCTGGTTACCAGCGTAAATGTAAAAAAAAAAAAACAGCACATACTTACATTCCGGTGTCCGTCAGGTCCCTTGCCGTCTGCTTCCCACCCTCACTGACTGCCGGCCGTAAAGTGAAAGCAGAGCACAGCGGTGACGTCACCGCTGTGCTGTGCTTTCACTTTACGGCCGGCAGTCAGTGAGTGCGGGAAGCAGACGGCAAGGGACAGACACCGGAATGTAAGTATGTGCTGTTTGTTTTTTTTTACGCTGGTAACCAGGGTAAACATCGGGTTACTAAGCGTGGCCCTGCGCTTAGTAACCTGATGTTTACCCTGGTTACCCGGGGACCCCGGCATCGTTGGTCGCTGGAGAGCTGTCTGTGTGACAGCTCCCCAGCGACCACACTACGATTTACCTACGATCACGGCCAGGTCGCATCGCTGGTCGTGATCGTAGGTAAATCATATAGTGTGATGGTACCCTTAGTCTTGTGTGTACTTTATGCTCTTATTTTCAGTACAATCCTGTTTGATCACTATGCATGGTCAATATAACGCTTTGTTGGCTTTATAGACATTGCACTTACCTGCTATTTATACTTATACTCACCATCTCCCCCTGGTTCTTTCTATTTTTTTGACTTGGAAGTTTTATTACATTACATTATTTTGTCTTTACTTACTTCTCCTTGAACCCAGGGTTATATGTGTGCCATTACTTGCAAAATATTGTATTATGTCATCTAATATATCTTGCATATTTAGACCTTGTCCAACCTATTGCACGAGGGTGCTTTGCTATTTTTCTCCTTTTTCTAGTCCTATGTTAATTTTTTTTTAAGTAATCTTAAATTGTCTAATAAAAATTATATTTTTTAATGTATTGCTTCATACTTCCTTCTGTTTTTCGGTTCTTCTATATGACTTGTAAGAAGATACTTTTTGACTAAAGCCCCAATAGATTTGAATAGGGATCATGCCAATAAACAGTAAGATTCTGTGGTCTCGACAACTTCTGAGAAGATAAAACAAATGCAAGATTATTGGAGTGATGTGTCTTTAGTAAATGCCACCCTTTTTAATGGGGAGTAAATTAAGATAAAAGATCTACTGGGTTATTGTACCTAATAAGAAATCCGGTGGGTCAGCTCATCAATCTGGATATTCAGGATCAAGAAATGCAGGAAGCCTCACACGGACCAGGTCAGAGTAACTCCAACAATAACTCAATAGTGAAAAAAGGGATAGATAAATGAGGGATAAAATGTGGCATACTCATTTATGGTTAAGTAAAACTTCCTATTATTAGGTGCAGTTTGAGTAAAATTGAGCACAATAAGTTATCAGACCATGATAAAGGCTATATGCCGAAACGTGTAGGTCTGCTTCATTACTGTATTCAGTATTACTCAAATGGATTTTTTTACCTGCACCTATTAAACGTGAATTTTTACTTACGGGACTGAATTTTCCATGCTGCATCCTTTTTGTTCTAAGCTGGATTCTTAAAGATGAATGAGGTCCTCCAGTGGTAAATATTCACAATATAAATTGATGAACCGGTTGGAATAAAAAAATCGCTTTTTAATGTCTCAACATAAGAAATATAAAAACTGGCCACCTAAGAGGATGGCATGTATAGAAACCGATGTGTTTCAGTGAAGTGCCTTAATCATGGCACACAAAGTTATGAGTTTGATATATTTGCAGCATGACCCCTGTGCAAGGAAACATGGTGGGGCACCGGACTCATGAATATAGAGTAACTTTGGGTCTGCTGTATTTATTATCTTCCTTAGTTTATTGTACTACAGTCATGGCCAAACGTTTTGGCATCCTTGAAATTGTTCCAAAAAATGAAGTATTTCTCCCAGAAAAATAATGCAATTACACATGTTTTATGTTACACATGTTTATTTCCTTTGTGTGTATTGAAACAACAAAAAAAACTAGCAGAGAAAAACAGAGAAATTGGAAATCATTTTACACAAAACAAAAAAAAATGGGCCAGACAACAATGTTGGCAACCTCAACTTAATATGCGGTCGTGTAAGTAGAAAGACCGGGCTGTAGGTACCTGTGCATTAGCGCCGAGGCTGCGTCCAGTGTTGCAGGGGGGAAGGAAATGGGAGCTGGACAGGACCCATGACCTGGGGAGAAGGGGGTGTGGTAAGCAGGGGGATGAGAGAGAGTGTAGCATGGGAAAAGCCAGAGACTTCCCGCTGGAGAAAGGAGAATGCAGGAGCCGAATGCGCTTTGCGAAGTGAGGTGAAGGGTGGAGCAGAGACTCAGGAGGGGTTCAGTGAGGGCTCCCAAGTAGCACTGAGCGTGCAGAGAATCGGGCGCCGATTGAAGCAGTGCGGCGCAGGTGCACTGAGGAATGAACACCAGGAGCAGTATCGTGGGGTGTGTATCCAGCTATCGGGGGTGTGCAGCAGAGCACACGCCGAGTAGAGACTTGTGCAGAACTTCACACTTCGGCTTTGCAGATTAATAGATTAGGGGCTCAACGGGCAAAACTGGTGACCTCTTGTTGCACCCAGCTCTAAAAAATTATAAGGAGAAAAACACATCTAATAAACTAATTAAACTTGGCAAAAAAAAAAAAGAGAAGCACATTGCTAAGGTGTTATGACCTGGTGGTCAGGACAACAATGGACCTGGTGGTTAAGAGCACACGGAATGACCTGATAGTTACTAATAATACAGGACGAGCTCTGAGACGTGGGAACTCTGCTGACCGCAATCCCTAATCCTATCACACACACTAGAAATAGCCGTGGATTGCTCCTAACGCTCCCTATGCAACTCGGCACAGCCTAAGAAACTAGCTATCCCTAAAGATAGAAAAATAAAGCCTACCTTGCCTTAGAGAAATTCCCCAAAGGAAAAGGCAGCCCCCCACATATAATGACTGTGAGTAAAGATGAAAATTACAAACACAGAGATTAAATAGATTTAGCAAAGTGATGACCGACTTACTGAACAGACAGAGGATAGGAAAGGTAACTTTGCGGTCAGCACAAAAACTACAAAAAGACCACGCAGAGGGCGCAAAAAGACCCTCCGCACCGACTCACGGTGCGGAGGCGTTCCCTCTGCCCTCTGTTTCCAGCAAGCAAGGCAAAAAACAAAATAGCAAGCTGGACAGAAAAATAGCAAACAAGCAGGAACTTAGCTTCTGCTGGGAAGACAGGTCACAAGAACGATCCAGGAGCGAACTAGACCAATACTGGAACATTGACAGGTGGCATGGAGCAATGATCTAAGTGGAGTTAAATAGAGCAGCCAGCTAACGAATTAACCTCGTCACCTGTGGAAGGAAACTCAGAAGCCGCAGCCCCACTCACAACCACCAGAGGAAGCCCATGGACAGAACCAGCCGAAGTACCATTCACGACCACAGGAGGGAGCTTGACAACAGAATTCACAACAGTACCCCCCCCTTGAGGAGGGGTCACCGAACCCTCACCAGCGCCCCCAGGCCGACCAGGACGAGCCAAATGAAAGGCATGAACCAGATCGGCAGCATGAACATCAGAGGCAAAGACCCAGGAATTATCTTCCTGACCATAACCCTTCCACTTGACCAGGTACTGGAGTTTCCGTCTCAAAATACGAGAATCCAAAATCTTCTCTACCACATACTCCAACTCCCCCTCAACCAACACCGGGGCAGGAGGATCAACGGATGGAACCACAGGCGCCACGTATCTCCGCAACAACGACCTATGGAATACATTATGGATGGCAAAAGAAGCTGGAAGGGTCAAACGAAATGACACAGGATTGAGAACCTCAGAAATCTTATACGGACCAATGAAACGAGGCTTAAACTTAGGAGAGGAAAGCTTCATAGGAACATACCGAGACGACAACCAAACCAAATCCCCAACACGAAGTCGGGGACCCACACAGCGCCGGCGGTTAGCGAAACGTTGAGCCTTCTGGGACAATGTCAAATTGTCCACCACATGAGTCCAAATCTGCTGAAACCTATCCCCCACAGTATCTACACCAGGACAGTCTGAAGACTCAACCTGCCCTGAAGAGAAACGAGGATGGAAACCAGAATTGCAGAAAAACGGCGAAACCAAAGTAGCCGAGCTGGCCCGATTATTAAGGGCGAACTCAGCCAAAGGCAAAAAGGACACCCAATCATCCTGATCAGCAGAAACAAAGCATCTCAGATATGTTTCCAAAGTCTGATTAGTTCATTCGGTTTGGCCATTGGGCTGAGGATGGAAAGCCGAGGAAAAAGACAAATCAATGCCCATCCTAGCACAAAAGGATCGCCAAAATCGAAACAAACTGGGAACCTGTGTCCGAAACGATGTTCTCCGGAATGCCATGTAAAAGAACCTCATGCTGGAAAAACAATGGCACCAAATCAGAGGAGGAAGGCAACTTAGACAAGGGTACCAAATGGACCATCTTAGAGAAGCGATCACAAACCACCCAAATGACCGACATCTTTTGAGAGACAGGGAGATCCGAAATAAAATCCATAGAAATATGCGTCCAGGGCCTCTTCGGGACCGGCAAGGGCAAAAGCAACCCACTGGCACGAGAACAGCAGGGCTTAGCCCGAGCACAAGTCCCACAGGACTGCACAAAAGAACGCACATCCCGCGACAAAGACGGCCACCACAAGGATCTAGCCACCAAATTTCTGGTACCAAATATTCCAGGATGACCATCCAACACCGAACAATGAACCTCAGAGATAACTCTACTAGTCCATTTAACAGGGACAAACAGTTTCTCCGCTGGGCAACGGTCAGGTCTATCAGCCTGAAATTTTTGCAGCACCCGCCGCAAATCAGGGGAGATGGCAGACAAAATTACCCCCTCTTTGAGAATACCCGCCGGCTCAGGAACACCCGGAGAGCCGGGCACAAAGCTTCTTGACAGGGCATCAGCCTTCACATTCTTAGAGCCCGGAAGGTACGAAACCACAAAATCAAAACGGGAGAAAAATAGCGACCAACGAGCCTGTCTAGGATTCAACCGTTTGGCAGACTCGAGATAAGTCAAATTCTTGTGATCCGTCAAGACCACCACGCGATGCTTGGCTCCTTCAAGCCAATGATGCCACTCCTCGAATGCCCACTTCATGGCCAAAAACTCTCGATTGCCAACATCATAATTGCGCTCAGCAGGCGAAAACTTTCTAGAAAAGAAGACACATGGTTTCATCACCGAGCCATCAGAACTTCTTTGCGACAAAACAGCCCCTGCTCCAATCTCAGAACCATCAACCTCGACCTGAAACGGGAGCGAAACATCTGGCTGGCACAACACAGGGGCAGAAGAAAAACGACGCTTCAACTCCTGAAAAGCTTCCACAGCCGCAGAAGACCAATTGACCATATCAGCACCCTTCTTGGTCAAATCAGTCAACGGTTTAGCAACACTAGAAAAATTACTGATGAAGCGACGATAAAAATTAGCAAAGCCCAGGAACTTTTGCAGACTCTTCACAGATGTAGGCTGAGTCCAATCATAAATGGCCTGGACTTTAACAGGGTCCATCTCGATAGTAGAAGGGGAAAAAATGGAACCCAAAAATGAAACCTTCTGAACTCCAAAGAGACACTTTGACCCCTTCACAAACAAAGAATTAGCATGAAGGACCTGGAACACCATTCTGACCTGCTTCACGTGAGACTCCCAATCATCCGAGAAGACCAAAATATCATCTAAATATACAATCAGGAATTTATCCAGGTACTCTCGGAAGATGTCATGCATAAAGGACTGAAATACTGATGGAGCATTGGAAAGCCCGAATGGCATAACCAGGTACTGAAAATGGCCCTCGGGCGTATTAAATGCTGTTTTCCATTCATCGCCCTGTTTAATACGCACAAGATTATACGCACCACGAAGATCTATCTTGGTGAACCAACTAGCCCCCTTAATCCAAGCAAATAAATCAGACAGCAGCGGCAAAGGGTACTGAAATTTGACTGTGATCTTATTAAGAAGGCAGTAATCAATACAAGGTCTCAAAGAACCATCCTTCTTGGCCACAAAAAAGAACCCTGCTCCCAATGGTGACGACGACGGGCGAATATGACCCTTCTCCAAGGATTCCTTTATATAACTCTGCATAGCGGCGTGTTCTGGCACAGATAAATTGAACAGTCGGCCCTTAGAAAACTTACTACCAGGAATCAAATTGATAGCACAATCGCAATCCCTATGAGGAGGTAGGGCACTGGATTTGGGCTCATCAAATACATCCCGGTAATCCGACAAAAACTCCGGGACTTCAGAAGGGGTGGATGACGAAATAGACAAAAATGGAACATCACCATGTACCCCATGACAACACCAGCTGGACACAGACATAGATTTCCAATCCAATACTGGATTATGGACCTGTAGCCATGGCAACCCCAAAACGACCACATCATGCAGATTATGCAACACCAAAAAGCGAATATCCTCCTGATGTGCAGGAGCCATGCACATGGTCAATTGGGTCCAGTACTGAGGCTTATTCTTGGCCAAAGGCGTAGCATCAATTCCTCTCAATGGAATAGGATACTGCAAGGGCTCCAAGAAAAAACCACAGCGCCTAGCAAACTCCAAGTCCATCAAATTCAGGGCAGCGCCTGAATCCACAAATGCCATAACAGAATAGGATGACATAGAGGAAATCAGAGTAACGGACAAAAGAAATTTCGACTGTACCGTACCAATGGTGGCAGACCTAGCGAAACGCTTAGTGCGCTTAGGACACAATCGGAGATAGCATGAGTGGAATCACCACAGTAAAAACACAGCCCATTCCGACGTCTGTGTTCTTGCCGTTCAGCTCTGGTCAAAGTCCTATCACATTGCATAGGCTCAGGTCTATGCTCAGATAATACCGCCAGATGGTGCACAGCTTTACGCTCACGCAAGTGTCGATCGATCTGAATGGCCAAAGACATAGACTCATTCAGACCAGCAGGCATGGGAAATCCCACCATGACATCCTTAAGGGCTTCAGAGAGACCCTTTCTGAAAATTGCTGCCAGGGCACATTCATTCCACTGAGTGAGTACAGACCACTTCCTAAACTTCTGACAATATATCTCTACCTCATCCTGACCCTGACACAAAGCCAGCAAGATTTTCTCTGCCTGATCCACTGAATTTGGTTCATCATAAAGCAATTCAAGCGCCAGAAAAAACGCATCAACATCACGCAATGCCGGATCTCCTGGCGCAAGGGAAAATGCCCAGTCTTGAGGGTCGCCACGTAACAAAGAAATAATGATTTTCACTTGTTGAACAGGGTCACCTGAGGAGCGAGGTTTCAAAGCAAGAAACAATTTACAATTATTTTTGAAATTCAGAAACTTAGATCTATCCCCAAAAAACAAATCAGGAATTGGAATCCTAGGCTCTGACATCGGATTCTGAACCACAAAATCTTGAATGTTTTGTACCCTTGCAGTGAGATTATCCATACAAGAGGACAGACCTTGAATGTCCATATCTACACCTGTATCCTGAACCACCCAGAGGTAAAGGGGAAAAGAGAGACAAAACACACTGCAAAGAAAAAAAAATGGTCTCAGAACTTCTCATATCCCTCTATTGAGATGCATGCAGTACATGTACTGCTCATATCGTGTCTCCCCCTTTGATGTGGGCTCCGGCGTTGAGCCCACATCAAAGTCGAGACATGTCAGCTGTTTTGTACAGCTGACATGTGCGCGCAATAGCGGCGGGTGAAATCGCGATTACCCCGCCACTATTAACCTGTTAAATGCCACTGTCAAACGCTGACAGCGGCATTTAACCGTCGCGCGGCCGGAAAAGAAGCGCATCGCCAACCCCCGTCACATGATCGGGGGTCGGCGATGCATCAGGATGGTAACCATAGAGGTCCTAGAGACCTCTATGGTTACTGATCACCGGTGGCTGTGAGCGCCACCCTGTGGTCGGCGCTCACAGCACACCTGATTTTCTGCTACATAGCAGCGATCAGCAGATCGCTGCTATGTAGCAGAGGCGATCGAGTTGTGCCTGCTTCTAGCCTCCCATGGAGGCTATTGAAGCATGGAAAAAGTTTTAAAAAAAAAGTTACACATATTTGGTATCGCCGCGTTCAGAATCGCCCGATCTATCAGTAAAAAAAAAGCATTAACCTGATCTCTAAACAGCGTAGCAAGAAAAAAATTTGAAACACCAGAATTATGTTTTTTTTGGTCGCCGCGACATTGCATTCAAATGCAATAACGGGCGATAAAAATAACATATCTGCACAAATGTGGTATCATTAAAAACGTCAGCTCGGCACGCAATAAACAAGCCCTCACATGGCCATATTGACAGAAAAATTAAAAAGTTACGGCTCTGGGAAGGAGGGGAGCGAAAAACGAAAACACAAAAATGAAAAAGGGCCGCGGCATGAAGGGGTTAATACTTTGGGCCACCTGTACTGTTATGACCTGGTGGTCAGGACAACAATGGACCTGGTGGTTAAGAGCACACGGAATGACCTGATAGTTACTAATAATACAGGACGAGCTCTGAGACGTGGGAACTCTGCTGACCGCAATCCCTAATCCTATCACACACACTAGAAATAGCCGTGGATTGCTCCTAACGCTCCCTATGCAACTCGGCACAGCCTAAGAAACTAGCTAGCCCTAAAGATAGAAAAATAAAGCCTACCTTGCCTCAGAGATATTCCCCAAAGGAAAAGGCAGCCCCCCACATATAATGACTGTGAGTAAAGATGAAAATTACAAACACAGAGATGAAATAGATTTAGCAAAGTGAGGCCCGACTTACTGAACAGACAGAGGATAGGAAAGGTAACTGTTGTGAACAGGTAATTCAGAACCACAATGGACCTTGAAGTTCAGAGCACACAAAGTGACCTGACATTGACCAAAAACATAGGACGAGCTCTGAGACGTGGAAACTCTGCTGACCGCAATCCCTAATCCTATCACACCACACTAGAGGTAGCCGTGGATTGCGCCTAACGCTCCCTATGCAACTCGGCACAGCCTGAGAAACTAACTAGCCCTGAAGATAGAAAAATAAGCCTACCTTGCCTCAGAGAAATTCCCCAAAGGAAAAGGCAGTCCCCCACATATAATGACTGTGAGTAAAGATGAAATACAAACACAGAGATGAAATAGATTTAGCAAAGTGAGGCCCGACTTACTGAATAGACCGAGGATAGGAAAGATAGCTTTGCGGTCAACACAAAACCCTACAAACAACCACGCAGAGGGGCAAAAAGACCCTCCGCACCGACTAACGGTACGGAGGTGCTCCCTCTGCGTCTCAGAGCTTCCAGCAAGCAAGAAAAACCAATATAGCAAGCTGGACAGAAAAAATAGCAAACAATAGTAACACAAGCAGAACTTAGCTTATGCAGGATAGGCAGGCCACAGGAACGATCCAGGAGGAAGCAAGACCAATACTAGAACATTGACTGGAGGCCAGGATCAAAGCACCAGGTGGAGTTAAATAGAGCAGCACCTAACGACTTAACCTCTCACCTGAGGAAGGAAACTCAGAAGCCGCAGTACCACTCTCATCCACCAAAGGAAGCTCATAGACAGAACCAGCCGAAGTACCACTCACGACCACAGGAGGGAGCTTGGCCACAGAATTCACAACAGTACCCCCCCTTGAGGAGGGGTCACCGAACCCTCACCAGAGCCCCCAGGCCGACCAGGATGAGCCACATGAAAGGCACGAACCAGATCGGCAGCATGGACATCAGAGGCAAAGACCCAGGAATTATCTTCCTGACCATAACCTTTCCACTTAACCAGATACTGGAGTTTCCGTCTCGAAACACGAGAATCCAAAACCTTCTCCACTATATACTCCAATTCCCCTTCAACCAAAACGGAGCAGGAGGATCAATAGATGGAACCACAGGTGCCACGTATCTCCGCAACAATGACCTATGGAACACGTTATGGATGGAAAAAGAAGCCGGAAGAGTCAAACGAAAAGACACAGGATTAAGAACCTCAGAAATCCTATATGGACCAATGAAACGAGGCTTAAATTTAGGAGAGGAAACCTTCATAGGAATATAACGAGATGACAACCAAACTAAATCCCCAACACGAAGTCGGGGACCCACACAGCGCCTGCGGTTAGCGAAACGTTGAGCCTTCTCCTGGGACAAAGTCAAATTGTCCACTACATGAGTCCAAATCTGCTGCAACCTATCCACCACAGTATCCACACCAGGACAGTCTGAAGACTCAACCTGCCCTGAAGAGAAACGAGGGTGGAACCCAGAATTGCAGAAAAACGGCGAAACTAAAGTAGCCGAGCTGGCCCGATTATTAAGGGCGAACTCGGCCAAAGGCAAAAAGGACACCCAATCATCCTGATCAGCAGAAACAAAACATCTCAGATATGTTTCCAAGGTCTGATTGGTTCGTTCAGTCTGGCCATTTGCCTGAGGATGGAAAGACGAGGAAAAAGACAAATCAATGCCCATCCTAGCACAAAAGGCTCGCCAAAACCTCGAAACAAACTGGGAACTTCTGTCAGAAACGATGTTCTCTGGAATGCCATGTAAATGAACCACATGCTGGAAAAACAATGGCACCAAATCAGAGGAGGAAGGCAATTTAGACAAGGGCACCAAATGGACCATCTTAGAGAAGCGATCACAAACCACCCAAATGACCGACATTCTTTGAGAGACGGGGAGATCCGAAATAAAATCCATAGAGATATGTGTCCAAGGCCTCTTCGGGACCGGCAAGGGCAAAAGCAACCCACTGGCACGAGAACAGCAGGGCTTAGCCCGAGCACAAATCCCACAGGACTGCACAAAAGAACGCACATCCCGCGACAGAGACGGCCACCAAAAGGATCTAGCCACCAAATCTCTGGTACCAAAGATTCCAGGATGACCAGCCAACACCGAACAATGAACCTCAGAGATAACTTTATTCGTCCACCTATCAGGGACAAACAGTTTCTCCGCTGGGCAACGGTCAGGTCTATTAGCCTGAAATTTTTGCAGCACCCGCCGCAAATCAGGGGAGATGGCAGACAAAATTACCCCCTCTTTGAGAATACCCGCCGGCTCAGGCAAACCCGGAGAATCGGGCACAAAACTCCTAGACAGGGCATCCGCCTTCACATTTTTAGAGCCCGGAAGGTACGAAACCACAAAGTCAAAACGGGAGAAAAACAGCGACCAACGAGCCTGTCTAGGATTCAACCGTTTGGCAGACTCGAGATAAGTCAAGTTTTTGTGATCAGTCAAGACCACCACACGATGCTTAGCTCCTTCAAGCCAATGACGCCACTCCTCGAATGTCCACTTCATGGCTAGCAACTCTCGATTGCCAACATCATAATTTCGCTCAGCAGGCGAAAATTTCCTGGAAAAGAAGGCGCATGGTTTCATCACCGAGCAATCAGAACTTCTCTGCGACAAAACAGCCCCTGCTCCAATTTCAGAAGCATCAACCTCGACCTGGAACGGAAGCGAAACATCTGGTTGGCACAACACAGGGGCAGAAGAAAAACGACGCTTCAACTCCTGAAAAGCTTCCACAGCAGCAGAAGACCAATTGACCACATCAGCACCCTTCTTGGTTAAATCAGTCAATGGTTTAGCAATACTAGAAAAACTATTGATGAAGCGATGATAAAAATTAGCAAAGCCCAGGAACTTCTGCAGACTCTTCAGGGATGTAGGCTGATTCCAATCATAAATGGCCTGAACTTTAACAGGGCCCATCTCGATAGTAGAAGGAGAAAAAATGAACCCCAAAAATGAAACCTTCTGAACACCAAAGAGACACTTTGACCCCTTCACAAACAAAGAATTAGCATGAAGGACCTGGAACACCATTCTGACCTGCTTCACGTGAGACTCCCAATCATCCGAGAAGACCAAAATATCATCTAAATATACAATCAGGAATTTATCCAGGTACTCTCGGAAGATGTCATGCATAAAGGACTGAAACACTGATGGAGCATCAGAAAGCCCGAATGGCATAACCAGGTACTCAAAATGGCCTTCGGGCGTATTAAATGCTGTTTTCCATTCATCGCCTCATTTAATACGCACAAGATTATACGCACCACGAAGATCTATCTTGGTGAACCAACTAGCCCCCTTAATCCGAGCAAACAAATCAGACAGCAGCGGCAAGGGGTACTGAAATTTGACCGTAATTTTATTTAGAAGGCGGTAATCAATACAAGGTCTCAGCGAACCATCCTTCTTGGCCACAAAAAAGAACCCCGCTCCCAATGGCGACGATGACGGGCGAATATGACCCTTCTCCAAAGACTCCTTCACGTAACTCCGCATAGCGGCGTGCTCAGGTACAGATAAATTAAACAGTCGACCCTTAGGAAACTTACTACCAGGAATCAAATCGATAGCACAATCACAATCCCTATGCGGAGGTAGGGCATTGGACTTGGGCTCATCGAATACATCCCGGTAATCAGACAAGAACTCTGGGACCTCAGAAGGGGTGGATGATGAGATAGACAGAAATGGAACATCACCATGTACCCCCTGACAACCCCAGCTGGACACAGACATTGATTTCCAATCTAATACTGGGTTATGGACTTGTAGCCATGGCAACCCCAACACGACCACATCATGCAGATTATGCAACACCAGAAAGCGAATATCCTCCTGGTGCGCAGGAGCCATGCACATGGTCAGCTGGGTCCAATACTGAGGCTTATTCTTGGCCAAAGGCGTAGCATCAATTCCTCTCAATGGAATAAGACACTGCAAGGGCTCAAAGACAAACCCACAGCGCCTAGCAAACTCCAAGTCCATCAAATTCAGGGCAGCGCCTGAATCCACAAATGCCATGACAGAATAGGAAGACAAAGAGCAGATCAAAGTAACGGACAAAAGAAATTTCGACTGTACCGTACCAATGGTGGCGGACCTAGCGAACCGCTTAGTGCGCTTAGGACAATCGGAGATAGCATGAGTGGAATCACCACAGTAGAAACACAGCCCATTCTGACGTCTGTGTTCTTGCCTTTCAGCTCTGGTCAAAGTCCTATCGCACTGCATAGGCTCAGGTTTATGCTCAGATAATACCGCCAATGGCGCACAGATTTACGCTCACGCAAGTGTCGACCGATCTGAATGGCCAAAGACATAGACTCATTAAGACCAGTAGGCATAGGAAATCCCACCATGACATCCTTAAGGGCTTCAGAGAGACCCTTTCTGAAAATAGCTGCCAGCGCACATTCATTCCATTGAGTGAGCACGGACCACTTTCTAAACTTCTGACAATAAATCTCTATCTCATCCTGACCCTGACACAGAGCCAGCAAATTTTTCTCTGCGTGATCCACTGAATTAGGTTCGTCGTACAGCAATCCGAGCGCCAGAAAAAACGCATCAACATTACATAATGCAGGATCTCCTGGCGCAAGGGAAAATGCCCAGTCTTGAGGGTCGCCACGTAATAAAGAAATAATGATCTTAACTTGTTGAACTGGGTCACCAGAGGAGCGGGGTTTCAAAGCCAGAAATAGTTTACAATTATTTTTAAAATTCAAAAACTTAGCTCTATCTCCAGAAAATAACTCAGGAATAGGAATTTTAGGTTCTAACATAGGATTCTGAACCACTAAATCTTGAATGTTCTGTACTCTTATAGTGAGATTATCCATCAAAGAGGACAGACCCTGAATGTCCATGTCCACACCTGTGTTCTGAACCACCCTGATGTAAAGGGGAAAAGAAAGACAGAACACAGTGCAAAGAAAAAAAAATGGTCTCAGAACTTCTCTTTTCCCTCTATTGAGAAGCATTAGTACTTTGGGCCTCCAGTACTGTTGTGAACAGGTAATTCAGAACCACAATGGACCTTGAAGTTCAGAGCACACAAAGTGACCTGACATTGACCAAAAACATAGGACGAGCTCTGAGACGTGGAAACTCTGCTGACCGCAATCCCTAATCCTATCACACCACACTAGAGGTAGCCGTGGATTGCGCCTAACGCTCCCTATACAACTCGGCACAGCCTGAGAAACTAACTAGCCCTGAAGATAGAAAAATAAGCCTACCTTGCCTCAGAGAAATTCCCCAAAGGAAAAGGCAGCCCACCACATATAATGACTGTGAGTAAAGATGAAATACAAACACAGAGATGAAATAGATTTAGCAAAGTGAGGCCCGACTTACTGAATAGACCGAGGATAGGAAAGATAGCTTTGCGATCAACACAAAACCCTACAAACAACCACGCAGAGGGGCAAAAAGACCCTCCGCACCGATTAACGGTACGGAGGTGCTCCCTCTGCGTCTCAGAGCTTCCAGCAAGCAAGAAAAACCAATATAGCAAGCTGGACGGAAAAAATAGCAAACAAAAGTAACACAAGCAGAACTTAGCTTATGCAGGATAGGCAGGCCACAGGAACGATCCAGGAGGAAGCAAGACCAATACTAGAACATTGACTGGAGGCCAGGATCAAAGCACCAGGTGGAGTTAAATAGAGCAGCACCTAACGACTTAACCTCTCACCTGAGGAAGGAAACTCAGAAGCCGCAGTACCACTCTCATCCACCAAAGGAAGCTCATAGACAGAACCAGCCGAAGTACCACTCACGACCACAGGAGGGAGCTTGGCCACAGAATTCACAACAGGTAACTTTGCGGTCAGCACAAAAACTACAAAAAGACCACGCAGAGGGCGCAAAAAGACCCTCCGCACCGACTCACGGTGCGGAGGCGCTCCCTCTGCGTCCCAGAGCTTCCAGCAAGCAAGGCAAAAAACAAAATAGCAAGCTAGACAGAAAAATAGCAAACAAGCAGGAACTTAGCTTCTGCTGGCAAGACAGGTCACAAGAACGATCCAGGAGCGAACTAGACCAATACTGGAACATTGACAGGTGGCATGGAGCAATGATCTAAGTGGAGTTAAATAGAGCAGCCAGCTAACGAATTAAGCTCGTCACCTGTGGAAGGAAACTCAGAAGCCGCAGCCCCACTCACAACCACCAGAGGAAGACCATGAACAGAACCAGCCGAAGTACCATTCACGACCACAGGAGGGAGCTTGACAACAGAATTCACAACATAAGGAGACTAAAACTAATCCCAAACTGTTCTTCAACTATATCGATAGTAAAAGAATCAAAAGTGAAAGTGTAGGCCTCTTAAAAAATTGTGAGAAAAGAATGGTTATAGATGACGAGGAAAAAGCTAATATATTAAACACCTTCTTCTCCATGATATTCACAGTGGAAAATAAAATGCTAGGTGAAATGCCGAGAGACAAAGAAAACCCTATATTAAGGGTCACCAATCTAACCCAAGAAGAGGTGCGAAACTGGCTAAATAAGATTAAAATAGATAAATCTCCGGGTCTAGATGGCATACACCCACAAGTACTAAGAGGATTAAGTAATGCAATAGACAAACCATTATTTCTTATATTTAGGGACTCTGTAGCAATGGGGTCTGCTCCACAGGACTGGAGCATAGCAAATGTGGTACCAATATTCAAAAAGGGCTCTAAAAATGAATCTGGAAATTATAGGCCAGTAAGTCCCTCTAACCTCTATTGTTGGTAAAATATTTAAAGGGTTTCTGAGGGATGTTATTCTGGATTATCTCAATGAGAATAACTGCTTAACTCCATATCAGTATAGGTTTATGAGGAATCGCTCCTGTGAAACCAATCTAATCAGTTATTATGAAGAGGTAAGCTATAGACTGGACCAAGGTGAGTCATTGGATGTGGTATATCTTGATTTTTCCAAAGTGTTTGATACCATGCCACACAAGAGGTTGGTACACAAAATGAGAATGCTGGGTCTGGGGGAAAATGTGTGTAAATGGGTAAGTAACTGGCTTAGTGATAGAAAGCAGAGGGTGGTTATAAATGGTATAATCTCTATCTGGGTCACTGTGACCAGTGGGGTACCGCAGGGGTCGGTGTTGGAACCTATTGCTTTCAACATATTTATTAACGATCTGGTAGAAGGTTTATACAGTAAAATATTGATATTAGCAGATAATAAAAAACTATGTAAAGCAGTCAATACAAGAGAATATAGTATTCTGCTACAGACGGATCTGGATAAGTTGGAAACTAAGGCCAAGAAGTGGCAGTTGCGGTTTAACAATGATAAATGTAAAGTTATACACATAGGAAGGAATCAATATCACCATTACACACTCAATGGGAAACCACTGGGTAAATCTGACAGGGAGAAGGACTTGGGGATCCTAGTTAATGATAAGCTTACCTGGAGCAGCCAGTGCCAGGCAGCGGATGCCAACGTAAACAGGATCATGGGGTGCATTAAAAGAGGTCTGGATACACATGATGAGAGCATTATTCTGCCTCTGTACAAATCCCTTGCAAGATCACACATGGAGTACTGTGTCCAGTTTTGGGCACTGGTGCTCAGGAAGGATATAATGGAACTAGAGCGAGTACAAAGGAGGGCAACAAAATTAATAAAGGGGATGGGGAAACTACAATACCCAGACAGATTAGCAAAATTAGGATTATTTAGTCTAGAAAAAAGACGACTGAGGGGCGATCTAATAACCATGTATAACTATATAAGGGGACAATACAAATATCTCTGATGATTTGTTTATATCAAGGAAGGTGACGGTCACAAGGGGCATTCTCTGCGTCTGGAGGAGAGAAGGTTTTTCCACCAACATAGAAGATGATTTTTGTCACGATCGTGGTTTGTGGAACCACTGTGCCCCGGACCACGGAGAGCCTGGAGGGGCGTGACTAAGAGATCACCTGACTATTCACTAGAGCCTCTGATGGTGAGGTTAGACTTGGCTCTCGATGAATGCCATGTGCCACTCCAGGACAGACCAATGGTCACGCAGCAGATGAACCCAAAGGACAGACTGGATGAAGCAGCAGTCAGAGCTTGCATCAGAGTGCAGCTGATCAAGTTCGTATCAGAGTGCAGCAGACAGAGTTTATGTCAGAGACAGAGTTTGTGTCAAAGTGCAGCAAGCAGGATTTGCTTCAGAGTGCAGCAAGCAGGATTTACATTTAGAGTATAGCAGGCAGGATTTGTACTTGGAGTACAATAGGCAGGCTTTGTACTTGGAGTACAACAGGCAGGATTTGTACTTGGAGTACAACAGTATGCAACCTTACACAACATAGACTGAAACAGGAAGGTTGCTCAGGCACCTCCCCAGTGGAAAGGAAGCAATATATACATAGTGTTTCATAGCCATTGGTTGGGGAGAAAATAGCAAATGCACATGATGGCCCTTTAAGAGTTCGGGAGTGCACACGTGTGCGACCCAAGGTCATGGCTAGAGGAACACCTGGAAGCATGCCAAGTATGGGGAAGGAATGAACTGTCTGCAGCATGAAGAGACACGCCGCCGACCCTGCCTGTCAGAGCAGGGATTCGGTGTGGTGCTAACAGTACCCCCCTCCTTCACGGTCCCCGATTAAGTAGTTACATTCTGGAGCGGAGAAGGCCTTTTAGAAGAAGCTGCAGGACACGTGGTGACCTGAGGAGGACTTCTGAGTAAGCACACCTCCGGCCCCTAATGAGGATGCCTCCACCTCAAGGAAGAACTGTTTATTCAGATCCTGATGATGCAGAATGGGTGTGATGGAGAAGAACCATTTGAGAGAGTGTAAGGCTTCTTGAGCCTCAGAGGACCAGTTCTTTGGATTGGCTCTCTTTTTGGGTCATAGCAGATATGGGAGCAGTCAGAGAGGAGACATGCGGAATAGATTGCCGATAGTAATTATCAAAGCCATGGAATCTTTGGATTGCTTTGACTCCCATGGGCAGTGGCCATTTAAGAATGGAAGAGACCTTCTCAGGATCCATCCTGAGTCCGGTATCTGAGACAATGTAACCCAAGAAAGGAAGAGAGGACTGTTCAAAAACGCATTTCTCATACTTGGCGTAGAGTCGATTCTCCCTAAGATGCTGAATAACTTGCCGAACTGCTCGTCTGTGGGAGGCCAGATCCAGGGAAAATACCAGAATATCATCCAGGTACACCACAATTCAGGGATGAAGCAGGTCCCGGAAGATATCATTGACGAACTCTTGGAAAACAGCTGGTGCATTACTGAGACGGAAGGGCATCACTCGGTATTCATAATGTCCATCCCTGGTGTTGAAAGCCGTCTTCCATTTGCCTCTCCAGCGAATGCAGATCAGATTGTAGGCACCCCTCAGATCTAATTTGGTGAAGATTCGGGCACCTCTTAACTGGTCAAACAACTCAGGAATTAAAGGAATAGGTTATCTATTCTTCACCGTGATCTGGTTGAGACCTCGCTAGTCAATACAGGGTTGGAGTGATCCATCCTTCTTCTTAACAAAGAAGAACCCAGCCCCAGCAGGAGAGGAGGACTTCTGAGTGAACCCACGGACCAAATTCTCCCAGATGTAGTCTGACATGGCTTGAGTCTCGGCTGGGGGCAGAGGGTAAATTCGACCTCTAGGGGGTGTAGAACCTGGAACTAAGTCAGTAGGACAGTCATATGGCCTGTAGGGCGGCAAAGTCTCTTCTTCCTTCTTGTCAAAAAACATCTGCAAAGGACCAATATGCAGATGGCAAACCGGGCAGTGATGCTGGAGAAGGTGGGACCTTAGCTGGACATACTAGAACCAGACATTTCCCATGACAGGATTTCCCCAGCGGAGCACCTCTCCAGTTGCCCAGTCTAACACAGGTTTGTGTTGTTGTAGCCATGGCAAACCTAAGAGAAAGAAGTGAGACATGTGAGGAAGAGCATCGAAGACTATCTTCTCTGTGTGAAGCATCCCAATACAGACCACTAGTGGCTCAGTAACCAGACAAACCACCTTCTGAAGGGTTCTCTCATCAACATAAGTTATAGCCAGAGGGTTTTCAAGTGGACGGAATGTATTTTTGAAGTGATCCACTACAGCCTGGAGAATAAAGTTTCCCTCTGCCTGGGAATGCACATACGCTGTCTCAACAAACTGGGATTCACTGGTTGTCATGGCCACAGTAAAAGTCAGAGGTTGAGAGGATTGTTTTCCGTCTAGGAAGGCCTCTCCTACCAAACCTAGATGCTGGAGTTTTCCGGCCTTACTGGACAGATGCGAATGAAGTGACCTGTGTCACTACAATACAGGCACTGGGCTTTAGCACGGTGATCCCTCTGTCACTGACTGGCAAGACCAAAGCGGTTGACCTGCATGAGCTCTGGTGACAAGGGAGAGTGAAGGAACAAGTGGTCTCTGAAAGTACGGAGCCAGACACCGTCATCTTCTCTCACGTGCCACCTCACAGGTGTGCTCCTGGAAATGAAGGTCTATATTGATAGCCAGGGAGACCAGGTCATCGAAGGCAGTTGGTATGTCATGACCCGATAACTCATCCTTTATGTTTCCAGAGAGTCCCTCCCAGAATGTTGCCACCAAGATTTGTTTTTCCAAACGAGCTCCGAAGCCAGAGTACGGAATCGTACTGTTGTGAATTCTGCTCTTGGGCTCTCTCCGGTGGTTATGAGTGGTAGTGCTGCTGTCTTTGGATCGCAGCATTTATCAGGTGTGTCCACTTCAATTTGGACTGGTCTATTTAGTCTTGCTTGATCCTTTAGTCAGCGCCAGTTGTCTATTGTTTTTGGAGGATTCACATCCCTGACTGGTCTCTCCTGTTTTGCTGTTCTTTTCAACAAAGATAAGTTCTGGCTTTGTTTTTGCTGTCCACATGCTGTGGGCCTTATAGTTCTGTGCATTTTCATGTTTTGTCTTGTCCAGCTTTGTCTGTGTAAGGATTTTTTGCAGCCAAGCTGTATCTCTGGAGATGCAGATATACCCTCCATGTCTTTAGTCAGATGTGGAGTTTCGTATTTTCTGTGGTGGATATTTTCTAGTATTTTAATACTGACCGCATAGTTCTCTGTCCTATTCTTTCTTTTTAGCTAGAAAGGCCTCCTTTGCTAATCCTGATTTCAGTCTGCGTATGTCATTTCCCTCTCCTCTCACAGTCAATATTTGTGGGGGGCTGTCTATCCTTTGGGGATTTTCTCTGAGGCAAGATAGTTTTCCCGTTTCTATCTTTAGGGGAAGTTAGTCCTTAGGCTGTGTTGAGGTGTCTAGGGAGTGTTAGGTACATCCCACGGCTACTTCTAGTAGCGGTGCTAAGTTCAGGGTCTGCGGTCAGTACAGGTACCACCTTCTCCAGAGTACGTCACATGCTGCTCCTAGGCCACCAGATCATAACATCGTACCTCATATTGTCCCACAGATGAGTTGGACTGCCGTAATCGAAGCAGAGCGGAAGCTGACAAGGTGGTTTGCTTGGGTTCATCAAAAACTTTGCAAAAGGTCTCAATGAAAAGGAGAAATTTGAGATGATAGGATCATCTCTCTCCCACAATGGATTCAACCATGCCAGGGCCTCTCCTCCAATATGTGACATAAGAAATGCTACCTTTGTACGGTATGACGGGAAGTGATTAGGAAGGAGTTCAAACTGTAGCTGGCACTGATTGATAGACCCAAGGCAGAGCTTAGGATTGCCGTCAAAGCATGGTGGGGCTGCAAGTTGGGGACCTGAAGCTCAAACTAAGCAGACTAACTGAAAGTTCTCCTGAGAAGATCCGGTTGCATGAACATGAGAAGACCCTGGAGAGATATTTAAGGTTTCCATCTTGGTAGTCGGGGACTGCAACTGCAACTGTATAGACAACTTCTCTTGTATGCTTTTCTGTCTTGTGAGCTCTTGATACATTGTCTGATCTGATGGGATCAAGGGTCCAGAGGGGTCCATATCCTGAGCAAACTGTCACAATCGTGGTTTGTGGAACCACAATGCCACGGACCATGGAGAGCCTGGAGGGGCGTGACTAAGCAATCACCTGACTAATCACTAGAGCCTCTGATGGTGAGGTTAGACTTGGCTCCCGATGAACACCAGGTACCACTCCAGGACAGACCAATGGTCGCGCAGTAGTTGGACCCTAAGGACAGACTGGATGGAGCAGCAGGCAGAGCTTGCATCAAAGTGCAGCTGACCAAATTCGTATCAGAGTGCAGCAGACAGAGTTTGTCAGAGTGCAGCAAACAAGATTTGCTTCTGAGTGCAGCAGGAAGAATTTGCTTCAGAGTGCAGCGGGCCAGATTTGCTTCAGAGTGCAGCAGACAGGATTTGCTTCAGAGTGCAGCAAGAAGGATTTGCACTTAGAGTACAGCAGGCAGGATTTGTACTTGGAGTACAGCAGGCAGGATTTGTACTTGGAGTACAACAGGCAGGATTTGTACTTGGAGTACAACAGGCAGGATTTGTACTTGGAGTACAACAGGCAGGATTTGCACTGGTATGCGACCTAACACAACAAAGACAGAAACAGGAAGGTTGCTCAGGCATCTCCCCAGTGGGGAGGAAGCCATTGGCTGCAGATGAAATAGCAAGTGCATGTGCTGGTCCTTTAAGAGTTCGTGAGAGCACGCGTGCAAGACCTAAGGACATGGCTAGAGGAACAGCTGGAAGCATGCCGAGCATGTGGAAGGAAAGAACAATCTGCAGCATGGGTGAGTGAAGAGACATGCCGACGACCCTCCATGTCAGAGCAGGGATCCGGTGTGGTGCTAACAATTCTTTACTGTTAGGGCACTGAGAATCTGGAATTCCTTGCCTGAGGAGGTGGTGATGGGGAACTTAGTCAAGTGGTTCAAGAGAGGCCTGAATGTCTTCCTGGAGTGTAACATTATTGTATCTTACAGTTATTAGGTTCTTTAGAAGGACATAGATCTGGAAATTTATTCTGACGGAATATCGGCTGAACTGGATAGACAAATGTATTTTTTCGTCCTTGCTTACTATGGTACTATGTTAGAGGCGAGACCGTGTGCTGGGCGTGGAAGCCTGAAGATGCAGTGTTGACCAGCATTCCATCAACCATCGGACCACACACGACTAAAGGACAGCGGAGTCACGATAAGTTGAATTTGATAACAAGACTCTTTTGTTGTATTGCAATGACACTGTTTTCACCTGCTTCCCCTCTCCCTGTTACCTCTTTTCTATCTTTCTGTTATCTCCCTGCAAGGAGTTTATTGTTGTAAATTAAACTGCACTCTTGTTAACCCTTGCTCTGCATCCCTGCATTACTGCATCCTTGTACCTGCTTACAGTTGTACACCTTTTGGAATAAATAACTGCAATCAATTGCTTGCTATAATCATCAGCAAGCTTCTTACACCTCTCATCTGGAATTTTGGACCACTCTCCTTTGGCAAACTGTGTTGTGAATTCTGTGGCTGAATTCACTCCTGTGGTCACAAGTGGTACTGCAGCTTCTGAGCTTCCTCCCTCAGGTGTTCTGGTGAGCTCGTTAACTGCTTCATTACTTAACTCCGCCTGATGCTGCTATCCTTGCTCCTTGTCAATGTTTCAGTGTTGGATCTGAGCTTCTCCTGATTGTTCCTGTGACCTGCTGCTCTGCATAGCTAAGTGCCTTTTGCTTTTTTGTTGCTTTTTTTTCTGTCCAGCTTGTCTTTTGTTTTGCTGGAAGCTCTGAGACGCAAAGGGTGTACCGCCGTGCCGTTAGTTCGGCACGGTGGTTTTTTTTTGCCCCCTTTGCGTGGTTTTGCTTTAGGGTTTTTTGTAGACTGCAAAGTTCGCTTTACTGTCCTCGCTCTGTCCTAGAATATCGGGCCCCACTTTGCTGAATCTATTTCATCCCTACGTTTTGTCTTTTCATCTTACTCACAGTCATTACATGTGGGGGGCTGCCATTTCCTTTGGGGAATTTCTCTGGGGGCAAGTCAGGCCTATTTTTCTATCTTCAGGCTAGCTAGTTTCTTAGGCTGTGCCGAGTTGCCTAGGTAGTTGTTAGGCGCAATCCACAGCCGCTTTTAGTTGTGTTTAGGATAGGATCAGGTGTGCAGTCTACAGAGTTTCCACGTCTCAGAGCTCGTTCTTGTATTTTTGGGTATTTATCAGATCACTGTGTGCGCTCTGATCGCTAAGCACACTGTGTTTCTGGATTGCCTTCATAACACCTGTCATTAGCAAACATAACAGTACAAGGAGCCCAACTAATGATTCTCAATAGAGGGAAAGAAAAAGTTCTGACATCATTTTTTTTTTTTTTTTCTGCTCTGTGTTCACTTTTTTTTTCCCCTAGACATTTGGGTGATTCTGGACACAGGTGTGGACATGGATATTCAGGGTCTGTGCTCTTCAATGGATAATCTCGTTATAAATGTACAAAAAATTCAAGATACTATTGATCAGAAATCTATGTTAGAACCAAGAATTCCTATTCCTGATTTGTTTTTTGGAGATAGAACTAAGTTTCTAAGTTTCAAAAATAATTGTAAGCTATTTCTGGCCTTGAAACCTCATTCTTCTGGTAATCCTATTCAACAGGTTTTGATTATTATTATTTTTTTGCGCGGCGACCCTCAAGACTGGGCATTTTCTCTTGCGCCAGGAGACCCTGCATTGAGTAGTGTCGATGCGTTTTTCCTGGCGCTCGAATTGCTGTACGATGAGCCTAATTCAGTGGATCAGGCTGAGAAAAATTTGCTGGCTTTGTGTCAGGGTCAGGATGATATAGAAGTATATTGTCAGAAATTTAGGAAATGGTCAGTACTCACTCAGTGGAATGAATCTGCGCTGGCAGCTTTGTTCAGAAAGGGTCTCTTTGAGGCTCTTAAGGATGTCATGGTGGGATTTCCTATGCCTGCTGGTTTGAATGAGTCTTTGTCTTTGGCCATTCAGATCGGTCGACGCTTGCGCGAGCGTAAATCTGTGCACCATTTGGCGGTACTGCCTGAGGTTAAACCTGAGCCTATGCAGTGCGATAGGACTATGACTAGAGTTGAACGGCAGGAATACAGACGTCTGAATGGTCTGTGTTTCTACTGTGGTGATTCCACTCATGCTATTTCTGATTGTCCTAAGCGCACTAAGCGTTCCGCTAGGTCTGCCGTCATTGGTACTGTACAGTCCAAATTCCTTCTGTCCATTACCTTGATATGCTCTTTGTCGTCGTTTTCTGTCATGGCGTTTGTGGATTCGGGCGCTGCCCTGAATCTGATGGATTTGGATTATGCTAAACGTTGTGGGTTTTTCTTGGAGCCTTTGCGGTGTCCTATTCCATTGAGAGGAATTGATGCTACACCTTTGGCCAAGAATAAACCTCAATACTGGGCTCAGCTGACCATGTGCATGGCTCCTGCACATCAGGAAGTTATTCGCTTTCTGGTGTTGCATAATCTGCATGATGTGGTCGTGTTGGGGTTGCCATGGCTACAAACCCATAATCCAGTATTGGATTGGAATTCCATGTCGGTATCCAGCTGGGGTTGTCAGGGGGTACATGGTGATGTTCCATTTTTGTCGATTTCGTCATCCACCCCTTCTGAGGTCCCAGAGTTCTTGTCTGATTATCAGGATGTATTTGAAGAGCCCAAGTCCGATGCTCTACCTCCACATAGGGATTGTGATTGTGCTATCAATTTGATTCCTGGTAGTAAATTCCCTAAAGGTCGATTATTTAATTTATCCGTGCCCGAACACGCCGCTATGCGCAGTTATGTGAAGGAATCTCTGGAGAAGGGACATATTCGCCCATCGTCATCACCACTGGGAGCAGGGTTCTTCTTTGTAGCCAAGAAGGATGGTTCGCTGAGACCGTGTATTGATTACCGCCTTCTTAATAAGATCACTGTTAAATTTCAGTATCCCTTGCCATTGTTATCTGACTTGTTTGCTCGGATTAAGGGGGCTAGTTGGTTCACTAAGATAGATCTTCGTGGTGCGTATAATCTGGTGAGAATCAGGCAAGGAGATGAATGGAAAACTGCATTCAATACGCCCGAGGGTCATTTTGAGTATCTAGTGATGCCGTTCGGACTTGCCAATGCTCCATCTGTGTTTCAGTCTTTTATGCATGACATCTTCCGTGAGTATCTGGATAAATTCCTGATTGTTTACTTGGATGACATTTTGATCTTCTCAGATGATTGGGAGTCTCATGTGAAGCAGGTCAGAATGGTTTTTCAGGTCCTGCGTGCTAACTCTTTGTTTGTGAAGGGATCAAAGTGTCTCTTCGGTGTGCAGAAAGTTTCATTTTTAGGGTTCATCTTTACCCCTTCTACTATCGAGATGGATCCAGTTAAGGTCCAAGCCATCCAGGATTGGATTCAGCTGACATCTCTGAAAAGTCTGCAAAAGTTCCTGGGCTTTGCTAATTTTTATCGTCGCTTCATCTGTAATTTTTCTAGCATTGCCAAACCATTGACCGATTTGACCAAGAAGGGTGCTGATTTGGTTAATTGGTCTTCTGCTGCTGTGGAAGCTTTTCAGGAGTTGAAGCGTCGTTTTTGTTCTGCCCCTGTGTTGTGTCAGCCAGATGTTTCTCTTCCGTTCCAGGTCGAGGTTGATGCTTCTGAGATTGGAGCAGGGGCGGTTTTGTCACAGAGAGGTTCTGATTGCTCAGTGATGAAACCATGTGCTTTCTTTTCCAGGAAGTTTTCGCCCGCTGAGCGTAATTATCATGTGGGCAATCGAGAGTTGCTGGCCATGAAGTGGGCATTCGAGGAGTGGCGTCATTGGCTTGAAGGAGCTAAGCATCGCGTGGTGGTATTGACTGATCATAAGAACTTGACTTATCTCGAGTCTGCCAAGCGCTTGAATCCTAGACAGGCCCGTTGGTCGTTATTTTTTGCCCGCTTCGACTTTGTGATTTCGTACCTTCCGGGCTCTAAAAATGTGAAGGCGGATGCTCTGTCTAGGAGTTTTGTGCCCGACTCTCCGGGATTATCTGAGCCAGCGGGTATCCTCAAGGAAGGAGTCATTGTGTCTGCCATCTCCCCTGATTTGCGGCGGGTGCTGCAAAAATTTCAGGCGAATAAACCTGATCGTTGTCCAGCAGAGAAACTGTTCGTCCCTGATAGGTGGACTAATAAACTTATCTCTGAACTTCATTGTTCGGTGTTGGCTGGTCATCCTGGAATCTTTGGTACCAGAGAGTTAGTGGCTAGATCCTTCTGGTGGCCATCTCTGTCACGGGATGTACGTACTTTTGTGCAGTCCTGTGGGATTTGTGCTAGGGCTAAGCCCTGCTGTTCTCGTGCCAGTGGGTTGCTTTTGCCCTTGCCGGTCCCAAAGAGGCCTTGGACACATATTTCGATGGATTTCATTTCTGACCTTCCCGTTTCTCAAAAGATGTCAGTCATTTGGGTGGTCTGTGATCGCTTTTCTAAAATGGTCCACTGGTGCCCTTGGCTAAATTGCCTTCCTCCTCTGATTTGGTACCTTTGTTCTTTCAGCATGTGGTTCGGTTGCATGGCATTCCTGAGAATATTGTTTCTGACAGAGGTTCCCAGTTTGTTTCAAGGTTTTGGCGAGCCTTTTGTGGTAGGATGGGCATTGACCTATACTTTTCCTCGGCTTTCCATCCTCAGACTAATGGCCAGACCGAACGAACCAATCAGACCTTGGAAACATATCTGAGATGTTTTGTTTCTGCAGACCAGGATGATTGGGTGTCCTTTTTGCCGTTGGCTGAGTTCGCCTTAATAATCGGGCCAGCTCGGCTACCTTGGTGTCTCCATTTTTTTGCAATTCTGGGTTCCATCCTCGTTTCTCTTCAGGACAGGTTGAGTCTTCGGACTGTCCTGGTGTGGATTCTGTGGTGGATAGGTTGCAGCAGATCTGGACTCAGGTAGTGGACAATTTGATCTTGTCCCAGGAGAAAGCTCAACTTTTCGCTAATCGCAGACGCCGTGTGGGTCCCCGACTTCGTGTTGGGGATCTGGTTTGGTTATCTTCTCGTCATATTCCTATGAAGGTTTCCTCTCCTAAATTTAAACCTCGTTTTATTGGTCCGTATAGGATTTCTGAGGTTCTCAATCCTGTGTCTTTTCGTTTGACCCTCCCAGACTCCTTTTCCATACATAATGTATTCCATAGGTCGTTGTTGCGGAGATACGTGGCACCTATGGTTCCATCTGTTGAGCCTCCTGCCCCGGTTTTGGTGGAGGGGGAATTGGAGTATATTGTGGAGAAGATTTTGGATTCTCGTGTTTCTAGACGGAAACTCCAGTATCTGGTTAAATGGAAGGGTTATGCTCAGGAAGATAATTCCTGGGTTTTTGCCTCTGATGTTCATGCTTCCGATCTTGTTCGTGCCTTTCATGCGGCTCATCCTGGTCGGCCTGGGGGCTCTTGTGAGGGTTCGGTGACCCCTCCTCAAGGGGGGGGTACTGTTGTGAATTCTGTGGCTGAATTCACTCCTGTGGTCACAAGTGGTACTGCAGCTTCTGAGCTTCCTCCCTCAGGTGTTCTGGTGAGCTCGTTAACTGCTTCATTACTTAACTCCGCCTGATGCTGCTATCCTTGCTCCTTGTCAATGTTTCAGTGTTGGATCTGAGCTTCTCCTGATTGTTCCTGTGACCTGCTGCTCTGCATAGCTAAGTGCCTTTTGCTTTTTTGTTGCTTTTTTTTCTGTCCAGCTTGTCTTTTGTTTTGCTGGAAGCTCTGAGACGCAACGGGTGTACCGCCGTGCCGTTAGTTCGGCACGGTGGGTTTTTTTTGCCCCCTTTGCGTGGTTTTGCTTTAGGGTTTTTTGTAGACTGCAAAGTTCGCTTTACTGTCCTCGCTCTGTCCTAGAATATCGGGCCCCACTTTGCTGAATCTATTTCATCCCTACGTTTTGTCTTTTCATCTTACTCACAGTCATTATATGTGGGGGGCTGCCTTTTCCTTTGGGGAATTTCTCTGGGGGCAAGTCAGGCCTATTTTTCTATCTTCAGGCTAGCTAGTTTCTTAGGCTGTGCCGAGTTGCCTAGGTAGTTGTTAGGCGCAATCCACAGCCGCTTTTAGTTGTGTTTAGGATAGGATCAGGTGTGCAGTCTACAGAGTTTCCACGTCTCAGAGCTCGTTCTTGTATTTTTGGGTATTTGTCAGATCACTGTGTGCGCTCTGATCGCTAAGCACACTGTGTTTCTGGATTGCCTTCATAACACCTGTCATTAGCAAACATAACAAAACTGCTCCCGATCCCTCATATTTGAAGGGTGCCTTCTCCTAGCAGCAATTTTAAGATCCCAGAACAAAATCAAACAAGTCAAAAACATATTTGAACCTCTACTATATTTGACTGTAGGTACTGTGTTCTTTTGTTTGTAGACGTCATTACATTTTCACTAAACTGTAGAATGATGTGCTTTACCCAAAAAAAAACTGTATCTTGGTCTCATTTGTCCACAATATACTTTCCTAGAAGGATTGTGGCTTAATCACTTACATTTTGGCAAAACAGCACCATAGCTTTTTTATGTGTTTGTGTCAGCAGTGGGGTCCTCCTGGATCCCCTGCCTTAGTGTTACTTTCATTCAAATGTTCATGGATAGTTTGTGCTGTCTGATGCATTCTGAGCTTGTTGGACAGCTTGAATTTCTTTGGAATGTGATTGGAACTCCTCATCAACTATCTTGACTATCCTCAATTGCAACCTTTCACCAATTTTTCTTTGACACCTACGTCCAGGGAGATCAGCTACAGTGCCATGGGTTGTAATCATCTTGCGTATGTTGGACACCATGGACAAAGATGCATCCAAATCTCTGGAGATGGACTTGTAACCTTGAGATTGTTAATATTGTTCAACAATTTTAGTTCTCAAGTCCTCAGACAGTTGTACTTTACTCTTTTTGTTCTCGACGCTTAATGTGGCATACAGAGACATATAATGCAAAGATGGAGTCAACTTCTCACCTTTTCATCTGGATTCAGGTGTGATTTATATATTGCCCATACCTGTTACTTGCCACATGTGAGTTTCAATAAGCATCACTTGCTTGAAACAAAGTTCTTTGCACACTTTGGAAAGGTGTCAACAATTTTGTCTGGGCAATTTTTGAGGTTTTGTGTGAAATTATGTCCAATTTGCCTTTTTGTCTCTGTTTTTCTGTGTTGCTCCAATACACACAAAGGAAATAAATATGTGTATAATAAAACATTTGTAATTGCAATAATTTTCTAGGTGAAATACTTCATTTTCTGAAACAATTTCAAGGATGCCAAAACTTTTTATCATGACTGTATTGGGTATAATATCTAAGTAAAACTGTCACCTTCAAAGGGCAGTATATTATAAGGGCAAATTCACTTTCAAATAAACTGCCAGGTCAACCTATATTCCCATAGAAATCTACTGATAGCAAATATCGTAGCATCATTTTCAGTCCAAGTTAGGGTTGCCAACTTGGCTTTTTATTTTTTCCAGGCGGCTTATCAAAAAAATCATGGACAAACAATATTTTTTACAGACACATTGAAAACCCATAATAAATCACTATGATTATAAGCTGTACATGTCTATAGCCCATAATTCTGATATGGAGACATCAGCTGTGATCACTGTAAAATGATTATAATAACAGTCATAATCATCTGTATAAGTTTCTTCAGCTTCAAAAAAATCACGGACGCCTTACATTTTTTTTCATGGACAGGGCAAAAAAGTGTCCGATTTTTACAGACTGTCCTGGAATTTGTTGAGGGTTTTCAATCTTGGTCCAAACACCAAACCCAGATACATTGTCAAGTTCGGAGAATCTCACTTAACTGTATTAACATTTCTTTTTTAGTTTAAGATACTGTATAACTAATCTGGGACTACTGTAGTTGCTCTACTTTTCCCAGAGATATACACTCCACCTTGTTTTTTATATCACATCTTTGGTTGTTTAGCATATGGAAAAAAATGTGTCTGCAAAATAAATCACTTTTGTTGTGTTCATGTGAATTTTTCCAGATGAACAATATAATAGTAAATTTCAAAAGGCATTGATTGCTGGGTGGTCGCACTGCTACCCATACTGTATGAGAGCTGAGACTTCCTATTGTAAAGTGTTATTATAATATTAGATAACATGTTATAAACATTTGATACTTATCTCTATACTTAACTTATATATGGTCGTAGTGCCGGAGAATGCCCAGATGTTTATGGTAACTGTCATTGTAATGAATCTGTTTGACTTAACTATATAAATGCGTCTATGTTTTCATGGCTGTGTATCCATTCTCCATAATTAGGGTTTTTCGCTCTCAAAAAGAAAAGCCAGATTACATATTTATCAAAGCATTTGGGAATAATAAGTGCAACACTACAGACGTACTGTGGTGGCTCTTCATAAATTCATTACAAGCCACTGAGGATTTGGAATTGTAAAAAGGAACGGAAGTAAATTATAATTTTCCCATGATAATGTAGACAACAGGTTAATGAATATTTTATTTCCTTCTTGCAATTTATAAGTTGGTTGGAGGGATTTACCAAAGAGGAATAGATATATTTACTATATGCCTGTCCCTTGGTTTTGCCTAAAGGCAGCTGCAAATTACTTTCCTTCCTCCCTCTGTGGGTTTAATAAACTGTAATAGATATTATTGGATTTGGAATAAAAGCTCATTACACAGCAGCCGAGATGCTCTTTTATATATATATTATTGTGTTTTTTGTGAAATTTTAATAGGCGTGTGAGACTCAGAAAATTGTATTATTAAATCTTCCAATCTACTTTCTTTATCAAGTCCTCGCAGTTTGAGGATGTCATTCATTGAGTATGGACCTCCATTGTTTTCAGTGTAGGTTACCGGGTATAAGAATTGAGAAGATCCAATTTGTTGGCGGTTGTCAAATGAAGAACACTCCATACGTGCAGAGATGATGAAAATAGATGGTGACTTTATTTTCTAGTATAAAGACATTACATATTTCATTCTTAGAACAAGGCTTTTCTCAGATGTATTTACATAATGGCTGTAGTGGGAGGAATTAAGTATTTTGATTTAAAATGGTACCACTCAGTCACAACCATTACCCCCATTTGGTAAGACCAGATGTCCTTACTTGCGATACTCAGGATCTTCAACACATAGGTTCAACTTTGTGGATATCCGAACACATCCAAGGACTACAGTTATAATATTTGTTGCAAGTTGACAAGAAATAGAACGTTCAATAGTTAGCACTGTAGCTTTGTAGCACTGTGGGGTTCATATCCCACCAAGGACAACATCTGCAAGGAGTTTATATATTCTTCATGTGTCTGCGTGGGTTTCCTACAAGTTCACCAATTTCTTCTTACACTACAAAGACGTATTAATAGGGAATTTAGATTCTGAGCCCTAATAGAGACAGTGCCAATAATGTATGTAAAACGCTGTGGAATTTAATGGTGTTAAAGAAAATTAAATACCCCAGATGAGTGCATTTTCATAATGACAGACTCAGTCTATATTGTAACTGTGATGGACCTTTAACTAAGCACAGTAGCTCAGTGTGCCTTAAATTTCATAATTGTAGCACACCCTAAGAGTATTGCTTCTACTTAAAGGAAACCTGTCACCAGGAATAACGCTATTAACCTGCAGATATGGGATTAATCTGCAGGTTAACAGCATTATTATGCTGCCCAGCACTGCAGCGCCAAATGCAGCGGTGAGAAAATGATCTTTATTCTCACCGGCAGCATTTGGTCATTGCATTGGACCTGCTGTAATTAAAACACAGTGCTGCAGTGTGCTGCCTTATTTCCTTAACTATATACGAGTTGGCAACTTTAGGTTCAGCACCTGTTCACACTTAGTCTATGCTTGGATGTGACGGTCAGGTTTTTGAAATGTATTCTTTAGCCTTCTGATTGAGCACTCCCGCCTCCTAGCCACATGTGTTTTAATTACAGCAGGTCCAATACCCCTCCACAGAGAGAGAGAGAATTTTAGTCTAAGAAGAGGTTTCACATGTACCCATTCAGATGGAGACGTTTATTCTCAGCGAGGAAAGGCAAGTTTAGGACCTGGTATAAGAGAAATGCCCTAATGTGACTACCAGGTACACATAAAATTGGTCATTTTTATGCGCTAAACGTTCTCATTTTTCATATTTCTAGTGCAGTAATGCAGTTCAATTTTCGTATTTCATGTTTGCATGTTTTAGTGCTGCAGTGTGCTGCCTTATTTACTTAACTATATACGAGTTGGCAACTTTAGGTTCAGCACCTGTTCACACTTAGTCTATGTTTGGATGTGAAGGTCAGGTTTTTGAAATGTATTCTTTAGCCTTCTGATTGAGCACTCCCGCCTCCTAGCCACATGTGTTTTAATTACAGCAGGCCCCATACCCCTCCACAGAGAGAGAGAGAATTTTAGTCGTCTAAGAAGAGGTTTCACATGTACCCATTCAGATGGAGATGTTTATTCTCAGCGAGGAAAGGCAAGTTTAGGACCTGGTATAAGAGAGATGTCCTAATGTGGCTACCAGGTACACATAAAATTGGCCATTTTTATGCGCTAAACGCTCTCATTTTTCATATTTCTAGTGCAGTAATGCAGTTCAATTTTCGTATTTCATGTTTGTTTGTTTTAGCGCTGCAGTGTGCTGCCTTATTTACTTAACTATATACGAGTTTGCAACTTTAGGTTCAGCACCTGTTCACACTTAGTCTATGTTTGGATGTGACGGTCAGGTTTTTGAAATGTGTTTATATGCGATCATGAATCGTGGTATGTGTTAAAGGGGAGGCCCACTGAGACTCTTTCGCCCGGGGCCCTCAAAATCCTGGAGCCGGCCCTGCCTGGTTAGGCCATATATTGAGAGCAGAAAAGTGACCCCCAGAAGTGAAGAAGCAACAGCCATTGTAAAAAGTGTCCAGCATGCTCAAGAAAGAGACTCCACATCCACGGCCTCCACCAGCACAGCTACCAGCAGCACAGCTACCAGCAAAAAAAGAAGAGATGTAGCTTCTGTCCATCTTCCTGTGACAATAAAACTAATCTGACATGTGCTGGATGTTCAAAATATCTGTGTAAAGGACATGTGTCTTATTATTGTGTTCAGTGTAAAAACGCATGAACATGTTCAGTTTTTCTTTTTTCTTTCTAAAAGGTTGAAGTTTTTATGATTTTTCATCTGTTGATTTATAAATATTGTTTTCAAAAAGTTAAATTTCATGTTTTAGTAATAGTAATGTAAAGCTTCTTTGTTATTTGTGTGCAGAATGCCAACAATCAAAGATAATTGTAAAAAGCCTGTGTAACCTTTTTATGAAAAAAAATAAATTATTAAGTTTAAATTTACATTTTTCATTTGTTTATGATCAACCATGTTCACATACAGTATAATAATGAAAAAAGTATTCAAATAAAGCACTTAGAGTAGCTAAAAATCAAGAATTAATAGGTCTGGTCATATTGACCCGGAACAGTACAAGTGTATAGCAAATGCGAACAGAACTTTTCAGCTGAGTTTTACAGTACCAGAAAAATCTATGAGATTTCAGAAATCTCAGACACACATTTTTTTTTGGTCATAAGTATTTTGTGCTTTGCGTGATTTTTTGGACATAGAGCATATCACTTCTATCAACGTTTTTTCATTATATCATGTTTTGCTATGTTTTTTGTGCCAAAACCTGATTCCATGGAGTTGGACTTGTTTTTTCAACACTAAACTTTATCAATATGCACAAGAGACAAAACAATCATGCCAAAATCACAACAAAAAATACGCACAAAAAAAAGCATCAAAAACAGCACAAAAAATTCAAGAAAAACGTGCTTTTTTCTGCAGCTTCTTTCTTGCCCAGAGATCAGGTTTTGCTGTAGAAAAAAAACCACTGAAAAAAATGCCTAGTGTGAACTTAAACTTACTGGTAATATAATTTAAGATTCATATGCAAACAATGTAGCTTTATTTTAGCATTTTGCTTATAATGACACAAACCTCATAAGGTGAAATTTTTAAAGGTGTCATACTTTGTTATTTAACTGCGAAACTTCTTTTAAATTGTAGCTGTCATCCCTAAATGAACCCAATACAGAGCATACTTTAAATTACAAACTTTTTTTAACTAATAAAACTGATTTCTAAGAACTTGGACTTCCTAGAAAGTGTTAAAGTTTATAGATTACCCCATGGCCACAGGCTGCATATTATTCATTACAACCCACATATATCACAAAAATTAGGCTTCACTGTAGTTTATGGAAACAATCTGAGACTTCAAAGGCCATGTCCCCTCTAGTGATACGAGAAGGAAGTATTAGACATGAAAGACGTGGAAGCCATAGAGAGGCAGGAGGAAATGCAGTGCGATGGGTCAATGCAAGGTCCAGTGGAACTCATTTAAAACGGTTTTTTTAAGCAGCTGAACTCCTCAGCAGCTGTGTCTTGTATTATAACACATAGTTCACAAAAGCCTGATCAGCAGATTGGCTTAATCAAATCATATCTGCCTCCAAGAATATTAAATGTATGTATCTGCTTTTGAATGTGGATAAAAAAAATTAAATATACGGTAAGCTTTGTTGCTCCTGATTGAAAACAGAAGTGTTAACCTTATGTGCGGACAGAACCTACTGAAGAGGCTGTGACCATTGCAACTGCTCCCTTGAGTTACTTTCAGGTTATTATCACAGAATCTTTTCTTATGTGCAGCTGAAATGACTTAAGATCCTATAGGATTAGTGTAACATTTTATTACAAAGGAATACTGCTTATGTCCTCTGTTTTAGATAGAACAGTCATGCTAAGATAATGTCATATGAAGTCTATGCTTAAATCAATTAGGTTATTCAGTGGAAAAAATCCTGGATAACATAACTTGACTCATCTAATTGATAAATGCCTGGAAATGTGAGACTAGAGCTATTGACCTGACAGCCTCCCTTTTCTCTGTGATCACTGCAATCTTTCATTGGCACCCATGTCCTGACATAGGTGATAGTTTGAAGAGTTCTGGTTTTCTTTTCAAATAAATCTCTGAAGGTCAAACTATAAAATGTATGGGGAGGAAGAAGAGCTCCTATACTGTCCTATTCTATGCCATAGCTTCCAACAAGTGATGAGCGAGTGTGCTCGTTACTCGAGTTTTCCGAACATGCTCAGGTGTTCTCCGAGTATCCTGGGCATGTTCATATCTTATGTTTGAGTCCCCACAGCTGCATGATTTGCGGCCGCTAGACAGCCTGAATACATGTGGGGATTCCCTAACAAGCAGACAATCCATGCATGTGTTCAGATTGTCTAACAGCCACAAATCTTGCAGTTGTGGGGGCTCAAACAAAATATACCAGCACGCCCAAAATAATCGGATAACACCCGAGCATGCTCTGAAAACTCGAGTAACGAGCACACTCACATCACTACTTCTAACCAATTCAGCGGGACTGTCCTGATTTGGGGGGTACTGTCCCTGGAGGTCAGGACTATGCCTTGCCTTTCATTGATGTTCTCTGTACTGAATCATGTAATGAAGGCTTCGCTCGTACTGGTACTTCTACTCCCGTCTTGGTAGATCTTTTCTGCTCACCCGAGAACACTGGGAGTGGAGTACAGATGACTGGCCGGCACCTGTAAAGAAGGATAGTGATGCCTATACCCTTAGAAGGGCGGAACACTGAAAAGGAACTAAGAGACATGGAATGCGCAGGCCTGCGATTTCATCCCAAGCACCCGACATCACAGGGATGTAGGAATGATGAGGGAAGGAGGAGCATATGCAAATGAAGTGCAGAGGCAGCGTTTTCTTCCCTGCCCATTGCCTGGAAGAAATCATTAACATAAAGTCATAAAACATTATTTCTCTGCAGCAAGACATGAGATATGAGATAGACAGGTATCAATTGTTTTATTCAGTCTATTATCTGTATGCCCATATTAATGGTTTAACAAACTCAAACATGGTGACAGATTTCCTATAAAGGGAACCTGACATAAAAAAAGGCTATTAATCTGCAGATATGGGCATAATCTGCATTTTAATAGCATTATTAACTTGCCCAGTACCTGCACTTACCCGAATGATGCGGGGAAAAAATGAATTTTGTTTCCCCTGGTAGCGCACCGGTTTCAGTCACGGGGACGGCACTAGTGCGGGTTCAGTCGCCACTCTGAGTATACAGAATGGCGGCTTTAACCATGTCAGTCAGTGTCACTCAAAGCCGAGGGTGCGGTTATTGAACCCGCGCTGCCATCGCACCCATGACTGAAACAGGAATGCTATGGGGTGAATAAATGTCTGGCAGGTTAATAACACTAGTAACCTGCAGGTTGATAGAGTTTTTTCTGGTGATAGGTTTCCTTTAATTCTCTCAACATTCACAGTTTTAAGTGCTCCCTAGAAACACATTTAAGTAGAACTATCACATCTCTTCACTAATCTTTTCTTCATCTCCTCTTGTACATTATTTCTCAGAATCTGGTCACTTGCTTTCCATATTGTCCACCAAAGTCAGATGCATATTTATACATAATAGAAATAAGCTCACTCAGCTTTATTTGTACTAACTTCTTTATTTTAAAAATTGCTGGACAATAGAAAAAAGCACGTTTTACCTTGTTTTGTCACCCCTATTTCCTCATAGATTGTAAGCTCCTATCAGCAGAGCCGCAATGCTTTCGTTTAAATTGCTGAATGATGTTAGGAGAAGTCACATCAGTGATTTTTCACCTCCACAAAAATTTTTTTCATGTGTGAGCGAGATCCATATTTTTTATCCATTTTGGTCCACGTGTCCATTTTAACCAACCATTTGTCATCTGTTTTTCTTGTACGGAAAAACAAAACCTGATGGAGCATTTCAAAACTTCTCATAGCAGTCATTCAGGCTCTGTAATTCATCAGTATGAACAAGTTGGACCAAAGCAGGACATGTCTCCGTTTTTTATTATGTGATCTATTAGTCACCAAAACAAAAATACCTGACGTGTGAAAAGAATATAATATAAAATAGACTTTATTTTCAAACTTAGAATGTTCCTACATTGCTTTTTTGCTGCTCTTTTCTGCTATAAATATGCAGTGTGTTGGCAGCAAAATCACTGTGCACATTATGCTAATTTTTAAAAATTTTTATGTGGTTTTTAAGCATTCATTTGAATGGGTAAACAAAAGCAGCAAAAAATGCCGAAAGAATTGAATACTATGTTTGTTTGTTTAAAAAAAAAACCAGCAAGTCCAACAATTCAAGGGAATAAAACAGTGTGAGGGTATGTGCACATGGTGCAGATGACTAACACAGCCTACAAGTTTTCCCAGGCAAAAGCAACATAGGAAAGCACTGGCAGTCGTTTTCCTGAGATGGCTTCTCTGGTGAATTTTGCATCTTTGCAGTTTCTTGTGGCGCTGCTGGTGTTTTTCCTTCTATACTACAATTGTAGAGAGCAGGCAGACGTCCAAAGAAAGCCTTTAAGGCCGGGATCACACATACACGAGATACGGCCGAGTCTCACGGGTTAAAACCAAGCTCTGGCGCCGACACTCCGGAGCGCAGCATGCAGCCGCACAGCAATACATCGAGCAGCACGCTCCGTTCCGGAGTGTCGGTGCCACAGCTGGGTTTTAACCTGCGAGACTCGGACGTATCTCGCTGTAGTGTGACTTAATGCAGTGATACAGCTTGTTGTACAAGTGAATTAATAAAAAATATGGCTCCACCCTGCAAAAAAAATGAAAAAATGTGCAGTAAATTATATATGATATGCATGTTGCATTGGTAGATATTTTGGCCAAAATACTCAAGCTTGCAACCAACGTCAACGGTCCTCATTATCTTGGGAGTACCTACGCTAAAATCAAAACAAAACACCACAAAAGGACATAATACATTTTAAAAAATGGCAGAAAAAAAGTCAGCAGAATTTACCAACACATGTCATAAAACTAATGCACTTAGAGGACACAAGCCTCATTCATGGGTAATTCTAATTTTAGGTGACCACACCCTCCATGAATTGGTAGGAGTGTGAGTAGTCGTCTCATCTGTATTTTGCACCTATGTTTGCTCCACGGTTATCAAAAGGGGCTTCTGCATCCTGTAAGTGCATTCGTTTTTTCAACTTGTTGGTAAATACAGCTGCCTTTTTTCTGTTATATTTTTAAAAAAAATTTTTTTGCTGTGCTTTTTTTCTATGTAAAAAAAGTAAATTTGTACGAGAAGCATATGAAGCATGTCACATTAATATTAAATCCATATTTGTAGGTTAAACCACCCAAGGGCATTAAATAATTCTGAGGGAATGCACTTCTTTACATTAACATGGCTACTCAAGGCTGTCTACATTTCCTCAGCTCCCTGCATGCTCACACTCAATGTGCCATTGATCATTCCACTAAGAAAACATCCTGATTGCTGCTTGTGGTCAAACAAAGGGTCCCTGAGGGATAGCTATAAAACCTGGTCTGTGCAGCTGTCCAGATGAGGATTACTTGTGTCTGTGTATTGTGTGTACTACACAATGCACACAACACATAACAAATGTGAGGTCCAACACAGTTCACACTAGACCCCTTTAATTTTCAATGGGACAAAGTGCTAATACATTGATGAATAACAAGACAGAGGTGGGGACTGTGAGCGTTACTGTACATTGATGAAGAAGGTAAGAATTAGTGATCAGCAAATATACTCGTTACTCGAGATTTCTCGAGCATGCTCGGGTGTCCTCTGAGTATTTTTTAGTGCTCGGAGATTTCGTTTTTATTGCCGCAGCTGAATGATTTACATCTGTTAGCCAGCATAAGTACATGTGGGGATTCCCTAGCAGCCAGGCAACCCCCACATGTACTTATGCTGGCTAACAGATGTAAATCATTCAGATGCGGCAATAAAAACTAAATCTCCAAGCACTAAAAAATACTCAGAGGACACCCGAGCATGCTCGAGAAATCTCGAGTAACAAGTATATTCGCTCATCACTAGCAAGAATTCAATAAAAGAAGTTAGGCTACGTTCACATTAGCGTCGCGTCGCCGTTGCGTCGGCGACGCAGCGGCGACGCACGGAAAAACGCGCGCAAACGCGCGCAAAAACGCGCGCGTTTTGCGACGCGTGCGTCGTTTTTGACGAAAATCGGACGCACAGAAAATGCTACATGTAGCGTTTTCTTGCGTCCGACGCTAGCGTCGGAAACGACGCACGTGGCGAAAAACGCCACCAAAACAACGCACGCGTCCCCTATGTTAAACATAGGGGCGCGTCGCCGCTGCGTCGCCGCTGCGTCGCCGACGCAACGGCGATGCGACGCTAATGTGAACGTAGCCTTAGAAAGAAATTGAAAAATCTTATAAGTGAGCTGAAAATGAAACAAAAAAGCAAAAGAATAGAAAAAGCTGCAGATGAGGGTCCATAAAGCAACCTTCCAGTTATTTGCCACAAATTTAACCCTACAAATTCAGATTAATTGGCCAAATGATGTAGCAATTGAACATGTCTTGAGAGCCAGAACAGGGTCAGAACAAGGATCTCATAGGATGACACTGAGAGCTTTGTTATGGGGATTGTTTCACACCCACTTCAGCTTTCGTGAACTGTGGGTCATCCATGAACTATATTGACTCACGTTTGGTGTCTAAGTTTCAGATGGTAACAGTAAAGGTACCTTCACACATAACGATTTCATTAATGATATCGTTGCAACGTCACGCTTTTTGTGATGTAGCAACGATCCCGCTAACTATCTCGTTATGTGTGACAGTGACCAACGATCAGGCCCCTGCTGGGAGATCGTTGGTCATTGGGGAATGATCAGGACCTTTTTTTGGTTGCTGATCACCCGCTGTCATCGCTGGATCGGCGTGTGTGACACCAATCCAGCGATGTGTTCACTTGTAACCAGGGTAAATATCGGGTTACTCCTCTCTCATCATCGCCTCCTCTCCTTCAGGTTGGTGGCCTCTACCTCCATAGGTTCAGGATAGGGTGCCACATCGGAATTAGCCGGACGTAAAGGAGTCTCTTGTTGCATTACGCCTCTCTCCCTCAATCTCCAATCCATATGAATGGCCTGAGTAATAGCCTCCTCCAAAGAGCTGGGTGGTGTCCTTAAGATGATCCAACAGTCCTCTCCTGAACTGACATCTAAGTACAGAGTCATTCCAAGTCTGGGGACCCTCCTGGAGCAACAAAATAATTATCCCCACCCGCTGACTTTCATTCCCAGAAGATCGGAGTCTCAGGGAGAAAAGTACCTTACAACTCTCCTGAATGTATGGAACTTCTCCTTCTCTCCGGAAAAAGTATCTGGGAGCCTGACCGTAGGTTCAGGAGTGTGGAATGAGACATCTATGGGGTCCAAGTGCCTACAGGCGGATTGGGAAATAGAACCCTGAGCAGACCTAACCGTCACAGTGAGCTCCTTTTTTAAGCTGATGATGAGAAGTGGCTAGGGCACTATGTTCAACAGACAAATCCTGCATCATTTGAGTCAGGCTAGACATCTGATCCGCCAGCGTGCAAAGCGGATCCTGTTGTGAATTCTGTGGCAGAGTTCACTCCTGTGGTCACAAGTGGTACTTCGGCTGATTCTCTCTGGGATCTTTCGTTTGTGGAGGAAAGTGGTACTGCAGCTTCTGAGTTTCCTCCCTCAGGTGATCTGGTGAGCTCGTTAGCTTCTTCTCTACTTAACTCCACCTGATGCTTTGATCTATGCTTCCTGTCAATGTTTCAGTGTGGGACTTGTTTTTTCCCTGGATCATTCCTGTGGCCTGCTGCTCTGCAAAGCTAAGTTTTGCTTATGTTATTTTGTTGCTATTTTTCTGTCCAGCTTGCTTTATTGGTTTTTCTCGCCTGCTGGAAGCTCTGAGACGCAGGAGGACCACCTCCGTACCGTTAGTCGGTGTGGAGGGTCTTTTTGTCCCCTCTGCGTGGTTTTTTATAGGTTTTTGTGCTGACCGCAAAGTTATCTTCCCTATCCTCGTTCTGTTCAGCTAGTCGGGCCTCACTTTGCTAAATCTGTTTCATCTCTATGTTTGTGTTTTCATCTTACTCACAGTCATTATATGTGGGGGGCTGCCTTTTCCTTTGGGGAATTTCTCTGAGGCAAGGTAGGCTTATTTTTCAATCTTCAGGATTAGCTAGTTTCTCAGGCTGTGACGAGGCGCCTAGGTTCTGGTCAGGAGCGCTCCACGGCTACCTTTAGTGTGGTTTGATAGGCTTAGGGATTGCGGTCTGCAGAGTTCCCACGTCTCAGAGCTCGTTCTATTATTTTTGGTTATTGTCAGTTCACTGTATGTGCTCTGACCTCCATGTCCATTGTGATTCTGAATTGCCTTTCATAACAGGATCCATAAAGAGAGGAGTAGAGAAAAAACTGTCAATGGTCAGTTATAAGGTCACACTGCAGCTATGCAGGTAACTGCAATTTCCAATAGATGGCAATAGAGTGGAAGGATAGTAACAAGTCTGCAAGAACAGACCTGCAGTGCTGCAGCAAAGCTACCGCCAGATGGCAGCAGAATAGTCAAACAAGCCGAGTCAAAACCTAGACCATCACGCAGTACAAAGGGAAAAACAAGCACAGAGTCAGTGGAGAGCCAAAGAGTCAATACCAGATAAAAGGCAGAAGTACCAGTTACCAGAGGCCAAGTCATGTCATAGTCAAAGCCGAGTCAAACACTGGGAAATCCAACAGCAATCAGGAAAAAACTAAGACAGGATGGGCAGGGAAGAAGGAATAGACACAGGCAAGGTCAGAAAGCTCAGCAGGACAAATCAAGGTACTACCAGAGCCAGATGCACACGCCGTAGGCAGAAAATATAACTGACACCACCTGCAGGATGCAGCGGAACTAAATAGCAAACCTGAACCCAGAATGAGGCAGAGCAAAGTTAACCCTTGACATGATAAGTCCGGGAAAATAGCAAACAGGACTCAATGCCCAAACTGGATCATGACACCCTCTTTAGTGAAACTCTTGTGGAAAAGGGACTTGAGACACCAATTCTAGTGATTATGAGGGTCCCAGTAATGCCTGGCTTATATTTAATATTGCTTTACAAGTTAACAATTCACAGTTGGCATTTTACATCAGTTGTAGTGTGAATAAATGAATATTTAACTTGTACAGTAATCTAGTGACTGAATAAAGTGTGGATTAAAAGTGCATTTTTTGGATTGAAATATGATTGCAAAATGTACTAAAATTCATCCAAAATGTGTGATTTCTGATATTGCACAAAAAGGCCTAAATGCTAAATGGTGCAATACTGGACAAAGGGGGTGAAGTAAAATCTGCTCACAGCTGTAATGAAAGGAGAAAGACTAGAACAGAGGGTGCTGCTGAGCTTCAAGCAATAAAACACTCGGTTTTCTTGGTTTTAAGTGGTATGATTTTAAAGTAGTATAGTGAAAGGGTAAATTGGTAGTGATGGGCGAACCTGAACAGTAAAGTTTAGGGTCCGTACCGAATATCTACTGTTTGGGAACGGACCCTGAAAATGGACTCCTCCAGAAAGTCTGGGTTACTGTTCGAGTTCGACACACTGAACATCGGGTGTTTGCCAAGCTGTCATCTGCATTACAGTGCGAGAAACACCGGCAGCTCTGATCGGTGGTAAGTAGTGTTGAGCATTCCGATACCGCAAGTATCGGGTATCGGCTGATACTTGCGGTATCGGAATTCCGATACCGAGATCCGATATTTTTGTGATATCGGGTATCGGTATCGGAAGTGTAAAATAAAGAATTAAAATAAAAAATATTGTTATATTCACCTCTCCGGCGGCCCCTGGACATCAGCGGGAGGATCCGGCGTCCGGCACGGCTTCTTTCTTCAAAATGCGCGCCTTCAGGACCTGTGGTATGACGTCCCGGCTTCTGATTGGTCGCGTGCCGCCCATGTGACCGCCACGCGACCAATCAGAAGCCGCGACGTCATTCCTCAGCTAAAGTCCTAGAATGAGCGCCTTTTAGGACCTGAGGAATGACGTCGCGGCTTCTGATTGGTCGCGTGGCGGTCACATGGGCGGCACGCGACCAATCAGAAGCCGGGACGTCATTCCACAGGTCCTGAAGGCGCGCATTTTGAAGAAAGAAGCCGTGCCGGACGCCGGATCCTCCCGCTGATGTCCAGGGGCCGCCGGAGAGGTGAATATAACAATATTTTTTATTTTAATTCTTTATTTTACACTTTAATATGGATCCCAGGGCCTGAAGGAGAGTTTCCTCTCCTTCAGACCCTGGGATCCATGAGGATACATTCCGATACTTGATGTCCCATTGACTTGTATTGGTATCGGATATCGGTATCGGCGATATCCGATATTTTTCGGGTATCGGCCGATACTATCCGATACCGATACTTTCAAGTATCGGACGGTATCGCTCAACACTAGTGGTAAGATTATTACCACTGGTCAGAGAGCTGAGGTTCTCATGCTGTCAGATGACAGCGTGAGCCAGCAGCAGTGACCGGCGGTAAAAAGTTTACCTCTGGTCACAAGTGTCGGGTCATTGGAGAGTACTACTCCCATCAGCCTACGCCTGCTATCACTGATAACAGCGAGAGCAGGCACTGCTGATGGGAGCATTCATCAGCCAGAACCTGCACAGCAGAGGTTTAAAAACCCAGGTTTTACAGAATTTTTTCTCATAAAACTATGCAACAATCTACTCCCTATCCTGAACCTATGGAGGTAGAGGCCACCAACCTGAAGGAGAGGAGGCGATGACGAGAGAGGAGTAACCCAATATTTACCCTGGTTACAAGTGAACACATCGCTGGATCGGTGTCACACACGCCGATCCAGCGATGACAGCGGGTGATCAGCAACCAAAAAAAGGTCCTGATCATTCCCCAACGACCAACGATCTCCCAGCAGGGGCCTGATCGTTGGTCGCTGTCACACATAACGAGATCGCTAGCAGGATCTTTGCTACATCACAAAAAGCATGACGTTGCAACGATATCATTAACGAAATCGTTATGTGTGAATGTACCTTTACTGTTACCATCTGAAACTTAGACACCAAACGTGAGTCAATATAGTTCATGGATGACCCACAGTTCACGAAAGCTGAAGTGGGTGTGAAACAATCCCCATAACAAAGTTCCACCTCCAATAACATTTTTTGACATTAGGAAAAAGGTACCTGAGAGTCTGGGTGACCTCCTCGACAATCACCCAGACTCGGCAGCATGTTAGTTGGTGGGCAAGAGGGGCAGTCTTTTTCCAATGTCCAGGATCTCCACAGAAAAACACAATCTCCTCTCTCGTCCGGTATATACACTCAGGTGACTTATGAGACACTGATTGATTACCATTTTAGACTTATACTCTGAATTTTGGCTAGTGTGTTGTTCACATTGTGTCCTGCAATACAGGTTTCTAGTGGTTCTTCTTTTATTGTTATTATTGTGATTCCACTCTTTTGTGAATTTTTTGTAATAAATTATTATTTAAGGATTATACTCATTTGTGGTCCATTGTTACCATATTTGCGATGTCTATATTGATTTTAGTTTTTTGTCCTCATTATTTATTGTTTGGACATTTGTCTGGTGTTAAAATTATTGCTTTCTGTTTTTTGAACAGAGCTTACGTTTGTCCGATTTCTGATCACTATGGATCATAAAGCCAGGGAAAAAACCTGGCAAGACCGTGTTGGTGATGTTTATAAGCAGAGAACTACTGGTACCACTAATGATGTCTCTAACAATTTTAAAGATTCAAATAAGAAATAACGAAACTTGTTGCATAAAAAAATTCGGGTTTGGTGGAGTAGGGCCTCATTACAGAACTATCAAAAATGTAACATTATTCCTAGAGGCCTCCGTATCCAGCTTTACCCGACCTTTGAACTTGGTGATGCTGCTTTAAATACAAGATGGGCTGAGACTGCTATGGCATGTTCATTTAGATTTAATGAAATTATCAATGATAACAATTCTATCATTTCGAGTGAGTTGGATTCACAAATCAGTTATATGCAGACACAAATGCTACTTGATTTTCCCAAAGAGCAAATGGATCAATTTTTTCTCGATGTTGCTAAGGATATGGAAAAATGGGAAAAAGATGTATGTGAGACCAAAACTAAAAAATATGAAAGAGATTTAATGGACTATGAGACAGGTAAAATCTTTAAGTGGCAATATAGAAAAGATAAAAAGGGCCCTCTATCCAGAAGTTCGTCAATTTCTTCCATCACTTCCCTTTCAAGCCAAATATCCACCCAGGAAATGGACAGATCTCGGTCTTTTAAAATGAAAACCAGATTTGGTGGGAGATGGAATAATCAAGGCTCCTCTAGAAAACAGGGATTGAAAAATGACCAACCTAATGTAATTAATTTATCCGATCACATTCTTACCCCTGAGCAGGAAGACCTCTTACAACGAGGTTTAACATTTTCTCCTGAAAATTTTTTAGATCCCTTCACGGCGGTAAAGGATGTTCACCTTTTCGCCTGGAAACTGATCTTGAAAAGGTACCATGAGAATTCCTCCTCTAATCATCAGTCGGATACGGCTGATGATCAACAAGTGGTTGCTATTTTGGAGTCACTGTTGGATGAACAAAATCCAACTCTGGTGAATAATTTTCCAACCCACCTATGTAAAAAATCTAAAAAGTTTCCTTCCCTTGGCACTTGTCCAGCAGTTGAGGTGTTCGTTAAAATGGTTTCTAATGACATAGAAAAACTATGTTCCACTAAATGGTTTGGTAGAAATCAGGGTGACTATAAGATTATTAAGGAAATTCAGGAGTGGACTGATGTCACAATTAAACAGGCCGACAAAGGGGCCAATTTAGTCTTATGGCCCAATAGTTTATATGAAAAACAGGCCCAAAAGTTATTGGCTGATAAAGCTTGCTTCAAAAAATTGTTTTACAACCCCTTCATTTAAACAGGACCTTGAGAAAATTGTTACTAATGCATTTGAAACAGGTGTTATTCCAAAAAAAACTTATGGATACAGTGGTCCTAATCAAACCTAGGATGCCCATACTGGACCTCATTCCGAAAGTCCACAAGGATCCCATCAACCCACCTGGGAGACCGATAGTCTCAGGGAATGATGGGATCTGTGAAATAGTTTGCAAAATTGTTGATTTCTACCTCAAGCTCTTAGTTAACACAATCCCATCATTTATTCAGGACACTACGGCAGCATTGCGTAGTTTTGATGGTCTTTTGGTTCAAGAAAATATGGTACTTGTGACAGCCGATATTGAGAGCCTGTACACATCTATTAGACATCAGGATGGACTCAGGGCCGTCTCCTGGTTTCTTGAAGCTGGAGATATAGAGAAACCCATGGCTGATTTCATTACGCAGCTCTTGCAATTTATACTCACGCATAATTGTTTCATGTTCTCTGATCAACTGTATCTCCAGCTTCGGGGGACCACCATGGCTGCCTGTGCTCCATCCTATGCTAATTTATTTTTGGGGGCCTGGGAGAGGGATATTTTTCTCAGCAATCCGGTGAGGCACATTGACAGGGTGCACCACTGGATTCGATTTATCGATGACGTTATTTTCATATGGGAGGGGACAGTTGAACAACTTAATAGCTTCACGGCTGAGCTTAATGCTAATAATCTGAATATTAAGCTCACTTTCTTCTACAGTCGACAGGTCAATGTTTTGGACTTGGATGTCTGTGTCTTCTCTCAGGGACTTATTTAAACTAATGTCTATCGAAAACCCACTTCCACCAATACGTTGTTGCACGCGAGTTCATCACATTGTCAATCTACCATTAATGGAATTCCAATCGGACAACATCTGCGGATGAAACGTATCTGTTCTAGTGAGGAAAAATTTCAGACTCAAGCTCGGGACTTATACTGTCGCTTCAGAGAATGAGGATACAGCCATCGACAAATTCGTCGGGGCTACAAAGGAGCATGTTCAACATCCCGTAATGATCTCCTTTATCAGACCTCCTCCAAAGAAAATGATGACACAGAGGTGAGATTGATCACCCCATACAACTGCCAATGGAAAACCTTTGTCGAAATTGTTAATAAGCATTGGGATATTTTACGCTCGGATTCCATTCTAAAAAACATCATCTCTAATAGATCGTTGATTACGGCTAAGAGATCTGACTCATTAGAGCCCAATACCGTATTTCTCATTGGCTATACTTAATATAAATAGACGGAACCCCCTCCCCACCGCACGTCTCCTGAGGAAGTCTCAAAGAAACGTGCGTTGGGGCGTCGGGGACCAATTGTTTCCCACACACAGTCGGCTCACTTTGAGTAAGTATATCATGTCTCTCTTGTATTAGTGTGGATTGCCCTTTTGGTCCATCCAGACCCTTATATAATATGCACTATGCACTTTATTTGTACGAAAACCATAGCTGTATTTATGTTTTTCTATATGGACATTAATGTCCGGTATATACACTCAGGTGACTTATGAGACACTGATTGATTACCATTTTAGACTTATACTCTGAATTTTGGCTAGTGTGTTGGTCAAATTGTGTCCTGCAATACAGGTTTCCAGTGGTTCTCCTTTTATTGTTATTATTGTGATTCCACTCTTTTGTGAATTTTTTGTAATAAATTATTATTTAAGGATTATACTCGTTTGTGGTCCATTGTTACCATATTTGCGATATCTATTGAAAGTTGCAGTTACCTACAGAGCAGCAGCATGACAGGGGATAAACCTTTTCTTTATAATGATTAACACATTACTATAATAATATGAGAAGCCTACCTCACTTGCTACTGTACTAAATACTATGTGTTACAGAGATAGCCTACAAATTATCACCTGCTATCATTATGTTTAATGTCACTGTTGTCTAAAATGTTCTTTATGCTTTGCATAGCAATGATCCAGGAATGTACAGCAGATCCTTTACCCTTCAGGTTGTGTTTTTTAAGGTAATTGTCATCTTCCCTCCTACCAACAGAACAATTAAATTTGTCCACTGCCTGTGACATGGATGCTGCACAGAGCCCAGTCCATAGCCTTTCTTGTGCCTTTTCCTGTGTTTAGACCTACAGATCCTCAATATCATACTCATAATTTGGAATGACCCATTTTCTACAGATAGATATAATCTGGTGGTTTTTCACTCTTGAGATCTGGTCGTTTCTAGTGATGTAGCCTGCCATAATTAAAATCAAGCATCTTTGTAATATATCATCATTTCAATGCTAGCTGCCATCAAACTGCTGTTGATGGATCTGTTATGTGCCTTAACTTGGCACTTGACCTCAAAGTGCTGTTCAGCTGGGAATGAGCTGATGACCTCATTGATTCATTAAAACCTTGATATCCCCTGCAGCTTTACTTATTATACAGGAATGTGTTACTATTGTGCAGCCATAGGATATTCTACCTTTCTGTAATGACTATGCTACTTCACATAGAAATAGAAGAAATAATTCTCATAACTTCATATTGAAAAAAGATTATTTGATTGTCCGTATGTTATTGAGATGAGCTACACAAGCCATTTTCGAATTAAATAAAAGCACAATATCATCTGTACACAGCTCACCTGCTTTCAACAGGTAAAAACAATTTTACAGGCTTTTATGTTGCAAATTATATAGCCAAATGAGAAAATTTATTTCAAGATATTGTTTGAAAAAATACGTAGACAGATGGAAAATTCTTTCTAAAAATTTTTTGGTCGCGATTCATCCTTTGTATTACATTAAGTGTATTTTTATTTTTTCGTTTTGTGGTGCTTATTAACAGTGCCAAATTCTTCTAAATGACAATCATCTTTTTTAAGAGTAAAAATCAACAGTTGAAACTCATTGTGGAAAAATAAAAGCATCATCTACATTTTGAAAAAGGATCTTTATTTTGTCACTGCAGCCCAACACCGTGAATCGTCCTTACTGGTCAAATCTCCTGGTGAATTTTATTTCCAGCCACGGGACAGCAGCAGCTGACATCACGTCTTTACAGGAGTTGTGTCTTAGGTTACGCAGTCAATCTTAATGGTGGAATTTAGATCTTGGTGAGACAAATGAAAAGGTAAAAGCCCCCATTCATCATTGTGTTATACAACTTGCTCAGGTGAGCACATTTCTTGATCTCTATTGTCTTCTTAATAGGGTATCACTCTATGGTATCTTATGCTGAGTTCCCTTAAGGTACCATCACATTAAGCAACTTACCAACGAGAACGACAACGATCCGTGACGTTGCAGCGTCCTGGATAGCGATCTCGTTATGTTTGACACGCAGCAGCGATCAGGATCCCGCTGTGACATTGCTAGTCGTCGCTGAAAGTCCAGAACTTTATTTGGTCGTCAGGTCGGCGTGAATCGTCCTGTTTGACATCAAAAGCAACGATGCCTGTAATGTTTTTCCATGGAGCGAACAACCAGCGAGAACGATAAGTACGTCACTGGATCGCTCCTGCATCGTTCTGCTGTTACAGTGTTTGACGTCTCCTAGCGACCTAAACAGCGACGCTGCAGCGATCGGCTCGCTGTCTATATCGCTTCAGCGTCGCTTAATGTGACGGTACCTTTACAGTTCCTGCTCAAATTTTTCTAAATAGCACACAAGGATGAAAAATGTTATGCAAAATGGAAGATGTACTTTTTTCTTAGCTTTTAAATTTTTGCATCCTTTTAGAGCAAAAAGTTTTATGATCGTTTAAAATGTCACACATTAGTCTTCAACTGCGTAATAACAATATTAGACTGATTTTGTTCTGTATTAGCATACTGAAGTACAATTGCTCAAAAAGTTTATAAACATTTTTGAAAAGTTGCAAATAATAAAATAGGGGAAAAATATCTTAGTAAGAAAAATCAAGGTCACGTTGGAGAAAAAAAAGATGAAAATTAAGATAATTTAGGGGCCAGAACAAATTAAATACAGAATAATGTGAAAACATATATTACTACTAGAACAATTTTTACACCAGAAAAAAATGAAAACACAATGATGAACAGGGACCTTTACTTTTTTCATTTGTCTCATCAAGATCTAAATTCTACCACAAAGATTGACTGAGTTAGATCCAAATTGATGTCTGGTCAACCAAACCATTGTACTAAGATTATAATCCAATATCATTCATTGGCATTGCAGCGGTTAACCAAGAAAGCTGGCAAAGTGGCATGGATTGTAAACACGTGCATTTTCAGACCATCAAGAATATCAAGTCAAACAGCATCAACGACCATTGAAAATAAACATTTACCGAAATGAGAGCAGAAGAATAAAAGAGAAAGCTTTGTAAACACTCCAATCTAGATATACTCGTATTTATGTCATTAAACCTCCTCTGAGCATAAGATGCACTTTTTCTTCATAAAGAACCCAGATGGTTTGGAATCACAAGATAAATCATGCTTATTTGCTTACTTTGTGACAGTATATGTTTAAACAATGCAGTTTTGTTTTACTTTTTTGAGATTTATTATGGCAGACATCTGTTACTTATGGAAGACAGACATAAGGATAGATGAATACAGGCTAACCTCTGAAACAAAGCTGTAAAGTTTTAACGCTTTCATTAAGAAGTCCACTTAACAATGTACAGAAGATTTGTTTAGAAACCTGGTGATTGATAATTAATTCTTTAGGATACGGTAGCGCTCGTTGCATGGGCCACGGGGATTGATTCCTTTAACAGTGAATAAACAGCTAAAATAAGCAATTGTATTAGACCGTGAGGTCAAGAGATGCGTGTAAAGGAGATAGAGAACATGTATTGCTCTAATAGTTTTGCCAAAACACTTCAAGAGACTTCTAAATACTCCCATGGCCAGACTAAACCAAAAAGAAATGATGTATCTTGTCTGAGCAGCATAAAAATGTCAGCAGCTGGGTAAAACTATTAATGGGAATATCCTAGGGAGCTAACGCCCTTATACTCCTCAGGAGTGATGAATAGCTATAAAAATATTTTACTAAAGGAATTTCCCAATAGACAAAGAAGATAACAGCAAAGAAGCTTTTTAATTACTATTAAATGGAGAAAAATGTTTAGGAAATAATATTTTATAGGTAAATGTTTTGTAAAAGGTCAATTCATATTTCATAGTGCAAGGCTGTGATTGTGTGGAAAGAAACACTCCTAAGATAATCACAGTAGTGACTATTGTGGCATGTTGCAATAGCTCCATCAGCTTCTCCGTCACACATAGAAAACAAGCAGCTGTACTAAAGACAATAGCCTTAAAGAGGTGGTCCACTACAATGTGTAGTGGGCTGATCGATTTAAACCTTGGAAATAAGGCTTTCTTCAAATACCTTGCATTTGTAAATGTGCCTGTGAGCAGCGCTATTGCTGTCTGCTCATCCCCATCACATGACCCCCGGCTGCAGCTGTCTGTGATGTCCGGTTATGTCAAGTCAACTTCCGGAAGTGGAAGCTGGATCGGCATCACCGGGGCTGGAACCATTCACCCTGAGTGACTGGGCTGTTAGCGGAGCATCACCACAAGTCACAGCCCAGCATCACGTGGGCTCTCTCCTGCACTGCTTTCATTAACAGAGCGCCATAAGCCGGTGTGATGCTGGGCTGTGACCTGTGTTAAACTCTGCCCACAGCCCAGTCACAGGGGCCCTCCGTTCTGGAGACTTGGCTAGTTCACACTGGCGGCATTTTCAATAGATTTTTCTACTGTCTGGTGCAGCTGAGCCCAGTACACTAAACATCAGAGGCGAATCTAGGGGAAGTAGCCAGGGCATGTGCTCTGGGTGCAGCCGTCAGGGGGAAGCATTCGGACCGCCTAATGCGGCGGTCTACAGTGTCTCCCTCGGCAGCTGCATTCTGCTGCCCCACAGACTGGGAGTCTGCTGTTCTCTCTACCGGCTGTCAAGCTGACAGCCAGCACAGAGAAGCTGCAGTGCGCCAGATCCCAGGGATCAATTGTACTCGCAGACGCGAGTACAATTGAAGCTCTGACCACCGGGTCATAGCAATGCGAACAGCATGATCAGATCATGTGATCATGCTGCTGACATCACTCGCCACCCTGCAGAGGCGCACATTGGTGGTAAGAGCTCCAGTGGAGCTGAAGACACCGATGATTAAGTATACGGGGGATGATTTAGCTTGGGGATGGGGGATTTGGAGAGGGGATGGGGGGATTAAATGTGTGTGGGGAGATTTGGAGTGGGGATGGGGGATTTAATGTATGTGGGGAGATTTGGAGTGGGGATGGGGGATTTAATGTATGTGGGGAGATTTGGAGTGGGGATGGGGGGATTTAATGTGTGTGGGGAAACATGGAGTGGGGATGGGGGGATTTAATGCATGTGGGGAAATTTGGAGTGGGGCCGGGGGATTTAATGTGTGTGGGGAGAAATTTGGAGTGTGGATGGGGATTTAATGTGTGTGGGGAGATTTGGAGTGGGGATGGGGGGATTTAATGTGTGTGGGGAAACATGGAGTGGGGATGGGGGGATTTAATGCATGTGGGGAAATTTGGAGTGGGGCCGGGGGATTTAATGTGTGTGGGGAGAAATTTGGAGTGTGGATGGGGATTTAATGTGTGTGGGGAGATTTGGAGTTGGGATGGGGGTTTTAATGTGTGTGGGGAGATTTGGAGTGGGGATGGGGGGATTTAATGTGTGTGGGGAGATTTGGAGTGGAAATGGAGAGATTTAATGTGTGTGAGGAGATTTGGAGTGGGGATGGAGGATTTAATGTGTGGGGGATTTGAGGACACAAAATGAGGAGCAAATTGGGAGATGCAGAGCATGTATGAGGAAACAGTATGGGGGCTTGTATGAGGAAAGAATATGGAGGAATGGGGACATGGACAAGAAAACAGTATGGAGGGATGGGTGCAGACAAAGTATGGTCAGTGGGGAAATGGTGTAGACAGTATATGGAGCAAAAGGGGAAATGTGTGCGGACACAGTAGGAGTAGCGATGGGAAAATGTATGTGGACACAGTATGGGGAGTGAGGGTAATGAGATGTGTACAGACACAGTATGGGGAGTCAGGAGTATATGTGAGTAGGGAGCATACAGAGTGAGGGGGTAAATATATGAGGAGACAGTATGGTGAACAGGGCGGATATGAGAGGAGACAGTATGAGGGAGGGTAATAGTGTGAGGAGACAGTATGGGGGAGAAAAGTGGGTGGGCATAGAATAGAGACTGGGGGGTGTGGCATGGGGGAACAGTGTAAGTGTACAGCCAGGAGGGGACAGTATACCAAGGAGGGGGAGTGTGATGAGAGGCTACAGAATAGAGACTGTGCCCTATAGGGAGGACACAGTGTGAGAAGACAGTGTGAAGACGGGGCCAGTATGGAAAGGAGAGGTAAGTGTGAAGAGGGGGCCAGTATAGAGAGGAGAGGACAGTGTGAAGAGGGGGCCAGTATGGAAAGGCGAGGACAGTGTGAAGAGGGGGCCAATATGGAAAGGAGAGGTCAGTGTGAAGAGGATGTACCATAAGAGAGACAGCGTGGGGTCATATTTTGTGCAGACAATATAGTGAGGAGCAATTATTCAGGGGCTCAGATATTTTTTATTCAGGAGCATTATAATGATACTGATATCTTTAAAGGTATAGTGTGGAGATTTGCTGTGGAAGACCGGAGAAGATGGAAGTCTGCAGAGACAGCTGTGGATGAGAAAATTCATCATGGGGTCTGGACAAGATGAAGACAAGAAGGAGAATGACTCCAGAGATGACATCATCTATAAGGTACCTGGTTGTAAATATTATTTGTGATACTGACTAATTCTCATATTTTTATTTATGTTAGGAGCATTAATGGGGTTGTCTAGGTTTGTGATGTGTCTGCAGTCATTCTACGTGACTGCTGACTTCTGAATTCTCACAGTGCCCACTGCATACTGTTAGGATGCTCTCGTGCCGGCGATTTACATACACGCAGTGGCGCCTCTTATGAAGTCGAGCCTGGGAGCTTTCTAGGAAAATTCCCACGATCTAGGAACAACCAGCAGAGGGCGCCTCACCGCAAATGAAGGTAAATATAGGTCATTGACCTACTTTACCTTCATTCCCCGGGGTTTTGCAGCCACGAACAACGTTGCATTAGCAAAGCTCGTGGCTGCAAAATATTTTAACCCCTTCAGATGGATTTACATCGTTGGACTTTACAGATCTGCGGAAGGTAAGGATATTGTTGGTTTATTATGTTTTTTTTGTTACAGAACGAGGGTCTTCAGTGATTGGATTGGGCGTTGAATAAAATATTAAAACAACCTTTGTTTTTATTTCATTAAAATAATTTTTAATAATGTGTTTGTGTATTTTTTTAACCCTTTACTAGTATTGGATTAATAATGGATAGGTGTCATAATTGACGCCTCTCCATTATTAATTTGGCTTAATGTCACCTTACAATAGCAAGGTGGCATTAACCCTTCATTACCCCATATCTCACCGCTACACGGGAATGGGAAGAGAGTGGCCAAGTGCCAGAATAGGCGCATCTTCCAGATGTGCCTTTTCTGGGGTGGCTGGGGGCAGGTGTTTTTAGGCAGGGGGGGGCAATAACCGTGGACCCTCTCCAGGCTATTAATATCTGCCCTCAGTCACTGGCTTTACTACTCTGGCGGAGAAAATTGCGCGGGAGCCCACGCCAATTTTTTCCGCGATTTAACCCTTTAATTTAGTAGATAGAACGGCCAAATTTTGCATATACACACTACTAACATTAGTAGTGTGGAATATGCAAAAAAAGGGGGATATGACATGGTTTACTGTATGTAAACCATGTCACATATCATGTCGGGTTTAGGAAGGAGAGACCAAAAGCCGGTAATTGAATTGCCGGCTTTAAAGCTATCTAGCGCTGTATAAAATAATAATATATATACATATATGTGTCTCACTGACATATATGTATATATATACCTATTCTATGTGTACACATTTATTCTACCTATTCTAATGTAAGCTGTCAGTGTGATTTTACTGTACACCGCAATGAATTACCGGCTTTTCTCTCTAACACCGCTGCGTATTTCTCGCAAGTCACACTGCTGGTGCGTGTGTGATCCGTATTTTTCGGGCTTCCATAGACTTTCATTGGCGTATTTCTTCCGCAGTACGGTGACAAACGCAGCATGCTGGGATTTTCTACGGCCGTAGAAAGCCGTATAATACTGATTAGGAAAATACGGCAGATAGGAGCAGGGGCATAGAGAATAATTGTGCCGTTTGTTTTGTGAGTTTTACGGACGTATTTTCTGCGCTCATACGTTTGTAAAACTCGCAAGTGTGACGGCGGCCTTACAGTGAGGGAGACTGACAGATTCAATGGATCTCCCTTCACTGATGTCAACTCAATGGCATCATGCTTGCTGAGGTCATTTGGCATTACATACACCTGAGTGATCTTTTTTCAGGGGTGTAAGGCACCAGTAGCAGTGAAGAGGCCCACAAAGTTTAAACATAAAAGTCTCTTTAATGCGTTATCTTCACACAGAAAAGGTTCCAGGCATATAACTTCAATACATATAACTTCAGTGTTCAATTCACATCAGTTCATAACAGCATTCTTTAGATTGCAGTCACTACTTATGCTAGTCCTCTTCTGACTAGTTTCGTAGGTGTCCTGCACCGCTGTATCACAGGCTCTACTCACAGACGTACACAGACCTTGACATCCTCCTGTCTGCAGCTGTGACACATGCCAGTCCTTCCTTCGGGCACAGGACAGTCTACCTCCGGTTCACCTCCGGGCACAAGACCTATCCACATCCATGACTAGTCATCATGGACAGCAGCACCACTGTGTATGCTGTGGGTTGTCAGGTCTCACTCTGGCCTTGATACACCTGAGACTCCTCAGACTCTATTCTAAAACCTCTCTATACTACAGGGCTTTTAGCAATTGTAATCACAGCCACACCTGCTGTTAGGGCTAGCGGAACGCACCAAACAATAAGATAGATAGAATAAGGTGCGTTCGCAGCCCGGGGTCCATGTGCAGAGATGGAACCTGCTGCTGAGTAATGACGGACTATATGGCGGTAAAAAATGGATTCACACATGGGTTAACTTCACCCTGTAGGAAGAAAGCAAACCCTGCTTGACAGGGCCGTTGTAACGCACAAAAGAGCGCAAGCAAGGAGTCACAAAACTCAATCCCCAGACTGGATTAGAGTTCATCTAGACCTCGTGCGCTCGACACCGCAACTGGGGTGTCAGAGTGAATGAAATAATTATAATTATTTAGATGCACGAGAGTGTGTGTGGTGCTGCTCTATCGGACGCCACTAACCACCCAGGCTTGGGTAAGGAAAGCGCTGTGAAAGTGCACGGCGCCGCACTGGCGGTCACAGCAATTTGACGCTGTTTTGTGTGTCATGTGCTGATAGCTAAGTCAGGCGCTAGATAGCAATCATCCACCTTACGCGAGCAATCATACACAAGGGAGGGGATAATTAATGAACGACTTTCACACGTCAACACACAAACGTTTACAAATGTACACTAGCGCCTGGCCGAGCGGCCATGCAAACCTTTTATAGTGGCAGTGATACAAGTCCTTCCAGATGGTCCAATAGGAGCTGCAACAGGACCTGAGCATGTGACCCTCGACCTCCAATGGGAGGTCGTCCCGTGGGCATGCTCAGTATGGGAAAAGCAGGACTTAGTCCCAGAAAGATCTGCTCGCTGCTGATCAGTGCTGGCTACAAAGGCAGAGCCTGGAAGGACAGTAGTAACCAGTCACCCAGAATCTGCCTGAACTAGACGCTGGGACCAATGTCTCCGCTGAGCAGGCTCTACTGCGGCTGGAGAAGAATGGGACACTGCAGCGGAGATGGTTCGAGATTCCCCCTGTGCAGAGGCTGGAACTTGACACCTAACACCTGCTACAACATAGCCTCACTACGCTTCTGTGCACATCCTGGGGAGAAAAAACAGCACCCCCTAGCTGTAACAGGGGTCACTGCCTCACAGGGGGTTTACTGCAAATTTGCTTCACTCAAGATGATGCAGTGTACAGGCACACGCCCATGTCATACTGTGGCCAGAGTGCGAGCGACCAAGAGTTCAGGAATTGTCTCATCTACTCCTAGGAGCCTAATTGGTATCTCTACCTCTTCTATTGGCACACAGGCCTGCACCGGCATGGTGAGTACAGTCTGTCCAACAGGCATGCAAATCTAAACTGAAGAAAAGGATAGCGCCACACCGGATAGTGAAAAGCAGCTCACATATTTATTCTGCCTCCTGCGGCAACGTTTCGGTCCGAAGACCTTTGTCAAGCCCAGTATACAGCATTTCAACCACCCTTATATACCCATAAGCCCTCCCCTTTAATTAACCATCTACCAATAGGGATACAATAGAAAAATAGAAAAAACATACATAACAGTTCACATATACAAATATAAAAAACAATTGTACATGAGTAGTAATCACTGCACCACCCCCTCTAACATAGATCAACTAACCTTGATCCCTCTTTTGCATACATCTTATCACCAAAATACAGAGATAAAATCCCAGTACATAGAATGTAAACAAACCGTATCCCACCTATCGGAGCAATGCTTTGGCAGTTACCATAGTACCCAGATACTCCCACAGGCGTGTTCATGAAGGGTATAATCCAATCATATTGCCGGGTTACAGGTCATGTGACCACATCGTCCCCATGTGATATGTATCACACTGCAATTGGTATCTATACCTCTTCTATTGGCACACAGGCCTGCACCGGCATGGTGAGTACAGTCTGTCCAACAGGCACGGTCACTGTAGCTTTTGAGGGTATGACCACTTTGCCGAGGAGCTGGGAGGCATCAGGTAATATCTGGACCTCACTTACCTGGATGAATAGATAGAACACTCTTTGACTGGCATGCTATCTGGTCTCATGAATACAGTCACTCCCTTGGCGTCCATCAGCCGGAAACTCTCCTACCTCCTTGAGGACATTCATTCCCATGGTCACAACGGGTCCAGGGCCTTTGGGCCTTTTACCAGCACAATGCCATTTCTTCCCAACTCACTTTCAAGTTCTTTACTGTCTTCCAACCAGGAGGAGCCTCAACAGATTACTGAATCCTCCAATATAGTTACTGTCACTCTGCTGGACATGTCTGGGCTCCCATCAGAAAAAATAGGATGTAGGTTCTTCACTGAGTTAACTCCTCTAAATTGGCTGGTCATGCTTATTTGACGGCCTTATTGGTGGCCGTCCCTACGCAAAGATATTGCAGATTTTGAATCAGCCTGTCCCTCCTGTGCCCAGAATAAGTCTCTGAAACAGCTACTTCACTTGTCTGTGCCTTTTGCTCTCAGCACATCGCAATGAACTTCATTACCTATCTTGATACGGACTTGATACCTACTTGAATGAATATAATACAGATATCCTGTGGCTTGATTTTGAATGGAGCTTTACCATAAAATATCTATTAAGTGCTTTCCTTTTTGGTGCATGTCTGATTATTGGTTATTTGAATTAGTCTACAGACAGCATTACCACTAATAATCCCATACTTAGCTGAAGACTAGCTCCGATCTGAATTTGGATATATATTATTTGTATAATTGTCATAGCTTCTGTGTCAGCTTCGTTTTTCTCCCTCTTGGGAAAGGGTTTGGTTCTTCCGTAGCCGTAGGAGTGTGGTTTTCTCTGCACCAATTTTCCCTTTTTTAATATTTTTTATGTATTGTTTGTGTATATCAATAAAAAATGTGTTTCATTCAAAGTGGCTTCAGCTTTCGTATCTTGTAGTTTAAATTTGAGACTCAATAGTTGAAGGAATTAGAGGAGGAATTAAGGAGTACACTGGTTTGGTCATCCAACATTTGCTTGACCATCTTTAAAAGCTTTTCCATCCTTGTCAATAATACCTTGTCATCAGGGCCTGGATGATGGGAGGGTGTCACAAAATTCAACCAGGCCTTTGACAGTGTACCCCTGCCTGGTGTGTGTTTCTCTCACCTATCTTCCTTGGCTGGGCAAGAAAGCTTACCCGTTTTCGCTAGCATAGTCTGATGGGAATTTTTTCAACATATTTTCCTCAATGCCCTTCTGGTATAGCACCATTTTAATAGACCTCTCCACCTCATGAAGGAGATATGCAAGTTTCTCCTTGTAGTGTGGGTCTAGCAGGGTGAACAACCATACTGTCTTTTCGAGTTTCAAGGGTAACAGGAATGGCAGCGGTACATAAAGTCGGCCATATGTGCCAAGCTCCCTTCAGCTAACACTTCCCTGTCTCCACTATGATAACGACTCTCCTTCTTCTCCTCCCCCAAAAGATGAGATGAGGTTGGGCTGGATAGTATCTCCCTGTCTCATGTCTTCTTCCATCTACACCTGGTCTGCATGCAAAGCTTCATGGTTAATTGTGAACAGTGACTGCTTAAGTAAGCACAGAATTGGGATTAATGCACTGATTATGGTGTCATCACCACTCATCATCTTTGTGAAGTCCTCAAAGTCATGGAAAACCACATAAATGTCAGACATCCATGTCCAGTCTTCAGTTGTTATGTGCAGAGGCTGACCAGAATACCGACGGTTGTGTTGGAGCTGGTATTCAACAACTGGCCTCTGCTGCTCACAAAGCCTTTTCAGCATATGCAGTGTGGAGTTCCTACCGGTGAGCTAGAACTTGCATGCACTGCTGCAGCACTGCCAGAGCAGCACCAGCTGTAGCTGGCTTGTGGAAATGGGTGCTCACGCGGCGTACATTGACTAGCAAATCTGGGTAGGTTTTCAAAAACCTCTGAACTACTAAGTTGAGCATGTGGACCAAGCATGGTGTGTGAGCTCTCCAAGCTTCACAGCCACCACCAGGTTACTGGCATTATCACACATGATGACCATGCCTGGCTGTAGGTTCGGCGACAAGAGCCACAGATCTGTCTAGTTTGTTATTCCTTTCATCCGTTCTGCAACGGTGTGCTGTGTGCTTCCTCAACAAAATAGCTTCAGCAGAACGTGTTGTTCCTTTGCTGAGGCAGTGCTGCTGAGATTCCAGCTTGCAGCTGATATGGACGACATGCTCTGAGATGACAAATCGGAGATGGAGATTGAGGAGGAGGAGAGGGTGCAGGACTTGCGAAGGAGGTGGAGGAAACCTTGATTTAAGTAGGGCAAGCAATCCTCGGTGTCAGTAGCACATATGCCTCTACAAGGTTCACCCAGTGTGCCGTCAGGGAAATGTAGTGTCCCTGGCCACAAGCGTTTGTCTATGTGTCGGTCATTAAGTGGCCCATCCCAGTAACTGCATTGGTAAGGGCATGGATGATGTTCCTGACACATGCTAGTACAAGGTGAGAATAGTGGAAGCTGGGGACCGAGTGCTGAGGGATGACTGCCTCCATGAGTCAGTAGAAATCCACAATCCTAAACAGCAACATTTCCATGGCAAGCAGCCTAGAAATGTGGTGCACATTTAGTGTTTGACCCTGTGGGTGGGTGGCTGGGAACCATCTTTTTCATTCCAAGGCTTGGGGTATTAAAAGCTGAATGCTATGCTGGGGCAAGGATTTGGAAGTGTCTGATGATGGTGCCTTAGAATGTGTAAGGCCCGGTGCAGGGTGGGAGGCATCTGCACCAGTGTTGTGGACAAGAGATTGTCAAGCACTGAGCACAGGGGAAGAGGCAGTTGTGTCACCTGCTGTAACCAATTGTGGACCCAGGAGTTTAGACCAATGAGTCGGGTGCTTAGATGACATGTGCCTGATCATGCAGGTGGCAGTTAGGCTCTAAGTGGTCAGATCCCTGCTGATCTTGGCATGGCACAATTTGCAAATAACCATTTTTTGTCTTGGAACTCTAGAAAATTGCCAGCTTGGTGAACACCTAACTCTTTTAATAAGTGTCGGTGCTCTGCAGAACAGTTGCACACCTTCTCCCTCTGGTCACCCAACTGCCTCTTCCTGCCTGTTTCAGTGCTGCCGATCCCTCCTCCTCAGTGCTGCTGTTCTCACTCTGAATGCCATCTTCCCAGTTTGGGTTAGTGACTTCGTCATCTACCACCTCGTCTTCCATCTCCTCACCCTGGTCCTCCTGACTTGGTGACTTAACAGCATGACTTATCGACAACTGTGTCACATCATCTACCTCCTTAGACTAAATTTGCCATTCCCCATAGTAATGTTCTTATGACAGTGGCTGTTCTAAGTTTTGTGCATCACTAATCTGCATGTCCTCCTGTCCCTCTTGGAACATGCAGAGTGAGAAGCCACAATCAAGAAAATATGTTGTAAAGTTCTTCTCGGAATGTCCTGGTGTGGGATCACTGGTCTTCTGGGACTCAACATGGTGGGAAAAAGGAGAATCAAGGTGATGATTAAGTGATCCAGACTCTTGGCTGGTGAGACTGAACCGTGTGAAAGACTTGGTGGTGGTGCTGGCAAGCATGCTGGAAGCATTATTTGCTATCCAACTGACCACCTGTTCTCACTGCTCTGGCTTCAGAAGTGGTGCACCGTGCCTCCCTGCAAAGTGGGACAGGAAGAGATGCGTGTGTTTCGCACCTTCTCCTGTCCTCAGGCGTCTGTGCGCACCATCGTCAGCATCTCCACTGACCATAATTTAACACAAAGCAGGTTAAACTGTATGGATTAAAATACAGTCAATTTTTTAAGGTTTTTTTTCTTTAAAGCCACCATAATTTAACACAAAATAGGTTAAACTGTATGGATGACAATACAGTCTTTTTTTCACAAAAAATGAGTTTATTTATTTATTATGCTTTGCTGATATAGCGCTATCATATTCTGCAGCACTTTGCATACATTATCATCAATCTAAATTCCCTATCAGTATGTCTTTGGAATGTGGGACAAATAAATAAGGTAGCACACTGTGGCGCTAAAACAAAGGAAAGGAAAGTTTTGGACCTGGTATACGAGAGATGCCCTAATGTGGCTACCAGGTACACATGAATTGGCCAATTTATGCGCTAAACGCTCTCATTTTTTCATATTTCTAGTGCAGTAATGCAGTTCAATTTTCATGTTTCATGTTTGCCTGTTTTAGCGCCGCAGTGTGCTCCCTCATTTATTTGACTGTATGCGAGTTGGTGACTTTAGGTTCAGCACCTGTTCACACTTAGTCTATGTTTGGATGTGACAGTCAGTTTTTTGAGATTTGTATTCATTTGCCTTCTGACTGAGCACTTTGCCTCTTAGCCGCAGGTGTTTTAATCGCAGCAGGTCCATTACCCCTCCACAGAGAGAGAGAAATTTAGTCTAAGAAAAGGTTTCACAGGTACTCATTCAGATGAAGACGTTTATTCTCAGCAAGGAAAGGAAAGTTTAGGACCTGGTATATGAGAGATGTCCTAATGTGGCTACCAGGTACACATGAATTGGCCAATTTATGCGCTAAACGCTCTCATTTTTTCATATTTCTAGTGCAGTAATGCAGTTCAATTTTCATGTTTGCATGTTTTAGCGCCGTAGTGTGCTGCCTTATTTATTTGACTGTATGCGAGTTGGTGACTCTAGGTTCAGCACCTGTTCACACTTAGTCTATGTTGGATGTGACGGTCAGTTTTTTGATATTTGTATTCATTAGCCTTCTGACTGAGCACTCCCCCTCTTAGCCACAGGTGTTTTAATCGCAGCAGGTCCATTACCCCTCCACAGAGAGAGAGAAATTTAGTCTAAGAAGAGGTTTCACAGGTACCCATTCAGATGGAGACGTTTATTCTCAGCGAGGAAAGGAAAGTTTAGGACCCGGTATACGAGAGATGCCGTAATGTGGCTACCAGGTTAAACGCTGGCTAAATGTGGCTAAACGCTCTTATTTTTTCATATTTCTAGTGCAGTAATGCAGTTCAATTTTCATGTTTCATGTTTGCATGTTTTAACGCAGCAGTGTGCTACCTTATTTATTTGACTGAATGCAAGTTGATTACTCTAGGTTCAGCACCTGTTCACATTTAGTCTATGTTTGGATGTGACGGTCAGTTTTTTGAGATTTGGAATGTGGGACGACACCTTAGTACCCAGAGGAAACCCACGCAAACAAGGGGAGAACATACAATCTCCTTGCAGATATTATCCTTGGTGGGATTTGAACCCAGGACTCTAGCGCTGCAAGGCTGCAGTGCTAACCACTGAAGCAGGTGTAGCGTTTTTCTGGAGCGTAAAACCACCGTTATTTAACACAAAGCAGGTTAAATTCTATGAATGACGATACAGTCAATTTTTGAAGAGTTTTTTAGTTTAATTAGTTCTAGCATAATTATTATAACCAGGACAACTAATATTACCTACAGTATACATGGAAAACTTCACACTTAGGTTGATTCACGCATCATCTAAGATGGATTTTCCCTCCCTTTGAGTAACCTAAAATTCCCTTATAAATAAAGTAAATGTGGTTATTGGCTCAATCATATATCATCATGGTGGTGATCTTAGGAAACAAAAATAAAATGGATTTTGGACCTTTACCATCTATTAACTTCAGATTCCAGAGCAGATGTTGATTTTCAGGAAAATATTATGATAAAAAGCAAAAAAAAACCTAAAACATATGGCTTAGTCTGTATCACTGTTATATTAATAACATTAAGAAAATATAATTCCGAGAAAATGGGTGAAACTTAAAGGATGGGCAATTTGATTATTGGACCTCTGCATTTTTCTATGTGTAGTTATATGAAATTGACGATTGATTATATTGTGCTGAAAAATTCTGTATTTGTTATTTGTGCTCCCTTTTGAGAATATTATTCTTTAAGTTTTCCTGCTCCAAGAATATGATGAAAAGTAAAATCAATATTTCATACTCGATACAGTCCAAAGATAGTTGAATCCATTACTTGTCTAGGAAGATCTAAGCAATATCAATAGCCAATTTTTATATCTCCTACCTATAGCTGTAATCCCTTTTGAAAGGTAACCTGACAGCTGATACATGACGCCCGATCCAGGAAAAGGGTCTATCAGGCACTGAATGTGTAAATGCAGCCAGGTATGGTTGACTCAAATTGTGGTTCAGAGAAAAACATACTTTAATAGCTGCTGAGGACCAAGCTACATGGGAGACCACTCGGACCAATGCTCAACATGTGAATGTGGTCTAAAACTGTATTGTTAGCTGATGGATAATTAGCTAATTAGTTTCTTAGAGCATATTTGTCAGTAGATTTCACAATGCAAACTATATTAATTATTTTAATAGATGTCTTAGAATTTATGAGACTAATATTTTACTTTGAAAATCCTGAAATCTAGATGACTGTCTTGTGATTCCAGCATTAGCATGAAACAGATCATGAGCCCAAGTATTGATTCATTTACACAAGCTGACTAACAGCTGCGGCTTGTACTGAGAATCATGAGATCTCTACGGGAAATAAGGACACTGAGGGGCTGTCAACCAGACTAGGATAGTGGAAATTAAGTTAAAATTTTGTGAAGGATTACACAACCATTCAGACATAGATTTTCTAAGTAAATATAGCAGCCTCATAAGACCTAATAGTTTGTAATGTATGAAATTTGTGTTTTACATCCACTTTGTACAAGATTAGGGAAAGACATAGAAGTTAGGATAGGACAATGTGGGAATAGGTTATTGGGGCATAATAGAGATAAGAAATGAGAGTGCCAGGATAAGCCTAGTTAGAATAAGGGGGTTTTCCAGTTGGGGGGAATTAAAGATGGGTGTAGGACAGAGCAGTGAGGTATAGTGTGAGACTTTCTGTTTTTGTGAGCAGAGGACTGGTGATGTAGTGACAAGAGAGAGAAGACAGATATCTCTGGGGCTGGAGATTGCTGAGGCAATGTGGGACCCCAGGCCAAACAGCTTGCGAGTGGTTGCCGTCTAATGAAGTAACCATTCCAAAGAGGATTCGGGGCCTACGGTCGGGACTAGGTAGAGCTGAGAGTGACTTTTACTTTTTGCTATTGAAACTGGACAGGGGAAATGGGAGGAAGATGGTGGACCTAAAGATATGGAAGCCGCAAGAGTAAAAGGAGCACCTGCGGGACCTCCACAGCCCCTCGCCACGACTCTGGCCTCCTCACATACTGCAGATGGTGCAGACTGAGCTCACTGATTCCACAGATGAAACTAAAATTAAAGATATAGGAATTAAATCAAAATGTCAACGTGGAGCAAAAGAGGGTGCTCCAGAAAATGAAATTTATTGTTGAAAGTCCTCAAACTACTTTAAAAAAAAAGAAAAAATTGCCATCTCTTATCTCCCACAGGTCCCATTCTGACTCTAAGGCTACTTTCACACTTGCGTTTTTTGGTTTCCGTCGACATGCAGTGAAATGACGTATCGACGGACGCCATGAAAATAGTGAAAAACGTGTGCGACAGATCCTGTGAAAAGACGGATGCGTTGTTCTTATTTGTCAAGGGGAAAATTTCCGGAATTCAAATGTCTGGGGACGAGAGAGAGAGAGACCTTTCCCCGGACTTGAAAATCCTTCAGGACATGCTCAGAAGGGAAAAACTGGATCCGTCGCTGGATTCCTGTGTGTGACGGTCAGCGATGGATCCTGCGTCCATAGGCTTCCATTGTAGCCGACGACGGGCAGCGCAGGATACGTCGCTGACTGATTTTCCGACGTGCACAAAAAACGTTACAATGAACGTTTTCTCTGCACGATGGACCGCTATTTTACGACTGATCCAGTGACGGATCTGAAAAGACGGAAGTGTGAAAGAGGCCTTACCTGATCCCTGCAGGTCTGTGTATCCTGATCCCATCCTTGAAACACCCCAAAACATCTGGAAATGCTCACTCAACTAGTTACTGAGTCAGCACAGAATGTTAGATATTTATTTTGTTACGTGTCTGATGTAGGTGGAACCATTGGGTGGTAAAGCACATACAGTATGTAACAGGGCTGTTTTCTAATTTGTTATAGCAGCTTGAAGTAGGATGTGGTTGATGAGATCTCTGCAAACCAAAGCTAATGCTGCTTCTTAGATATGGGCAATATATTATAATAACTATTGCAAATAAACTGCTGGATTAGCTGTGATTTATTTATGACAACAATATTACAATATCATACAGCAGGTCATACATAAAGCGGTACTATGTAGATAATTAGCCCTTGGAAACTAATAAAAATTTGATGAATTATGCAGAGTACATGAAAACATCAACAAAACATGAGGCAATGCAGGAGAAAGAAATAAGGTTTCTGCTGAGCGTAGTTCACTGACAGGTTCTCAATCTTTATGGTCCCGCTTTCAGAGACAGGTTACTGACAAGTACACAAAACGTATGTACAAAAGTGGTGCAAGTGCATTAGTAATCCTTGCGGCTTGTGATGATTGTAACCATGTCTTAGTTACTATGTACAGCCAAGAAAAAAAGCAAAGTTCCCCTTCTTTGAATGCTATGGTTTTGCATATTAAGATATAAGAAAAACATGGTCTTTAGAAGGTCATAAAATCAGGTGAATACAACCTCAGATGAACTAGAATACCTGACATACAATATTACACCATGTCATTAATTATTTAACAAAATCTGGGCCATAATGTCGAAATTGTGTGTAAAAAAAAAATAGGTACACCCATACGGTTGGAAATAAGAAGGTATCAACCAAGTTCTGCTGTTCAAACTCCCTTGATTAATTGTTCATCAGAATTTTTGATCTGCTCTATAAAAGCAGAAGTTTTGGCAAGTTGCTGGTCTGGAGAATTTTGACATGTTAACATGATGCCAAAGAGGGAAGACATCAGTAATGATCTTAGAGAAGCAATTGTTGCTGCCATTGATCTGTAAGGCCATTTCCAAACAATTTGCAGTCTATTTTTCTACAGTGAGAAAGACTATTCATAAATAGAAAACATTCAAGGCAATTGACAATCTTGCCAGCAGTTCACCTTGTGATCAAACATTTTTGAAGGCCAATTTATATGTGTTCACCTGTTTGCTTGTTTTTCACCTTCTTATAGGCGGAGTCTAACAATTCTAGATGTTTTCACCTGATTCATCAAGTGCAACTTATTAAAACATCACTCTAGTATGTAATATTGAGTACAACAGTACTTTTGTCGCAATTTTTGCAACTTTTAGCACTAAAAGATGCAAAAATTGTGGCAGGCAGGAAAAAAGCGAATGCCTTACTTTGTGCCAAATTCATGAATTGCTTGCACCATTTTAATGAAGTTGACACCAAAAATGGCAACTAATACAACAAGATAAAGAAGAAAAGTGACTTAAACCCTCCCTCCTGCAAATGATGAATGGGGGCTAAATATTTATTTTTCTATAAAAAAAAATTCCAGCTGAGGTTTGTCTCATATTTTTTCAGTGTAACTGATAATCATATTCCAGTAAGGCTACCGAGGGGAGATGCACAAAAACTACAACCTTTATTACAAAAAAATGCCGGATTACAATCTTTATTTCCAGACACCCCTCACTTGTTTTAGGCAGCCCCAAATAAAAGAAGCATCATTGTCATAAGCTCACTGTGCTCTCCAACAGCTAAAGGGCAAGATAAATATCCCCAACTCACATCAGAACCACACATTTCCAGGTAGTTTCAGCTGCATCACATCTAAGGCCAGTTTCACACGTCAGTGGCTCCGGTACGTGTAGTGACAGTTTTCTCACGTACCAGAGACACTGACACAAGTAGACCCATTCAAATGAATGGGTCTGTGCACATGTCTGCATGTTTTCATGGACTTTATGTCCATGTGCAAAACACGGAGACATGTCTGTTTTTCTCCGGCACCACGGTCCACAAAGCGTTCTGCACACGTAGAACAGTGTGCACTCTCCTCCGTGTGCATGTATTGCCACAGGAGAAAGTGTTACAGTTAAGCACTGTCCCCTGCGTGTGGTGCTGAAGGCGGCATTTAGCACACGGGGGGTGGGAGACGGGAGGTGACCCCGAAACTTTATTTTTAGCAAAACAAAAAAAAATTGATTTTTCATCTCTTCTCTCCTGCGAGCGCTACAGGGGACAAAAGATGAATACCGCCTTCAGCACCACACGCTGGGGACAGCGCTTACTGTAGCGCTGTCTCTCCTGCACGGTCCGTGTGGTCCTCAGGCGGCACACGGCTGCCGCACGTGTGCCACACTGATGTGCCACGTGAGCACACAGATACACAGACACGGATAACTCCGGTACCGGAATTATCTGGATGTGTGAGACTGGCCTAATGGAGTGTACTTGATTATATGTACCAAATGTTTAACTGGGTCCTGTATGTAGGGGGACAGGGCAAAAATTTAGAACAAGGATGAATTCTCATCACACAATAAAAGAAAAAAGAATAGGTTTACCTGTGGCCAAACACATTTGTATCCATGATCACCACATAATGGACATGAAATTACTGGTATTAAAAGGTAACTTCAAATCTCAGAGAGACAGAAACATTTGGGAGTACAAACAACCTACAATGACAACCTTTGAAAAATCCAGTGCAGAAATGAATGTGTCGCATGGATTTATGTCTTTCTACATCAACTAAGGATTGTGCTCCTCAGACCATTTGGGGGCATCAGGAACCTGGACCAGACCTCAATCACAGTACAATAAAACCTTTTTACTCCTTATCTATTAACTGTTCCAATAATTACAGCCACAACTGTTTCTCCCCTTCCCATACTGATAGCTCTGCTTCACGTCACTTGTCTTATCTATTGCTTTATTACTATGTCCTGTTGTATATTAATATGTGACTCTTGAGATTTTGTGTTATTTTAAGTGTGATGAAGAGACCCGAGTAGTCTCGAAAGCTTGCAATTTGTTACCATCTTTTCAGTTAGCCATTAAAAGCTATCAACCACTGAGGACTCTCACATTTTAATATTTTCCTATCTACTGGCTAACAAGATACAAAGATATATATTTTTCCTATCAGTAAGGCTATTGACATTAAAGAAGCCCTCCCATGAAGATTTTTTTTAAATTGATAAATAAAATAATCAATTTGAATCCAGAATTTTCCAATATTTCATATTAATTGTTATACGTCAGCTATGTACCAGCTTTGGAAAACAATGTTTTTGTAAAAGAAACAAGGGTGGCCGGCAGATATCGTTAGAATGTTCAATAACTCATTGTTCCAAAGATAAAATGTACTCACAGAAACCAGGCATCTGGGGGTCTCCAGCACCAGAATTATCTTGGAGAACTAATAACTGTTAAGTTTTACTTTGATTTAATTATGTGAAACACCACTCCAGAATTGTAAAAAAAAATGTCAGCGCTGGAGTGGTACTCATAACCTAAGGTCTCTGACTCGAGTATTATGCTCACCATCTTCACCTCTTCTTGGCACTTCTCTGGGTCCCGCAACACCATCTTGTGACCGCACCTTCTGAGTGGCCAGAAGTCAGAATTGATGGTCGCAAGTGCTCTCTGTAAGTCTATGAGAGCCATAATGAGGCTTTCATAGACATAATTGAAAAGAGACCTCCGGCTCACACAGCAAACACTGGAGTGATCCAGCAGGTCACAAACTGCTGAAAACCTACAGAAGCGGTGGGGATAGACAGTGAAGACGGTTGCTAGTAAGTGTAAGACTAGGGGCAGGGACCTTAGATTAGAAGCACCACTATAGTGCTACAATAAAAAAACGCCAGAGTGGTGCTTTAATTTTTTAGCCTGGCCATGCAACGAAACCTCATGGCTGTTAGCCAGAATTTTTACTTACAGTGCCTACAAGTAGTATTCAACCCCCTGCAGATTTAGTAGGTTTATTAAGATGCAAATAAGTTAGAGCCTTCAAACTTCAAACAAGAGCAGGATTTATTAACAGATGCATAAATCTTACAAACCAAAAAGTTTTGTTGCTCAGTTAAATTTTTATAAATTTTAAACATAAAAGTGTGGGTCAATTATTATTCAACCCCTAGGTTTAATATTTTGTGGAATAACCTTTGTTTGCAATTACAGCTAATAATCGTCTTTTATAAGACCTGATCAGGCCGTCACAGGTCTCTGGAGTTATCTTGGCCCACTCTTCCATGCAGATCTTCTCCAAGTTATCTAGGTTCTTTGGGTGTCTCATGTGGACTTTAATCTTGAGCTCCTTCCACAAGTTTTCAATTGGGTTAAGGTCAGGAGACTGACTAGGCCACTGCAACACCTTGATTTTTTACCTCTTGAACCAGGCCTTGGTTTTCTTGGCTGTGTGCTTTGGGTCGTTGTCTTGTTGGAAGATGAAATGATGAGCCATCTTAAGATCCTTGATGGAGGAGCGGGGGTTCTTGGCCAAAATCTCCAGGTAGGCCGTGCTATCCATCTTCCCATGGATGCAGACCAGATGGCCAGGCCCTTTGGCTGAGAAACAGCCCCACAGCATGATGCTGCCACCACCATGCTTGACTGTAGGGATGGTATTCTTCGGGTCGTATGCAGTGCCATCCAGTCTCCAAACGTCACGTGTGTGGTTGGCACCAAAGATCTCGATCTTGGTCTCAACAGACCAGAGAACCTTGAACCAGTCAGTCTCAGAGTCCTCCAAGTGATCATGAGCAAACTGTAGACGAGCCTTGACATGACGCTTTGAAAGTAAAGGTACCTTACGGGCTCGTCTGGAACGGAGACCATTGCGGTGGAGTACGTTACTTATGGTATTGACTGAAATCAATGTCCCCACTGCCATGAGATCTTCCCGGAGCTCCTTCCTTGTTGTCCTTGGGTTAGCCTTGACTCTTCGGACAAGCCTGGCCTCAGCACGGGAGGAAACTTTCAAAGGCTGTCCAGGCCGTGGAAGGCTAACAGTAGTTCCATAAGCCTTCCACTTCCGGATGATGCTCCCAACAGTGGAGACAGGTAGGCCCAACTCCTTGGAAAGGGTTTTGTACCCCTTGCCAGCCTTGTGACCCTCCACGATCTTGTCTCTGATGCTCCTTTGTCTTTCCCATGTTGACCATGTATGAGTGCTGTTCACAAGTTTGGGGAGTGTCTTAAATAGTCAGAAAAGGCTGGAAAAAGAGATAATTAATCCAAACATGTGAAGCTCATTGTTCTTTGTGCCTGAACTACTTCTTGATACTTTAGGGGAACCAAACAGAATTCTGGTGGGTTGAGGGGTTGAATAATAAATGACCCTCTGAAAAGACTTTTCACAATTTAAAAAAAATAAACAAAGAAATAACATTCTTTTTTGCTGCAGTGCATTTCACACTTCCAGGCTGATCTACAGTCCAAATGTCACAATGCCAAGTTAATTCCAAATGTGTAAACCTGCTAAATCTGCAGGGGGTTGAATACTACTTGTAGGCACTGTAACTACTGCACCTTTGTGTAACAGGGTAGATCCCTCTCTCATATTCACAGGGGTCCCATATACACCTTTTGAATCTTATCTTTATCTATCTCTTATAATTATAGAGTGCCTTTTAGTTAAAAAAATGCTTCTCATATTCAAATCACCAGTGAAGACAGATGTTTGTTTGCAATATAGATTTCCACTCCAAAAGTAATCTGTATCTATGTGCATCTAATGTAGTGAGAGTGCATTATTATACCCACCTGTCGCTGCTCTCTCCAGTATCCAGCACCGTTCTGCTCCTCTTCTATAGTGACATCAACACTCTTCCGACTCACCGGGTTAAACTGCGCTCTGCATAATCTGGGAGTAGCTTTTATAATGTTACTCTATGGAACTTCCAAATGAGGAATTGTAAAAGAGACTTCTGGCTCACGCAAAGAGACTAGAGTGAGCCGGAGAATCTGAAGTGCGGTGATGTCACTGAGAAGAGGTGAAGGATGCTGAAGAAGAAGGTTGTAAGCATATTGGACACTCACACTTCATGATGCACATATACACACATTCATTTAAAAAAAAAATTGTGTGAGGGCTTCTTTAAGATTGTGATACTGATGGAAGAAATGCACAGCTAAAATATTTCTACAATATTACATATGAACATTATAGAATGGTAAGTGTGATCGCCTCTACTGTGAATGGAAAAAAATAAAGCGCCAAGTTTAAATTAGAAGTTTCAACATATATTAGTGCTCATATCTACATTTGCTGTAAAGCTTGTCATTGCAGCCCTCTTGTCGGGTCTAATTTAGGAATCATGCCTTGCAGATTGGTGATGTGTATATAGAATTGCACAATGTAATGAATTAAATTAGATGACAGAGGAATGGAAGGAGCTGACAGGTACTGTATGTATTGCTTTGTAATGGATATCTGAGATGGCGTAGTCTCCTAAATGCTGAAAGGAAAGGATATGCTTGTTTTAGGTTCAAGGTCTCTTATCTGAGCATTTTTTCCCAGTAATTATACAGTTATATGAAAAAGTTTGGGCACCCCTATTAATCTTAATCTTAATGTTTTATAAAAATTGTTTTCTTTGCAACAGCTATTTCAGTTTCATATATCTAATAACTGTTGGACACAGTAATGTTTCTGCCTTGAAATGAGGTTTATTGTACTAACAGAAAATGTGCAACCTGCATTCAAACAAAATTTGACAGGTGCATAAGTATGGGCATCGCACCAGAAAAGTGACATTAATATTTAGTAGATCCTCCTTTTGCAAAAATAACAGCCTCTAGTTGCTTCCTGTAGCTTTTAATGAGTTCCTGGATCCTGGATGAAGGTATTTTTGACCATTCCTCTTTACAAAACAATTCCAGTTTAGTTAAGTTTGATGGTCGCCGAGCATGGACAGAGCCATCTTCAAATGATCTCACAGATGTTCAATGATATTCAGGTCTGGGAAATGGGATGGCCATTCCAGAACAGTGTAATTGTTCCTCTGCATGAATGCCTGAGTAGATTTGGAGCAGTGTTTTGGATCATTGTCTTGCTGAAAGATCCATCCCCTGCATAACTTCAACTTTGTCACTGATTCATGAACATTATTGTCAAGAATCTGCTGATACTGAGAGGAATCCATGCGTCCCTCAACTTTAACAAGATTCCCAATGCCGGCATTGGCCACACAGCCCCAAAGCATGATGGAACCTCCACCAAATTTTACTGGGGGTAGCAAGTTTTTCTTGGAATGCTGTGTTTTTTGGCCGCCATGCATAACGCCTTTTTGTATGACCAAACAACTCAATCTTAGTTTCATCAGTCCACAAGACCTTCTTCCAAAAAGAAATTGGCTTCTCCAAATGTTCTTTTGCATACCTCAGCCGATTCTGTGGCGTGCTTGCAGAAACGGCTTCTTTCGCATCACTCTCCAGTACAGCTTCTCCTTGTGCAAAGTGCGTTGTATAGTTGACCGATGCACAGTGACACCATCTGCAGCAAGTTGATGCTGCAGCTCTCTGGAGGTGGTCTGAGGATTGTCCTTGACTGATCTCACCATTCTTCTTCTCTGCCTTTCTGATGTTTTTCTTGGCCTGCCACTTCTGGCCTTAACAAGAACTGTACCTGTGTTCTTCCATTTCCTTACTATGTTCCTCACAGTGGAAATTGACAGGTTAAATCTCTGAGACAGCTTTTTGTATCCTTGCCCTGAACAACTATGTTGAATAATCTTTGTTTTCAGATCATTAGACAGTTGTTTTGAGGAGCCCATGATGCCACTCTTCAGAGGAGATTCAAACAGGAGAACAACTTGCAAGTGGCCACTTTAGTAGCTTTTCTCATGATTGCATACACCTGGCTATGAAGTTCAAAGCTCAATGAGGTTAGAAAACCAAAAAAAAGTACTTTAGTACACCAGTAAAAAGTAGGTAGGAGTATTTAAAACAAGAAAATGATAAGGGTGCCCATACTTATGCACCTGTCAAATTTTGTTTGAATGCAGATTGCACATTTTCTGTTAGTACAATAAACCTCATTTCAAGGCAGAAACATTACTGTGCCCGACAGTTATTAGATACATGAAACTGAAATAGCTGTTGCAAAAAAAACAATTTTTATAAAACATTAAGCTTAAGATTAATAGGGGTGCCCAAACTTTTTCATATAACTTGTATCATATGTTTGATTGTATGCAATGACTTCACTGGGAAGAAGTTTTCTTAGTTCTAACTTACAAAGGTGTAATGACTATGTTTATGTGTACTTATCACAGACCCCAATAAATAGATAATTCAGTTCTGTTGTGGTAATTAGCAGTCAGCTGTACTGTGGGTCTAAAAGATAATTCATCCGCTAGATTTTTACTAACTATAATAAGACACTGAAATATTTTATTCATAATCTTTTTTTTTTTCTATTTTCCATATATACAGAGCTAAATCTGGCTTTCTTGCTTCTTGAGGTGAAAATTTAAACCATGCCCAACTTCCAGGAAAATAAATCAAAAACATTATTGACCCTTTATAGACCATTAAAACTGAGAGCGTAAAAGGGGTTGTCTGGTCCAAATCGGTAAGTCTGCAATCACCCTGTGTGACTGCATATTTATCAATTCCCCAGCACACACATTGTATGGTGCGAGGATTTGCCAGTTTCTGAGCTAGGACGTACGGGTATGTATGAGTTATACATACTCCCAGCCAGAGAGCGCGACCTCGCTCCATACAAGTTTATCGATATCAAGTAGTATCCAGCCACTAACTCGGACACAATTGAAAATTAAGGCCTGCAGAGATGAAAACTGGTGAAAAATGCAGGATACAAGTCATTTTATGGCCAGAAAAAAGTGTTATTCCTCATGTAAACAACTCACAACAGTTTATTTAGAAAATGAAATATGAAATAAAAAATAATATAGTATAAAGGTATAGCACACTTAAAAATGTCGCCATTTTTTTAATCAAGTTCAGAGTGAAGTCTTCTTGTCCATCAGAATACGCATCCAAGCTCTTTTTCACAATACAAATTGGGGGGTGATTAACCCACCTTTGTCTATAGCTTATTCTGAAAAGCCACTAGAAACTAGACAAACCTTCCAAGTTTAATGATGGGAGATCGAGACACTTTTTATGACATTAGATCACTGTGCTAATTTGTTTTTAATGTGAATCCATATCCCTAATTCTGCCTAGTTCTTTTTTTAGTTCCCACACAAAAATAGAACCCCTAGTAAAAACTCTTTCACATGGCAAAATACCCCTTTCATTGCTTCCATGCAAAATGCCGTACCCACATTGCCTTTTCTCACAATGTCTCCCACAGACAGTATGATACCCTCACACACTGATGCCCCCCAAACAGTTTGATGCCTCCAGAGTGCTCCCAAATATAATCCACCTTACACAGTATTGTGACCCCAGAGCTTATCCTACAAAGTATGATGGCCTACACATGTACAGACACTATGAATCTTCCACAGTGCCCCACACAAACATTTTATCATGTCACATTAGTGCCTCTTGCATCACCGAGTGCACAGGATCCCAAATCCAAGGGAAGGCAATCTATAAAGAGAAAGAGTATGGTGCATCAAGCACTTAAAATACAATCCCAATTTTTATTTCAATTGATTAAAACATAATTCGAGGGAAAAAATCACCTTCAACAATGGACCTGAGGTTATGATTAAGAAGTATCGAAATGCGTCAATCAGGACACTAAATTTCTCTTGGGACTTTCTCTTCCAATGCTATATATTGAATGTGAATATTTCACTGGAATTGTGTTTTAATCGATTGAAATAAAATTTGGGATTTTATTTGAAGTGCTGGATTCACCCTTCTCTTTCTCTTTATGGACTGCCACCCCATCCTAGTTGTGCACTGGCAAATGAAACGTGCCTTTAAATGGATCAATCCTGTAGAAAGAATGCTAAAGGTCTAGTTCAGCTTGTTTACGTCGATAATAATAAAATGTTCGTATTTCTTCATTTTATGTATCAATATGTTTTCTTTTTTCATAATGTAGTGATGTAGCTTGGCAGGGACATGATCCCGTTTACAAGCTGTCCCCTATCCCTATGGCACTGATCCAAGCCTGATGAAACTTGTTGGTGTTTATTACCTTTTCACATATTTTCCTGCTGAATCATGGCAGTTGCATTCACTCTCTTAACGGTTAAGTAAATGTGCAAAAGCAATACTCTGTACAAAAGATACACTCTCTTCTCTTGTGATTGTAAGAAAACAACAAAAAAATGTTGCTCATAACCATAAAAACCATCATGGAAAATGGAATGTCTTTACTATAACCAGCATTTCAGCTTCTCATTTTTTTCCCATCAATAAAATCTCAGGGTGTTGCGGTGTATATGGACAAAGTGTACAAAGCTTGTTCCAATGGATTAACCGTATGAGAAACTGATATTTCTTTTGGCAGGTATGCACAGAAGACATAGGAATTACACGCATAGTAATTTTAAACAACTAACTCCCCAACAAGGATATTTTGTACAACCCGGCGGATGGAAATAACAATTCTTCTTGGGTTCTTGGGGAAATGGTGAAGGAACAGGCCACATTTTTGTCTGTCAAATTGGTAATCAGCAAAAAAAAAAACATTACGAAATGAAAGGCAAATAACAGTGCAGTAAAGGGATCATGCAACTCTCTAAGAATCCGATAGAAGATCCATACAAAACGAAGCAGTAACATGTCCGCGTGTATGATCCCTGAGGACTATTGAGTGCTGATTTGACTATCGTAAATTATATTTGTCCCAAGTGAAAAAGAGCTCTGATGACCATACAGGAATGTTTAATCTTTATTCTGACCAGTCACCAAAACTACTGCAGACAAATGGTTTCGATGCCTGTGATCAATGAGGATGCTGAATAAGTAGATGGAATTTGTTATCTTTCAAAATTGAAATAAGTTCCGATGATGATGTTAAACTGATAGATAATGGATAAATAATGGTAAATTATGTGATTTGGGTATCCATGTGTATCTGATGTCTACCATCTTTTGTCTTCATTGGATTGTCTACTGCTGGACAACCCCCTTCTTGATAGCTAATGTCTGCTGCATGAAATAAAGAAATTGCACCCTTACCTCCAGGAACAGCACCACTCCTTCGAGCTCGCCTTTTTTCTCTACCAGCAGTCATGTGATCTTGCAGCTTTCTGTATTAAGTCAGAGCAAACTTCCAACAATGTCACCGTTCATGTAGGAATGCTCGGACTAGACACCCATAATGTGGTGGTGTACCATCTTGCTGGAAAAGCACAGGGAACGTGCCATCTTCAGTGCATAACTGGACAGTTTCCTGGAAAGTGGATTGGTCATCGTGGGCCAGTTGAATGGCCACCAAGGTCTCCCAATCTGTCCCCATTAGACTTTTATCTTTGGGGTCATCTGAAGGCAATTGTCTATGCTGTGAAGATATGAGATGTGCAACATCTGAAACAATACTGGAAGCCTGTGCTAGCATTTCTTCTGCGGTGTTGCTATCAGTATGTCAAAAGTGGGAGAAGTGGGTTGCACTGACAATCCAGCAAAATGGGCAGCACTTTGAACACATTTTGTAAGTGGTCATAAACTTGTAAATAACTCATGAAACACTAAAGTTACGTTAAAACCAAGCGCACTATTGTTTTTTTGTGAAATTCTCAACAAGTTTGATGCGTCACATGACCCACTTCCCATTGAAAAAAAATAAAGTTGGATCCAAAATGGCCAACTTCAAAATGGCCGTCATGGTCACCACCCATCTTGAAAAGTTTTCCCCCTCCCATATACTAATGTGCCACAAACAGGAAGTTGATATCACCAACTATTCTCATTTTATTTAGGTGTATCCATATAAATGGCCCACCCTGTTCATACGTTTGGTCATTTTAAAGCAAGCCCCATATACGTATTGGCTTTACTTCCAATATCCTTTCAGCATAATCATATTATTAAAGAGGTTGTCCATAAAAGAAATTCCCATGCATATAATATGGTTGCTGGCATGTTGTTTATAACTTGAAGCTGCCCTCATAATATATCTGCTGACATTTTGCTAACTGGGCATAGTAGCCCCTGGTGTTAGGGACCCTTTAAATACATTTTAATGGCTCCCTTAAGCAGTTTCATCATTGATGAGTCTCCTTTTCTATGCTTCACTCATTCATACATAAATAAGCGTATAAATCACGTCTGCACACGACTAGCCCCCATATCATATAAAGTGCTGATGAATTTATCCTGGTTAATAAAGATCTCCTTACTGTGGACCAAATGTGCCTCTTTGTGGATGCTGTTATTGATCACGAGAAAGGGAGAGCAATATTTTCTTTAGCTCATATATCATCATACTGCATTATAATTAAGGATTTCTGTAACTGTTGATTAATTATCCTATTTCATAAACAATCCCTTCCTGATTTCTGAGCAGAGGCAAAAGCTACAAATAACCCAATGATTGATTTTAATAGTATGGGCTTTAGTAGTCAAGACGACATTCCCTGATAAATAATACATTCACAAATCAGATCTTAAACAAAGCAAAACAATTCAAAGTAAAAACATCTGACAGGTTAACCCCTTACTGACAGCCAATTTTGTCCTTAATGACCAAGCCAATTTTTACAATTTTGACTACTGTCCATTTATGAGGATATAGCTCTGGAATGATTCAACGGATCCCACTGATTCTGAGGTTATTTTTTCATGTTATATTGTACTTCATGTTAGTGGTCAAATTTATTTGATATGACTTGCATTTATTTATGAAAAAAACACAAATTTGTCAAAAAATTTGGCAAAAATTGTAAAAATTTTGCAATTTTCAAACTTTTAATTTTTGTGCCCTTAAATCAGAGAGTCATATCATGGAAAATAGTTAAGAAATAACATTTCACACATGTCTACTTTACCTCAGAACAATTTTGGAAACATCTTTTTTTTTGTTAGGAAGTTATAAGGGTTAAAAGTTGATCGTCAATTTCTCATTTTTCCAGCAAAATTTTCAAAACCATTTTTTAGGGACCACCAAACATTTGAAGTGAGGTTGGGGGCTCAATATGAAAGAAAATACTCCAAAATGACACCATTCTAAAAATTTCACCCCTCAAGGTGCTCAAAGCCACATTCAAGGAGTTTATTAACCCTTCAGGTGCTTCACGAGAACTAAAGCAATGTAGAAGGAAAAAATGAACATTATACTTTTTTCACAAAAAAATTACTTTGGAATCAAACTTTTTTATTTTCACATTGGTATCAGGAGAAAATGGACCACAAAATTTGTTGTGCAATTTCTCCGGAGTATGTCGATACCCTGTTTGTGGGGTAAAGCCACTATTTAAGCGCATGGCAGGGCTCAGAAGGGAGGGAGCACTGTTTGACTTTTTGAACACAAAATTGTCTGGAATCAAAGGCGGGCACAATGTCACGTTTGGAGACTCCTGATGTACCTAAACAGTGGAAACCCCCAATTCTAACTAAAACCCTAACACAGCCCTACTCCTGACCCTAGTACCAACCCTAAACACAACAATAACCCCAGTTCCAAAACCACCCTAACCTCAACACCCCAACCATAACCCCAACACAACTATATCCACAACACTACCGTATCCCTAAGACAACCGTATTCTCAACACAACCTAACCCCAACAAAACCCTAACTCCAACAAAACCCAACTCCAACCCTAACCTCAACACTACAACTGTAAAACCAACACCACAACCGTAACCCCAAAACAACCCTAACCCTAGCCCCAACTCTTACCCTAGCTCTAACCCCAACTAGTGCCAACACTAACCCTAGCTCTAACCCCAACCCTAGCTCTAATCCCAACCTTAACCCTAGCCCCAGCCCTAACTGCAAAGAATGGAAAATACTTTTTAATTTTTATTTTATTATTTTTACCTAACTAAAGGGGTGATAAAGGGGGTTTAATTTAATATTTTTTATTTTGATCACTGTGATAGGGTCTATCACAGTGATCAAAATGAAGCAATAGGAAAAATCTCCTATTGTTGCCAGGTGCCGGCCGGCAGATCTCGGCATGCGCACTGCACATGTGCCCACCATTTTCTTCCAGGAAGAAGATGCCGAGGGCTTGGAGACAGATTCGGAGGGTCAAGGGAAACGGAGGTACTGGGGGGGGGCTCGGGGGAGCCCATCTCTCTCTCCTCTGATATGCTAGATCATATCAGAGGAGCGAGAAATTAATGGGAAATCTGACTTTTTTTGTGATCGCTGTTATTCGGTAAATAACGGTGATCACAAAACTGGGGATGGTAAAAAAACAACCAGAATCATGTTCTCCGGGGTCTCAGCTACCCCCAGTAGCCGAGACTTTGGATAATTTCTTAGCACCATTAAAAAGTGGCGCTGAGGTATAAGTACCCTTAACTGACGCTGTTATAGGGCTTATCGGCGGTCATTAAAGGGTTAAAGCTTTGCATCATTTGTATGACACAAATCAGACAAAACGATCTGCCAGTAACTAGATGATAGTAATACTTCGAGCAGAAGCCAAATAGGTAAAAATATTTATTGCGTTCTTATTCCAAGGTTTGGCTAGAAATGGCAAGAGCTGGCGGAGATCCAACTGCATATGCTTAGGTAGTTTGAACTGAGCTCATATTTAATTTCAGGTCACCAGTAGTATGGTGAGTGTAATTCCATTACATTTTTGACTTTGAAATCTCCCCACAGTGAAGAATAAGCGCAAAAATCTCAGAGTCTCTGCACCTCTGCACATACCCTGCAGAAACTCAACCACGCTCATATATTGTCTGTGCGGGCTCTCATCGCTGGCTCTGTACTGTACTGCAGGCAGGAGCCAGCGATGAGAGCTTACAATGACACTGAGCCTGGGTTCCCACAGTGCCTGTGCATTAGGCCATGTTCACAAGTTGCGTCGGGTCCCTGCGGGTTTTCCCGCAGCGGATTTGATAAATCTGCATGGCAAACCCGCTGCGGTTATCCCTGCAGATTTATCACATTTTGTCCTGCGGGTTCCGCTGCGGGATTTTACCCCTACTATTGATGCTGCATATGCAGCATCAATAGTAATGTTAAAAATAAAAAATAATGATATACTCACCCTCTGACGTCCCGATCTCCTCGGCGCTGCACGCGGCGGTCCGGTTCCAAAGATGCTGTGCGAGAAGGACCTTCGTGACGTCACGGTCATGTGACCGCGACGTCACCGCAGGTCCTGGTCGCATAGCAAACCTGAGACCGGACGGCCGCGTGCAGCGCTGAAAGGTGAGTATAGCATTATTTTTTATTTTAATTCTTTTTTTAACCACAAATATGGTTCCCGGGGCCTGGAGGAGAGTCTCCTCTCCTCCACCCCGGATATAACCCGCACATTATCCGCTTACTTCCCGCATGGTGGGCACAGCCCCATGCGGGATGTAAGTGGATCAATGCATTTTTATGGGTGCAGAATCGCTGCGATTCTGCACAAAGAAGTGACATGCTGCGGGTTATAAACCGCTGCGTTTCTGCGCGGTTTTTCCCGCAGCATGTGCACAGCGGTTTGCGGTTTCCATAGGGTTTACAGGTTACTGTAAACACAATGGAAACTGCTGCGGACCCGCAGCATCAAAATCGCTGCGGTTCCGCGGTAAAAACCGCAACATGTGCACATAGCCTTACTGCTGCACAAGGTGGCTCTTTCAGTTACTAATGCCTGGGGGTTTAAAGGTTCCCTTTCAAATTGTTGCAAATAGGCCTCGGCCTACACTCTGCTTCTCCTGGATTCCCTGGGCTTCAACACCGCCAGTTGCTGCTCGGAAGTGCCGTCTGCACAGTCAACACGTGCTGCCGTGTTAGTGGGGTTTAGTAATGTGAGCTGTTAACCTGCTGTCTATCCGGCAATGTGTCCTTCGACCGCCATGCTGACACTACAACAGATATTAAACAGGCTCCCATTCAGGCCTCGGCCTACACCCTGATTGACCCTGGGCTCCAACACCGCCAGTTGGTGCTCAAAAGTGCTGGCTGCACAAAGAAAAACACTCGCTCCTGTGTTAGTGGGGCTCAGCAACGTCAGCTGCTCCCCTGCTGTGTGTGCGGCAATGACTCAAGTCTGCTCCTCCTGCTGTCCCTGGGCTCCAACACCACCAGTTGCTGCTCGGAAGTGCTGTCTGCACAGTCAACAGTTGCTCCTCTGTTATTGGGGTTCAGTAACGCCATCTGTTCCCCTGCTGTGTGTGCGGCAATTTCTCCTGCTCCCTCCAAATTCACACTCCAACAGATTTGAAACCTGCTACAATTAGGCCTCGGCCTACACCCTGATTGACCCTGGGCTCCAACACTGCCAGTTGCTGCCCAGAAGTGCCATTTTTACAGTCAGCACTTGCTGCCGTGTTATTGGGTTTCAGTAACGTCAGCTGTTCCCCTGCTGTGTGTGCGGCAATGACTCAAGTCTGCTCCTCCTGCTGTCCCTGGGCTCCAACACCGCCAGTTGCTGCTCGGAAATGCTATCTGCACAGTCAACAGTTGCTCCTCTGTTATTGGGGTCCAGTAACGCCAGCTGCTCCCCTGCTGTGTGTGCGGCAATGACTCAAGTCTGCTCCTCCTGCTGTCCCTGCGCTCCAACACCGCCAGTTGCTGCTCGGAAGTGCTGTCTGCACAGTCAACAGTTGCTCCCCTGCTATTGGGGTTCAGTAATGCCAGCTGTTCCCCTTCTGTGTGTGCGGCAATTTCTCCTGCTCCCTCCACATTCACACTACAAAAGACTTGAAACTTGCTACAATTAAGCCTCGGCCTACACCCTGATTGACCCTGGGCTCCAACACCGCCAGTTGCTGCCCGGAAGTGCCGTTTGCACAATCAACACTTGCTGCCGTGTTATTGAGTTTCAGTAACGTCAGCTGATCCCCTGCTGTGTATCCGGCAATGTGTCCTGCGACCTCCACGCTGACACGAAAATAGAAATTAAAGGGAACCTGTCCCCTCCCCCCAGGCGTTTGTTACTGAAAGAGCCACCTTGTGCAGCAGTAATGCTGCATTTGGACAAGGTGGGTCTTTCACTTATTATCCTTGAACATGCTGAACTAAACACTTATAAAATGTGTCCCCTCATACCTTCAAACCGTCCCGGAGGTGGGACTTTCCTTCTTAATGAAACGCAGCACAGTCATCCTTCATACTCCATTGGTGCTGGGCGCAGCCTCCTGAGCGTTGTTTGTTTCTGTCCCGGAGCCTGCGCTGTTATGTGATCCCTTGGACATGCGCAGTTAGTGCTGCCCGTCTTCTGACATTATTTGATGTCAGGCGGACTGCGCCTCTGCGGTGGCGCTGCCCGAGAACCCGCCCCGCAGTGTCTTCTGATTTATGCACACTGCAGGGCTGGGATTCAGTGCATATCTTCGCCTCTCACTCATTTCCTTCCACCTTCTTCAGACTGCGTGGCGTCACGGCCATGGCATGTGATTAGGGATCAGCTGACGCCGCATAGTCTGAAGAAGGTGGAAGGAGATGAGTAAGAGGCAAAGATATGCACTGCGCATGCCCATGAATCCCAGCCCCGCAGTCTGAATAAATCAAAAGACACTGCGGGGCTGGGATTCATGGGCATGCGCAGTGCATATCTTCGCCTCTCACTCATCTCCTTCCGCCTTCTTCAGACTGTGCGGTGTCATGGCCTTGGCATGTGATTAGGGATTAGCTGACGCTGCACAGTCTGAAGAAGGAGGAAGGAGATGAGTAAGAGGCGAAGATATGCACTGCGCATGACCATGAATCCCGGCCCCGCAGTGTGAAAAAATCAGAAGACACTGCGGGGCAGGATCTTGGGCAGCGCGACCGCACAGGCGCAGTCAGCCTGTCATCAAATAATGTCAGAAGACGGGCAGCGCTAATTGTGCATGCCCAAGGGATAGAAACAAACAACGCTCAGGAGGCTGCGCCCAGGGCCAAGGGGGTATGAAGGATGGCTGTGCTGCGTCTCATTAAGAAGGAATGTCCCGCCTCCAGGACAGTTTCACGGTATGAGGGACCACATTTTATAAGTGTTTTGTTCAGCGTGTGCAAGGAGCATAATTAAAAGAGCCACGTTTTCCTTGTGCAGCATTACTGCTGCACAAGGTGGCTCTTCTAGTTGCAAACGCCTGGGGGGGTTAAAGGTTCCCTTTCAACTTGCTCCAATTAGGCCTCATCCTACACTCTGTTTGTCATGTAATCCTTGGGCTCCAACACAGCCAGTTGCTGCTTAGAAGTTTCTTTGGTACGGGTACTCCCTCCTGCCCAGCCAGGTTCCAGCACACCAGCTGTTTCCGGGTAGTGTCAAGGTCACTTTGCCTCCAGTACATTGTCCTGTCGTGTTGCGGTCGGGTTAGCCGACTTTATGGTGCCTGCAGTTTAGGTGCTTCCTATGTGGGCTGTGGGAACTGGGAATCAAGGCTGGTTCCGTAGTGCCAATAGGACACGCTCCCCCTGTAGGACTGTGGGTTTTCGGTAACTCCGGCCCGTTCGCGGCCTAGCAATTTTTTTTTCCCTTGTGGACCTTATGCTGCCTATCTGAGTTCCAGCATCGTTAGCTGGTTCTTAGGAAGAACCTTGAATAGGTCCCCCTGGTTCCAGTACTGTCAGATGGTTCTGGGCAGAGCCTTTTGCTTAGGTGCCTCCTTCTGGGAATCTGAGTTCCACTAACGTCAGGTGGTCCTTGGTAGTGCTTTCTGGCATGGGTACCTCCTGCTTAATAACCAGGTTCCAGTACCATCAACTAGTCCTCGGTTTTTCCATTGGCTCTTGTACCTTCTGCTGCCCATCTGGGTTCCAGTACCATCAGCTGGTTCTCGGCAGTGTCTTTTGCTCTTGTACCTTTTGCTCCACATCCTGGTTCCAGTACCGTCAGCTGGTTCCGGGCAGAGCCTTTGGCTTAGGTGCCTCCTTCTGGGTATCCAAGTTCCACCGACGTCAGGTGGTCCTTGGTAGTGCTTTCTGGCACGGGTACCTCCTGCTTAGTAATCGGGTTCCAGTACCGTCAGCTGGTCCTCGGTAATTCCATTGGCTCTTGTACCTTTGGCAACGCTTCCGGGTTTCAGTACCGTCAGCTGGTTCTCGGCAGTGTCTTTGGCATGGGTACTCCCTTCTGCCCAGCCAGATTCCAGCACGCCAGCTGTTTCCGGGTAGTGTCAAGGTCATTTTGCCTCCAATACGTTGTCGTGTCATGTTGCGGTCGGGTTAGCCGACTCTATGGTGCCTGCAGTTTAGGTGCTTCCTATGTGGGCTGTGGGAACTGGGAATCAAGGCTGATTACGTAGTGCCAATAGGACACACTCCCCCTGTAGGACTGTGGGTTTTCAGTAACTCCGGCCCGTTCGCGGCCTAACAATTTTTTCCCTGTGGACCTTCTGCTGCCTATCTGAGTTCCAGCACCATTAGCTGGTTCTAAGGAAGACAATCTTGAATAGGTTCCCCTGGTTCCAGTACCGTCAGCTGGTTCCGGGCAGAGCCTGTGGCTTAGGTGCCTCCTTCTGGGTATCCGAGTTCCACCAACGTCAGGTGGTCCTTGGTAGTGCTTTCTGGCATGGGTACCTCGTGCTTAGTAACCGGGTTCCAGTAACGTCAGCTGGTCCTCGGTAGTTGTACCTTCGGCTACCCATCCGGGTTCCAGTACCGTCAGCTGGTTCTCGGCAGTGTCTTTGGCTCTTATACCTTCTGCTCCCCATCCTGGTTCCAGTACCGTCAGCTGGTTCCAGGCAGAGCCTTTGGCTTAGGTGCCTCCTACTGGGTATCCGAGTTCCACCAATGTCAGGTGGTCCTTGGTAGTGCTTTCTGGCACGGGTACCTCCTGCTTAAGAACCAGGTTCCAGTACCATCAGCTGGTCCTCGGTAGTTCCATTGGCTCTTGGACCTTCGGGTAGCCATCTGGGTTCCAGTACCGTCAGCTGGTTCGCGGCATTTCCTGAGCCTTCTTGTACCTTCTGCTACATTTCCAAGTTCAAGACCCTAAAGACAACGACCCTGAAGACCACACATAAGACGACGACCCCAGAGACGACGACCCCTGAGATGACAACCCTGGAGACGACGACCCTGAAGACCACCCCAAAGACGACGACCCTGGAGACGACGACCCTGAAGACTGAGAAGCAGAAGAACAAGAAGCTGCAGAACAAAGAGCAGAAGAACATTAAGCATAAGACTAAAAATCAGAGCAAAAGATATTATCAAAATTATAAGCAGAAGAAGAATAAGCAGTGTATGGGGGTGAGTCCGTTCCTCCTCGTGGTGCCCCTGGAAAAAGCCTGCTGCTGCAGGCCAAACTGAACGTGGACAAATCCTGTTGTAACTCTTTTGTGACAGGCAGAATGGAAGGTGTAATCTTCAAACTTTTATAGATAACAACTACAGGAATGCCTGTCACAAATAAGAAAATGATGAAGTAGAATATGAAGAATAATAATAGTTGAATACAAAGAATATGAAGAATGTATCAAAAAAGAATAATAGGAAGAAGGTGAAGAAGAAGATGAATAAGGTGAAGAAGAAGTTGATGTAAAATATGCTGTTGCTGAGGATGATGAAGAAGAAAGTGTGGGAGATGTAAAAAAGAAGGTGAAGAGCATGGAAGTAGTGAAACATAAATATCTGACAAAATATAAAAAAATCTTAACATAGTCAATATCTTTGTAACTCCGAACGTCTTAAAAAAAAATAATTCCTGCTATTCCATTTGATTGGGCTTAACCTCTATGCCTTTAATGTCCCCTCCACCTCCCCAATACATCCTACATTATTCTTAGTTGTTTTCCTTCATGTAGAATTAACCTACAAGGAAAGAAAGGGTTTATTTTAATTCTGATATTTTTGTCCCATTGACTTGCATTGGTATCAGGTATCGGTATCGGCGATATCTGATATTTTTCGAATATCGGCTGATCAAATCCAATACCGATATTTTCAAATATCGGAAGGTATCGCTCAACACTAGACTTAACCTGCATTGAACTCTTGGCTAAGTACCCTTCATACCTGTATAAGTGGTTTAATTTGCATATTGGGGATGAAAAATTCCCTTTAAACCATTGTGCAATATTTCCCCAGGTATTCAGCCAACTAACACCCAGCCATCCAACTGATGTAAAAGAAAACTTAATTCATTATACCCGTCCAACGTCTAGCATTGCTCAATTGTCCATATTTTTAAGTCACCAGTGACACTGTTGCAATTACATAATAAGAATATTGTATAGTACTGTAATTGTTTTATTCACTAAACATAAATAACAACATAATGTTTTTATTATGTACTTGTACAAATTGCACAATGGCTCACTTACCAATGAATATGAATTGTGAAACTCAGAAAATCTACCTTGAAGAGCTTTGTTTCTCTTCTTGTGTGTACAGCACTATGGTAAGACTAAATCTGTTTCCTATTTTATGTTGGCTCTGGATCTACTAGCATTACAATTTCCTATGGGAATATCCAGTCTACGTTTCTTATGAGAAAGATACTATTCAAGTGTTCTAAGGTAATTCTGGAATATGTTGGCAAAATGTTTTCCTGTAAATGCATACAATGCCTTAATGTTAAACTTATATTGTATGTAACCAATTAAGGGTCCACAGTAGGCGCTTCTCCCTTGCAGTCCAACAGCCAGGAGAGGAGTAGAGGAGAAAGCATTAATAATTATCATGGTCATTGTTCGTGTTCTCCCAGAAGATTAGAATTAGACACAAAAATTGTTTGTCATTTCCGCTGAAGTCAAAGATTGTGTCTGCATTTTGTTATATGTGGCAGCAAATAGTATTACTTATTTCTATCTTGTCCATTTTAATAAAGCCAGATTACATAGTAACATACATAATACTCTCGGTATGGTATACATTTACATATGAATATTTACATATATATATACAGTTGTGCTCCAAAGTTTACATACCCCAGCAGAATTTTTGCTTTCTTGGCCTTTTTCAGAGATTATGAATGATAACACCAAAACCTTTTCTCCACGCATGGTTAGTGGTTGGGTGAAGCCATTTATTGTCAAACTACTGTGTTTTCTCTTTTTAAATCATAATGACACCCCAAAACATCCAAATGACCCTGATCAAAAGTTCACATACCCTGGTGATTTTGGCCTGATAACATCCACAGAGGTTGACACAAATGGGATTGAATGGCTGCTAAAAGTAGCATCCTCCCCTGTGACCTGTTTGCTAAAATCTATTATTTCTGGGTGTAGCAGGGCTTTAACTACTCCAACCTCATGAAAGAGTTAGTTTTTATAGTCAATCTGGCCCTGGGGTAGTCCTTGGTGTCCCCATGAATACAGCAGATGCCACAAGTTTTCTGGGGATCAATATGTGTGGGAGTGTGAACCATACCAGGGTCACCAAACTCCCTGAGTCCAACAGTCCTGACACCAGTAACCCATTTATTGCCACAGGACATTTCTGTAGCCCCACACCAGGCTGAAAGTCCAAACTGCACACTGGATAAGCATAATATGAACAGCGCCTCCCTACACTGCAGTTCATCTGTTTGGTTGACATAGGACAATGGACAGCTATATGCCCAGGACTATGACATTTTCAAGAGACTAAAGGTACCTTCACACTGAACAACTTTACAACGATATCACTAGCGATCCGTGACGTTGCAGTGTCCTGGATAGCGATATCGTTGTGTTTGACACGCAGCAGCGATCTGGATCCTGCTGTGACATCGTTGGTCGGAGCAGAAAGGCCAGAACTTTATTTCGTCGCTGGATCTCCCGCAGACATCGCTGAATCGGCGTGTGTGACGCCGATTCAGCGATGTCTTCACTGGTAACCAGGGTAAACATCGGGTTACTAAGCGCAGGGCCGCGCTTAGTAACCCGATATTTACCCTGGTTACCAGTGTAAATGTAAAAAAAAAAAAAAAAACACTACATACTTAAATTCCGGTGTCTGTCGCGTCCCCCGGCGTTCTGCTTCCCTGCACTGTGTCAGCGCCAGCTGGCCGTAAAGCATAGCACAGCGGTGATGTCACCGCTCTGCTTTACGGCCGGCGCTTACACAGTGCAGGGAAGCAGAACGCCGGGGGACGCGACAGACACCAGAATGTAAGTACGGTATGTAGTGTTTTTTTTTTTTTACATTTACACTAATAACAAGGGTAAACATCAGGTTACTAAGCGCGGCCCTGCGCTTAGTAACCCGATGTTTACCCTGGTTACCCGGGGACTTCGGCATCGTTGGTCGCTGGAGAGCTGTCTGTGTGACAGCTCTCCAGCGACCACACAGCGACGCTGCAGCGATTGGCATCGTTGTCTAGATCACTGCAGCATCGCTAAATGTGACGGTACCTCAAGACCTTTCCAGCAGCCTTCGGCAACCAGGTTTACGGGAAAGGATTCAGTGTAACTTGTAATTTGGTCATTGAAATCCCTGATGTTTGTATATTGATGAGTCAACTGGGTGGTCCTGAATAGGGACCATTCACTGGACTCATGCATTCAAGCACCAAGGATTTCAATGAATAAAATACAAGATGTGATGAAACTTTTACCACACAATTGTATACACTGTACATCTGACCAGCTTCTCCTGCTCTATAATATCCTGTCTGCATATCTGTTATTATATTCAACATGACCTTTAATTAGTTCATTACCGAGCCATTTTTCCACTTACTAACCAGACAAATTTTCAGATATAATCGTACATGTGCTTCTACATCTCTAAAAAAAAAAAATTCTCCTTAATATATTGAAATTATTTTTGGCACTTTTAGATTCCTTTTTTGCTGATATCGGATGAAAATCTAATGAAAAAGAGCAATCACTTGGCTATTTTTCTTTTTTACATTTTTTTAAATTCCATGCCTCTTTCTATAGAATTTTTTTGTCTACATTGGACATATTTTTCTTTCAATGGTAGTAGAGTTGTCAGTACCTCTTTTTTAAAGTTTTGTTTTATTTTATTTATTGCTTTTGTTTATTTAGTTTTTAATTTATTTTACACACTATGTTCCCTATAAAGTTTTAAAAGATCTTTGAGGAACATTTTAACACATTAATACATTTTTGTATTGCTGTTTTATCCTGTAATTGGGGCTGGTATATTATATTAGTGATCAAATCTTCATTAAGTCTGTGGGAGGAAGAACAGAGGAGGAAGCACTGTCAGTGCTACTGCTATCTCATCAGTATTCAAAAGCACTGGTTCAGTGCCTTGGATACAGAAATTGAGAAGGTAAACATGATAATTTACCATGTTCATCTTTTCAATAGAAAGTCTGGCTGTGTCTGACAGCCATCTTCCTACCAATACAGCTACACAATCTTGTGCAAGCTGGTTGCAGAGCATTGCAATTTTAGAACATCATAGCAGGGGTAAGTGTGGACTGCCCAGATGTATAAAGTCTATGAGCAGTCCAGAAGTAGTTAAGGTTGAGAGAAGGCGTAAATCCAGCAAACTCAACATGTAAGCTAACATGTGGATCCAGAGGAAGGCAAAAATCTCATAAGGCTGATGCTTATTGCCCCATATTAAGGGAACACTTCCTTCTTAACCCCTATCTGACCTCGGACGGGATAGTACATCCGAGGTCAGATCCCCTGCTTTGATGCAGGGCTCCGCGGTGAGCTCGCATCAAAGCAGGGACATGTCAGCTGTTTTGAACAGCTGACATGTGCCCGTAATAGGCGCGGGCAGAATCGCGATCTGCCCGCACCTATTAACTAGTGAAATACTGCTGTCAAACGCAGACAGCGGCATTTAACTACTGCATCTGGCCGGGCGGCCGGAAATGACGTAATCGCCGTCCCCCGTCACATGATCGGGGGTCGGCGATGCGTCTCCATTGTAACCATAGAGGTCCTTGAGACCTCTATGGTTACTGATGACCGGTGGCTGTGAGCGCCACCCTGTGGTCGGCACTCACACCACACCTCCATTTCTGCTACATAGCCGCGATCAGCCATTTTGGGGCTGTTATGTTCCCTGGCTCTATGTGGATTTAACCCTTGTGGTGCTCTGTGCCCTTTGACATTGCTGCATCTCCATATACCAGAATTGACGCAGGACAGGTTGTATCCACAGCTGTTATATACCATGCTATCACATTCCAATCTCAGGACCATGTATTGCATGGATGTTTCATTTTTTGGTTATTAGCAGTGGATACTGACATATTGTGGTCGAGTCCTTTGCGGCCTGTATAGGCACATTTTTGCAGGAGAGCATATGTGACTAGGTGCATCTAGGGTAGGATATTACTGTTTTCCTATTGTATTATGGGATTGTCATTTATTATGGGATATGGTGGGTATAGGGATTTGTACATTTGTTTTTAAATGTTTTTAACATGTTTTTTGAGGTGTTTAATAAAGGTGTTTTGCTTTATGGTATTACCGATTGTCTCTATATTTTGGGTTGTGCATACTATTTTTAGTCTACCCTTTCTCTTTTCGTTTGTCCTGGGCAATAATATACTACGTGGTTGGGCAATATACTACGTGGGCTGTGCAATATACTACGTGGAGATGCATATTCTAGAATACCCGATGCGTTAGAATCGGGCCACCATCTAGTTAATAATAAACCCTGTACAAGCTTAAAGGGCTTTAGGGAGAAGAAGGAACAATATGCATTTACATCCCCTACAATAATATGATAAAAACTACACTGTGTCTATCAGATAATATCCTATTTGTGCTAATTTCTCCTACAGCCTCATCAATTGATCTTTAAGGAGAAAGCATCCAGAGATTGAATAGACTATAGTCTTTCTTTGACAAGGTAATGATGAATGTTAGGAAATCTTGAGGCATTTATGAAAGATTACAATTTGCTTGATCTAGAAGATTGTACAAAGAATGAAGAACGAACAAGTGAATTCCTTGTAACATGGGTCTAGTGTTTACACTGAAAACACGATGGTGAGAGTTATGGTGAAGTGTTTGGGTGGAGCGCTCCTATGTCGCATAGTCTATCCTCCACCAGATGCAGGATAAGAAGGTTACAGGAACTGACAACTTCATCTAAAGCAGCTTGTAATAAACTGCAAGCAGTAAACAAGAGGAATCACACGGGATGTCTGAGAGCCCTCAGTTTATGAATTAGAGGGTGCGGCGCTTACAGAAAGGGGAAAGCCTAGGAAGACACTAACAATAACAAAACTGCATTTAAGTTGGAAAAGCGTAACGGAGAGTTTCATAAGAAGAAGAAAATGGAATTGCCAATTACATTGAATGCATGAATGAACTGGAAATGACTGCTGGTCTAGGAGAAAGGCAGACTGAATAGACTAAAATACACTTTAAAGTGAACCTCCAGCTTTATGTAGCTTCTGCTGAATGAAGATTCTATTATTTATATGCGGAATTATTAGCAAGCAGAAATGGGATTCATCAGAGAGCTACATCCCAACTAAAGGCACAGAAATAGAAAATACTTTGAAGCATCACTCCAGCAATTTTTTTAATTTCATCGCTGGAGTGGTGCCACTAATCTAGGGTCTCTGACCATAGTATTACACTCATTAGTTGCCATCTTCAGCTCTTCCCAGTGCGATGTTGCTCTGGACCCACGCCACCAACTTGTCACCACAACTTCTAACTCACCAGAAGTCAGACGTACTGTATATATCACAAGCTCTCTATGTAAGTTTATGAGAGCCTCATTCTGGCCTCATTCTTGCTCTTATAGACTTAGGCTCACGTAGCAAATACTGGAGCTCTCAGGCAGGTCACAAACTGCTGGAGACCAACCGGTGTAGCGCAGATTAAAGCTGAAGCCAGTGGCATGTAAGTATAATACTAGGGTTAGAGACCTTACTTTAGTGGCACAACTCCAGCGCTGCAATAGGAAGCAAAAAAGGCTGGAATTTTGATTTAAAGTGATTGCCAAGAAGGCAGTGCTGGAAATGTGGTATATCAGGCATTCTCATGACTTGTGTTCTGACCAATAGGGCTTGGCTTCAAATGCCACAGAAAATGTTTTATTCCTGTGTTTTATATGATACATCATATGGACAGATGACTTCTGATGACTTCGCTACGGCAGGAGTCATACCGCCTTTGTACTCTGCCATACAGTCTCCCTAAACATAGCTCTGATGTGTACATGAGCCCGAAACAAGACATGGAGGTAATAAACAACCATTTATTTCTTGTCCATTGCTGCATTTCTATTTAGCTTTTTTGCTCCAGACCTCAGGGAATTCTGAAATATGTACTATGGTCATCATGCTTAAAAATCTGATATCGACTTAAACTTCACCGTAGAACAATTCTCATGCAGAAACCCCACAGCGCCAGCTGTCAATGCAAATGAACCATGATATCATTATGATGTGAAATATTTCTATAGCAACAATCCAAATGGTAGAACAATTACTTCCATATTTACAGCAGAACACTTGTGTTATTGAACATACAAAGGATACCATGCTGACGAGCTGAAAGTTACTACTCAATGTAAGTCTATGAGAGCCATAACAAGGCCCTAACAGACTTACATTGAAAACTTTCTGATTCTGGCCTAAAATGGAATCTGTCACCAAGCTTTTGCTGTTGCATCTGAGAGAAGCATGTTGATTATCTAATTCCTGCTATGCAGCTATACCAGTTCTGTAAATGCTAACCCTGCTCACACCAATGATTGGCAGCTTTCTGTGTATACTATGAATCAGTGGTGGTGGCAGGATTATACAGAGCTCATGAATATGGATGACTCTTTGGCAGGAGGTTTACTAGTTCTCTAATAATAATGTTGCTGTGGAGACATACGTGGGGCTGGCTGTGGGGACATATGTGGGACTGGCTGTGGGGACTTACATGGGGATGGCTTTGGAGGCATATGTGGGGCTGGCTCTGGGGCATGCTGTGGGGACATACGAAAGGCTGACTGTGGGGATATATGAGGGGCTGACTGTGGGGAAATAAGAGGGGCTGACTGTTGGGAAATACGTGGGGCTGGCTGTGGGGGCATGTACATGGGGCTAGCTGTAGGGACGTGTATGTTGGGCTGAATGTGGGGATACAAGAGGGACTAGCTCTGGGGACATACGTGGGGCGGGCTGTGGGGACATTACAAGAGAGTCTGGCTGTGAGGACATAACAAGAGGGGCTGTGGGGGACATGATATTATATAAGAGACTGCCAGGGAACATTATACTGGGAGCTGGGGGGACATTATACCTGGGCTGTGCGAAAATCCATGTAAGATATGTGTGGGGCCTCATATTGTATAAGGGGCTGTGGGGGACATTATACTGGGGGCTGCGGAGGGCATCATACTATATAGGTGGCTGTGGGGGACATAATAATGTATAGGAGATTGTGGGTACATTATAGTGGAGGCTGTAGAGCAGCGATGAGCGAACGTGCTCTCCACTACTCGCCTGAGTATCACTGTACTTGTTGTATTCGTCGAGCACCGAGCATTTCAGGGATTATTCGGCGGGAGCTCGGGTCTCCGCCCTGCAATTTTGGCGGTCTTTAGCACCCTAATGAACATGCAGGGACTGTATGCCATGCACTGTAATGCCGCAGCCATCTTTATTGTGGTATTACAGTGATTGGCTGGCCGCACAGCGTCATCAGGTCTATAAGAGACCGGACGCAGCTCTGCTTGCCGCATTCAGTTCCAGAATCAGATAGTGTAGAAAGAGCTGCTGCTGAAATAGGGCCAGATTTGTGCTTTTATTAGTTAGTGTGGGTCTACCATTGTTCAATCCACAAATCCAGCTAAACCAACAGTGCTTTTTAGGGCTAATTAGGGGGTATATTGATTGATTGCAGTGCTAGCAGAAGCGTAGCTAAGGGTTCAGGCTAGGGGGGGGGGGACAAAACACATCTGAGTGGGCCCCCTAACCTGAGTAATGTTTGTTTACATAATTATGGTGGTTTTAAACACTCTTGTGGGCATCTCAGTGGACTACTGTGCATTCCAAATGAGCAAGATTATACAGTTAGGTCCATATATATTTGGACAGAGACAACATTTTTTCAATTTTGGTTATAGACGTTACCACAATGAATTTTAAACAAAACAATTCAGATGCAGTTGAAGTTCAGACTTTCAGCTTTCATTTGAGGGTAGCCACTAGAGTTGAGCGACCTTGACCTTTTTAGAGTCGAGCCGGGTTTCGCGAAACCCGACTATCTCAAAAGTCGAGTCGAGTGGAATCGGCCGATTATCGCGAAAAGTCGGGGATCGACCGAAACACGAAACCCAATGCAAGTCAATGGGGGAGCATAGTCGGCAGTGAGTGGAGGCCAGGAAAACACCTACACTGCCCATTTTAATGGCAAAAACATCCATTCTTGTTACAGAAGCTTGTCAATCGTAATTTAGCTTATAATAATTGAAAGGCATTGGAAATTGGGGGTCATTTGGCTAAAGTTGTGGGGGGTAGGGCTGGTTCAAGTAATTAGTGTGCCCAGTAAATCTGGGCCACGTCACGGCAGTGGAGCAGAGAGAGGTAAGTATTTCAACTTTGCAAGTGCTGTGATCCTGAGCAAGCAGGGGGGGCCCACTCGTTGGCATTGGCACTGGCACAGGGCCCCTCAAAGTACAGCGGTGTGTTTGCACGGCGGGGGCGCCTCCCACCGGCAGCAACACTTTTGCGTACTATGAGGGGCCCTGTGCCAGTGACGTCGCCAACGGGTATTCCTCCCCCCACCTGATGAAGGAACCTGCACCTTCATCTGCACCTTCCTCTTTGTCCCCGTGTAAGGTGGTATGGTATGCGGGAAGGGGGACCTGACTTTCAGCAGGGTCACAATCTTGCAGTGTAGCGTGCACGGGGAATGTTGCATTATGGGTCAATGTACCAGCAGACTCACCTATCACTGGCTGGGCAATGGGCAGGATGAGGGGGAAACAGATATGGGCCCAAAGAATAAAGTGGGCTAAATGCAGTTCAAAATTGGTAACAGGACTAACCAGGGGGCATTGTTTTGTTCAGTGGAGGACAACTGGAATGAGAGGCTGACACAGAGAGTAGGCCCAAATCAGTAAGTATTCTAAATGCAGTTCAAAATTGGCAACAGTAGTAAACCGGCGGCACAGCTTTGTTCACTGTAGGAGAACAGCAAGGAGCGGCAGACACAGATAGAAGGCCCCAACCCAACTAGTAGGCCTAATGCAGTGTTGTTTTCAACAACTACTAAACGAGAGCCAGAAGATCGAAGCAATGGAGAGGAAACCTGGGGAACACCTTGGAGTGGAAGACACCGTCTCTACACCCCAGACCCAACTTGTAGGCCGAATGCAGTGTTGTTTTCAACAACTACTAAAGGAGAGTCGGAAGATCGAAGCAATGGAGAGGAAACCTGGGGAACACCTTGGAGTGGAACACACCGTCTCTACACCCCATACCCAATTTGTAGGCCTAATGCAGTGTAGTTTTCTACAACTAACTAAACGAGAGTCGGAAGGTCGAAGCAATGTGGACGAAACCTGGGGAACACCTTGGAGTGGAACACACCGTCTCTACACCCCATACCCAATTTGTAGGCCTAATGCAGTGTAGTTTTCAACAACTACTAAACGAGAGTCGGAAGACCGAAGCAATGTAGAGGAAACCTGGGGAACACCTTGGAGTGGAGCACACCGTCTCTACACCCCATACCCAATTTGTAGGCCTAATGCAGTGAAAGTTTTCAACAACTACTAAACGAGAGTCGGAAGACCCAAGCAATGGAGAGGAAACCTGGGGAACACCTTGGAGTGGAACATACCGTCTCTACACCCCATACCCAATTTGTAGGCCTAATGCAGTGTAGTTTTCAACAACTACTAAACGATAGTCGGAAGATCGAAGCAATGGAGAGGAAACCTGGGGAACACCTTGGAGCGGCAGACACCTTTAGTAGGCCCTACCAAAGTAGTAGCCCCAATGCAGTTTTCAAATTCCTAGAGGCTGAAAACAAGACTATTGACGCTCTGCTTTTTTCAAAGGAGGACAGCTGTATTGAGTGGCGCAGACAGACACAGGTAGTAGGCCTTAAACCAAAAATGTGGCTCACTGCAGTTTAAAAAAGGGTCAGTGGAGGACAATTTCAATAGTGTACCGCAGACAGACTTTGTACGCCTACAATTAAAAAAAGGATGCTCTATGCAATTAAAAATAGGTTTCAGGGGTACACGGGCAGCAGTGGTGTGGTCAGTGGACGAGTATTGGAAGGAGGGACCGCAGACAGGCGTAGTAGCCCTAACATAACAAAATTAGGTTGTAGGCACTTTAAAATTGGTTCCAGGGGTACACGTGCAGCAGTGGTGTGGTCAGCGGAGGACAATTTGAATTAGGGACTGCAGACAGACTTTGTAGGCTGTCCCCTGTGGACCATGCATCCAACACATTAACCCAGTGCGTTGTAATGGACACATAACTTTTTGTGGACATGCCTACTGGTCCATGCGTCTCTTGTCAGGTGCACCTTTCTACTGTTTGATTGCCTGAGTGCTATGACAATGCAGACTTTTTCATGCCGGTGGAGGGCTGGGATGACTTTTCTCGCAAAAGAAATGTCGACTGGGTAGCTTGAACCGTGGTACAGCGTAGTTCATCTGGGCTTTCTAAATATAAAACAAAGAAAAAAAGTAGGCTCCATGCACTTTCAGATGGGTTCCAGGGGTACACGGCCAGCATTGGTCTGGTCAGTGGAGAACTATTGGAAGGAGGGACCGCAGACAGGCTTCGAAGGCCTAACATAATAAATTAGGGCTGTAGGCACTTTAACATTGGTTCCAGGGGTACACGGGCAGCAGTACACTGGTCAGTGGAGGCCTAGTGGAAGGAGGGACCGCAGACAGGCTTCGAAGGCCTAACATAATAAATTAGGGCTGTAGGCACTTTAACATTGGTTCCAGGGGTACACGGGCAGCAGTAGACTGGTCAGTGGAGGCCTAGTGGAAGGAGTGACCGCAGACAGGCTTCGAAGGCCTAACATAATAAATTAGGGCTGTAGGCACTTTAACATTGGTTCCAGGGGTACACGGGCAGCAGTAGACTGGTCAGTGGAGGCCTAGTGGAAGGAGGGACCGCAGACAGGCTTCGAAGGCCTAACATAATAAATTAGGGCTGTAGGCACTTTAACATTGGTTCCAGGGGTACACGGCAGCAGTAGACTGGTCAGTGGAGGCCTAGTGGAAGGAGAGACCGCAGACAGGCTTCGAAGGCCTAACATAATAAATTAGGGCTGTAGGCACTTTAACATTGGTTCCAGGGGTACACGGGCAGCAGTAGACAGGTCAGTGGAGGCCTAGTGGAAGGAGGGACCGCAGACAGGCTTCGAAGGCCTAATATAATAAATTAGGGCTGTAGGCACTTTAACATTGGTTCCAGGGGTACACGGGCAGCAGTAGACAGGTCAGTGGAGGCCTAGTGGAAGGAGGGACCGCAGACAGGCTTCGAAGGCCTAACATAATAAATTAGGGCTGTAGGCACTTTAACATTGGTTCCAGGGGTACACGGGCAGCAGTAGACAGGTCAGTGGAGGCCTAGTGGAAGGAGGGACCGCAGACAGGCTTCGAAGGCCTAACATAATAAATTAGGGCTGTAGGCACTTTAACATTGGTTCCAGGGGTACACGGGCAGCAGTAGACTGGTCAGTGGAGGCCTAGCGGAAGGAGGGACCGCAGACAGGCTTCGAAGGCCTAACATAATAAATTAGGACTGTAGGCACTTTAACATTGGTTCCAGGGGTACACGTGCAGCAGTAGACTGGTCAGTGGAAGCCTAGTGGAAGGAGGGACCGCAGACAGGCTCCGAAGGCCTAACATAATAAATTAGGGCTGTAGGCACTTTAACATTGGTTCCAGGGGTACACGGGCAGCAGTAGACTGGTCAGTGGAGGCCTAGTGGAAGTAGGGACCGCAGACAAGCTTCGAAGGCCTAACATAATAAATATAGGGCTGTCGGCACTTTAACATTGGTTCCAGGGGTACACGGGCAGCAGTAGACAGGTCAGTGGAGGCCTAGTGGAAAGAGGGACCGCAGACAGGCTTCTAAGGCCTAACATAATAAAATTGGGCTGTAGGCACTTTGAATTCTCTTGCAGGGGTACACAGGCAGTGGGCACCATTGGTGTTGTCAGCGGCGGCCGATTGTAATGAGTGTCTGCCAGTTAGTAGTCCCAAAAAATCAATACATGTTAATGTCTCGCATTACAACAAAATGAAAAACCAAAAGGGTGCAATCATTAGGTACAGGGTTGGGCTCCTCTGCGTAGTTTCAGACCTAGTAATTTGGCACAAAGTATTTACTTGGGTAAATATAGGACACTGCCCCTGACTATGTTAAGTACCATCATACATGTCAACACAATGGTATTGTCAGTGGCAGTAATTTATGGATGTCAGCGCATAGACTAAACATAGGTGTAACTGTGAGAGATAATTGTGCAAGTGGTAGAGCAATGTTTGAGCTGGGGGTGGGTGAACTCTCTTGTGGCCAGCGGTACATGCTCAGGGCCCCTCATGTTACAATAGTGTGTCTGACGTTGGGTGCGCACCACCACCGCCAGAGACACTTTATTGTACTATGAGGGACCCAGTGGCAGTGCCGTAGACCAAAAGCGGGCACACCCACCTCTTCAGACAAACAGCACTCTCACGGGTGCTTGCGCCAAGTGGCGATACCACGGCCCCGTATGGGGAGTTTGGCCATTTAGGGAGGTGTAAACATGTCGTATGCTGGACAATCAGCTGCTGCAAATTACGAGATTGGTAAAGTCATTCAGAGTAGTCCTCAGGCAATACCTTTTCATAGGAAAGCTAGGTGTCGGCCGGGCAAGGTGGGGCAAAAGAATTCGAAATCCAGTTGTGGTTCATTTTAATGAAGGTTAGATCATCAACATTTTGGGTGGCCAGACGAGTCCTTTTTTCGGTTAATATTGAACCTGCAGCACTGAATACTCTTTCTGATAGGACACTAGCTGCCGGGCAAGCAAGCACCTGCAATGCATATTCTGCCAATTCTGGCCAGGTGTCTAATTTGGATGCAAGCAAGCTCCTGCAATGCATATTCTGCCAATTCTGGCCAGGTGTCTAATTTGGATGCCCAGTAATCAAATGGGAATGACGGTTGAGGTAGAACATCGATAAGGGATGAAAAATAGTTAGTAACCATACTGGACAAATGTTGTCTCCTGTCACTTTGAATTGATGCAGCAGTACCTGTCCTGTCTGCGGTCATAGCAAAATCACTCCACAACCTGGTCAGAAAACCCCTCTGTCCAACGCCACTTCGGATTTCTGCACCTCTATCACTTCTGTTCTGCTGCCCCCTGCTGCTCGTGTGAGAACGATCACGGGCGCTGTGTGCTGGGAATGCCTGAAGCAAACAGTCAACAAGAGTTGATTGTTTGGTTGCTAATATTAGTTCCAAGTTGTCATGTGGCATAATATTTTGCAATTTGCCTTTTTAGCGAGGATCAAGGAGGCAGGCCAACCAGTAATCGTCATCGTTCATCATTTTAGTAATGCGTGTGTCCCTTTTGAGGATACATAAGGCATAATCCGCCATGTGGGCCAAAGTTCCAGTTCTCAAATCTGCGGTTGTGCTTGGTTGAGGGGCAGTTTCAGGCAAATCTACGTCACTTGTGTCCCTCAAAAAACCAGAACCCGGCCTTGCCACGCCACCAATTTCCAGTGGCCCCGGAAAAGCTTCCTCATTAAAAATATACTCATCCCCATCATCCTCCTCGTCCTCCTCCTCTTCGCCCGCTACCTCGTCCTGTACACTGCCCTGACCAGACAATGGCTGACTGTCATCAAGGCTTTCCTCTTCCTCTGCTGCAGATGCCTGATTTTTTATGTGCGTCAAACTTTGCATCAGCAGACGCATTAGGGGGATGCTCATGCTTATTATGGCGTTGTCTGCACTAACCAGCGATGTGCATTCCTCAAAACACTGAAGGACTTGACACATGTCTTGTATCTTCGACCACTGCACACCTGACAACTCCATGTCTGCCATCCTACTGCCTGCCCGTGTATGTGTATCCTCCCACAAAAACATAACAGCCCGCCTCTGTTCGCACAGTCTCTGAAGCATGTGCAGTGTTGAGTTCCACCTTGTTGCAACATCTATGATTAGGCGATGCTGGGGAAGGTTCAAAGACCGCTGATAGGTCTGCATACGGCTGGAGTGTACGGGCGAACGGCGGATATGTGAGCAAAGTCCACGCACTTTGAGGAGCAGGTCAGATAACCCCGGATAACTTTTCAGGAAGCACTGCACCACCAGGTTTAAGGTGTGAGCCAGGCAAGGAATGTGTTTCAGTTGGGAAAGGGAGATGGCAGCCATGAAATTCCTTCCGTTATCATTCACTACCTTGCCTGCCTCAAGATCTACTGTGCCCAGCCACGACTGCGTTTCTTTCTGCAAGAACTCGGACAGAACTTCCGCGGTGTGTCTGTTGTCGCCCAAACACTTCATTGCCAATACAGCCTGCTGACACTTGCCACTAGCTGTTCCATAATGGGACACCTCGTGTGCAACAGTGGCAGCTGTGGATGGAGTGGTCGTGCGACTGCGATCTGTGGACGAGCTCTCACTTCTGCAGGAGGACGAGGAGGAGGAGGAGGGGGTGCGAACGGCTACAGCCAACTGTTTCCTAGACCGTGGGCTAGGTAGAACTGTCCCGAAATTGATGTCCCCTGTGGACCCTGCATCCACCACATTCACCCAGTGTGCCGTGATGGACACGTAACGTCCCTGGCCATGCCTACTGGTCCATGCATCTGTTGTCAGGTGCACCTTTGTACTCACAGATTGCCTGAGTGCATGGACGATGCGCTATTTAACATGCTGGTGGAGGGCTGGGATGGCTTTCCTCGAAAAGAAGTGTCGACTGGGTAGCTCGTAGCATGGTACAGCGTAGTCCATCAGGGCTTTGAAAGCTTCACTTTCAACTAACCGGTAGGGCATCATCTCTAACGAGATTAGTCTAGCTATGTGGGCGTTCAAAACCTGTGTACAGGGATGCGAGGATAAGTACTTCCTTTTTCTAAACAGAGTCTCATGTAGGGTGAGCTGGACTGGAGAGCTGGAGATCATGGAACTAGCGGGTGTGCCGATGGACATGGCAGACTGAGAGACGGTTGGAGACGGTATTGTTTCCGCCTGTGCCCTAGATGCAGTGTTTCCTACTACGAAACTGGTGATTCCCTGACCCTGACTGCTTTGGCCTGGCAAAGAAACCTGCACAGATACTGCAGGTGGTGCGGAAAATGGTGGCCTTACAGTGACGGCAGGGATGTAGCGTTGGTGACTAGCTTCATTGGCCGAGGGTGCTACAACCTTAAGGGATGTTTGGTAGTTAGTCCAGGCTTGCAAATGCATGGTGCTTAAATGTCTATGCATGCAACTTGTATTCAGACTTTTCAGATTCTGACCTCTGCTTAAGGTAGTTGAACATTTTTGACAGATGACTTTGTGCGGATCAATTGGATGTTGTTTAAAAAAATGCCACACTGCACTCTTTCGAGCCTCGGATCCCTTTTCAGGCATTGCAGACTGAGCTTTAACTGGATGGCCACGCTGTCCTCCAACAGTGTTTGGCTTTGCCACGCGTTTTGTCCCATCTACGGGCCCGGCAGATGGAACCTGTTGCGATGTTGATGCCTGCTGCGGCCCCTCCTCCTCCGCTTCAGAACTACTGCAGCCTGCACCCTGTTCCCCCAATGGCTGCCAATCGGGGTCAACAACTGGGTCATCTATAACCTCCTCTTCTAGCTCGTGCGCAACTTCGTCTGTGTCACCGTGTAAGTCGGTGGTAGAGCGTTCGTGACGGGGCAACATAGTCTCATCAGGGTCTGATTCTGGATCAGTACCCTGCAAGGGCAATGTTGTGGTCTGAGTCAAAGGACCAGCATAGTAGTCTGGCTGTGGCTGTGCATCAGTGCACTCCATGTCAGATTCAACTTGTAATGGGCATGGACTGTTAACTGCTTCACTTTCTAAGCCAGGGACGGTATGTGTAAAGAGCTCCATGGAGTAACCCATTGTGTCGCCTGCTGCATCCTTCTCTGTTGTTGTTTTTGCTGAAGAGGACAAGGAAGCGACTTGTCCCTGACCGTGAACATCCACTAACGACGCGCTGCTTTTACATTTACCAGTTTCAAAAGAGGAGGCAAAAGAGCTAGAGGCTGAGTCTGCAAGGTAAGCCAAAACTTGCTCTTGCTGCTCCGGCTTTAAAAGCGGTTTTCCTACTCCCAGAAAAGGGAGCGTTCGAGGCCTTCTGTAGCCAGACGACGAACCTGGCTCCACAGCTCAAGACTTAGGTGCAATATTTTTTTTCCCACGACCACCTGATGCTCCACTAACACTACCATCATTACCAGCTGACAATGAACGCCCACGGCCACGACCTCTTCCACCAGACTTCCTCATTGTTTTAAAAACGTAACCAAAGTAACGGTATTTGTTGCTGTCAAACAACTTACACGGTGAGCTATAACTTCAGTATGATTTAGATATCCCTTTACAGGTGGGTGAGACCGCAAGGAAAATCAGGCACAATGTTACACACTCTGTTTACGGTGGCACCAAATGAGAGAGATGCAACACACGCAGGACTGTCACTCAAGCACAAATGTCAATATTGATCTCCCACTTTATTTTTTGATTTTTTCAGGGAGACTTTAGAAGCAAAATAAAAAATAAATGATTTTTTCAGGAAGAATTTAGAAACCAAATAAAAAAAATATGATTTTTTCAGGGAGAATTTAGAAACCAAATAAAAAAAAAATAGGCATTCTATGGCCCACTATTTGAGAGAGAGAGATGGCACACCCAGGAGTCAAGACTGGCACACAAGCAGAAAGGGCAATATTAATCTCCCACTGATTTTTTTTTTAATTTTTTCAGGGAGAATTTAGAAACCCAATAAAAAAATAGGCTTTCTATGGCCCACTATTTGAGAGAGAGAGATGGCACACCCAGGAGTCAAGACTGGCACACAAGCAGAAAGGGCAATATTAATCTCCCACTGATTTTTTTTTTATTTTTTCAGGGAGAATTTAGAAACCCAATAAAAAAAAAAATAGGCTTTCTATGGCCCACTATTTGAGAGAGAGATGGCACACCCAGGAGTTAGGAGTGGCACACAAGCAGAAAGGGCAATATTAATCTCCCACAGATTTTTATTTTATTTTTTCAGGGAGAATTTAGAAACCCAATAAAATAAAATAGGCTTTCTATGGCCCACTAGTTGAGAGAGAGAGAGAGAGATGGCACACCCAGGAGTCAGGAGTGGCACACAAGCAGAAAGGGCAATATTAATCTCCCACTGATTTTTTTTTATTTTTTCAGGGAGAATTTAGAAACCCAATAAAAAAAAATTAATAGGCTTTCTATGGCCCACTATTTGAGACAGAGATGGCACACCCAGGAGTCAAGACTGGCACACAAGCAGAAAGGGCAATATTAATCTCCCAACTGATTTCTTTTTATTTTTTCAGGGAGACTTTAGAAACAAAATTTAAAAAAATATTTTTTCAGGAAGAATTTAGAAACCAAATTAAAAAAATGATTTTTTCAGGGAGAATTTAGAAACCAAATAAAAAAAAATAGGCTTTCTATGGCCCACTAGTTGAGAGAGAGAGATGGCACACCCAGGAGTCAGGAGTGGCACACAAGCAGAAAGGGCAATATTAATCTCCCACTGATTTTTTTTTAATTTTTTCAGGGAGAATTTAGAAACCCAATAAAAAAAAATAGGCTTTCTATGGCCCACTATTTGAGAGAGAGAGATGGCACACCCAGGAGTCAAGACTGGCACACAAGCAGAAAGGGCAATATTAATCTCCCACTGATTTTTTTTTATTTTTTCAGGGAGACTTTAGAAACTAAATAAAAAAAATGATTTTTTCAGGAAGAATTTAGAAACCAAATAAAAAAAAATGATTTTTTTTCAGGGAGAATTTAGAAACCAAATTAAAAAAAATTAATAGGCTTTCTATGGCCCACTATTTGAGAGAGAGATGGCACACTCAGGACTGGCACAGAAGCCCAAAGGCCAATATTAATCTCCCACTGTTTTGTTTTTTTCAGGGAGAATTTATAAACCCCACACAAAAAAAACAGAAAAATGAAAAGGCTTTCTATGGCCCACTATGTGAGAGAGATGGCACACACAGGGATGGCACTCTAGCAGAAATGCCAATCTTAATCTCCCACAACTTATTTTTTAGGGAGAATAAAAAAAAACAAAAAAAAAACAGGGACTGTCCTACAATTACTATCTCCCTGCAGTAATCTCAGCCAGGTATGGCAGGCAGCAATAAGGAGTGGACTGATGCACAAATTAAATAAAAAGTGTGGACAAACAAACAAGATAGCTGTGCAGAAAGGAAGGAACAACAGGATTTGTGCTTTGAAAAAAGCAGTTGGTTTGCACAGCGGCGTACACACAGCAATGCAGCTATCAGGGAGCCTTCTAGGGCAGCCCAATGAGCTACAGCGCTGAGGAAAAAAAATGTAGCTTCCACTGTCCCTGCAAATAAAAGGTGGTGTTGGACAGTGGACATTGCTACAGCACAAGCGGTTTGGTGGTTAATGGACCCTGCCTAACGCTATCCCTGCTTCTGACGAAGCGGCAGCAACCTCTCCCTAGGCTCAGATCAGCAGCAGTAAGATGGAGGTCGGCGGGAACGCCCCTTTATAGCCCCTGTGACGCCGCAGACAGCAAACCAATCACTGCAATGCCCTTCTCTAAGATGGTGGGGACCAGGACCTATGTCATCACACTGCCCACACTCTGCGTCCACCTTCATTGGCTGAGAAATGGCGCTTTTCGCGTCATTGAAACGCAACTTTGGCGCGAAAGTCGCGTACCGCATGGCCGACCCCACACAGGGGGTCGGGTTGGGTTTCATGAAACCCGACTTTGCCAAAAGTCGGTGAATTTTGAAAATGAAAGATCCGTTTCGCTCAACCCTAGTAGCCACACTAAAATTAGATGAAGGGTTTAGGAGTTTCAGCTCCTTAACATGTGCCACTCATTACAGTTGTCCTGCACTGAACAAAGCAATGCCGCCCGTTTAGCCCTGTTACCAATTTTGAACTGCATTTAGCCTACTTTATTATTTGAGCCTACTAACTGTGTCTGCCACTCATTACAGTTGTCCTCCACTGAACATAGCAATGCCGCCTGTTTAGTCCTGTTATCAATTTTGAACTACATTAAGTCTACTTTATTATTTGGGCCTTCTAACTGTGTCTGCCACTCATTACAGTTGTCCTCCACTGAACAAAGCAATGCCGCCTGTTTAGTCCTGTTACCAATTTTGCACTGCATTTAGCCTACTATATTATTTGAGCCTATATCTGTGTTTCCTCCTCATCCTGCCCATTGCCCAGCCACTGCTAGATGAGTCTGCTGGTACATTGACCCAGACCACTACATTCCCCTTGCACTCTACACAGCCAGAATCTGACCCTGCTGAAAGTCAGGTTCCCCCTCCCGCATACTATACCACCTTACACGGGGACAAAGATTGGTAACAGGACTAAACAGGTGGCATAGCTAGGTACAAGGGTGGGCTCCTCTGCTGAGTAGCAGACAGTGGTAGTAGGTGCAAAGTATTAACTGGTCTAAATGGATGCCAGGGCCCCTGTATATTTTAACAATCTATCATTTCAACAAATTTGTATTGGCAGTGCCATTGAAGGATTTAACAGACACAGTGGTGGAGCAGGGAGAGGTAAGTATTGCAAGTGGTAGAGCACTGTTCGAGCTGGGAGGAATATTCTCTCGTTGGCGGCAGTACTGGCACAGGGCCCCTCATATTACGATGGTGTCTCTGACGTTGGTTGTGCACCACCACCGTCAGAGACACTTCATTGTACTATGAGGGACCCTGTGCCAGTGCCGTCGCCCAAGAGTGGGCACACTCACCTGTCCAGGCAAACAGCACTTGCACAGGTGCTTGCGCCAGGTGGTGACCACGGCCCTGTGGGGGGAGTCAGCCCATTTAGGGAGGTATATAAATGGCCTATGGTGGACATTCATTAGCTGCAAATGGAGGAATTGGAGAAGTCAGTAAGAGGAGGCCAAAAGCGAGACATTTTTCCGGCAAGCTACATGTCAGCAGGGGAAGGTGGGGCAAAATAATTTGAAATCCATGATTGGTTCATTTTAATGAAGGTTAGATCATCAACATTCTGGGTAGCCAGAAGTGTCCTTTTTTCGGTCAGTATTGAACCAGCAGCACTGAAGACTCTTTCTGATAGCACACTAGCAGCAGGGCAAGCGAGCTCCTGTAATGCATATTCTGCCAATTTAGGCCAGGTGTCCCAGATAAGGGAGCCTTCGAGGCCTTGTGTAGCCAGACGATGACGCTCGCTCAACACCTCCAGCCTTAGGTGCTATTTTGCTTTTGCCACTACCACCAGATGCACCACCACCACCATCAGTACCAGCTGGAAACCACCGCTCACGGGCTCTTCCACCAGACTTCCTCATTTTTTGGAAAATCTAACCAAAATAACAACCGTTATATGGTACTGTAAAACAAGGTAGAAGGTGTATATAAACTTTTTGAGAATTTAAATCTCCCTTTTTTTTTGGGAGACTGAACCAAAACTCAGGCCCAGTGTATACAACAACGCAATCTAAGTGGCAGAAAGTGGCTGGCTGACATACGACAAACTAAGAGGACTGAAGTATATCCACTTTGTCAGAATTTGAATCTCACTTTTCTTTGGGGAGACCGAACCAAAACGCAGGCCTTGTGCATAAAACAACACAATGTAATTGGCAGAAAGTGGCTGGCTGATATACGACAAACTAACAGGACTGAAGTATATCCACTTTGTGAGAATTTGAATCTCCCTTTTTTTTCGGGAGACTGAACCAAAACTCAGGCCCAGTGTATATAACAACGCAATCTAAGTGGCAGAAAGTGGCTGGCTGACATATGACAAGCTAACAGGACTGAAGTATATCCACTTTGTGAGAATTAGAATGTCCCTTTTTTTTGGGACACTGAACCAAAACTCAGGCCTAGTGTATATAACAATGCAATCTAAGTGGCAGAAAGTGGCTGGCTGATATACGACAAACTAACAGGACTGAAGTATATCCACTTTGTGAGAATTTGAATCTCACTTTTTTGGGGGGACTCTGAACCAAAACTCAGGCCCAGTGTATAAAACAACACAATGTAAGTGGCAGAAAGTCGCTGGAAGATATATGAAAAAATACAAGGACTGTAGTACAATTTCAATCTCCCTACAATGATCTCAGGAAAAGTATGGCAGGAGTAAAAAGGACTGCTGCACACAAATAAACAAGATAACTGTGCAGAAAGGAGCAACAGGATTTTTGCTTTTAAAAAAGCAGTTGGTTTGCACAGCGGGGTGCAAACAGCAATGCAGCTATCAGGGAGCCTTATAAGGCAGCCTAATAAGCTACAGAGCTGATGCACAAAAATATAGCCTTCACTGTTCCTGCAAATAAATTGGACAGTGGAAATCGCTACAGCACAAGCAGTTTCGGGGCTTAATCTTCCCTCCCTAACTATATCCCTTCTTCTGATGAAGCTGCAGCAACCTCTCCCTATGGTAAGATCGCGGCCGGCGTGCACGCCCCTTTATAGCCCCTGTGACGCCGCAGAAAGCAAGCCAATCACTGTCATGCCCTTCTCTAAGATGGTGGGGACCGAGACCTATGTCATCATGCTGCCCACACTCTGCGTCCTCCTTCATTGGCTGAAAAATGGTGCTGAAAGCGTTATACGAAACACGACTTTTGCACACAGATCGCCGACCTCATAGCCGATCCCACACTAGGATCGGGTCGGGTTTCATGAAACCCGACTTTAGCGAAAGTTGGCGATTTTTGAATTTGTCCGATCCGTTTCGCTCAACCCTACTCACAAGTGTGTTTTAATAAGTTTTAAACGGCTGAAGCTTCTCTTCGCTTTTGCACTAGAGACAGGAATAGTCAGATAAATTCAATAAAGTGTACTTAAATTTGGAAAAGCTGATGCATGTCATTTGCAATTAGAAATGGTAAAATTTTGTCCGTGGTGTCAACCTTCTTTATTGACAGCTCACTGTGCATATTCCAGAAAGTGAGGAACTCGTCTAAGACTTCCTTGGGTTCTGTAGACACATCATCTGAGTAGAAATGTGCAAGTGCAATCACTCTGTCAGCAACATCAGGGTCTTGAAAGTGTTTGTTACCGAATGTACTGAATAATTTGGCAATTTCTCTCAAATCCGAAAGTGCTCAGACTGGCTCCAAAATACATCTAGTATAAAATAAAATACTTCAGTTTTGAAGCAAGCTCGGCTATTCTCAATTGGCTCATCTTCAGCTGTTTCATCAAAAAATTGTTTCCTCTTACAAACTTGTCTTTCTTCATATATGGTAGTGTGATTGCACGTAGTAGCCAAGTCATTGGCTGTGTTTTCTAGGGTTTCAAAAGCCTCATCTGATCGCATCTCTCTGATTTGTGACATGCATGCGTCAATTAAATGTACAGTTGCATTGACGTCCAATGACTCTTTTTGTAGGTAGTTTGAGAGGATATAAGTTTTCTTTAAGAGTATATTCCAAAAAACTAGCATTAGTTTGAATTCATAAGTGCTAATTTTTGCTAGCAGACCATCTGCTTCAGCAGCAATTTTTGGGCTGGTGCCATTATCTATCTTGATGCGTCTCAGAGCCTCAGAGCGGGCAGGCTTTGGATTACTGCATCAGTTGCCTGTTTCCTGGAAGCCCATCTTGTATCCAACAGCCTCTTCTGTGTTGCTGCTTATACTCACCTGCTCCTGGCACGGTGTCCCTGGTTCTCCGGGATGGCAGCTTCTTCCTGTAGTGAGCGGTCACATGGTACCACTCATTACAGTAATGAATATGCGGCTCCACCCCTATGGGTGCCGGCTGCCGGCGCCGGGAAACCAGGGACCGCGCCAGGAGCAGGTGAGTATGCTTAGACAGCTGCCACTCCCCCTCCCCTGCCGACCCCTGGGTATGACTCACGTAAAAGCTGAGAGGGGCAATTTCAGCCTAAAAAAACGGGCTGAAATTCTCGGCTTATACTCGAGTATATGCGGTAAATGGTTTGTTTTAGGAGAGTAAATTAACCATTGTCGTTCAACCATGCATAATTTTCCCACTTTGTGACTGTACCACGAAGGACTGAATCTTCTTTTCTCTGCGTCATAGGGAAAATTGTCATAGTGGTCATTAAAGCCTGGCAGACATAGGCCATGTTCCAGAAGAACTCTAATTATATCAGTAGTAAGAGTTGATTTTGGAACAGAAAAGGATCAGTAGGGTAAGGCTCTTCGATACTTAATTTAAAAATGCTATCAGAGCCAGTAGTGGTCATACTAGGTCCCGGATTTGTGTCAAGCTCCTGAGTGTGGCTGGTGGGACTGGTAGGAGAGCCTAAGCTTACAATAGGATCACAAGTTTCAGATCCCTCATCATCACTGCTCCTACAATCATGATCTTCATGGCCTTTCCATGGGTCTGTTGTGGAAAACTGGGTGTTGGTTGGGTAATTGCTAAGTGCACCGCTAGCAGCGTTTTCTTGGTTAGTCAGCGCCAAGCTGCTGCTAGGTTGAATTTGATCCACAACATCATTGTAACAACCCTGCTGGCATCACTGCATGGCCTCCCATCCCCCACCTGCATTACACTCAAACTCACTTACTTCTCTGGGCCTTGTGGTGACTTCTCTATGCTGCCAGCTCCATGCTGTGTGCCTCATGTCTGCTGTTTTCTCTGTGCATGCTCTGTTTGTGTGCATAGGGGGGCAGCGCCAGCAACTCCTGTTTCTTATAGAGACTGTGTGCACCTTGCTAAGGTGTCCCTGGCCAATCGCCATGAGGCTCCCTGTATTTAAGACATCCCCACCCATTGGTGGTGGCCTGTGCAACTTACTCCTTCAGTCAGTTCTTAGCTGCTGAAGTGCCAGGCCAAGTCTCTGTAACTCTTGTGTTCTGCCACCCAGGGGGGCATTGTACCATGTCCTGTGTAGCCACCCAGTGGGGCTTAGTACCCTGGCCTATGTCCTTGTGTGTAGCCACCCAGCGGGGCTTTGTAACCTGGCCTATGTCCGCAACCAAGAGGGGCGTCGTACCCAGGCTTGTGTCCATGTCTTTGTGCCTTGTCTCGTTCCTGACTCTGTCTTAGGGTACCGTCTCATAGTGGCACTTTTGTCGCTACGACGGTACGATCCGTGGCGTTCCAGCGATATCCATACGATATCGCTGTGTCTGACACGCAGCAGCGATCAGGGACCCTGCTGAGAATCGTACGTCGTAGCTAGTGTTGAGCGATACCTTCCGATATCGGAAAGTATCGGTATCGGTTTGGATCGGCCGATATTCAAAAAATATCGGATATCGCCGATACCGATACCCGATCCCAATGCAAGTCAATGGGACCAAAATATCGGAATTAAAATAAACCCTTTCTTTCCTTGTAGGTTCATTCTACATGAAGGAAAACAACTAAGAATAATGTAGGATGTATGGGGGAGGTGGCGGAAACATTAAAGGCAATGAGGATTAGTCCAATCAAATAGAATAGCATGATTTTTTTTTTTTTAAAGACGTTCGGATTGAAAAAGATATTGACTATGTAAATTTTTTTTTATTTTGTCAGATATTGATGTTTCACTATTCCACGACCTTCCCCTTCTTTTTTTTCCTTTTCGCACACTTTCATCTTCATCATCATCAGCATCTTTGACATCAACTTCTTCACCTTATTCATCTTCTTCTTCATCTTCTACCTATTTTTTTTTTTTATTACATTCTTCATATTCATTTTCTTCAACTATTATTATTCTTCCTATTCTACATATTCTTTTTATTCCACTGTTATTATTCTTCCTATTCTACTTCTTCATCATATTCTCATTTGTGACAGGCATTCCCGTAGTTGTTATCTATAAAAGTTGGAAGATTACACCTTCCGTTCTGCCAGTCACAAAAGTTACATTTGTCCGCGTTCAGTTTGGCCTGCAGCATCAGGCTTTATCCAGGGGCACCACGAGGAGGAACGGACTCACCCCCATACACTGCTTAGTCTTCTTCTGCATATAATTTAGATAATATCTTTTGCTCTGATATTAAGTGTTATGCTTAATGTTCTTCTGCTCTTTGTTCTGCAGCCTCTTGTTCTTCTGCTTCTCGGTCTTCCATGTCGTCGTCTCCAGGGTCGTCGTCTTCAGTGTCGTCATCTCCGCCGTCGTCGTCTCCGCCGTCGTCGTCTCCGTCGTCGTCTCCGTCGTCGTCTCCGCCGTCGTCATCGGGGTGGTCTTCCGGGTCGTCGTCGTCGGGGTGGTCTTCCGGGTCATCGACTTTAGGGTCTTCAACTTGGAAATGTAGCAGAAGGTACAAGAAGGCTGAGAAAATGCCAAGAACCAGCTGATGGAACTGGAACTCGGATGGCTACCCGAAGGTTCAAGAGCCTATGGAACTACCGAGGACCAGCTGATGTTACTGGAACCCGGTTACTAAGCAGGAGGTACCCGTGCTAAAAAGCACTACCAAGGACCGCCTGACGTTGGCGGAACTCGGATACCCAGAAGGAGGCACCTAAGCCAAAGGCTCTGCCCGGAACCAGCTGACGTTACTGGAACCAGGATGGGGAGCAGAAGGTACAAGAGCAAAAGACACTGCCGAGAACCAGCTGACGGTACTGGAACCCGGATGGGTAGCCGAAGGTCCAAGAGCCAATGGAACTACCGAGGACCAGCTGACGTTACTGGAACCCGGTTACTAAGCAGGAGGTACCCGTGCCTGAAAGCACTACCAAGGACCACCTGACGTTGGTGGAACTTGGATACCCAGAAGGAGGCACATAAGCCAAAGGCTCTGCCCGGAACCAGCTGACGTTACTGGAATCAGGATGGGGAGCAGAAGGTACAAGAGCAAAAGACACTGCCTAGAACCAGCTGACGGTGCTGGAACCAGGTGGTGGACCCGAAGGCCCACAGGAGAGGAGAGAACAGCTAGGCCGCGAGGCAGCCGCAGTTACCGAACCCCAACAGTCCTACAGGGGGAGCTGGGCCTACTGGCACTACAGAACCAGCCTTGACTACCAGTTCACGCAGCCCACATAGGAAGCTCCTAAACTGGAGGCACCCTGGAGTTGGCTAACTCGACCGCACCACGACGGGGCAAGCATAGGCGTCTCAGTGAAGTTGACACAACCCGGAAACAGCTGACGGTGCTGAAACCAGGCTTGGCACGAGGGAGTACCTGTGACAAGAACACTGCCGAGAACCAGCTGGCGGTGCTGGAACCCGGATGCGTTGCCCCAGTGTGCAAGAGCCAATGGCACGACCGAGGACCAGCTGACGGTGCTGGAACCCGGTTACTAAGCTGTAGGTGCCCGCGCTTAAAAGCACTACCAAGGACCGCCTGGCGTTGGCGGAACTCGGTTACCCAGGAGGAGGCACCTAAGCCAAAGGCTCGGCCCGGAACCAGCTGACGGTGCTGGAACCAGGTGGTGGACCCGAAGGTCCACAGGAGAGGAGAGAACAGCTAGGCCGCGAGGCAGCCGCAGTTACCGAACCCCAACAGTCCTACAGGGGGAGCTGGGCCTACTGGCACTACAGAACCAGCCTTGACTACCAGTTCACGCAGCCCACATAGGAAGCTCCTAAACTGGAGGCACCCTGGAGTTGGCTAACTCGACCGCACCACGACGGGGCAAGCATAGGCGTCTCAGTGAAGTTGACACAACCCGGAAACAGCTGACGGTGCTGAAACCAGGCTTGGCACGAGGGAGTACCTGTGACAAGAACACTGCCGAGAACCAGCTGGCGGTGCTGGAACCCGGATGCGTTGCCCCAGTGTGCAAGAGCCAATGGCACGACCGAGGACCAGCTGACGGTGCTGGAACCCGGTTACTAAGCTGTAGGTGCCCGCGCTTAAAAGCACTACCAAGGACCGCCTTGCGTTGGCGGAACTCGGATACCCAGGAGGAGGCACCTAAGCCAAAGGCTCGGCCCGGAACCAGCTGACGGTGCTGGAACCAGGTGGTGGACCCGAAGGTCCACAGGAGAGGAGAGAACAGCTAGGCCGCGAGGCAGCCGCAGTTACCGAACCCCAACAGTCCTACAGGGGGAGCTGGGCCTACTGGCACTACAGAACCAGCCTTGACTACCAGTTCACGCAGCCCACATAGGAAGCTCCTAAACTGGAGGCACCCTAGAGTTGGCTAACTCGACCGCACCACGACGGGGCAAGCATAGGCGTCTCAGTGAAGTTGACACAACCCGGAAACAGCTGACGGTGCTGAAACCAGGCTTGGCACGAGGGAGTACCTGTGACAAGAACACTGCCGAGAACCAGCTGGCGGTGCTGGAACCCGGATGCGTTGCCCCAGTGTGCAAGAGCCAATGGCACGACCGAGGACCAGCTGACGGTGCTGGAACCCGGTTACTAAGCTGTAGGTGCCCGCGCTTAAAAGCACTACCAAGGACCGCCTGGCGTTGGCGGAACTCGGATACCCAGGAGGAGGCACCTAAGCCAAAGGCTCGGCCCGGAACCAGCTGACGGTGCTGGAACCAGGTGGTGGACCCGAAGGTCCACAGGAGAGGAGAGAATAGCTAGGCCGCGAGGCAGCCGCAGTTACCGAACCCCAACAGTCCTACAGGGGGAGCTGGGCCTACTGGCACTACAGAACCAGCCTTGACTACCAGTTCACGCAGCCCACATAGGAAGCTCCTAAACTGGAGGCACCCTGGAGTTGGCTAACTCGACCGCACCACGACGGGGCAAGCATAGGCGTCTCAGTGAAGTTGACACAACCCGGAAACAGCTGACGGTGCTGAAACCAGGCTTGGCACGAGGGAGTACCTGTGACAAGAACACTGCCGAGAACCAGCTGGCGGTGCTGGAACCCAGATGCGTTGCCTTGCCTATTAAAGATTGTCTTCCTAGAGCCCCAACTAGCGGTGTTGGAGCAAAGGGTAAGCAGGGGGAGATGAGTGTAGGCCGAAGCCTGCACTGGAGGCAGCTTTGTGTCTGCGTTGCGTTTGCAGGACACTTTGCCGGCTACACACTGGGGGAACAGCTGGCGTTGCTGAACCCCACTAACACAATGGCGTGTGTTTTTCTCTGTGCAGCTAGCACTTGCGGGCAAAAACTAGCGATGTTAGAGCCCGTGTTGAAGCAGGAGGAGGAGGAGAGGAGCAGAGTGTAGGCCGAAGCCTAGTTGAACCAATTTCAAAGGAAACCTTTAACCCCCCCCTCAGGTGTTACAAAGTACAAGAGACACACCTTGTGCAGTATTAATGCTGCACAAGTGAAAGGTTGCTCTATTAATTTGTCTACTTGCACACGCTGAATAAAAGACATACACAATTTACCCCATTCTACAGTCAAACTGTAGTGGATGCGTGACTTGGTTTTTTGATGAGACGCAGCACAGGTGTCCAAAATAACGCCTTGGTGCTTGGCGCAGCTTCCTGAGCGTTGTTGTTTGCTGTACAGGAGTCTGCGCTCTTGTGTTATCCCTTGGCAATGCCCTGTTAGCGCTGCCCATCTTATGACATCATTTCATGTTGGCCGGTGCGGTTAACGATGGCCATAAATCCCAGACCCACAGTGTCTTTTCATAAAGCCACACTGCGGTGCTGGGATTCGTGGCCTTGAGCAGTAAATATTTTGGCCGCTCACACACGTCCTTACACCTGCTTCAGACTGGGCGGCCTCTGCTGATCCCTTCTCGCATGCCGCGGCCATGAGGCTGCACAGTCTGAAGAAGGCGGAAGGAGATGAGTTAAGACAGGCGAAGATATGCACTGCTCGTGCCCATCAATCACACCCTCGCAGTCAAAATAATTAAGACAACGAGGAGCATTTTATTCAGGCAGGGCGGACGAACAGGCGCAAGTAGCCAACCAATGATGTCAGAAGACGGGAAGCGCTACCAAGGGGGGTGCTGCGTATCATTAGAAAGGAAAGTCACACCTCAGGGACAGTGGAATGGTCTCAAAGAGACACATTTTGTACGTGTTGAGTTCCACGTGGGCAAGGAGAAAACATCAGCCACCTTGTACAAATGCAGCAGTACTGCTGTACAAGGTGGCTGTTATACATAGAAACACCTGGGGGTGGGGGCCAGGCTCCCTTCAATTTCAGTTCATGTGCCTGCGTGGCGTTTGCAGGTCACGTTGCAAGCTGCACAGCAGGGGAACAGCTGGCGTTGCTGAACCCCACTAACACATTGGCTGGTGTTTTTCTCTGTGCAGATCGCATGTCCGGGCAAAAACTGGCGGTGTTTGAGCCCAGGGTCAGCAGGAGGAGGAGAGGAGCAAAGTGTAGGCCGAAGCCTGCACTGGTGGCAGCTTTTGGTCGGTTGTGCCAGCGTGGCTTGTGCTGGACACGATGCCGGCTACACAGCGGGGGAACAGCTGGCGGTGCTGAACCCCACTAACACATTGGCTGGTGTTTTTCTCTGTGCAGCTAGCATTTCCGGGCAAAAACTAGCGGTGTTTGAGCCCAGGGTCAGCAGGAGGAGGAGAGGAGCAAAGTGTAGGCCGAAGCCTGCACTGGTGGCAGCTTTTGGTCGGTTGTGCCAGCGTGGCTTGTGCTGGACACGATGCCGGCTACACAGCGGGGGAACAGCTGGCGGTGCTGAACCCCACTAACACATTGGCTGGTGTTTTTCTCTGTGCAGCTAGCATTTCCGGGCAAAAACTAGCGGTGTTTGAGCCCAGGGTCAGCAGGAGGAGGAGAGGAGCAAAGTGTAGGCCGAAGCCTGCACTGGTGGCAGCTTTTGGTAGGTTGTGCCAGCGTGGCTTGTGCTGGACACGATGCCGACTACACAGCGGGGGAACAGCTGGCGGTGCTGAACCCCACTAACACATTGGCTGGTGTTTTTCTCTGTGCAGCTAGCATTTCCGGGCAAAAACTAGCGTTGTTAGAGCCCAGGGTCAGCAGGAGGAGGAGAGGAGCAGAGTGTAGGCCGAAGCCTAGTTGAACCAATTTCAAAGGTTACCTTTAACCCCCCCTCAGGTGTTACAAAGTACAAGAGCCACTCCTTCTGCAGCATTAATGCTGCACAAGTAAAAGGTTGCTCTATTAATTTGTCTACTTGCACAAGCTGAATGCAACACGTACACTATTTAGCCCATTATACTGTTAAACAGTAGTGGAGGCGTGACTTGTCTTTTTAAATAAAAGCAGCACAGGTGTCGAAAACAACACCTTTTTGCATGGGCGCAGCTTCCTGAGCGTTGTTAGTTGCTGTACAGGAGTCTGCGCTCTTGTGATCCTTTGGCCATGCGCTGTGAGCGCTTCCTGTCTTATGACCTCATTTCATGTTGGCCGTTGCGGTTAGCGATGGACATGAATCCCAGACCCACAGTGTGTTTTTAAAAAATCACACTGCGGTGCTGGGATTCGTGCCCTGGTGCACTAAATATGTTTGCCGCTCACACATGTCCTTACACCTGCTTCAGACTGGGCGGCCTCATCTGATCCCTTATCGCATGCCGCGGCCATGAGGACACCCAGTCTGAAGAAGGCGGAAGGAGGTGACTTAAAACAGGCGAACATATGCACTGCACATGCCCATCAATAACACCCTCGCATCCAAAATATGAGACAACGAGGGGCGTTGTGTCGGGCAGGGCGGACGCACAGGCACAGGCAGCCAACCAATGATGTCAGAAGACGGGCAGCGCTAACAATGGGGGTGCTGCGTGTCATTAAAAAGGAAAGTCACACCTCAGTGACATTAGCATTGGTCTCTAATGAGACACATTTTGTACGTGTTGAGTTCCACGTGGGCAAGGAGAAAACATCAGCCACCTTGTACAAATGCAGCAGTACTGCTGTACAAGGTGGCTGTTATACATAGAAACACCTGGGGGTGGGGGGCAGGCTCCCTTCAATTTCAGTTCATGTGCCTGCGTGGCGTTTGCAGGTCACGTTGCAAGCTACACAGCAGGGGAACAGCTGGCGTTGCTGAACCCCACTGACACATTGACTGGTGTTTTTCTCTGTGCAGATTGCATGTCCGGGCAAAAACTAGCGGTGTTAGAGCCCAGGGTCAGCAGGAGGAGGAGGAGAGGAGCAAAGTGTAGGCCGAAGCCTGCACTGGTGGCAGCTTTTGGTCGGTTGTGCCAGCGTGGCTTGTGCTGGACACGATGCCGGCTACACAGCGGGGGAACAGCTGGCGGTGCTGAACCCCACTAACACATTGGCTGGTGTTTTTCTCTGTGCAGCTAGCATTTCCGGGCAAAAACTAGCGGTGTTTGAGCCCAGGGTCAGCAGGAGGAGTAGAGGAGCAGAGTGTAGGCCGAAGCCTAGTTGAACCAATTTCAAAGGTTACCTTTAACCCCCCCCTCAGGTGTTGCAAGGTACAAGAGCCACACCTTGAACAGCATTAATGATGCACAAGTCAAAGGTTGCTCTATTTAATTTTGCTCCTTGCACACGCTGAATTAAACACGTACACTATTTAGCCCATTATACTGTCAAACAGTAGTGGAGGCGTGACTACTAGTCTTTTTAAGGTGACGCAGCACAGGTGTACAAATTTACACCTAGGTGCTGTGCGCAGATTCCTTACCGTTGTTATTTGCAGTACAGGAAACTGCGCTCTTGTGTTATCCCTTGGCAATACCCTGTTAGTGCAGGCCGTCTCATGACCTCATTTCATGTTGGCCGGTGCGGTTAACGATGGCCATAAATCCCAGACCCACAGTGGCTTTTCCTAAAGTCACACTGCGGTGCTGGGATTCGTGGCCTTGTGCAGTAAATATGTTCGCCGCTCACACATGTCCTTACACCTGCTTCAGACTGGGCGGCCTCAGCTGATCCCTTATCGCATGCCGCGGCCATGAGGCCACACAGTCAGAAGAAGGCGGAAGGAGGGGAGTGAAGACAGGGGAACATATGCACTGCTCGTGCCCATCAATCACACCCTCGCAGTCAAAATATATGAGACAACGGGGGGCGTTGTGTCGGGCAGGGGGGACGCACAGGCACAGCCAGCCAACCAATGATGTCAGGAGACGGGCAGCGCTAACAATGGGGGTGCTGCGTGTCATTAAAAAGGAAAGTCACACCTCAGGGACATTGTAATGGTCTGTAATGAGACACATTTTGTACTTGTTGAGTTCCACGTGTGCAAGGAGAAAAAGTCAGCCACCTTGTACAAATGCAGCAGTACTGCTGTACAAGGTGGCTGTTATACATAGAAACACCTGGGGGGGTGGGGGGCAGGCTCCCTTCAATTTCAGTTCATGTGCCTGCGTGGCGTTTGCAGGACACGTTGCCAGCTACACAGCAGGGGAACAGCTGGCGGTGCTGAACCCCACTAACACATTGGCTGGTGTTTTTCTCTGTGCAGCTAGCATGTCCGGGCAGAAACTGGCGTTGTTTGAGCCCAGGGTCAGCAGGAGGAGGAGAGGAGCAAGTGTAGGCCGAAGCCTGCACTGGTGGCAGCTTTTGGTCAGTTGTGCCAGCGTGGCTTGTGCTGGACACGATGCCGACTACACAGCAGAGGAACAGCTGGCGGTGCTGAACCCCACTAACACATTGGCTGGTGTTTTTCTCTGTGCAGCTAGCATGTCCGGGCAGAAACTGGCGTTGTTTGAGCCCAGGGTCAGCAGGAGGAGGAGAGGAGCAAAGTGTAGGCCGAAGCCTGCACTGGTGGCAGCTTTTGTTCTGTTGTGCCAGCGTGGCTTGTGCTGGACACGTTGCCGACTACACAGCAGGGGAACAGCTGGCGTTGCTGAACCCCACTAACACATTGGCTGGTGTTTTTCTCTGTGCAGCTAGCAGTTCCGGGCAAAAACTAGCGGTGTTTGAGCCCAGGGTCAGCAGGAGGAGTAGAGGAGCAGAGTGTAGGCCGAAGCCTAGTTGAACCAATTTCAAAGGTTACCTTTAACCCCCCCCTCAGGTGTTGCAAGGTACAAGAGCCACACCTTGAACAGCATTAATGATGCACAAGTCAAAGGTTGCTCTATTTAATTTTGCTCCTTGCACACGCTGAATTAAACACGTACACTATTTAGCCCATTATACTGTCAAACAGTAGTGGAGGCGTGACTACTAGTCTTTTTAAGGAGACACAGCACAGGTGTACAAATTTACACCTAGGTGCTGTGCGCAGATTCCTTACCGTTGTTATTTGCAGTACAGGAAACTGCGCTCTTGTGTTATCCCTTGGCAATACCCTGTTAGTGCAGGCCGTCTCATGACCTCATTTCATGTTGGCCGGTGCGGTTAACGATGGCCATAAATCCCAGACCCACAGTGGCTTTTCCTAAAGTCACACTGCGGTGCTGGGATTCGTGGCCTTGTGCAGTAAATATGTTCGCCGCTCACACATGTCCTTACACCTGCTTCAGACTGGGCGGCCTCAGCTGATCCCTTATCGCATGCCGCGGCCATGAGGCCGCACAGTCAGAAGAAGGCGGAAGGAGGGGAGTGAAGACAGGGGAACATATGCACTGCTCGTGCCCATCAATCACACCCTCGCAGTCAAAATATATGAGACAACGGGGGGCGTTGTGTCGGGCAGGGGGGATGCACAGGCACAGCCAGCCAACCAATGATGTCAGGAGACGGGCAGCGCTAACAATGGGGGTGCTGCGTGTCATTAAAAAGGAAAGTCACACCTCAGGGACATTGTAATGGTCTGTAATGAGACACATTTTGTACTTGTTGAGTTCCACGTGTGCAAGGAGAAAAAGTCAGCCACCTTGTACAAATGCAGCAGTACTGCTGTACAAGGTGGCTGTTATACATAGAAACACCTGGGGGGGTGGGGGGCAGGCTCCCTTCAATTTCAGTTCATGTGCCTGCGTGGCGTTTGCAGGACACGTTGCCAGCTACACAGCAGGGGAACAGCTGGCGGTGCTGAACCCCACTAACACATTGGCTGGTGTTTTTCTCTGTGCAGCTAGCATGTCCGGGCAGAAACTGGCATTGTTTGAGCCCAGGGTCAGCAGGAGGAGGAGAGGAGCAAAGTGTAGGCCGAAGCCTGCACTGGTGGCAGCTTTTGGTCAGTTGTGCCAGCGTGGCTTGTGCTGGACACGATGCCGACTACACAGCAGAGGAACAGCTGGCGGTGCTGAACCCCACTAACACATTGGCTGGTGTTTTTCTCTGTGCAGCTAGCATGTCCGGGCAGTAACTGGCGTTGTTTGAGCCCAGGGTCAGCAGGAGGAGGAGAGGAGCAAAGTGTAGGCCGAAGCCTGCACTGGTGGCAGCTTTTGTTCTGTTGTGCCAGCGTGGTTTGTGCTGGACACGTTGCCGACTACACAGCAGGGGAACAGCTGGCGTTGCTGAACCCCACTAACACATTGGCTGGTGTATTTCTCTGTGCAGCTAGCAGTTCCGGGCAAAAACTAGCGGTGTTTGAGCCCAGGGTCAGCAGGAGGAGTAGAGGAGCAGAGTGTAGGCCGAAGCCTAGTTGAACCAATTTCAAAGGTTACCTTTAACCCCCCCCCAGGTGTTGCAAGGTACAAGAGCCACACCTTGAACAGCATTAATGATGCACAAGTCAAAGGTTGCTCTATTTAATTTTGCTCCTTGCACACGCTGAATTAAACACGTACACTATTTAGCCCATTATACTGTCAAACAGTAGTGGAGGCGTGACTACTAGTCTTTTTAAGGAGACGCAGCACAGGTGTACAAATTTACACCTAGGTGCTGTGCGCAGATTCCTTACCGTTGTTATTTGCAGTACAGGAAACTGCGCTCTTGTGTTATCCCTTGGCAATACCCTGTTAGTGCAGGCCGTCTCATGACCTCATTTCATGTTGGCCGGTGCGGTTAACGATGGCCATAAATCCCAGACCCACAGTGGCTTTTCCTAAAGTCACACTGCGGTGCTGGGATTCGTGGCCTTGTGCAGTAAATATGTTCGCCGCTCACACATGTCCTTACACCTGCTTCAGACTGGGCGGCCTCAGCTGATCCCTTATCTCATGCCGCGGCCATGAGGCCGCACAGTCAGAAGAAGGCGGAAGGAGGGGAGTGAAGACAGGGGAACATATGCACTGCTCGTGCCCATCAATCACACCCTCGCAGTCAAAATATATGAGACAACGGGGGGCGTTGTGTCGGGCAGGGGTGACGCACAGGCACAGCCAGCCAACCAATGATGTCAGGAGACGGGCAGCGCTAACAATGGGGGTGCTGCGTGTCATTAAAAAGGAAAGTCACACCTCAGGGACATTGTAATGGTCTGTAATGAGACACATTTTGTACTTGTTGAGTTCCACGTGTGCAAGGAGAAAAAGTCAGCCACCTTGTACAAATACAGCAGTACTGCTGTACAAGGTGGCTATTATACATAGAAACACCTGGGGGGGGTGGGGGGCAGGCTCTCTTCAATTTCAGTTCATGTGCCTGCGTGGCGTTTGCAGGACACGTTGCCAGCTACACAGCAGGGGAACAGCTGGCGGTGCTGAACCCCACTAACACATTGGCTGGTGTTTTTCTCTGTGCAGCTAGCATGTCCGGGCAGAAACTGGCGTTGTTTGAGCCCAGGGTCAGCAGGAGGAGGAGAGGAGCAAAGTGTAGGCCGAAGCCTGCACTGGTGGCAGCTTTTGGTCAGTTGTGCCAGCGTGGCTTGTGCTGGACACGATGCCGACTACACAGCAGGGGAACAGCTGGCGGTGCTGAACCCCACTAACACATTGGCTGGTGTTTCTCTCTGTGCAGCTAGCATGTCCGGGCAGAAACTGGCGGTGTTTGAGCCCAGGGTCAGCAGGAGAGGAGCAGAGTGTAGGCCGAAGCCTAGTTGAACCAATTTCAAAGGTTACCTTTAACCCCCCCTCAGGTGTTGCAAGGTACAAGAGCCACACCTTGTGCAGCATTAATGCTGCACAAGTAAAAGGTTGCTCTATTTGTTTTGCTCCTTGCACACGCTGACTAAAACACGTACACTATTTAGCCCATTATACTGTCAAACAGTTGTGGAGGCGTGACTTGTCTTTTTAAGGAGACGCAGCACAGGTGTCAAAATTTGCACCTAGGTACTGGGCGCAGATTCCTGAGCGTTGTTATTTGCTGTACAGGAGTCTGCGCTATTGTGATCCCTTGGCCATGCGCTGTGAGCGCTTCCTGTCTTCTGACCTCATTTCATGTCGGCCGTTGCGGTTAGCGATGGACATGAATCCCAGACCCACAGTGTGTTTTCAAAAAATCACACTGCGTGGCTGGGATTCGTGGCCTTGTGCAGTAAATAGGTTTGCCGCTTACACATGTCCTTACACCTGCTCCAGACTGGGCGGCCTCAGCTGATCCCTTATCGCCTACCACGGCCAGGAGGCCGCACAGTCTGAAGAAGGCTGAAGGAGATGAGTTAAGACAGGCGAACATATGCACTGCTCGTGCCCATAAACCACACCCTCGCTGACAAAATAAATATGACAACGAGGGGCGTTGTTTCTAGCAGGGCGGATGCACAGGCGCAGCCAGCTAACCATGATGACAAAAGACGGGAAACGCTACCAAGGGGGGTGCTGCGTATCATTAGAAAGGAAAGTCACACCTCAGGGACAGTGGAATGGTCTCAATGAGACACATTTTGTACGTGTTGAGTTCCACGTGGGCAAGGAGAAAAAGTCAGCCACCTTGTACAAATGCAGCAGTACTGCTGTACTAGGTGGCTGTTATACATAGAAACACCTGGGGGGGTGGGGCCAGGTTCCCTTTAATTTCAGTTCCTGTGCCTGCATGGCGTTTGCAGGTCACGTTGCCGGCTACACAGCAGGGGAACAGCTGGCGTTGCTGAACCCCACTAACACATTGGCTGGTGTTTTTCTCTGTGCAGCTAGCACTTCCGGGCAAAAACTAGCGGTGTTTGAGCCCAGGGTCAGCAGGAGGAGGAGAGGAGCAGAGTGTAGGCCGAAGCCTGCACTGGTGGCAGCTTTTGTTCTGTTGTGCCAGCGTGGCTTGTGCTGGACACGTTGCCGACTACACAGCAGGGGAACAGCTGGCGGTGCTGAACCCCACTGACACATCACCTAGTGTTTTTTCTGTGTAGACAACACTTCCAGGTGGCAACTGACAGTGTTGAAACCCAGGGAATCAAAGAGGAGCAGAGTGTAGGCCGAAGCCTGCAGTGGAGCAAGTTGAAAGGGAACCTTTAACCCCCCCCCCCCAGGCATTTGTTGCTGAAAGAGCCATCTTGTACAGCAGTAATACTGCACATGGAAAATGGTGGCTCCGAAAATTATGCTCCTTGCAAACGCTGAAGTACACACTCATATAATGTGTCCCCTCACACCGTCAAACCATCCCGGAAGTGGGACTTTCCTTTGTAATGTGACACAGCACAGCCGTCATTCCAACCCCCTTGGTGCCGGGCGCCACCTCCTCAACGTTGTTTGGTTCTGTCACGGAGCCCGCGCTGTAATGTTATCCCTTGGCCATGCACAGTTAGCGGTGCCCGTCTTCTGACATCATGTAGGTGTCAGGCTGGCAGTGCCTGTGCGTCCAAGCTGCCCGAGATCCAACCTTGCAGTGTCATCTAATGTAGTCCCACTGCGGGCCAGGGATCCATGGGCATGCGCAGTGCATATCATCGCCTCTCACTCACCTCCTTCCTGCTTCTTCAGACTGTGCGGCGTCACGGCCGTGGCATGCTATTAGGGATCAGCTGACGCCGCCTAGTCTGAAGAAGCGTGAAGAAGGGGAGTGAGAGGCTAGTATATGCACTGCGCATGGCCATGGATACCAGGCCCACTGTGGGATCACATTAGACGACACTGCGAGGTGTGATTTCGGGCAGTGTGGACGCACAGGCGCAGCCAGGACGACAACAAATGATGTCAGAGGACGGGCAGCGCAAACTGTGCATGGCCAAGGGATAACATAACAGCGCAGGGTCCATGACGGAATCAAACAACGCTAAGGAGGCAGCGCACGGTGCCAAGGGGGTAGCAATGACGGCTGTGCTGCGTCACATTACAAAGGAAAGTCCCACCTCCGGGACGGTTGGACGGTGTGAGGGGACACATTACATGAGTGTGTAGTTCAGCGTTTGCAAGGAGCATAATTTCAAGAGCGACCTTTCCCTTGTGCAGTATTAGTGCTGCACATGGTGGCTCTTTCAGTAACAAACGCCTGGGGGGGGGGACAGGTCCCCTTACATTTTAGTTGTGCCAGCGTGGCGGTCGCATGACACATTGCCGGATACACAGCTGGGGATCAGCTGACGTTACTGAACCCCAATAACAGAGGAGCGACTGTTGACTGTGCACACAGCACTTCCAGGCACCAACTGGCGGTGTTAGAGCCCAGGGACAGCAGGAGGAGCAGATTGGAGGTATTGCCACACACACAGCTGGGGATCAGCTGACGTTACTGAACCCCAATAACAGAGGAGCGACTGTTGACTGTGCACACAGCACTTCCAGGCACCAACTGGCGGTGTTAGAGCCCAGGGACAGCAGGAGGAGCAGATTGGAGGTATTGCCGCACACACAGCTGGGGATCAGCTGACGTTACTGAACCCCAATAACAGAGGAGCGACTGTTGACTGTGCACACAGCACTTCCAGGCACCAACTGGCGGTGTTAGAGCCCAGGGACAGCAGGAGGAGCAGATTGGAGGTATTGCCGCACACACAGCTGGGGATCAGCTGACGTTACTGAACCCCAATAACAGAGGAGCGACTGTTGACTGTGCACACAGCACTTCCAGGCACCAACTGGTGGTGTTAGAGCCCAGGGACAGCAGGAGGAGCAGATTGGAGGTATTGCCGCACACACAGCTGGGGATCAGCTGACGTTACTGAACCCCAATAACAGAGGAGCGACTGTTGACTGTGCACACAGCACTTCCAGGCACCAACTGGCGGTGTTAGAGCCCAGGGACAGCAGGAGGAGCAGATTGGAGGTATTGCCGCACACACAGCTGGGGATCAGCTGACGTTACTGAACCCCAATAACAGAGGAGCGACTGTTGACTGTGCACACAGCACTTCCAGGCACCAACTGGCGGTGTTAGAGCCCAGGGACAGCAGGAGGAGCAGAGGAACAGAGTGTAGGCCGAAGCCTGATTGGAGCAAGTTGAAAGGAAACCTTTAACCCCCCCCAAGACGTTTGTAGCTGAAAGAGCCATCTTGTGCAGCACTAAGGATGCAAAAGGAAAAGGTTGCTCTTTTAATTATGCTCCTTGCAAGCACCGAAGTAAACACTAAAAATGTGTCCCTTCATACCGTTAAACCGTTCCGGAGGTGCGAATTTCCTTCGTAATGGGACACAGCACAGCTGTCATTCCTATCCCCTTGATGCCGTGCGCTGCCTCCTCAGCGTTGTTTTAAGCTGTCACGGAGCCTGCGCTGTTCTGTTAGCCCTTGGCCATGCCCAATTAGCGCTGCCTGTCTTCTGACATAATTTGGTGTCAGGCTGTCAGTGCCTGTGCGTCCACGCTGCTCCAGATCCCACCTCGCAGTCTCATCTAACGTAATCCCACTGCGGGCCTTGGAACCATGGGCATGCACAGTGCATAACCTCGACTCTCACTCCCCTCCTTCCCTCTTCTTCAGACTGTGCGGTGTCACGGCCGTGGCATGCTAGGGATCAGCTGACGGCGCACAGTCTAAAGAAGGCGGAGGGAAATGAGCGAGAGCCCGAGGGGAAGATATGCACTGCGCATGCCCATGGATCCCAGGCCCGCAGTGTGACTCAATCAGAAGACACTGCGAGGCGGGATCTCGGGCACCGCGGCCGCACAGGCGCAGCCAGCCTGACACCAAATTATGTCAGAAGACAGGCAGCGCAAATAGGGCATGCCCAAGGGATAACAGAACAGCGCAGGCTCCGTGACAGCTTAAAACAACGCTGAGGAGGCAGCGCATGGCACCAAGGGGGTAGGAATGACGGCTGTGCTGCGTCACATTACGAAGGAAAGTCCCAGCTCCGGGACGGTATAACGGTATCAGTGAACACATTTTATAAGTGTTAAGTTCTGCGTGTGCAAAGAGCTAAAAAAAAAGAGCTACCTTTTCCTTGTGCAGCATTACTGCTGCACAAGATGGCTCTTTCAGTAACAAACGACGGGGGGGGGGGGGGGGACAGGTTCCCTTACATTTAGGTTGTTGTGCCAGCGTGGCGATCGCAGGACACATTGCCGGCTACACAGCTGGGGATCAGCTGACGTTACTGAAACCCAATAACACTGGGTCGTATGTTTTTACTGTGCAGCCTGCACTTCTGAGCCGCAACTGGCGGTGTTGGAGCCCAGGAATAGCAGTTCAGGTGGTAGAAAGATGAACACAGCAGGAGACCTGGATGACACCCAATTACTTAATCAGGCAGAGGAGTGGCAAATTCCTGCGACATCCAGGCCTGGTTCATTTTCAGGAAAGTAAGCCGGTCAACGTTATCGGAGGATAGTCGCATGCGACGGTCTGTTAGTACACCACCTGCGGCACTAAAGACACGTTCCGATAAGACACTAGCCGCAGGGCAAGCCAGCACCTCCAATGCATACTGGCTTAGCTCTGGCCATGTATCCAGCTTAGAGACCCAAAACTTGAACGGGGAAGAGCCGTCTGGGAGTACAGTAAGAGGGCAAGCCATGTAGTCTGTCACCATCTGACGGAACCGTTGACTCCTGCTGACTGGAGCCGCCGGTGATGGTGTAGACATTTGGGGCGGGCACACAAAAGTGTGCCAGAGTTGTGCCATACTGGGCTTGCCTTGGGCAGAGGCACTGCTTCTGCTCCCTCTTTGGGCAGAGCCTCCCCCACTGCCTCGACGCACTGAGCTGCTTTGTAAAGCACTAGCAGCACTCCTCTCAGTTGGACAGGAGAAGATGATGGAATTCACCAGTGTGTCGTGGTACTCCCGCAATTTACGCTCCCGGGTCAACGCAGGGATGAGGTTTTGGACGTTGTCCCGGTAGCGAGGATCGAGGAGGGTGAACACCCAATAATCAGGCATGTTGAGAATGTGGTCGATGCGGCGGTCGTTTCTCAGGCACTGCAGCATGAAATCCACCATGTGCTGCAGAGTGCCAACTGGCCCAGAAACGCTGTCCCCTGCTTGAGACATGATCTCTGCCCGCTCGTCATCACCCCACCCTCGCTGTACACACTGACCACTGGACAATTGTGTCGCTCCCTCCTCTGGACGGAGCTCTTCCTCCTCCATTGACTCCTCCTCATCCTCCTCACAAATTGGCCCCTGCGTACCCCTTTGTGAGGAACCACGTGGCGCTGACTCTCCAGAAGCTGATGGAAAAGGTGACTCCTCATCCTCCACCTCTTCCACCACATCATCCCTTAACCCTTGCAAAGTTTGCTGAAGCAGGCAGATAAGGGGGACAGTCATGCTGACTAGTGCATCATCTGCACTTGCCATCCGCGTGGAATAATCAAAAGGACGCAAAACCTGGCAGACGTCCTTCATAGTGGCCCACTCTGTGGTTGTGAAGTCTGATCGGCGCTGACTGCGACTTCTTTGCGCCTGATGCAGCTGGTACTCCATAACTGCTTGCTGCTGCTCACACAACCGCTCCAACATATGTAACGTGGAATTCCACCGGGTAGGTAGGTCACATATGATGCGGTGTTCCGGAAGGCGGAATCGGCGCTGCAGAGCAGCAATGCGGGATCTGGCCAAGCTGGAACGCCGCAAGTGAGCACACTCTAGGCGGACCTTGTGCAGCAGGGCATCAAGATCCGGATAGTCCCTCAGAAAACTCTGCACAACCAAATTGAGCACATGTGCCAGACATGGGATGTGAGTGAGGTTGCCAAGGGCCAAAGCTGCCACCAGATTTCGGCCATTGTCACACACTACCATGCCTGGCTGGAGATTCGCTGGCAGTAACCACACATCGCTCTCCTGCTTTATGGCATTCCAGAGCTCCTGCGCTGTGTGGAAACTAGTTTCAAGACGGCCTGCTGACGTTTGGCCACGGCTGTGCTCATGTCGGTCATAGGTAAACGTTCACGGGTCCATGTGGGGGTGGACTGTGACGGATCCTGCAGAGAGGAATCAGAGGAACTGGTGTAAGAGGAGGAGTCGATGCGTACAGACTGGATTCCTGCAATCCTTGGAGTGGGCAGGACACGTCCTGCGCCACTCGCACGATCTGTACCTGGCTCAACAACATTAACCCAATGGGCAGTGAGGGAAACATATCGCCCCTGTCCATGCTGACTGGTCCACGCATCGGTGGTGAGGTGGACCTTGCTACTGACGGCGTTCAGTAGCGCATGTTTTATGTTTGCCTCAACATGCCTGTGCAGGGCAGGGACAGCCTGCCTGCTGAAGTAAAAGCGGCTGGGCACCTTGTACTGTGGGACTGCCAATGCCATCAAGTCACGGAAGCTGTCAGTCTCCACCAGCCTGAACGAGAGCATTTCCAGGGACAACAGTTTGGCAATGCCTGCATTCAGAGCCTGTGCTCGGGGGTGGTTGGCTGAGAATGCCCGCCTTTTCTCCCATGCCTGTACTACCGATGGCTGTAGAGTAGACTGGGAGTGTGAGGATGACTGGGAAGGTGGTGCTGTGGGTGGAATTACACAAGGTCTCTGGGAGGAAGCCAAACCAGCTGTGCGTGAGCTGGAGGAAGAGGCAACACGAGCTGAAGAGGTGGTAGCTGCCGCTGTTGGTTGGCCTACATCTTCAGTGTGTTTCTGTAACTCCACCGCGTGCCTGGTCCGCACATGTTTCCACATATTTGTGGTATTGAGGTTGCTGACATTTTTCCCTCTTTTTACTTTATGATGACACAGCTTGCATTTGACAAAACAAATGTCATCTGCAACTGTGTCAAAAAAGGACCAGGCACTGCAAGTCTTGGGAGCGCCCTTTTTGGCTTTGGAAAGAGACAGGCTCCTAACGGGTGCCAAAGTGGAGGCTACAGGCTCCGCAGTCTTCCCCCTCCCTCTCCCTCTTTGGCCCGTAAGAGGAAGCTCTTCCTCTGAGCTGCTCCCACCACCTTCCTGTTCCTCACGCCACGATGGGTCAAGGACCTCATCATCTCCACTACCCTCTGCCACCAACTGCTCCTCCTGGGTAGTCTCAGCAGCACAGTACGCACGAGAAAGCGGCACCTGAGTTTCATCATCAGATGCGTACTGCGCTGTGGTCACCGGAGGCACTGGCCCACCTGCCTCTTCAGAGTCAGAGAGAAAAAGGTGTTGGGCATCACTGCACACTGCCTCTTCTTCCATTTCTCCAATGCTGCTTGGCTGGCCCCCTGTTTCCAAGCCAAGAGATTCAGAGAACAGAAGTAGAGACGGCTCCTGTCCTGGGCTCTCTGACTGCCTGGCCAATTTGGCAGGTGGTGAAGAGACAGATGGCTGCTCTCCAGTGCTCTGTGCCTGAGAGGATGTGGCACTAACTGAAGTCGATGCCGAGGCGTTAGCTGCCATCCACCCGACAACGGCTTCAATTTGGTCTTCACGCAGCAGCGGTGCACGGCGCTCTCCGACAAAGCTGCGCATGAAGGACTGTTCCCTGCTGAAACTGAGTGACGACGAGTCACCGGCGCCCGCAGCAGGCACAGAATCACCACGTCCTCTCCCTGCTCCTCTCCCTGCTCCGCGCCCACGCCCACGTGCCTTACTCCCTGCCCTCTTCATCTTGGTTGACAGATAAAGATAAGCAGAAAAGTACTAAGGCCTTAGTGTGCTTATTCCTGTAATGCTCCTCCTAACAGGTGTAAGAAACACTAATGTTGTAAATTGTGGACTAAACTTTATTATTTTTCAAATGTGGCCTACACAAGTGTTAAGTTGTGTTTGGTGAACTTAACTTTTTTTTTGGTGCAGATCGGGCTACAGAGCTAGTTTAAATCACACGGAGACCGTGCAGACAGCCGTAAACGGCGCTGCAAGGCCAAAAAACCCTCCTCTAGGTTATCCTATATAGTGTTTTTCCACTATTTAGCTGGATACAAGTGGAAAGACACTAATAGGAATTTTTTTTTTCAAATTTTAAACTGGCTGCACTATTTGAAAAAAAGGAAATTGTTTTTCAAGGTATGAGGCAGTAACGCACCCTGAGCTGAATCCAACCGGCTATGGCTGCACACAGACTACAGGGCGAGCTGCGCTCACACAGAGACCGTGCAGACAGCCGTAAACGGCGCTGCAAGGTCCCAAAAAAACCCTCTAGGTTATCCTATGTAGTGTTTTTCCACAATTGAGATGGAGACTGGTGGAAAGACACTAATAGGAATTTTTTTTTTTCAAATTTTAAACAGGCTGCACTATTTCAAAAAAAGGAAAATTTTTCTCAAGGTATGAGCCAGTAACGAACCCTGAGCTGAATCCAACCGGCTATGGCTGCACACAGACTACAGGGCGAGCTGGGCTCACACGGAGACCGTGCAGACAGCCGTAAACGGCGCTGCAAGGCCAAAAAACCCTCCTCTAGGTTATCCTATATAGTGTTTTTCCACTATTTAGCTGGATACGAGTGGAAAGACTATTATAGGATTTTTTTTTTTCAAATTTTAAACAGGCTGCACTATTTGAAAAAAAAGGAAAATTTTTCGCAAGGTATGAGCCAGTAACGAACCCTGAGCTGAATCCAACCGGCTATGGCTGCACACAGACTACAGGGCGAGCTGGGCTCACACGGAGACCGTGCAGACAGCCGTAAACGGTGCTGCAAGGCCAAAAAACCCTCCTCTAGGTTATCCTATATAGTGTTTTTCCACTATTTAGCTGGATACTAGTGGAAAGACACTAATAGGAATTTTTTTTTTCAAATTTTAAACAGGCTGCACTATTTGAAAAAAAGGAAAATTTTTCTCAAGGTATGAGCCAGTAACGAACCCTGAGCTGAATCCAACCGGCTATGGCTGCACACAGACTGCAGGGCGAGCTGGGCTCACACGGAGACCGTGCAGACAGCCGTAAACGGCGCTGCAAGGCCCTAAAAACCCCCTCTAGGTTATCCTATGTAGTGTTTTTCCACAATAGAGCTGGAGACTGGTGGAAAAACACTAATAGGAAATTTGAGAAAAAATGTGCAGCAGGCTGCACTAAGAGCAAAAAAGAACAACTGTGTGAGGCAGTGTGAACCCCCCCTGAGCTGAATACAACCGGGTATATGGCTGCACACAGACTACAGAGTGAGCTGCACACACACACACACACAGAGACCTTGCAGAACGCTGTTAAAACAGCGCTGCAAGGCAAGAGCAAGGTGAACAGTGAAGAACACACAGCGTTTTGCTAAATTAGCCTTTAGAAAGGAAAATAAAGCAATTAGCAAGCTCAACTGGCCCTCAGTTAGAACACAGCGTCCTGTCCCTAACTGAAATCACAGCAGAGTGAGCGCAAAATGGCGGCAGCGCTTTTTTATAGTGCAGAGTGACATCATTTCAGCAGCCAATCCCAGCCTTGCCAGTACTTACATGCCCACCATGCTAAACAGGATGTGCCCACACTTTCATTCATTCCTCATTGGCTGCTGCGTTCAATTTGAATTCTGGGAACTTCCGATTCCGGTATCCGATACGCGGGAAGTATCGGAATTCGGTATCGGAATTCCGATACCGCAAATATCGGCCGATACCCGATACTTGCGGTATCGGAATGCTCAACACTAGTCGTAGCAGATCGTTTGGAACTTTCTTTCGTCTCTGGATCTCCCGCTGTCATCGCTGGATCGGTGTGTGTGACACCGATCCAGCGATGCGTTCGCTTGTAACCAGGGTAAACATCGGGTTACTAAGCGCAGGGCCGCGCTTAGTAACCCGATGTTTATCCTGGTTACCATCGTAAATGTAAAAAAACCAAACACTACATACTTACATTCCGGTGTCCGTCAGGTCCCTTGCCGTCTGCTTCCCGCACTGACTGACTGCCGGCCGTAAAGTGAAAGCAGAGCACAGCGCGCTGTGCTGTGCTTTCACTTTACGGCCGGCAGTCAGTCAGTGCGGGAAGCAGACGGCAAGGGACAGACACCGGAATGTAAGTACCGTATATACTCGAGTATAAGCCGACCCCCCTAATTTTGCCACAAAAAACTGGGAAAACTTATTGACTCGAGTATAAGCCTAGGGTGGAAATGCAGCATTTACCGGTGAATTTCAAAAATAAAAATAGATCATTATTTCCCCATAGCTGTGCCATATAGTGCTCTGCACCGTTCATATTTCCCCATAGCTGTGCCCCATATAGTGCTCTGCACCGTTCATTTTGTCCCATAGTTGTGCCCCATATAGTGATCTGCACCGTTAATTTTGTCCCATAGCTGTGCCCAGTGGCGTAACTACAAAGTTAGGGGCCCCGGTGCGAACTTCCAAATGGGGCCCCCCCCCTGCAGCCCTGCCATACAACTCAATGTAACCCCCATAGAATAATGGCCACACATGATGCTCAATACTGTATAACGGCCACCACACATGATGCTGCATACTGTATAATGGCCACACATGATGCTCCATAGTGTATAATGGCCACACATGATGCTCCATAGTGTATAATGGCCACACATTGCTCCATACTGTATAATGGCCAGACAGTGCTCCATACTGTATAATGACCACCCACACATAGTGCTCCATAGTGTATAACGGCCACACAGTTCTCCATACTGTATAATGATCCCACATAATGCTCAATACTGTATAATGACCACAAATGATGCTCCATACTGTATAACGGCCACACATGATGCTCAATACTGTATAGTGACCCCCCTCCTGTATGCATGGCTCATCTCCCTCCTATCCCATATACATAGCTCATATTACCCCTCCTGCATGCATGACTCATATCTCCCCATGTATGCATGGCTCATATTCCGCCCCTGTATGCATGGCTTATATTCCCCCCTGTATGCATGGCTCATATTCCCCCCCCTGTATGCATGGCTTATATTCCCCCCTGCATGGCTTATATTCCCCCCTGCATGGCTCATATTCCCCCCTGCATGGCTCATATTCCCCCCTGCATGGCTCATATTCCCCCCTGCATGGCTCATATTCCCCCCTGCATGGCTCATATCCCCCCCTGCATGGCTTATATTCCCCCCTGCATGGCTCATATCCCCCCCTGCATGGCTTATATTCCCCCCTGCATGGCTTATATTCCCCCCTGTATGCAGGCTTATCTCTCCGCTCCTGCTCGGCGCGGCGCCGGCGCAGCACCTTCTTCCTGCTTGAGCGGTCATGTGACACCGTTCATTAAGATCATGAATATGCGCATATTCATGAACTTAATGAGCGGTGTCACGTGACCGCTCAAGCAGGAACGAGCTGCAGTGCAGACGCCGAGACCATCGCTGGAGCAGGGTGAGTATTCAAGGCAGCGGCAGCGGCGGCGGCGGGGGGGGCCCTGGAGCGGGGGGAGGCACTGCCAGTCCGAGCCTGCCTGCCGGGCCCGGGCCCCTGACCTGCCGGGCCCGGTCGCATTGGCGACCGCTGCGACCGCGGTAGTTACGCCACTGGCTGTGCCCCATAATGTGCTCGGCACCGTTCATTATTGCCCCATATCTGTGCCCCATATACAATGCTCTGCACCGTTCATTTTGTCCCATAGCTGTGCCCCATACTGTGCTCGGCACCGTTCATTATTGCCCCATATCTGTGCCCCATATACAATGCTCTGTACCGTTCATTTTGTCCCATAGCTGTGCCCCATACTGTGCTCTGCACCGTTCATTTTGTCCCATAGCTGTGCCCCATACTGTGCTCTGCACCGTTCATTTTGTCCCATAGCTGTGCCCCATACTGTGCTCTGCACCGTTCATTTTGTCCCATAGCTGTGCCCCATACTGTGCTCTGCACCGTTCATTTTGTCCCATAGCTGTGCCCCATACTGTGCTCGGCACCGTTCATTATTGCCCCATATCTGTGCCCCATATACAGTGCTCTGCACCGTTCATTGTGCCCCATACAGTGCTCTGCACCGTTTATTGTGCCTCATACAGTGCTCTGCACCGTTCATTTTGTCCCATAGATGCTCCACATAAATCTGTGCCGCCGCTTCTGCTGCAATAAAAAAAAAAAAAACACATACTCACCTCTCTTGCTTGCAGCTCCCGGCGTCTCGTTCCGGCGTCCGGTCCCGGCGTCTCGTTCCGGCGTCCGGTCCCGGTCCACTGACTGATCAGGCAGAGGGCGCCGCGCACACTATATGCGTCATCGCGCCCTCTGACCTGAACAGTCAGAGCGCAGACGCCGGGAAGATGGAGGCGCTGGGAAGATGGAGCGATGCCCGGCGGCTGGAACGCGGACAGGTGAATATTACATACTTACCTGGTCCCAGCGATCCTGACGCTCACTCTGCCTGTCACAGCTGGTCTTCGGTGCCGCAGCCTCTTTCTCTATCAGCGGTCACCGGCACCGCTGATTAGAGAAATGAATACGCGGCTCCACCCCTATGGGAGGTGGAGCCGCCTATTCCTTTTTCTAATGAGCGGTCCCACGTGACCGCTGAAGAGGGGAAGAACTGCAGCACCGAAGACCGTGGGACAGGCAGAGTGAGCGTCAGGATCGCTGGGACTAAGTAAGTATGCCTCAGCGCCCTCACCCGCCGACCCTGCCACCCACCTTGACTCGAGTATAAGCCGAGAGGGGCACTTTCAGCCCAAAAATTTGGGCTGAAAATCTCGGCTTATACTCGAGTATATACGGTATGTAGTGTTTGGTTTTTTTTACGCTGGTAACCAGGGTAAACATCGGGTTACTAAGCGCGGCCCGGCGCTTAGCAACCCAATGTTTACCCTGGTTACCCGGGGACCTCGGCATCGTTGGTCGCCGGAGAGCTGTCTGTGTGACAGCTCTCCAGCGACCACACAACGACTTACCAACGATCACGGCCAGGTCGTATCGCTGGTCGTGATCGTTGGTAAATCGTGTAGTGTAACGGTACCCTTAGTCTAGTCCTGTTCCTGTGTTCGATTATATCCCTGTCTTGATTTCCTTTCCCTGCTGTGCGTTCTCTGTGTCTTGCTTTGCTCCGCTTTCGGCTTCGCTCTCTGCGACCTTGTTTTGCTCCTTGCTCTACATTCTGTTACCTTGCTCTGCTCTCTGTGGCTTTGCTCTCGGCTCTGCAACTCTGTGTCTTGCTCTGCACTTTGACTTTGCTCTGCTCTCAGCTCTGCACTCAGCTCTGCACTCTGTGGCTTAGCTCTAGCTCTGCTCTTAGTGACTTTGCTCTGCACTCTGTGGCTTCGCTCTGACCTTGCTCTGCATTCTATGGCCCGGGGTGGGGGGGTTTGCTGCACAGATTCGAACAGGGCCCGGGGGTGGGGGGTTTGCTGCACAGATTCAAACAGGGCCCTGGGGTGGGGGGGTTTGCTGCACAGACTCAAATAGGGCCCGGAGGTGGGGGGGTTTGCTGCACAGATTCAAACAGGGCCCGGGGGTGGGGGGTTTGCTGTACATATTCAAACAGGGCCGGGGGTGGGGGGTTTGCTGCACAGATTCAAACAGGGCCCGGGGTGGGGGTGTTTGTTGCACAAATTCAAACAGGGCTGGGGGTGGGGGCTTTGCTGCACAGATTCAAACAGGGCACGGGGGTGGGGGGGTTTGCTGCACAGATTCAAACAGGGCTCGGGGTGGGGGGGCTTGCTGCACAGATTTAAACAGGGCCCGGGAGCAGGGGGTTTGCTGCACAGATTCAAATGGGGGGGCTGCTGCATATTCCAACAAGGCACGGGTGGTCCATCTGCATTGCATCGGGGGGAGGGGCACAGTCCAACAAGGCCCAGTTGGTACACATATAAAGTATCCTTGCGTCCATAATGACCCGACCTATAAAATTGTTCCACTAGTTAACAACTTTAGTGAACACCATTAAAAAAGGCTAAAAAAATGCTTAATCATCATACCGTGATAAAAATGGAATAACAAGATATCCAAAAGACGTATATAAATAAACATGGTACTGCTGAAAACGTCATCTTGTGCCGCAAAAAACAAGTTCCCATACAGCTCCATCAAAAATAAAAACGTGTTAGCCCTCAGAATAAAGTGATGCAAAAATAATTATTTTTTCTATAAAATAGTTTTTACTGTATAAAAGCGCCAAAACATAAAAAAATGATATAAATGAGGTATTGCTGTAACCGTACTGACCCAAAGAATAAAACTGCTTTATCAATTTTACCACACGTGGAACGGTATAAACGGCCCTCCCAAAAGAAATTCAAGAATAGCTGTTTTTTGGTTATTCTGCCTCCCAAGAATAATTTTGTCATGAGGCCCTCATTCAATGCAACATTTTTTCAGGAGACCCTCCTGTACGTCTCGTGAAAGGGGTATTGGGGTACGCACTAATTTTTGGCAGCCCGGCCACTTACTGCATAGGAAATAAAAGCATAGGAGATCCACTGTTTAATGGCCCTTTAAGAAGATTAATGCCGCCTGATGCCCCACTAAAAATAGGCTCTGTGACTTGAAGAGTCCCTCCTTCATAAATGAACACAGCGTGTGAACATAGTCCAAGTGGTGGAGGAACATTTTTGTCTGGGGTTAGTTATTTTGCCTTATATACAAGTCATTGCCCTGGAAAGGATATTCCTTAACATATTTCCCAGCAAAATCCATTTTGGTTTCGTTTTTGTATGTTTTTTGGTACACCTGTAAAAATGGAGTGAAACTAACATTTTTTACAGCTGTGACCTAGGAGTCAGAAATGCTTCCAGGGACATTTGTCATGATGTTCCTGTGTCATTTGAGCAGTGTATCTATCATTTTCAGATGTTTTTAAACCTTAAAAACCCCCTGGGGGGATAGTGGTAAAAATGCTCGGGTCTCTCATAGACTTACATTGGGCTCGTTATTCTGTCCAAGTACCCGACTATTACAAATTGTTCGACCCAAGCAACGAGCACCTGAGCATTTTAGTGCTCGCCCATCACTACAGTAGAGACATCATACTGTAAAGGGTGGTCAATGTAACCCCTCCCTGCTCCCACCTTTTAACGCTCTGTCTGCTAATCCTCATTGCTGGAGAAGTATCCCCAAATTCTGGCCCTCCTCAACACATCCCCACACTCATTTCTAACACACTGCCATGATCTACTACACATTCTCCCAACCATGATATGATAACCTCATACCCATTCATCCACCCCCACTCCTCCAGTCCCCTTGCCTGGATCACTATGGAACGCATGCTCCATCTGCAACAAACTGTCGTTTATCCATGACTAGTGTTGAGCGATACCTTCCGATATCGGAAAGTATCGGTATCGGTTGGGATCGGCCGATATTCAAAAAATATCGGATATCGCCGATACCGATACCCGATCCCAATGCAAGTCAATGGGACCAAAATATCGGAATTAAAATAAACCCTTTCTTTCCTTGTAGGTTCATTCTACATCAAGGAAAACAACTAAGAATAATGTAGGATGTATTGTGGGAGGTGGCGGAGACATTAAAGGCAATGAGGTTTAGCCCAATCAAATAGAATAGCATGTTTTGTGTTTTTTTAAAGACGTTCGGAGTGAAAAAGATATTGAGTATGTAAATTTTTTTTTATTTTGTCAGATATTGATGTTTCACTATTCCACGCCCTTCCCCTTCTTTTTTTTCTTTTTTTTTTTTACTTTTCCCACACTTTCATCTTCATCATCATCAGCATCTTTGACATCAACTTCTTCTTCACCTTATTCATCTTCTTCTTCATCTTCTACCTATTTTTTTTTTTTATTAAATTCTTCATATTCATTTTATTCAACTATTATTATTCTTCCTATTCTACATATTCTTTTTATTCCACTGTTATTATTCTTCCTATTCTACTTCTTCATCATATTCTCATTTGTGACAGGCATTCCCGTAGTTGTTATCTATAAAAGTTGGAAGATTACACCTTCCGTTCTGCCAGTCACAAAAGTTACATTTGTCCGCGTTCAGTTTGGCCTGCAGCATCAGGCTTTATCCAGGGGCACCACGAGGAGGAACGGACTCACCCCCATACACTGCTTAGTCTTCTTCTGCATATAATTTAGATAATATCTTTTGCTCTGATATTAAGTGTTATGCTTAATGTTCTTCTGCTCTTTGTTCTGCAGCCTCTTGTTCTTCTGCTTCTCGGTCTTCCATGTCGTCGTCTCCAGGGTCGTCGTCTCCAGTGTCGTCATCTCCGCCGTCGTCGTCTCAGCCGTCGTCGTCTCCGCCGTCGTCGTCTCTGCCGTCGTCATCGGGGTGGTCTTCCGGGTCGTCGTCGTCATCGGGGTGGTCTTCCGGGTCGTCGTCATCGGGGTGGTCTTCCGGGTCGTCGACTTTAGGGTCTTAAACTTGGAAATGTAGCAGAAGGTACAAGAAGGCTGAGAAAATGCCAAGAACCAGCTGATGGAACTGGAACTCGGATGGCTACCCGAAGGTTCAAGAGCCTATGGAACTACCGAGGACCAGCTGACGTTACTGGAACCCGGTTACTAAGCAGGAGGTACCCGTGCTAAAAAGCACTACCAAGGACCGCCTGGCGTTGGCGGAACTCGGATACCCAGAAGGAGGCACCTAAGCCAAAGGCTCTGCCCGGAACCAGCTGACGTTACTGGAACCAGGATGGGGAGCAGCAGGTACAAGAGCAAAAGACACTGCCGAGAACCAGCTGACGGTACTGGAACCCGGATGGGTAGCCGAAGGTCCAAGAGCCAATGGAACTACCGAGGACCAGCTGACGTTACTGGAACCCGGTTACTAAGCAGGAGGTACCCGTGCCTGAAAGCACTACCAAGGACCACCTGACGTTGGTGGAACTTGGATACCCAGAAGGAGGCACCTAAGCCAAAGGCTCTGCCCGGAACCAGCTGACGGTACTGGAACCAGGATGGGGAGCAGAAGGTACAAGAGCAAAATACACTGCCGAGAACCAGCTGACGGTGCTGGAACCAGGTGGTGGACCCGAAGGCCCACAGGAGAGGAGAGAACAGCTAGGCCGCGAGGCAGCCGCAGTTACCGAACCCCAACAGTCCTACAGGGGGAGCTGGGCCTACTGGCACTACAGAACCAGCCTTGACTACCAGTTCACGCAGCCCACATAGGAAGCTCCTAAACTGGAGGCACCCTGGAGTTGGCTAACCCGACTGCAACACGACGGGGCAAACATAGGCGTCTCAGCGAGTTTGACACACCCCGGAAACAGCTGACAGTGCTGAAACCAGGTTTGGCATGAGGGAGTACCTGTGACAAAAACACTGCCGAGAACCAGCTGGCGGTGCTGGAACCCAGATGCGTTGCCCCAGTGTGCAAGAGCCAATGGCACGACCGAGGACCAGCTGACGGTGCTGGAACACGGTTACTAAGCTGTAGGTGCCCGCGCTTAAAAGCACTACCAAGGACCGCCTGACGTTGGCAGAACTCGGATACCCAGGAGGAGGCACCTATGCCAAAGGCTCGGCCCGGAACCAGCTGACGGTGCTGGAACCAGGTGGTGGACCCCAAGGCCCACAGGAGAGGAGAGAACAGCTAGGCCGCGAGGCAGCCGCAGTTACCGAACCCCAACAGTCCTACAGGGGGAGCTGGGCCTACTGGCACTACAGAACCAGCCTTGACTACCAGTTCACGCAGCCCACATAGGAAGCTCCTAAACTGGAGGCACCCTGGAGTTGGCTAACCCGACCGCACCACGACGGGGCAAGCATAGGCGTCTCAGTGAGCTTGACACAACCCGGAAACAGCTGACGGTGCTGAAACTAGGCTTGGCACGAGGGAGTACCTGTGACAAGAACACTGCCGAGAACCAGCTGGCGGTGCTGGAACCCAGATGCGTTGCCCCAGTGTGCAAGAGCCAATGGCACGACCGAGGACCAGCTGGCGGTGCTGGAACCCGGTTACGAAGCTGTAGGTGCCCGCGCTTAAAAGCACTACCAAGGACCGCCTGACGTTGGCGGAACTCGGATACCCAGGAGGAGGCACCTAAGCCAAAGGCTCGGCCTGGAACCAGCTGACGGTGCTGGAACCAGGTGGTGGACCCCAAGGCCCACAGGAGAGGAGAGAACAGCTAGGCCGCGAGGCAGCCGCAGTTACCGAACCCCAACAGTCCTACAGGGGGAGCTGGGCCTACTGGCACTACAGAACCAGCCTTGACTACCAGTTCACGCAGCCCACATAGGAAGCTCCTAAACTGGAGGCACCCTGGAGTTGGCTAACCCGACCGCACCACGACGGGGCAAGCATAGGCGTCTCAGTGAGCTTGACACAACCCGGAAACAGCTGACGGTGCTGAAACCAGGCTTGGCACGAGGGAGTACCTGTGACAAGAACACTGCCGAGAACCAGCTGGCAGTGCTGGAACCCAGATGCGTTGCCCCAGTGTGCAAGAGCCAATGGCACGACCGAGGACCAGCTGGCGGTGCTGGAACCCGGTTACTAAGCTGTAGGTGCCCGCGCTTAAAAGCACTACCAAGGACCGCCTGACGTTGGCGGAACTCGGATACCCAGGAGGAGGCACCTAAGCCAAAGGCTCGGCCTGGAACCAGCTGACGGTGCTGGAACCAGGTGGTGGACCCCAAGGCCCACAGGAGAGGAGAGAACAGCTAGGCCGCGAGGCAGCCGCAGTTACCGAACCCCAACAGTCCTACAGGGGGAGCTGGGCCTACTGGCACTACAGAACCAGCCTTGACTACCAGTTCACGCAGCCCACATAGGAAGCTCCTAAACTGGAGGCACCCTGGAGTTGGCTAACCCGACCGCACCACGACGGGGCAAGCATAGGCGTCTCAGTGAGCTTGACACAACCCGGAAACAGCTGACGGTGCTGAAACTAGGCTTGGCACGAGGGAGTACCTGTGACAAGAACACTGCCGAGAACCAGCTGGCGGTGCTGGAACCCAGATGCGTTGCCCCAGTGTGCAAGAGCCAATGGCACGACCGAGGACCAGCTGACGGTGCTGGAACCCGGTTACTAAGCTGTAGGTGCCCGCGCTTAAAAGCACTACCAAGGACCGCCTGACGTTGGCGGAACTCGGATACCCAGGAGGAGGCACCTAAGCCAAAGGCTCGGCCCGGAACCAGCTGACGGTGCTGGAACCAGGTGGTGGACCCCAAGGCCCACAGGAGAGGAGAGAACAGCTAGGCCGCGAGGCAGCCGCAGTTACCGAACCCCAACAGTCCTACAGGGGGAGCTGGGCCTACTGGCACTACAGAACCAGCCTTGACTGTCATGATCCCAATGGCAGGGGATCACTAAAGGACAAGCACAGATACAAACAAGCTCTAGGGCGATGGAACCTGAGCTGACCGCGACCCTGAACCTAACACACAAATAAAAGTAGCCGGGGAACGTGCCTACGATGATCCTAGACGTCTTGCTCCAGCCGAAGATCTAACTTCCCCTATTAGAAGAAACACAGACCTCTCTTGCCTCCAGAGAAATACCCCACAGAAATAGCAGCCCCCCACATATAATGACGGTGAAATGAGAGGAAAGCACATACGCAGTATGAAAACAGTTTCAGCAAAATGAGGCCCGCTAAAGCTAGATAGCAGAGGATACAAAAGTGAACTGCGCGGTCAGCGAAAAACCCTTCAAAAAACCATCCTGAAATTACTTGAACTCATATGCCAACTCATGGTACATGAGGAGCAATTTCAGCCCACTAGAGCAACCAGCAGCAAAGAATCACATATCTGCAGGCTGGACTAAAAAACCAAATAAAGCAAAAGACCAAAACAGGAAAATCCAAACTTAGCTTGACCAGAAGGTTCTAGGAGTAGGGAGCAGAGGTAACAAGACACACTGGATACATTGATAACCGGCGAGGAAATGCCAGCAAAGCCAGGTTAAATAGGAAACTCCCATATCCTGATGGAACAGGTGGAACCCAGAGACCAGGAAAGACAAGTCACCCAGTACCATCAGTAACCACCAGAGGTAGCCCAAAAACAGAACTCACAACACTTGACTACCAGTTCACGCAGCCCACATAGGAAGCTCCTAAACTGGAGGCACCCTGGAGTTGGCTAACCCGACCGCACCACGACGGGGCAAGCATAGGCGTCTCAGTGAGCTTGACACAACCCGGAAACAGCTGACGGTGCTGAAACCAGGCTTGGCACGAGGGAGTACCTGTGACAAGAACACTGCCGAGAACCAGCTGGCGGTGCTGGAACCCAGATGCGTTGCCTATTAAAGATTGTCTTTCTAGAGCCCCAACTAGCGGTGTTGGAGCTAAGGGTAAGCAGGGGGAGCAGAGTGTAGGCCGAAGCCTGCACTGGAGGCAGCTTTGTGTCTGCGTTGCGTTTGCAGGACACTTTGCCGGCTACACAGTGGGGGAACAGCTGGCGTTGCTGAACCCCACTAACACAATGGCGTGTGTTTTTCTCTGTGCAGCTAGCACTTGCGGTCAAAAACTAGCGATGTTAGAGCCCGTGTTGAAGCAGGAGGAGGAGGAGAGGAGCAGAGTGTAGGCCGAAGCCTATTTGAACCAATTTCAAAGGAAACCTTTAACCCCCCCTCAGGTGTTACAAAGTACAAGAGACACACCTTGTGCAGTATTAATGCTGCACAAGTGAAAGGTTGCTCTATTAATTTGTCTACTTGCACACGCTGAATGAAAGACGTACACAATTTAGCCCATTCTACAGTCAAACTGTAGTGGATGCGTGACTTGGCTTTTTAAGGAGACGCAGCACAGGTGTCCCAAATAACGCCTTGGTGCTTGGCGCAGCTTCCTGAGCGTTGTTATTTGCTGTACAGGAGTCTGCGCTCTTGTGTTATCCCTTGGCAATGCCCTGTTAGAGCTGCCCGTCTTATGACCTCATTTCATGTTGGCCGGTGCGGTTAACGATGGCCATAAATCCCAGACCCACAGTGCCTTTTCATAAAGTCACACTGCGGTGCTGTGATTCGTGGCCTTGAGCAGTAAATATTTTGGCCGCTCACACACGTCCTTACACCTGCTTCAGACTGGGCGGCCTCTGCTGATCCCTTCTCGCATGCCGCGGCCATGAGGCTGCACAGTCTGAAGAAGGCGGAAGGAGATGAGTTAAGACAGGTGAAGATATGCACTGCTCGTGCCCATCAATCACACCCTCGCAGTCAAAATAAGACAACGAGGAGCATTGTTTCAGGCAGGGCGGACGCACAGGCGCAACAAGCCAACCAATGATGTCAGAAGACGGGAAGCGCTACCAAGGGGGGTGCTGCGTATCATTAGAAAGGAAAGTCACACCTCAGGGACAGTGGAATGGTCTCAATGAGACACATTTTGTACGTTTTGAGTTCCACGTGGGCAAGGACAAAAAGTCAGCCACCTTGTACAAATGCAGCAGTACTGCTGTACAAGGTGGCTGTTATACATAGAAACACCTGGGGGTGGGGGGCAGGCTCCCTTCAATTTCAGTTCATGTGCCTGCGTGGCGTTTGCAGGACACGTTGCCAGCTACACAGCAGGGGAACAGCTGGCGGTGCTGAACCCCACCAACACATTGGCTGGTGTTTTTCTCTGTGCAGCTAGCATGTCCGGGCAGAAACAGGCGTTGTTTGAGCCCAGGGTCAGCAGGAGGAGGAGAGGAGCAAAGTGTAGGCCGAAGCCTGCACTGGTGGCAGCTTTTGTTCTGTTGTGCCAGCGTGGCTTGTGCTGGACACGTTGCCGACTACACAGCAGGGGAACAGCTGGCGGTGCTGAACCCCACTAACACATTGGCTGGTGTTTTTCTCTGTGCAGCTAGCATGTCCGGGCAGAAACAGGCGTTGTTTGAGCCCAGGGTCAGCAGGAGGAGGAGAGGAGCAAAGTGTAGGCCGAAGCCTGCACTGGTGGCAGCTTTTGTTCTGTTGTGCCAGCATGGCTTGTGCTGGACACGTTGCCGACTACACAGCAGGGGAACAGCTGGCGTTGCTGAACCCCACTAACACATTGACTGGTGTTTTTCTCTGTGCAGCTAGCAGTTCCGGGCAAAAACTAGCGGTGTTTGAGCCCAGGGTCAGCAGGAGGAGGAGAGGAGCAGAGTGTAGGCCGAAGCCTAGTTGAACCAATTTCAAAGGTTACCTTTAACCCCCCCCTCAGGTGTTGCAAGGTACAAGAGCCACACCTTGAACAGCATTAATGATGCACAAGTCAAAGGTTGCTCTATTTAATTTTGCTCCTTGCACACGCTGAATTAAACACGTACACTATTTAGCCCATTACACTGTCAAACAGTAGTGGAGGCGTGACTACTAGTCTTTTTAAGGAGACGCAGCACAGGTGTACAAATTTACACCTAGGTGCTGGGCGCAGATTCCTTACCGTTGTTATTTGCAGTACAGGAAACTGCGCTCTTGTGTTATCCCTTGGCAATACCCTGTTAGTGCAGGCCGTCTCATGACCTCATTTCATGTTGGCCGGTGCGGTTAACGATGGCCATAAATCCCAGACCCACAGTGGCTTTTCCTAAAGTCACACTGCGGTGCTGGGATTCGTGGCCTTGTGCAGTAAATATGTTCGCCGCTCACACATGTCCTTACACCTGCTTCAGACTGGGCGGCCTCAGCTGATCCCTTATCGCATGCCGCGGCCATGAGGCCGCACAGTCAGAAGAAGGCGGAAGGAGGGGAGTGAAGACAGGGGAACATATGCACTGCTCGTGCCCATCAATCACACCCTCGCAGTCAAAATATATGAGACAACGGGGGGCGTTGTGTCGGGCAGGGGGGACGCACAGGCACAGCCAGCCAACCAATGATGTCAGGAGACGGGCAGCGCTAACAATGGGAGTGCTGCGTGTCATTAAAAAGGAAAGTCACACCTCAGGGACATTGTAATGGTCTGTAATGAGACACATTTTGTACTTGTTGAGTTCCACGTGTGCAAGGAGAAAAAGTCAGCCACCTTGTACAAATGCAGCAGATACAAATAGCAACACTATATAGGATAACCTAGAGGAGGGTTTTTTGGCCTTGCAGCGCCGTTTACGGCTGTCTGCACGGTCTCTGTGTGAGCGCAGCTCGCCCTGTAGTCTGTGTGCAGCCATAGCCGGTTGGATTCAGCTCAGGGTGCGTTACTGCCTCATACCTTGAAAAACAATTTCCTTTTTTTCAAATAGTGCAGCCAGTTTAAAATTTGAAAAAAAAAATTCCTATTAGTGTCTTTCCACTCGTATCCAGCTAAATAGTGGAAAAACACTATATAGGATAACCTAGAGGAGGTTTTTTTGGCCTTGCAGCGCCGTTTACGGCTGTCTGCACGGTCTCCGTGTGAGCCCAGCTCGCCCTGTAGTCTGTGTGCAGCCATAGCCGGTTGGATTCAGCTCAGGGTTCGTTACTGGCTCATACCTTGAGAAAAATTTTACTTTTTTTCAAATAGTGCAGCCTGTTTAAAATTTGAAAAAAAAAATTCCTATTAGTGTCTTTCCACTCGTATCCAGCTAAATAGTGGAAAAACACTATATAGGATAACCGAGAGGAGGGTTTTTTGGCCTTGCAGCGCCATTTACGGCTGTCTGCACGGTCTCCGTGTGATTTAAACTAGCTCTGTAGCCCGATCTGCACCAAAAAAAAAGTTAAGTTCACCAAACACAACTTAACACTTGTGTAGGCCACATTTGAAAAATAATAAAGTTTAGTCCACAATTTACAACATTAGTGTTTCTTACACCTGTTAGGAGGAGCATTTCAGGAATAAGCACACTAAGGCCTTAGTACTTTTCTGCTTATCTTTATCTGTCAACCAAGATGAAGAGGGCAGGGAGTAAGGCATGTGGGCGTGGGCGCGGAGCAGGGAGAGGAGCAGGGAGAGGACGTGGTGATTCTGTGCCTGCTGCGGGCGCCGGTGACTCGTCGTCACTCAGTTTCAGCAGGGAACAGTCCTTCATGCGCAGCTTTGTCGGAGAGCGCCGTGCACCGCTGCTACGTGAAGACCAAATTGAAGCCGTTGTCGGGTGGATGGCAGCTAACGCCTCGGCATCGAATTCAGTTAGTGCCACATCCTCTCAGGCACAGAGCACTGGAGAGCAGCCATCTGTCTCTTCACCACCTGCCAAATTGGCCAGGCAGTCAGAGAGCCCAGGACAGGAGCCGTCTCTACTTCTGTTCTCTGAATCTCTTGGCTTGGAAACAGGGGGCCAGCCAAGCAGCATTGGAGAAATGGAAGAAGAGGCAGTGTGCAGTGATGCCCAACACCTTTTTCTCTCTGACTCTGAAGAGGCAGGTGGGCCAGTGCCTCCGGTGACCACAGCGCAGTACGCATCTGATGATGAAACTCAGGTGCCGCTTTCTGATGCGTACTGTGCTGCCGAGACTACCCAGGAGGAGCAGTTGGTGGCAGAGGGTAGTGGAGATGATGAGGTCCTTGACCCATCGTGGCGTGAGGAACAGGAAGGTGGTGGGAGCAGCTCTGAGGAAGAGCTTCCCCTTACGGGCCAAAGAGGGAGAGGGAGGGGGAAGACTGCGGAGCCTGTAGCCTCCACTTTGGCACCCGTTAGGAGCCTGTCTCTTTCCAAAGCCAAAAAGGGCGCTCCCAAGACTTGCAGTGCCTGGTCCTTTTTTGACACAGTTGCAGATGACATTTGTTTTGTCAAATGCAAGCTGTGTCATCAGAAAGTAAAAAGAGGTAAAAGTGTCAGCAACCTCAATACCACAAATATGTGGAAACATGTGCGGAACAGGCACGCGGTGGAGTTACAGAAACACAGTGAAGACGTAGGCCAACCAACAGCGGCAGCTACCACCTCTTCATCTCGTGTTGCCTCTTCCTCCACTGTTGTCCAGAGACCTAGTGTAATTCCACCCACAGCACCACCTTCCCAGTCATCCTCACACTCCCAGTCTACTCTACAGCCATCGGTAGTCCAGGCATGGGAGAAAAGGCGGGCATTCTCGGCCAACCACCCCCGAGCACAGGCTCTGAATGCAGGCATTGCCAAACTGTTGTCCCTGGAAATGCTCTCGTTCAGGCTGGTGGAGACTGACAGCTTCCGTGACTTGATGGCATTGGCAGTCCCACAATACAAGGTGCCCAGCCGCTTTTACTTCAGCAGGCAGGCTGTCCCTGCCCTGCACAGGCATGTTGAGGCAAACATAAAACATGCGCTACTGAACGCCGTCAGTAGCAAGGTCCACCTCACCACCGATGCGTGGACCAGTCAGCATGGACAGGGGCGATATGTTTCCCTCACTGCCCATTGGGTTAATGTTGTTGAGCCAGGTACAGATCGTGCGAGTGGCGCAGGACGTGTCCTGCCCACTCCAAGGATTGCAGGAATCCAGTCTGTACGCATCGACTCCTCCTCTTACACCAGTTCCTCTGATTCCTCTCTGCAGGATCCATCACAGTCCACCTCCACATGGACCCGTGAACGTTTACCTATGACCGACATGAGCACAGCCGTGGCCAAACGTCAGCAGGCCGTCTTGAAACTAGTTTCATTGGGGCATCGAAGCCACACAGCGCAGGAGCTCTGGAATGCCATCAAGCAGGAGAGCGATGTGTGGTTACTGCCAGCGAATCTCCAGCCAGGCATGGTAGTGTGTGACAATGGCCGAAATCTGGTGGCAGCTTTGGCCCTTGGCAACCTCACTCACATCCCATGTCTGGCACATGTGCTCAATTTGGTTGTGCAGAGTTTTCTGAGGGACTATCCGGATCTTGATGCCCTGCTGCACAAGGTCCGCCTAGAGTGTGCTCACTTGCGGCGTTCCAGCTTGGCCAGATCCCGCATTGCTGCTCTGCAGCGCCGATTCCGCCTTCCGGAACACCGCATCATATGTGACCTACCTACCCGGTGGAATTCCACGTTACATATGTTGGAGCGGTTGTGTGAGCAGCAGCAAGCAGTTATGGAGTACCAGCTGCATCAGGCGCAAAGAAGTCGCAGTCAGCGCCGATCAGACTTCACAACCACAGAGTGGGCCACTATGAAGGACGTCTGCCAGGTTTTGCGTCCTTTTGATTATTCCACGCGGATGGCAAGTGCAGATGATGCACTAGTCAGCATGACTGTCCCCCTTATCTGCCTGCTTCAGCAAACTTTGCAAGGGTTAAGGGATGATGTGGTGGAAGAGGTGGAGGATGAGGAGTCACCTTTTCCATCAGCTTCTGGAGAGTCAGCGCCACGTGGTTCCTCACAAAGGGGTACGCAGGGGCCAATTTGTGAGGAGGATGAGGAGGAGTCAATGGAGGAGGAAGAGCTCCGTCCAGAGGAGGGAGCGACACAATTGTCCAGTGGTCAGTGTGTACAGCGAGGGTGGGGTGATGACGAGCGGGCAGAGATCATGTCTCAAGCAGGGGACAGCGTTTCTGGGCCAGTTGGCACTCTGCAGCACATGGTGGATTTCATGCTGCAGTGCCTGAGAAACGACCGCCGCATCGACCACATTCTCAACATGCCTGATTATTGGGTGTTCACCCTCCTCGATCCTCGCTACCGGGACAACGTCCAAAACCTCATCCCTGCGTTGACCCGGGAGCGTAAATTGCGGGAGTACCACGACACACTGGTGAATTCCATCATCTTCTCCTGTCCAACTGAGAGGAGTGCTGCTAGTGCTTTACAAAGCAGCTCAGTGCGTCGAGGCAGTGGGGGAGGCTCTGCCCAAAGAGGGAGCAGAAGCAGTGCCTCTGCCCAAGGCAAGCCCAGTATGGCACAACTCTGGCACACTTTTGTGTGCCCGCCCCAAATGTCTACACCATCACCGGCGGCTCCAGTCAGCAGGAGGCAACGGTTCCGTCAGATGGTGACAGACTACATGGCTTGCCCTCTTACTGTACTCCCAGACGGCTCTTCTCCATTCAAGTTTTGGGTCTCTAAGCTGGATACATGGCCAGAGCTAAGCCAGTATGCATTGGAGGTGCTGGCTTGCCCTGCGGCTAGTGTCTTATCGGAACGTGTCTTTAGTGCCGCAGGTGGTGTACTAACAGACCGTCGCATGCGACTATCCTCCGATAACGTTGACCGGCTTACTTTCCTGAAAATGAACCAGGCCTGGATCTCGCAGGAATTTGCCACTCCTCTGCCTGATTAAGTAATTGGGTGTCATCCAGGTCTCCTGCTGTGTTCATCTTTCTACCACCTGAACTGCTATTCCTGGGCTCCAACACCGCCAGTTGCGGCTCAGAAGTGCAGGCTGCACAGTAAAAACATACGACCCAGTGTTATTGGGTTTCAGTAACGTCAGCTGATCCCCAGCTGTGTAGCCGGCAATGTGTCCTGCGACCGCCACGCTGGCACAACAACCTAAATGTAAGGGAACCTGTCCCCCCCCCCGTCGTTTGTTACTGAAAGAGCCATCTTGTGCAGCAGTAATGCTGCACAAGGAAAAGGTAGCTCTTTTTTTTTAGCTCTTTGCACACGCAGAACTTAACACTTATAAAATGTGTTCACTGATACCGTTATACCATCCCGGAGCTGGGACTTTCCTTCGTAATGTGACGCAGCACAGCCGTCATTCCTACCCCCTTGGTGCCATGCGCTGCCTCCTCAGCGTTGTTTTAAGCTGTCACGGAGCCTGCGCTGTTCTGTTATCCCTTGGGCATGCCCTATTTGCGCTGCCTGTCTTCTGACATAATTTGGTGTCAGGCTGGCTGCGCCTGTGCGGCCGCGCTGCCCGAGATCCCGCCTCGCAGTGTCTTCTGATTGAGTCACACTGCGGGCCTGGGATCCATGGGCATGCGCAGTGCATATCTTCCCCTCGGGCTCTCGCTCATTTCCCTCCGCCTTCTTTAGACTGTGCGCCGTCAGCTGATCCCTAGCATGCCACGGCCGTGACACCGCACAGTCTGAAGAAGAGGGAAGGAGGGGAGTGAGAGTCGAGGTTATGCACTGTGCATGCCCATGGTTCCAAGGCTCGCAGTGGGATTACGTTAGACGAGACTGCGAGGTGGCATCTGGAGCAGCGTGGACGCACAGGCACTGACAGCCTGACACCAAATTATGTCAGAAGACAGGCAGCGCTAATTGGGCATGGCCAAGGGCTAACAGAACAGCGCAGGCTCCGTGACAGCTTAAAACAACGCTGAGGAGGCAGCGCACGGCATCATGGGGATAGGAATGACAGCTGTGCTGTGTCCCATTACGAAGGAAATTCGCACCTCCGGAACGGTTTAACGGTATAAAGGGACACATTTTGAGTGTTTACTTCGGTGTTTGCAAGGAGCATAATTAAAAGAGCAACCTTTTCCTTTTGCATCCTTAGTGCTGCACAAGATGGCTCTTTCAGCTACAAACGTCTTGGGGGGGGGTTAAAGGTTCCCTTTCAACTTGCTCCAATCAGGCTTCGGCCTACACTCTGTTCCTCTGCTCCTCCTGCTGTCCCTGGGCTCTAACACCGCCAGTTGGTGCCTGGAAGTGCTGTGTGCACAGTCAACAGTCGCTCCTCTGTTATTGGGGTTCAGTAACGTCAGCTGATCCCCAGCTGTGTGTGCGGCAATACCTCCAATCTGCTCCTCCTGCTGTCCCTGGGCTCTAACACCGCCAGTTGGTGCCTGGAAGTGCTGTGTGCACAGTCAACAGTCGCTCCTCTGTTATTGGGGTTCAGTAACGTCAGCTGATCCCCAGCTGTGTGTGCGGCAATACCTCCAATCTGCTCCTCCTGCTGTCCCTGGGCTCTAACACCGCCAGTTGGTGCCTGGAAGTGCTGTGTGCACCGTCAACAGTCGCTCCTCTGTTATTGGGGTTCAGTAACGTCAGCTGATCCCCAGCTGTGTATCCGGCAACGTGTCATGTGACCGCCACGCTGGCACAACTAAAATGTAAGGGGACCTGTCCCCCCTCCCCCTAGGCGTTTGTTGCTGAAAGAGCCACCATGTGCAGCACTAATACTGCACAAGGGAAAGGTCGCTCTTGAAATTATGCTCCTTGCAAACGCTGAACTACACACTCATGTAATGTGTCCCCTCACACCGTCCAACCGTCCCGGAGGTGGGACTTTCCTTTGTAATGTGACGCAGCACAGCCGTCATTGCTACCCCCTTGGCACCATGCGCTGCCTCCTTAGCGTTGTTTGATTCCGTCATGGACCCTGCGCTGTTATGTTATCCCTTGGCCATGCACAGTTTGCGCTGCCCGTCCTCTGACATCATTTGTTGTCGTCCTGGCTGTGCCTGTGCGTCCACGCTGCCCGAAATCACACCTCGCAGTGTCGTCTAATGTGATCCCACAGTGGGCCTGGTATCCATGGCCATGCGCAGTGCATATACTAGCCTCTCACTCCCCTTCTTCACGCTTCTTCAGACTAGGCGGCGTCAGCTGATCCCTAATAGCATGCCACGGCCGTGACGCCGCACAGTCTGAAGAAGCAGGAAGGAGGTGAGTGAGAGGCGATGATATGCACTGCGCATGCCCATGGATCCCTGGCCCGCAGTGGGACTACATTAGATGACACTGCAAGGTTGGATCTCGGGCAGCTTGGATGCACAGGCACTGCCAGCCTGACACCTACATGATGTCAGAAGACGGGCACCGCTAACTGTGCATGGCCAAGGGATAACATTACAGCGCGGGCTCCGTGACAGAACCAAACAACGTTGAGGAGGTGGCGCCCGGCACCAAGGGGGTTGGAATGACGGCTGTGCTGTGTCACATTACAAAGGAAAGTCCCACTTCCGGGATGGTTTGACGGTGTGAGGGGACACATTATATGAGTGTGTACTTCAGCGTTTGCAAGGAGCATAATTTTCGGAGCCACCATTTTCCATGTGCAGTATTACTGCTGTACAAGATGGCTCTTTCAGCAACAAATGCCTGGGGGGGGGGGGGTTAAAGGTTCCCTTTCAACTTGCTCCACTGCAGGCTTCGGCCTACACTCTGCTCCTCTTTGATTCCCTGGGTTTCAACACTGTCAGTTGCCACCTGGAAGTGTTGTCTATACAGAAAAAACACTAGGTGATGTGTCAGTGGGGTTCAGCACCGCCAGCTGTTCCCCTGCTGTGTAGTCGGCAACGTGTCCAGCACAAGCCACGCTGGCACAACAGAACAAAAGCTGCCACCAGTGCAGGCTTCGGTCTACACTCTGCTCCTCTCCTCCTCCTGCTGACCGTGGGCTCAAACACCGCTAGTTTTTGCCCGGAAGTGCTAGCTGCACAGAGAAAAACACCAGCCAATGTGTTAGTGGGGTTCAGCAACGCCAGCTGTTCCCCTGCTGTGTAGCCGGCAACGTGACCTGCAAACGCCATGCAGGCACATGAACTGAAATTAAAGGGAACCTGGCCCCACCCCCCCAGGTGTTTCTATGTATAACAGCCACCTAGTACAGCAGTACTGCTGCATTTGTACAAGGTGGCTGACTTTTTCTCCTTGCCCACGTGGAACTCAACACGTACAAAATGTGTCTCATTGAGACCATTCCACTGTCCCTGAGGTGTGACTTTCCTTTCTAATGATACGCAGCACCCCCCTTGGTAGCGTTTCCCGTCTTTTGTCATCATGGTTAGCTGGCTGCGCCTGTGCATCCGCCCTGCTAGAAACAACGCCCCTCGTTGTCATATTTATTTTGTCAGCGAGGGTGTGGTTTATGGGCACGAGCAGTGCATATGTTCGCCTGTCTTAACTCATCTCCTTCCGCCTTCTTCAGACTGTGCGGCCTCCTGGCCGTGGTAGGCGATAAGGGATCAACTGAGGCCGCCCAGTCTGGAGCAGGTGTAAGGACATGTGTGAGCGGCAAACCTATTTACTGCACAAGGCCACGAATCCCAGCCACGCAGTGTGATTTTTTGAAAACACACTGTGGGTCTGGGATTCATGTCCATCGCTAACCGCAACGGCCGACATGAAATGAGGTCAGAAGACAGGAAGCGCTCACAGCGCATGGACAAGGGATCACAATAGCGCAGACTCCTGTACAGAAAATAACAACGCTCAGGAATCTGCGCCCAGTACCTAGGTGCAAATTTTGACACCTGTGCTGCGTCTCCTTAAAAAGACAAGTCACGCCTCCACAACTGTTTGACAGTATAATGGGCTAAATAATGTACGTGTTTTATTCAGCGTGTGCAAGGAGCAAACCAAATAGAGCAACCTTTTACTTGTGCAGCATTAATGCTGCACAAGGTGTGGCTCTTGTACCTTGCAACACCTGAGGGGGGTTAAAGGTAACCTTTGAAATTGGTTCAACTAGGCTTCGGCCTACACTCTGCTCCTCTCCTCCTCCTGCTGACCCTGGGCTCAAACACCGCTAGTTTTTGCCCGGAACTGCTAGCTGCACAGAGAAAAACACCAGTCAATGTGTTAGTGGGGTTCAGCACCGCCAGCTGTTCCCCTGCTGTGTAGTCGGCATCGTGTCCAGCACAAGCCACGCTGGCACAACAGAACAAAAGCTGCCACCAGTGCAGGCTTCGGCCTACACTCTGCTTCTCTCCTCCTCCTGCTGACCCTGGGCTCAAACACCGCCAGTTTCTGCCCGGAAGTGCTAGCTGCACAGAGAAAAACACCAGCCAATGTGTTAGTGGGGTTCAGCACCGCCAGCTGTTTCCCCGCTGTGTAGCCGGCATCGTGTCCAGCACAAGCCACGCTGGCACAACTGACCAAAAGCTGCCACCAGTGCAGGCTTCGGCCTACACATTGCTCCTCTCCTCCTCCTGCTGACCCTGGGCTCTAACACCGCCAGTTTTTGCCCGGACATGCGAGCTGCACAGAGAAAAACACCAGTCAATGTGTCAGTGGGGTTCAGCAACGCCAGCTGTTCCCCTGCTGTGTAGCTTGCAACGTGACCTGCAAACGCCACGCAGGCACATGAACTGAAATTGAAGGGAGCCTGCCCCCCACCCCCAGGTGTTTCTATGTAAAACAGCCACCTTGTACAGCAGTACTGCTGCATTTGTACAAGGTGGCTGACTTTTTCTCCTTGCCCACGTGGAACTCAACACGTACAAAATGTGTCTCATTGAGACCATTCCACTGTCCCTGAGGTGTGACTTTCCTTTCTAATGATACGCAGCACCACCCTTGTTAGCGCTGCCCGTCTTTTGACATCATTGGTTAGCTGGCTGCGCCTGTGCGTCTGCCCTGCTCGAAACAACGCCCCTCGGTGTCTTATTTTTTTGGACAGCAAGGGTGTGATTGATGGGCATGTGCAGTGCATATGTTTGCCTGTGTTCACTCATCTCCTTCCGCCTTCTTCAGACTGGGTGTCCTCATGGCCGCGGCAGGCGATAAGGGATCAGATGAGGCCGCCCAGTCTGAAGCAGGTGTAAGGACATGTGTGAGCGTCAAACATATTTACTGAACAAGGCCACGAATCCCAGCCACGCAGTGTGATTTTTTGAAAACACACTGTGGGTCTGGGATTCATGTCCATCACTAACCGTAACGGCCGACATTAAATGAGGTCAGAAGACAGGAAGCGCTCACAGCGCATGGCCAAGGGATAACAATAGCGCAGACTCCTGTACAGCAAATAACAACGCTCAGGAATCTGCGCACAGCAGCTAGGTGTAAATTTTGACACCTGTGCTGCATCTCCTTAAAAAGACAAGTCACGCCTCCACTACTGTTTGACAGTATAATGGGCTAAATAGTGTACGTGTTTAATTCAGCGTGTGCAAGGAGCAAAATTAAATAGAGCAACCTTTGACTTGTGCATCATTAATGCTGTTCAAGGTGTGGCTCTTGTACCTTGCAACACCTGAGGGGGGGGTTAAAGGTAACCTTTGAAATTGGTTCAACTAGGCTTCGGCCTACACTCTGCTCCTCTCCTCCTCCTGCTGACCCTGGGCTCAAACACCGCTAGTTTTTGCCCGGAACTGCTAGCTGCACAGAGAAAAACACCAGCCAATGTGTTGGTGGGGTTCAGCACCGCCAGCTGTTCCCCTGCTGTGTAGCTGGCAACGTGTCCTGCAAACGCCACGCAGGCACATGAACTGAAATTGAAGGGAGCCTGCCCCCCACCCCCAGGTGTTTCTATGTATAACAGCCACCTTGTACAGCAGTACTGCTGCATTTGTACAAGGTGGCTGACTTTTTGTCCTTGCCCACGTGGAACTCAAAACGTACAAAATGTGTCTCATTGAGACCATTCCACTGTCCCTGAGGTGTGACTTTCCTTTCTAATGATACGCAGCACCCCCCTTGGTAGCGCTTCCCGTCTTCTGACATCATTGGTTGGCTTGTTGCGCCTGTGCGTCCGCCCTGCCTGAAACAATGCTCCTCGTTGTCTTATTTTGACTGCGAGGGTGTGATTGATGGGCACGAGCAGTGCATATCTTCACCTGTCTTAACTCATCTCCTTCCGCCTTCTTCAGACTGTGCAGCCTCATGGCCGCGGCATGCGAGAAGGGATCAGCAGAGGCCGCCCAGTCTGAAGCAGGTGTAAGGACGTGTGTGAGCGGCCAAAATATTTACTGCTCAAGGCCACGAATCACAGCACCGCAGTGTGACTTTATGAAAAGGCACTGTGGGTCTGGGATTTATGGCCATCGTTAACCGCACCGGCCAACATGAAATGAGGTCATAAGACGGGCAGCTCTAACAGGGCATTGCCAAGGGATAACACAAGAGCGCAGACTCCTGTACAGCAAATAACAACGCTCAGGAAGCTGCGCCAAGCACCAAGGCGTTATTTGGGACACCTGTGCTGCGTCTCCTTAAAAAGCCAAGTCACGCATCCACTACAGTTTGACTGTAGAATGGGCTAAATTGTGTACGTCTTTCATTCAGCGTGTGCAAGTAGACAAATTAATAGAGCAACCTTTCACTTGTGCAGCATTAATACTGCACAAGGTGTGTCTCTTGTACTTTGTAACACCTGAGGGGGGGTTAAAGGTTTCCTTTGAAATTGGTTCAAATAGGCTTCGGCCTACACTCTGCTCCTCTCCTCCTCCTCCTGCTTCAACACGGGCTCTAACATCGCTAGTTTTTGACCGCAAGTGCTAGCTGCACAGAGAAAAACACACGCCATTGTGTTAGTGGGGTTCAGCAACGCCAACTGTTCCCCCACTGTGTAGCCGGCAAAGTGTCCTGCAAACACAACGCAGACACAAAGCTGCCTCCAGTGCAGGCTTCGGCCTACACTCTGCTCCCCCTGCTTACCCTTAGCTCCAACACCGCTAGTTGGGGCTCTAGGAAGACAATCTTTAATAGGCAACGCATCTGGGTTCCAGCACCGCCAGCTGGTTCTCGGCAGTGTTCTTGTCACAGGTACTCCCTCGTGCCAAGCCTGGTTTCAGCACCATCAGCTGTTTCCGGGTTGTGTCAAGCTCACTGAGACGCCTATGCTTGCCCCGTCGTGGTGCGGTCGGGTTAGCCAACTCCAGGGTGCCTCCAGTTTAGGAGCTTCCTATGTGGGCTGCGTGAACTGGTAGTCAAGGATGGTTCTGTAGTGCCAGTAGGCCCAGCTCCCCCTGTAGGACTGTTGGGGTTCGGTAACTGCGGCTGCCTCGCGGCCTAGCTGTTCTCTCCTCTCCTGTGGGCCTTGGGGTCCACCACCTGGTTCCAGCACCGTCAGCTGGTTCCGGGCCGAGCCTTTGGCTTAGGTGCCTCCTCCTGGGTATCCGAGTTCCGCCAACGTCAGGCGGTCCTTGGTAGTGCTTTTAAGCGCGGGCACCTACAGCTTAGTAACCGGGTTCCAGCACCGCCAGCTGGTCCTCGGTCGTGCCATTGGCTCTTGCACACTGGGGCAACGCATCTGGGTTCCAGCACCGCCAGCTGGTTCTCGGCAGTGTTCTTGTCACAGGTACTCCCTCGTGCCAAGCCTGGTTTCAGCACCGTCAGCTGTTTCCGGGTTGTGTCAAGCTCACTGAGACGCCTATGCTTGCCCCGTCGTGGTGCGGTCGGGTTAGCCAACTCCAGGGTGCCTCCAGTTTAGGAGCTTCCTATGTGGGCTGCGTGAACTGGTAGTCAAGGCTGGTTCTGTAGTGCCAGTAGGCCCAGCTCCCCCTGTAGGACTGTTGGGGTTCGGTAACTGCGGCTGCCTCGCGGCCTAGCTGTTCTCTCCTCTCCTGTGGGCCTTGGGGTCCACCACCTGGTTCCAGCACCGTCAGCTGGTTCCAGGCCGAGCCTTTGGCTTAGGTGCCTCCTCCTGGGTATCCGAGTTCCGCCAACGTCAGGCGGTCCTTGGTAGTGCTTTTAAGCGCGGGCACCTACAGCTTAGTAACCGGGTTCCAGCACCGCCAGCTGGTCCTCGGTCGTGCCATTGGCTCTTGCACACTGGGGCAACGCATCTGGGTTCCAGCACCGCCAGCTGGTTCTCGGCAGTGTTCTTGTCACAGGTACTCCCTCGTGCCAAGCCTGGTTTCAGCACCGTCAGCTGTTTCCGGGTTGTGTCAAGCTCACTGAGACGCCTATGCTTGCCCCGTCGTGGTGCGGTCGGGTTAGCCAACTCCAGGGTGCCTCCAGTTTAGGAGCTTCCTATGTGGGCTGCGTGAACTGGTAGTTAAGGCTGGTTCTGTAGTGCCAGTAGGCCCAGCTCCCCCTGTAGGACTGTTGGGGTTCGGTAACTGCGGCTGCCTCGCGGCCTAGCTGTTCTCTCCTCTCCTGTGGGCCTTGGGGTCCACCACCTGGTTTCAGCACCGTCAGCTGGTTCCAGGCCGAGCCTTTGGCTTAGGTGCCTCCTCCTGGGTATCCGAGTTCCGCCAACGTCAGGCGGTCCTTGGTAGTGCTTTTAAGCGCGGGCACCTACAGTTTAGTAACCGGGTTCCAGCACCGCCAGCTGGTCCTCGGTCGTGCCATTGGCTCTTGCACACTGGGGCAACGCATCTGGGTTCCAGCACCGCCAGCTGGTTCTCGGCAGTGTTCTTGTCACAGGTACTCCCTCGTGCCAAGCCTGGTTTCAGCACCGTCAGCTGTTTCCGGGTTGTGTCAAGCTCACTGAGACGCCTATGCTTGCCCCGTCGTGGTGCGGTCGGGTTAGCCAACTCCAGGGTGCCTCCAGTTTAGGAGCTTCCTATGTGGGCTGCGTGAACTGGTAGTCAAGGCTGGTTCTGTAGTGCCAGTAGGCCCAGCTCCCCCTGTAGGACTGTTGGGGTTCGGTAACTGCGGCTGCCTTGCGGCCTAGCTGTTCTCTCCTCTCCTGTGGGCCTTGGGGTCCACCACCTGGTTCCAGCACCGTCAGCTGGTTCCAGGCCGAGCCTTTGGCTTAGGTGCCTCCTCCTGGGTATCCGAGTTCCGCCAACGTCAGGCGGTCCTTGGTAGTGCTTTTAAGCGCGGGCACCTACAGCTTAGTAACCGGGTTCCAGCACCGCCAGCTGGTCCTCGGTCGTGCCATTGGCTCTTGCACACTGGGGCAACGCATCTGGGTTCCAGCACCGCCAGCTGGTTCTCGGCAGTGTTCTTGTCACAGGTACTCCCTCGTGCCAAGCCTGGTTTCAGCACCGTCAGCTGTTTCCGGGTTGTGTCAAGCTCACTGAGACGCCTATGCTTGCCCCGTCGTGGTGCGGTCGGGTTAGCCAACTCCAGGGTGCCTCCAGTTTAGGAGCTTCCTATGTGGGCTGCGTGAACTGGTAGTCAAGGCTGGTTCTGTAGTGCCAGTAGGCCCAGCTCCCCCTGTAGGACTGTTGGGGTTCGGTAACTGCGGCTGCCTCGCGGCCTAGCTGTTCTCTCCTCTCCTGTGGGCCTTGGGGTCCACCACCTGGTTCCAGCACCGTCAGCTGGTTCCAGGCCGAGCCTTTGGCTTAGGTGCCTCCTCCTGGGTATCCGAGTTCCGCCAACGTCAGGCGGTCCTTGGTAGTGCTTTTAAGCGCGGGCACCTACAGCTTAGTAACCGGGTTCCAGCACCGCCAGCTGGTCCTCGGTCGTGCCATTGGCTCTTGCACACTGGGGCAACGCATCTGGGTTCCAGCACCGCCAGCTGGTTCTCGGCAGTGTTCTTGTCACAGGTACTCCCTCGTGCCAAGCCTGGTTTCAGCACCGTCAGCTGTTTCCGGGTTCTGTCAAGCTCACTGAGACGCCTATGCTTGCCCCGTCGTGGTGCGGTCGGGTTAGCCAACTCCAGGGTGCCTCCAGTTTAGGAGCTTCCTATGTGGGCTGCGTGAACTGGTAGTCAAGGCTGGTTCTGTAGTGCCAGTAGGCCCAGCTCCCCCTGTAGGACTGTTGGGGTTCGGTAACTGCGGCTGCCTCGCGGCCTAGCTGTTCTCTCCTCTCCTGTGGGCCTTCGGGTCCACCACCTGGTTCCAGCACCGTCAGCTGGTTCTCGGCAGTGTCTTTTGCTCTTGTACCTTCTGCTCCCCATCCTGGTTCCAGTACCGTCAGCTGGTTCCGGGCAGAGCCTTTGGCTTAGGTGCCTCCTTCTGGGTATCCAAGTTCCACCAACGTCAGGTGGTCCTTGGTAGTGCTTTCAGGCACGGGTAACTCCTGCTTAGTAACCGGGTTCCAGTAACGTCAGCTGGTCCTCGGTAGTTCCATTGGCTCTTGGACCTTCGGCTACCCATCCGGGTTCCAGTACCGTCAGCTGGTTCTCGGCAGTGTCTTTTGCTCTTGTACCTTCTGCTCCCCATCCTGGTTCCAGTAACGTCAGCTGGTTCCGGGCAGAGCCTTTGGCTTAGGTGCCTCCTTCTGGGTATCCGAGTTCCGCCAACGCCAGGCGGTCCTTGGTAGTGCTTTTTAGCACGGGTACCTCCTGCTTAGTAACCGGGTTCCAGTAACGTCAGCTGGTCCTCGGTAGTTCCATAGGCTCTTGAACCTTCGGGTAGCCATCCGAGTTCCAGTTCCATCAGCTGGTTCTTGGCATTTTCTCAGCCTTCTTGTACCTTCTGCTACATTTCCAAGTTTAAGACCCTAAAGTCGACGACCCAGAAGACCACCCCGATGACGACGACCCGGAAGACCACCCCGATGACGAAGACGACGACCCGGAAGACCACCCCGATGACGACGGCGGAGACGACGATGGCGGAGACGACAACGGCTGAGACGACGACGGCGGAGATGACGACACTGGAGACGACGACCCTGGAGACGACGACATGGAAGACCGAGAAGCCGAAGAACAAGAGGCTGCAGAACAAAGAGCAGAAGAACATTAAGCATAAGACTTAATATCAGAGCAAAAGATATTATCTAAATTATATGCAGAAGAAGACTAAGCAGTGTATGGGGGTGAGTCCGTTCCTCCTCGTGGTGCCCCTGGATAAAGCCTGATGCTGCAGGCCAAACTGAACGCGGACAAATGTAACTTTTGTGACTGGCAGAACGGAAGGTGTAATCTTCCAACTTTTATAGATAACAACTACGGGAATGCCTGTCACAAATGAGAATATGATGAAGAAGTAGAATAGGAAGAATAATAATAGTTGAATAAAATGAATATGAAGAATGTAATAAAAAAAAAATTAGGTAGAAGATGAATAAGGTGAAGAAGAAGTTGATGTCAAAGATGCTGATGATGATGAAGATGAAAGTGTGGGAAAAGTAAAAAAAAAAAAGAAAAAAAAGAAGGGGAAGGGCGTGGAATAGTGAAACATCAATATCTGACAAAATAAAAAAAAATTTACATACTCAATATCTTTTTCACTCCGAACGTCTTTAAAAAAAAAAAAACATGCTATTCTATTTGATTGGGCTAAACCTCATTGCCTTTAATGTCTCCGCCACCTCCCACAATACATCCTACATTATTCTTAGTTGTTTTCCTTGATGTAGAATGAACCTACAAGGAAAGAAAGGGTTTATTTTAATTCCGATATTTTGGTCCCATTGACTTGCATTGGGATCGGGTATCGGTATCGGCGATATCCGATATTTTTTGAATATCGGCCGATCCCAACCGATACCGATACTTTCCGATATCGGAAGGTATCGCTCAACACTAATTTGCACCGATCAGGGCCAGAGATATAAGAATTACATTTTCCGGATGTCCATCAAGGGATCTAAAACTCCCTGAAATCGCTAAAAGCTAAACCCAACGAGTGCAAAGAGTGGGTTTCTCCATAAGTGGGTCATGTAATTACACCGCATTGACACTTAAAAGAATCCCCCTGATGTGGGGCACATCCTGATCATTGTGTCTTTCGTATACGAGATTCATACAGCGAGCTAGGCATAAAAATAGTTGCTTCGTTATACCAAGAAACAGAAAGATGATCGGCACAGAGCTTCACTATAGCGCAATTGGAGATTCGCTTAAATGATCTGTTACAGAAGGACAGATGAGGTCTCCCTTACTGTGAGCTGCGGGTGGTGCTATGCAATCGTCAGAGTTTTGTACAAGACAATATAATGAGAAGAAAAATGATGCAGCACTCACCCTTGCGCTTCTTCCAAGTGTGCTCTTTATTCAGCAAAACATACTATACATAGTATGAACCGGCATACGCAGTGATCTGTGAGGGAGCGGGAGTGAGGAGAGACCGGACGACGGCTGTTTCGCGCTACAGTTCTTCTACGGGTCCATGCTAAAAACAGGTGATGTCATTTCCTTTTTAAGGTTTTTTTTTTTTTTGACTCACCTGATTCTATTAATTACAATTGTGCAAGTTAAAAACAATGAGATCTCTTATTACAGAATGAACATTTACAAGTATATTACAAAATGAAGATTTACAAATGTATTATAAGAACACCGCCATGTCAAGTTTGTCGTTAAGACCCCCTGGGCCCTGTGCGTTTGTTTGTAGGATCCATTTCGCTTCACGCTGCAGCAGTAGGCGGTCATTATTACCGCCGTTTTGTGAACATTTAACTATTTCCAAACCTGCAAACCGCAATTGATCTGGATCACTATTATGTGTCTCTGCCATATGTTCTACAAAACGCACGCGTCCCTTTCCTGTCCGAATTGAGTTATAATGCTCTCGTATTCGGACTGTGAGAGGTCTAATAGTCTTACCTATATAAAACCGTTGACACGGACAGAAAATTACGTAAACCAGAAATTTACTCTTGCAGGTTATGAAGTCTTTCACAAAATGCTCAATTATACCTATTTGCAAGGGGTTCTCAATTTTATGCAGATGGCATATGCTACAATTGCCGCATCTGTGGTTACCTTGCGGTATGGTTTTTGCTAACCAATTATTTGTTGGTGGTGATACTTTATTTTTTACAACAAGGTCTCCTATATTAATTGATCTTTTATATGAGAATAGAGGACATGTATCCGGGAGATTTCTAAAGTCCACGTCTTTCTGCAGCACATGCCAATTTTTTCGTATTGCTGTTTGTATATCTCTATCTAAAGGGCTATGTTTAAATGTAAATGTGAATCTGCGATTTTTATTTTGATATTCGTTTGCATCTTTTCTTTTTCCATTGTTTTTTCTTTTTTTGCCCTTTTCTAACAGCTGAACTTGAGATAATTTGGCTGCTCTAATTTCTGCTTGTTGGAGAACATCTGTTGGATATCCTCTGTTTGAAAGGCGTGTTTTTAATTCTTCTACCTGAGTTTTATAATTTTCCTCATTATTGTTGATTTTACGTATTCTCACCATTTGACTATATGGAATACTGCGCTTCCTGTGATTCGGGTGGTCACTTTTAAAATGTAAAATGTTGTTCGTCGCTGTGCTTTTTCTGTGGACTTTCGTTACTATATTTTCATTTACAATTTCTATTTTTACATCTAGGAATTCCAAATCTTTTTTATTGAATACTGAAGTAAATTTCATGTTTTCTTTATTATTATTGTTCAGGAAAGTAACGAATTCATTAAATTTAATTTCTTCGCCATCCCACACCATAAAAATATCGTCGGCAAATCTTAAAAAAAGCCGTATGTGCCGAAGGTATGGGTTCTGGGGTCCGGTGACGTACCTCTCCTCAAAAGCTGCTAGATTTCCCGACGATATTTTTATGGTGTGGGATGGCGAAGAAATTAAAGACTCACCTCTTCTGACAAGCCTACAGCCTGCAGTGATCCTCAACCTACTGAACCGCTGCAAAACCAGCTCTACCCTCTCCTAGTGTATCCTCACCCATCCCCTGTAGACTGAGTCCTCGCGGGCAGGGTCCTCTCTCCTTCTGTACCTATTAGCAGGGCCGCCTGCAGGCGCTGCGGCACACTATTGACGTGCGGGCCCGTGCCCGCACGTCAATAGTTAACAGCCGCCGCCAGCCAGTCGGAGGCTGGCAGCTCACTTCCTCCACGCAGTGCGCAGTCGCACTTCGCCGGCATCTGACATCACTGTCAGCCGCCGGCGAGTGCGTCCTTCACCTGCGTGGAGGAAGTGAGCTTCACCCGCCGCAGGAGCATGGCACAGGGGCAGAATGCTGAATACAGGGGCAGTATGCTGGACACAGTGGCAGTATGCTGGACACAGGGGCAGTATGCTGGACACAGGGGCAGTATGCTGGACACGCTGGGGCAGAGATGCTGGAAACAGCGGCAGAATGCTGGACAAAAGGGCAGAAAGCTGGACACAGGGGCATTATGCTGGACACGCTGGGGCAGAGATGCTGGACACAGGGACAGAATGCTGGACACAGGGGCATTATGCTGGACACGCTGGAGCAGAGATGCTGGAAACAGCGGCAGAATGCTGGACACAGACAGAATGCTGGACACAGGGGCATTATGCTGGACACGCTGGGGCAGAGATGCTGGACACAGGGCAGAATGCTGGACAAAGGGGAAGAAAGCTGGACACAGGGGCATTATGCTGGACACAGAGGCAGAATGCTGGACACAGGGGCAGAGATGCTGGACACAGGGGCAGAAGGTTGGACAAAGGGGCAGAAAGCAGGACACGGGCATTATGCTGGACACAGGCAGTATGCTGGACACAGGGGCAGTATGCTGAACACAGGGGCAGTATGCTGGATACGGGCAGAATGCTGGACACAGGGGCAGTATGCTGGACACGGGCAGAATGCTGGACACAGGGGCAGTATGCTGGACACGGGCAGAATGCTGGGCACAGGGGCAATATGCTGGACACAGGGGCAGTATGCTGAACACAGGGGCAGTATGCTGGATACGGGCAGAATGCTGGACACAGGGGCAGTATGCTGGACACGGGCAGAATGCTGGACACAGGGGCATTATGCTGGACACGGGCAGAATGCTGGGCACAGGGGCAGTATGCTGGACACGGGCAGAATGCTGGACACAGGGGCAGTATTCTGGACACAGGGGCAGTATGCTGGACACGGGCAGTATGCTGGACACAGGGGCAGAATGCTGAAAAAAGGGGCAGAAAGCTGGACACGGGCATTATGCTGGACACGCTGGGGCAGAGAGGCTGGACACAGGGACAGAATGCTGGACACAGGGGCATTATGCTGGACACGCTGGGGCAGAGATGCTGGACACAGGGGCAGAATGCTGGACAAAGGGGCAGAAAGCTGGACACAGGGGCATTATGCTGGACACAGGGACATTATGCTGGACACAGAGGCAGAGATGCTTGACACAGGGGCAGAAGGCTGGACAAAGGGGCAGAAAGCTGGACACGTGCATTATGCTGGACACAGGGGCAGAATGCTGGACACGGGTAGAATGCTGGACACAGGGGCAGTATGATAGACACAGGGGCAGTATGCTGGACACGGGCAGAATGCTGGACACAGGGGCAGTATGCTGGACACGGGCAGAATGCTGGACACAGGGGCAGTATGCTGGACACAGGGGCAGTATGCTGGACACGGGTATTATGCTTGACACAGGGGCAGTATGCTGGACACAGGGGCAGTATTCTGGACACAGGGGCAGTATGCTGGACACAGGGGCAGTATGCTGGACACAGGGGCAGAATGCTGGACAAAGGGGCAGAAAGCTGGACACGGGCATTACGCTGGACACGCTGGGGCAGAGATGCTGGACAAAGGGGCAGAATACTGGACAAAGGGGCAGAATGCTGGACATAGGTACAGAATGCTGGACACAGGGGCAGAATGCTGGACACAGGGGCCGAATGCTGGACAAAAGGGCAGAAAGCTGGACACAGGGGCATTATGCTGGACACGCTGGGGTAGAGATGCTGGACACAGGGGCAGAATGCTGGACAAAGGGGCAGAAAGATGGACAAAGGGGCATTATGCTGGATACGCTGGGGCAGAGATGCTGGACACGGGGGCAGAATGCTGGACAAAGGGGCAGAAAGTTAGACATAGGGGCATTATGCTGGACACGCTGGGGCAGAGATGCTGGACACAGGGGCAGAATGGAGATATGGGGTATGATTGGAGACACGGGGCAGGATGAAAGACATGGGGGCATGACTGGAGACTGATTGGGTAAGATTGGAGACACAGATATAAAGCCAAACCAAATAGAACACTCTAAATATTCTACCCATGAGTTGAGTCTATATAGTCCTCATATCATAGGCATTCTAACATCAAATGGACACTCCTGATAACACTATATAACCAAGAGAATAAATGGAGTACTCAGTCCAAACAAATTATCCTTTTTACAAAACCATGTACAGTACTTTATTAAATAAAGTACTGTACAGACCTATCCATCAATGTCAATGGTTGCTCACTTTCCCCAGTCCCACATGCTCGGTGCCTCGGGGTGATCCTTGACTCTGCCCTCTCTTTAAGCCCTTGCCTCCTCCTGCTGTCTCAAACTCAAATATATATCCCCAATCTGCGCATTCCTTGACCATGAAACCACAAAACCACTAGTGCACGCCCTTATCATCTCCGGCCTTGACTACTGCAACCACCTACTCTCTGTCTTCCCTTCTAGCACTCTGGCACCACTCCAATCCATCCTACACTCTGCTGCCCGACTAATCTACCTGTCTCCCCGCTATTCCCCAGCCTCTCCCCTATGCCAAGCGCTTTACTGGCTTCCTATCATCCAGAGACTCCAGGGGATGGGTGAGGACTCCAGTTCAAAACCCTTACTATGACATACAAAGCCATCCACAACCTGTCTCCTCCATACATCTGTGACATGTTCTCTCAGTACTTACCTACACGCAACCTTCGATCCTCACAAGATCTCCTTCTCTACTCCTTTCTTATCTCCTCTTCCCAACCGCATCCAAGACTTCTCCCATGCTTCCCCCATACTCTGGAACTTTCTACCCCAACACATCAGAATCTTGCCTACCACAGAAACCTTCAAAAAGACCCTGAAGACTCACCTCTTCTGACAAGCCTACAGCCTGCAGTGATCCTCAACCTACTGAACCGCTGCAAAACCAGCTCTACCCTCTCCTAGTGTATCCTCACCCATCCCCTGTAGACTGAGTCCTCGCGGGCAGGGTCCTCTCTCCTTCTGTACCTATTAGCAGGGCCGCCTGCAGGCGCTGCGGCACACTATTGACGTGCGGGCCCGTGCCCGCACGTCAATAGTTAACAGCCGCCGCCAGCCAGTCGGAGGCTGGCAGCTCACTTCCTCCACGCAGTGCGCAATCGCACTTCGCCGGCATCTGACATCACTGTCAGCCACCGGCGAGTGCGTCCTTCACCTGCGTGGAGGAAGTGAGCTTCACCCGCCGCAGGAGCATGGCACAGGGGCAGAATGCTGAATACAGGGGCAGTATGCTGGACACAGTGGCAGTATGCTGGACACAGGGGCAGTATGCTGGACACAGGGGCATTATGCTGGACACGCTGGGGCAGAGATGCTGGAAACAGCGGCAGAATGCTGGACAAAAGGGCAGAAAGCTGGACACAGGGGCATTATGCTGGACACGCTGGGGCTGAGATGCTGGACACAGGGACAGAATGCTGGACACAGGGGCATTATGCTGGACACGCTGGGCAGAGATGCTGGACACAGGGACAGAATGCTGGACACAGGGACAGAATGCTGGGGCAGAGATGCTGGACACAGGGACAGAATGCTGGACACAGGGGCAGTATGCTGGACACGGGCAGTATGCTGGACACAGGGGCAGAATGCTGGACAAAGGGGCAGAAAGCTGGACACGGGCATTATGCTGGACACAGGGGCAGAATGCTGGACACGGGTAGAATGCTGGACACAGGGGCAGTATGCTGGACACAGGGGCAGTATGCTGGACACGGGCAGAATGCTGGACACAGGGGCAGAATGCTGGACATGGGCAGAATGCTGGACACAGGGGCAGTATGCTGGACACAGGGGCAGTATGCTGGACACGGGTATTATGCTGGACACAGGGGAAGTATGCTGGACACAGGGGCAGTATGCTGGACACAGGGGCAGTATGCTGGACACAGGGGCAGTATGCTGGACACAGGGACAGTATGCTGGACACAGGGGCAGTATGCTGGACACATGGGCAGTATTCTGGACACAGGGGCAGTATGCTGGACACAGGGGCAGTATGCTGGACACAGGGGCAGTATGCTGGACACAGGGGCAGAATGCTGGACAAAGGGGCAGAAAGCTGGACACGGGCATTATGCTGGACACGCTGGGGCAGAGAGGCTGGACACAGGGACAGAATGCTGGACACAGGGGCATTATGCTGGACACGCTGGGGCATGGCACAGGGGCATTATGCTGGACACGCTGAGGCAGAGATGCTGGAAACAGCGGCAGAATGCTGGACAAAAGGGCAGAAAGCTGGACACAGGGGCAGAGATGCTGGACAGAGGGACAGAATGCTGGACACGGGCATTATGCTGGACACGCTGGGGCAGAGATGCTGGAAACAGCGGCAGAATGCTGGACAAAAGGGCAGAAAGCTGGACACAGGGGCATTATGCTGGACAAGCTGGGGCAGAGATGCTGGACACGGACAGAATGCTGGACACAGGGGAATTATGCTGGACACGCTGGGGCAGAGATGCTGGACACAGGGCAGAATGCTGGACAAAGGGGCAGAAAGCTGGACACAGGGGCATTATGCTGGACACAGAGGCAGAATGCTGGACACGGGCAGAGATGCTGGACACAGGGGCAGAAGGTTGGACAAAGGGGCAGAAAGCAGGACACGGCATTATGCTGGACACAGGGGCAGAATGTTGGACACAGGCAGTATGCTGGACACAGGGGCAGTATGCTGGACACAGGGGCAGTATGCTGGATACGGGCAGAATGCTGGACACAGGGGCAGTATGCTGGACACGGGCAGAATGCTGGGCACAGGGGCAGTATGCTGGACACGGGCAGAATGCTGGACACAGGGGCAGTATTCTGGACACGGGCAGTATGCTGGACACGGGCAGTATGCTGGACACAGGGGCAGAATGCTGGACAAAGGGGCAGAAAGCTGGACACGGGCATTATGCTGCACACGCTGGGGCAGAGAGGCTGGACACAGGGACAGAATGCTGGACACAGGGGCATTATGCTGGACACGCTGGGGCAGAGATGCTGGACACAGGGGCAGAATGCTGGACAAAGGGGCAGAAAGCTGGACACAGGGGCATTATGCTGGACACAGGGACATTATGCTGGACACAGAGGCAGAATGCTGGACACAGAGGCAGAGATGCTTGACACAGGGGCAGAAGGCTGGACAAAGGGGCAGAAAGCTGGACACGGGCATTATGCTGGACACAGGGGCAGAATGCTGGACACGGGTAGAATGCTGGACACAGGGGCAGTATGCTGGACACAGGGGCAGTATGCTGGACACGGGCAGAATGCTGGACACAGGGGCAGAATGCTGGACATGGGCAGAATGCTGGACACAGGGGCAGTATGCTGGACACAGGGGCAGTATGCTGGACACGGGTATTATGCTGGACACAGGGGAAGTATGCTGGACACAGGGGCAGTATGCTGGACACAGGGGCAGTATGCTGGACACAGGGACAGTATGCTGGACACAGGGGCAGTATGCTGGACACATGGGCAGTATTCTGGACACAGGGGCAGTATGCTGGACACAGGGGCAGTATGCTGGACACAGGGGCAGTATGCTGGACACAGGGGCAGAATGCTGGACAAAGGGGCAGAAAGCTGGACACGGGCACTATGCTGGACACGCTGGGGCAGAGATCCTGGACAAAGGGGCAGAATACTGGACAAAGGGGCAGAATGCTGGACAGGGGCAGAATGCTGGACACAGGGGCCGAATGCTGGACAAAGGGGCAGAAAGCTGGATACAGGGGCATTATGCTGGACACGCTGGGGCAGAGATGCTGGACACAGGGGCAGAAAGATGGACAAAGGGGCATTATGCTGGACACGCTGGGGCAGAGATGCTGGACATGGGGCAGAATGCTGGACAAAGGGGCAGAAAGTTGGACATAGGGGCATTATGCTGGACACGCTGGGGCAGAGATGCTGGACACAGGATGCTGGATATGGGGTATGATTGGAGACACGGGGCAGGATGAAAGACATGGGGGCATGACTGGAGACTGATTGGGTAAGATTGGAGACACAGATATAAAGCCAAACCAAATAGAACACTCTAAATATTCTACCCATGAGTTGAGTCTATATAGTCCTCATATCATAGGCATTCTAACATCAAATGGACACTCCTGATAACACTATATAACCAAGAGAATAAATGGAGTACTCAGTCCAAACAAATTATCCTTTTTACAAAACCATGTACAGTACTTTATTAAATAAAGTACTGTACAGACCTATCCATCAATGTCAATGGTTGCTCACTTTCCCCAGTCCCACATGCTCGGTGCCTCGGGGTGATCCTTGACTCTGCCCTCTCTTTAAGCCCTTGCCTCCTCCTGCTGTCTCAAACTCAAATATATATCCCCAATCTGCGCATTCCTTGACCATGAAACCACAAAACCACTAGTGCACGCCCTTATCATCTCCGGCCTTGACTACTGCAACCACCTACTCTCTGTCTTCCCTTCTAGCACTCTGGCACCACTCCAATCCATCCTACACTCTGCTGCCCGACTAATCTACCTGTCTCCCCGCTATTCCCCAGCCTCTCCCCTATGCCAAGCGCTTTACTGGCTTCCTATCATCCAGAGACTCCAGGGGATGGGTGAGGACTCCAGTTCAAAACCCTTACTATGACATACAAAGCCATCCACAACCTGTCTCCTCCATACATCTGTGACATGTTCTCTCAGTACTTACCTACACGCAACCTTCGATCCTCACAAGATCTCCTTCTCTACTCCTTTCTTATCTCCTCTTCCCAACCGCATCCAAGACTTCTCCCGTGCTTCCCCCATACTCTGGAACTTTCTACCCCAACACATCAGAATCTTGCCTACCACAGAAACCTTCGAAAAGACCCTGAAGACTCACCTCTTCTGACAAGCCTAGAGCCTGCAGTGATCCTCAACCTACTGAACCGCTGCAAAACCAGCTCTACCCTCTCCTAGTGTATCCTCACCCATCCCCTGTAGACTGAGTCCTCGCGGGCAGGGTCCTCTCTCCTTCTGTACCTATTAGCAGGGCCGCCTGCAGGCGCTGCGGCACACTATTGACGTGCGGGCCCGTGCCCGCACGTCAATAGTTAACAGCCGCCGCCAGCCAGTCGGAGGCTGGCAGCTTCCTCCACGCAGTGCGCAATCGCACTTCGCCGGCATCTGACATCACTGTCAGCCGCCGGCGAGTGCGTCCTTCACCTGCGTGGAGGAAGTGAGCTTCACCCGCCGCAGGAGCATGGCACAGGGGCAGAATGCTGAATACAGGGGCAGTATGCTGGACACAGTGGCAGTATGCTGGACACAGGGGCAGTATGCTGGACACAGGGGCATTATGCTGGACACGCTGGGGCAGAGATGCTGGAAACAGCGGCAGAATGCTGGACAAAAGGGCAGAAAGCTGGACACAGGGGCATTATGCTGGACACGCTGGAGCTGAGATGCTGGACACAGGGACAGAATGCTGGACACAGGGGCATTATGCTGGACACGCTGGGGCAGAGATGCTGGACACAGGGACAGAATGCTGGACACAGGGGCAGTATGCTGGGGCAGAGATGCTGGACACAGGGACAGAATGCTGGACACAGGGGCAGTATGCTGGACACGGGCAGTATGCTGGACACGGGGGCAGAATGCTGGACAAAGGGGCAGAAAGCTGGACACGGGCATTATGCTGGACACGCTGGGGCAGAGTGGCTGGACACAGGGACAGAATGCTGGACACAGGGGCATTATGCTGGACACGCTGGGGCATGGCACAGGGGCATTATGCTGGACACGCTGGGGCAGAGATGCTGGAAACAGCGGCAGAATGCTGGACAAAAGGGCAGAAAGCTGGACACAGGGGCATTATGCTGGACACGCTGGGGCAGAGATGCTGGACACAGGGACAGAATGCTGGACACAGGGGCATTATGCTGGACACGCTGGGGCAGAGATGCTGGAAACAGCGGCAGAATGCTGGACAAAAGGGCAGAAAGCTGGACACAGGGGCATTATGCTGGACACGCTGGGGCAGAGATGCTGGACACGGACAGAATGCTGGACACAGGGGCATTATGCTGGACACGCTGGGGCAGAGATGCTGGACACAGGGCAGAATGCTGGACAAAGGGGCAGAAAGCTGGACACAGGGGCATTATGCTGGACACAGAGGCAGAATGCTGGACACGGGCAGAGATGCTGGACACAGGGGCAGTATGCTGGACACAGGGCAGAATGCTGGACAAAGGGGCAGAAAGCAGGACACGGGCATTATGCTGGACACAGGGGCAGAATGTTGGACACAGGCAGTATGCTGGACACAGGGGCAGTATGCTGGACACAGGGGCAGTATGCTGGATACGGGCAGAATGCTGGACACAGGGGCAGTATGCTGGGCACAGGGGCAGTATGCTGGACACGGGCAGAATGCTGGACACAGGGGCAGTATTCTGGACACAGGGGCAGTATGCTGGACACAGGGGCAGTATGCTGGACACGGGCAGTATGCTGGACACAGGGGCAGAATGCTGGACAAAGGGGCAGAAAGCTGGACACGGGCATTATGCTGGACACGCTGGGGCAGAGAGGCTGGACACAGGGACAGAATGCTGGACACAGGGGCATTATGCTGGACACGCTGGGGCAGAGATGCTGGACACAGGGGCAGAATGCTGGACAAAGGGGCAGAAAGCTGGACACAGGGGCATTATGCTGGACACAGGGACATTATGCTGGACACAGAGGCAGAATGCTGGACACAGAGGCAGAGATGCTTGACACAGGGGCAGAAGGCTGGACAAAGGGGCAGAAAGCTGGACACGGGCATTATGCTGGACACAGGGGCAGAATGCTGGACACGGGTAGAATGCTGGACACAGGGGCAGTATGCTGGACACAGGGGCAGTATGCTGGACACGGGCAGAATGCTGGACACAGGGGCAGTATGCTGGACATGGGCAGAATGCTGGACACAGGGGCAGTATGCTGGACACAGGGGCAGTATGCTGGACACGGGTATTATGCTGGACACAGGGGAAGTATGCTGGACACAGGGGCAGTATTCTGGACACAGGGGCAGTATGCTGGACACAGGGGCAGTATGCTGGACACAGGGGCAGTATGCTGGACACATGGGCAGTATTCTGGACACAGGGGCAGTATGCTGGACACAGGGGCAGTATGCTGGACACAGGGGCAGAATGCTGGACAAAGGGGCAGAAAGCTGGACACGGGCATTATGCTGGACACGCTGGGGCAGAGATGCTGGACAAAGGGGCAGAATACTGGACAAAGGGGCAGAATGCTGGACAGGGGCAGAATGCTGGACACAGGGGCCGAATGCTGGACAAAGGGGCAGAAAGCTGGACACAGGGGCATTATGCTGGACACGCTGGGGCAGAGATGCTGGACACAGGGGCAGAAAGATGGACAAAGGGGCATTATGCTGGACACGCTGGGGCAGAGATGCTGGACATGGGGCAGAATGCTGGACAAAGGGGCAGAAAGTTGGACATAGGGGCATTATGCTGGACACGCTGGGGCAGAGATGCTGGACACAGGGGCAGAATGGAGATATGGGGTATGATTGGAGACACGGGGCAGGATGAAAGACATGGGGGCATGACTGGAGACTGATTGGGTAAGATTGGAGACACAGATATAAAGCCAAACCAAATAGAACACTCTAAATATTCTGCCCATGAGTTGAGTCTATATAGTCCTCATATCATAGATTCTAACATCAAATGGACACTCCTGATAACACTATATAACCAAGAGAATAAATGGAGTACTCAGTCCAAACAAATTTTCCTTTTTACAAAACCATGTACAGTACTTTATTAAATAATTCATTAATACAATAATAGCATAATAACACAGAGTATTACACAAAAACAGGGTAAGGGTAGTCACAGGTAACCCGGCTAGCAATGATTAACCATAAAGTGCATAGTGCCCATTGTTTTACTGAGAAGCTCACCCCCAACACATATCACATGGAGCGTCACAGGTTTTCACAAAGTTGCGGCATACCAGTATGCAATTGAGTAAAAATACTTATTCAGGGAGCTTACCCATAATAAAGTGAAGAGCCGGGCCCGTGTCACGCCGCCACCGACGCGCATTTCGCTGATCTTTCTCAAGGTGCGGGCCCGGCTCTTCACTTTATTATGGGTAAGCTCCCTGAATAAGTATTTTTACTCAATTGCATACTGGTATGCCGCAACTTTGTGAAAACCTGTGACGCTCCATGTGATATGTGTTGGGGGTGAGCTTCTCAGTAAAACTATGGGCACTATGCACTTTATGGTTAATCATTGCTAGCTGGGTTACCTGTGACTACCCTTACCCTGTTTTTGTGTAATACTCTGTGTTGTTATGCTATTATTGTATTAATGAATTATTTAATAAAGTACTGTACATGGTTTTGTAAAAAGGAAAATTTGTTTGGACTGAGTACTCCATTTATTCTCTTGGTTATATAGGATTGGAGACACAGGAGGCATGATTGCAGACATGGGGGCATGATTGGAGACACTGGGGGCAGAATTGGAGGCAGATCGTGCAGGATCATGGGGCAGGATGGATATGATGGAGACAGATGGGTCAGGATGGGGAGATTATATGGGGCAGAATGGATACTCATGAGGGCAGGATAGGAGAACATATGGCTGACGCCAGGAATGAGACACACGGTGGCCAGGATGGGGAATATTATTACCATAGGGACTAATTTAGGGATATTATTACTGCAGTGATGTATTTATTTTATTTTTTGAGGATACTGTTTTAAATGAGGGGGCGGTCCTGTTACTGTGCAGAGTGATACTATGTCACCTCTTTTTCTTCATGTGGTGTAATGTAGAAGTTGGGAAAAATTAAGTAATGTGTTCTACAAGCGGAGCTCGAGATAACTGTGTTATTTCCTGCAGAGATGAGTCCTGGCTGGATGAAGTGATGGCGGTCTGTGCTGGATGAAAGATGAAGGACTTCACCTAGAGACGACACTGGTGAGTCAGTGTTACCTATACACTGACACTATACACTGTATACTATATACAGAGCTCCTGTATATAATGTCACCAGTGATCACTGTATTAACTGTAGACAGACTTTGCATACTAAGTATAGATCTCCTGTGAATACTGGCACTTATGGTTATAGTATGGTGCTTTTTTTTATTACTGACCAGAATTGTAGTATTCAGTCACTATGTGGTGGTGATATGTGGTCTGGGCATGGTGCGGTGGTAATATCTGGTCTGGGGAGGGCTCAGGATTCCCCACTGTTGATGCACATCAGGTAATACTGGGGAATATATGTGGCAGTTAATACGTACATATTGTTGGATATATGGCTGGTTATGGTCTAATGAGTAAAACTTCTTTCTGCATTGGCGGTATATATTTTCTGTATAAGTCCATTACTGACCTTCATAGGCCGTGACTGTTTTCATTCTTATTTTATGCCCATATTCCCATTCACATTGTGTGATTCTCACCACCATACTTCTTGATGTGCCAATGTAGTGAGGGATACTTTGTAGCCCTGTGTGTATTTGGGCATTTATGATACAGTTGGTCTCATTCTTCCCCCCCCCCCCTTTTTTACCTCACATACCCGTCCATTTTTATGGTTATTATGTGTTTTTATATATATATATCTAATCAAGGCTTATATTTTATACGTTTTGGGACTTTGACTGTGGTTTCTCTGTGGTGCATCTGGTCTGGTCATGGTGCGGTGGTATTTGTTCCTTGTATGTGATATTATTCGGTCACTGGTGGTAATATGTGGTCTAGACATGGTGTTGCGGTATTTGTTCCTTGTATGTGATATTATTGGTCATTTTGCAAATTGAAAAATAAATAAATCTTTATTTTTATATAGCGCTAACATATTCCGCAGCGCTTTACAGTTTTGCACACATCATCATAAATAAAAATATACCTAAATTGTATTGCATATTTTAACAAATATTTAATATGTTACAGTAGAGTAGGGCCCGGCCAAAAGTGTCTACCGTGTTATGGTGGCGGCTTAAAAAATCTTTTGGCCAAAACAAAAGCTGCCGGCTATATGTGTGATCTGGTGATGGGAACTGTTAATGTGTGATAGGTGAGAAGTGGAGTTTTTCCAAGAGAGAGCGGTGGGACTGTGGACAGTTTGAGGGGTGGAGCGTGGAGGCGGGGCTGGGGTGGAGCCTGGGTGGAGTCTCAAGGGGGCCCTGAAAATTTTGCCAGTATGGGGCCCCGAAATTTCTAGTGGCAGCCCTGCCTATTGGTGCCTTGTTTTTGCTCATGTTTATTGTATTTGTCTATATTTGCCCCTTTTTCACATATACAGAGCCATGGAATAAATGGCACTATAAAAATGTATAATAATAATAAATAATAATAAAGGGAACTGTGGTGAGCATACTGTATTGGCTGCTGTGGTGACCATACCATATACGGGGCTGTTGCGGACATCATACTGTAAAACTGTAGAGGACATAATACTGTATATTGTGAGGTGTGGTGGACATTATACTGCATGGGGGATGTAGTGTAAAACATTGTATATATTGGGGTCTGTTCTGGATTGCATACTGTTTGGGCTGCTGTGATTACCACCATATCATGTATGGATAAAGTTTGAGGAGAGGGTACAGTTTGGAGGTGGATAGCATGAGACAATAGTGTGAAAAGGGAATATAGAATGGATATGAAGAGGGGACAGTGTGAAATGGGGGGTACATGATGGAGAGAGGTTAGCATGGCAGGGAGACAGTGTGAAGATCTAGAGTGTGTAATGGAAAACACAGGAAGATCAGAAGAGGGAGCCTGGAAAGAAGAGCTATGGATGTGAAAAGTCATTATGGGATCAGGACAAAATGGAAAAGAAAAGAAAGAAATGACTCAGTCACAGAAAATGTCCCTTATAAGGTACCTGGATGTAAATGTTTACTTGTTGTTACTGATTACATCTCATCAGCACTGCGGTTCATCTCTGGTCCACAGTCATATAAAGACTCATAACAACAACTCCCAGCATATCCTTACTATTGTTAAGGACATACTGGGAGTTGTAGGTTCATGAGATGCAAATGTATATGAGCCTGGCTTAACATTACAATTGCTTGCTGTAGTAAGCTTGGTGATATATTCATGTAATAATGGTGTTTCTGGTCACATATACAGGTGCTTCTCACAAAATTAGTATATCATCAAAAAGTCAATTTATTTCAGTTCTTCAATACAAAAAGTGAAACTCATATATGATATAGCATCATTACAAACAGAGTGATCTATTTCAAATGTTTATTTCTGTTAATGCTGATGATTATGGCTTACAGACAATGAAAACCCAAAAGTTACTATCTCAGTAAATTAGAATACTTTACAACACCAGTTTGAAAAATTATTTTAACATCCAAAATGTTGGCCTACTGAAATGTATGGGGCTCCTTTTGCATCAATTACTGCATCAATGCAGCATGGCATAGAGGTGATCAGCCTGTGGCACTGCTGAGGTGCTATGGAAGCCCAGGTTGCTTTGATAGCAGCCTTCAGCTCATCTGCATTGTTGGGTCTGGTGTCTCTCTCTCATCTTCCTCTTGACAATACCCCATAGACTCTCTATTGGGTTAAGGTCAGGAGAGTTTGTTGGCCAATCAAGCACTGTGATATTGCTGTTTTTAAACCAGCTATTGGTACTTTTGGCAGTGTGGACAGGTGCCAAGTCCTGCTGGAGAATGAAACTTCCATCTCCAAAAAGCTTGTTGGCAGAGGGAAGCATAAAGTGCTCAAAAATTTCCTGGTAGATGGCTGCGCTGACTTTGGTCTTTGACTTTGGTCACAGTGGACCTACACCACAGATGACATGGCTCCCCAAACCATCGCTGATTGTGGAAACTTAACACTAGACCTCAAGCAGCTTGGATTGTGTGCCTATCCACTCTTCCTCCAGACTCTGGGACCTTGATTTCCAAATGAAATGCAAAATTTACTTTAATCTGAATACAATACCTTGGACCACAAAGCAACAGTCCACTTCTTTTTCTCCTTGGCCCAGGAAAGACGCTTCTGGCGTTGTCTATTGGCCCTGAGTGGTTTGACACGAGAATGTGACACTTGTAGCCCATGTCCTGGATACGTCTGTGTGTGGTGGCTCTTGAAGCAATGACTCCAGCAGCAGTCCACTCCTTATGAATCTCCCCAAAATTTTTGAATGGTCTTTTCTGAACAATCCTTTCAAGGCTGCAGTTATCCCGGCTGCCGTATTCCATTTTTCTTATATTTTACAGAGTTGGAATCCTATCAGTGCACCTATCAATTCTAGGAATGCCATACTTCGTCCTATTTTCCTGTTAATTCTGGTGATCCCTAGTGACTGCCAATCAAGTGGCATAGTGCTGGGATGTGAGCACTAGTCGTTTTGGCGGATGTCAAGCTCTTAGGACAACGTCATAGAGTCTGCTTCTGACAGTTTAATCAGAAACATGGACACCAATAGTTCACTGGTTGCCATTTTGTAGAGCTTTGGCAGTACTCACGTTTCGTAGCAGTTTGCTTGAACTTAACCAGGGGATTTGATTGATATCAAAGTTATTTGATTCAAACAGAATATTCATTATTTTGTAGTGGGTTCTCTCTAAACTCCTCATTGCTCAATTGTACTGCCACCATAGTCCCACACCCGGTCCTCTATATGTCTCGAACATACTCACTTATCTTTAGTAGATGCTTTGCTTGCAGCTCTTCTATGGTCCTGTACATCTCTAATAGCAAAATGAGCCATACAATGGAATCTGCTTCATGTTAGAGAACAGTCAGTCAGAAAGGATAAACAGAGTAACAGTCTGTGGTCACAACTGCAAAATCGTTCAGTTTTGGATGGTAACATTGCTTTCCAATGAACCTGTTATCACTTGCATTTACACCAAAGCAGTTGCCATTGATTCACAATACCTTATGGTTCCTAATCTGTCAGATTGTTTCCAGAGAAATGTATTCTCCTTCCAAGAAAACTATGTTATTGACACCAGAGTACACACAGCAATATTTCGGCCACGCAGGGACTTTATCAAGCCAAGACACAAGTAGATTTGACTGGGGTTTACTGTGACGTCCAAGCTAAGTTTTCCCCCTTTTCTAGCATTGTATATGGAGTCAGATACCAGCCTAAATTATATCACCAGTTTAGGACTTTGTACATATAAAGCTAAAACCCAAAATAAAATTAAACTAAAAAGAAGTCTATCATGAAGAGAAAGATTTCAGATTTCCTGAAAGTAGAGTGACAGATGAGTTGTTCTCACAGACTGTATGTTGTTTGTATCTGTACTTTATATTTTAGCTTAGCATCTAATCCATGAGAAATGTTCTCCAAGTTTCCCTCATACAGTGAGGCCTGCTTGTTCTCAGTGTTATATATTCTGTTCTTGGACAATATCAATACAAACTTTCCATGCTGCTCAGCCCTTGGCTATGACCAATGTTTTTAATTGACACAGTTTGTAGACAAGATGATGTGGATAGCTGTTGGCCGTACACATGAAATTCACACTTAAACCAAAAGTTAAACCCTAACGATATTTATGCCATATTTCAAAACAATTTATGCTGAATGTGCGTGATTTCACGTGGAAAAAGAATGACAATTTGACAATGTTAGATATGATGCTATAGTTTTGGGGTCTTATATTATGTAAAGATAACATGGTAAATCTCCGGTATAATGTCATGGGTCAAATTTAACATCTCCATATTACGACTATAAAAGATGAGCCCCAACTCAAAGTCTAGCAACTCTGTATCACAGCATTCTGAACGAACATTCAATGCATATAGTGAAAATCAAATGCAAAAATGATTTTTAGCTAAAACATCAGCATTTAAACAAAAACAAACCCATTATCGTGTCCATGTTCTTTAGCACAAGAATTAGAAAATAAATTCGCTTAATTCATTAAATGTAAATATATGACAAGAATGTTCATTTTTTTGTGGCCGTTTTGTTTAAACATAATATTTTCACTGAGGTGACCATATTGGAGACACAGACTTCTGGTATTTCCTGTAAAGGCAGTACATCAATTATGTCAATATGTATGATCTTTATGGTAGCTGAAATTAATGCAAGGTCAACTGACACAAATGTCAATCATTTTTAGAGCTCTATCTGTATCTTTTACTATCCTACCTGATCAAGACTTCTATCACTACATTATTAAAGCTGTCAGTAAGGGTTTCATCCCACAATTAACCTTTACTATAAATTCACAGGACAGGTAATACATTTTTGATTGCAGGCAGCCCCACTACCACGACCCCCATTAATCATAAAATGGAGGTCCTTAGCCGCCTGTCCCTCTACAGTGCGCAATCACAGTAAGAACGTTGTATAGATCAGAAGTTGAGCCTCATCCATATGCATCTTGTCTCATTTTGTTATTATTTTATGACTCAATGTGGGACATCTACTGTTATCATTTTATTTTTTTCCACTAAAAAAATCTTAACGATCTACTGCCTAATCAGAATCACTCCTCTCTTTCTCTGACACCAGTATTTTAAAAAAATTCCCAGGAATGACGTGTCTTCCATATTGACCCACTAAAGTCTTCTGGAATGGTTTCTCTTCCCCCTTGTGCATATTTACAGGTTCAAAGCATGGCTCAGTTCCCCTTTTCTTCTTCAAGATTAGTTGTGGCACAGTGATAAACAGTTTGGGTCTCAAAAACTACAAAGAAGAAACACAGGTATTCACCCCTGAAATATCTGAACTATCTCCTCCAGTCATCTACCATTCCTTTACAGAACCTAAAGTAGGCTGACTTTTTTGCCATCACCTTCACTTTTCAAACCTCTTGAATTGGTAAAAGAGTTGTCCAGTTTGAAGTCAAAGCTGGGGACAAGCATGTAAAGCCATAAATTGATTAAAAAAAAGCATTACTTATCTGTTAAAGCATCTGCAAATTCACTGTCACTTTTTTTGCATTTTTGTTCTACTCATTTCACACTAACCTGTTGACTGAAGTATTTAGATTATTACAGACATGTGGAGAGTTTGTATTGTTTTGCTATTTTTATTACTATGTAATAGAATGTATCTAATAAGAAAATCATATTTATTGTATTCATTGGGGGAGCAGGGGATTTTTATTTTATCATAATTTTTGTCACTAAAATTGATATATATATATATATATATATATATATATATATATATATATATATTTTGCTCCTCAAAAGATTCTAAAAGATCTCTTTCAAGATAAGAGATCTCAGGGAACATACAGTATTATTTTTACTTTATTGCCAATTTTTCAATTTGATTGGGGCATTCATAGAGTCCCCAGTTACATGGGAAAACAACCTAACACAGTGACATAAGTCAATGAGATAGTTGAACTGGGCCCGCTAAAACTCAGCAGCTCTGATATGCCGGCTGACACATTGTGACCATATCATCGCTGGATAGAGTAGAAAAATTGATATTGCTTCTTTGAAACAAATAGCACTCAATGGGCACTATGGAAATGGAAAAAGAGAAGATAGAAGCAATGCTAAACTACCAGTGATGCTAAACTTATCTTTGTCTTTTCCATAGGACCTGACTTGCTCATGTTAAATTAAAAAAAAGAGATTTAAAGGGAATCTGTCAGGTAATTTTTGTGTAGTATTCTAATGCAGTAGTATTCTGAAATAGAGATTGGGCAGCCCTTTCAGGATATGTAACTTCTGGAATTATGGGTGGGGAAAGGGGTGAATATTCATTTGCAATTTACATATGCTTGATGTCATTATCCCATCAGGGGGCCAGTCAGCGGATGGCACAACACACATACAATGGGATGGAAATGGGGAGAGGAAGGTTCTACTAATAGGGAATGAGGGATAGACACCTCCTGAGCTCAAACCTGAGTCTGTCCCTGCACTCCCCTAACGTCCTAAGTGGGTCCTTCCCCCCAGCGCCATCATAAACCTCACCACTGCAGATGGAACAACACAGGGGACAGTGACAAACATGAGACAGATGAGGAAAAACACCAAACAGCTTAATTGCCTTCTCTGCTGCAAAGCATTGCAGAGCAGAAGAAAGGCACCAAGACCACGAACTCCAAGAAACCAGCTGATTCACCATTGCAGCCAGCGAGCTCTTTACTCCAGGCTTGGTCAACATAGATTGCTCTATCACTGACAGTCAGCTGATGCATCAGGTATCTATTTAAAGGATGGTGGGAGTGGTCACCACCCACATCAGCTGACCGAGCAACTCTGCAATTGCAGTACACTGCCAGCAAGGAAACTGACATTAACCCCTCATGGCCTGAAAGGAAAAAAGCTACATTTAAAAGATAGTGGAAACACAGCTGCCATGAATCCAAAAATGAATCGTGACACTTGACTTGTCAGTGCCAAACAAATTTGTCCGGAGCTTACAGGAACATAACATGGCCATGTAGAGAAATAAAAATGTACATATCCCGAAATTCCCTATTTCAGGATGCTGTTAGGATACTATGGGTAAATTGTTGTATTATATTTTATGTTGTCATGGGCAACATTTGTCCTGGATTGTGTCAGGTTTTAAACTAAAAAAAAAATTAGATGCGTCTTTATGAAGTCATAAGGGATATTATACAAAAGTCTCTACACAAGAGACCCCATTCCAATGACCTGCATATGTGATGTTTGTTACTAAAAATTGAGTAGTGGAACATAGCTCAGTGCTGAGATATTATAAAATACTCAGTCTCCTCCACTTCCCTTATTATTTCTTTGTAAGACAACTATCATACTCTTTAGACAAGGTCATGGAAATAAATGACTTGTCTCTGTTGTATATAATATCTCCATTCTCGTCCTAATGACCAGAGGGCCACATGACAAGCAAGGACAGGTTGACCTAACTTCAAACAGAAACATTTCCTACACACATGGCTGTGTTTCTGTAGACTTGCATTGCAAACCCTAGAAAATGTTCCATTACCCAAAATGTAATATTTGTGATGTATCAGTCAGAGGTTAAATCTTATTTTTTTTTTCAACAGCAGAAATATTTCCGAGTTTCCTAATTGTCTGTACTTTGTCTGCCCTGTTGAGGGCAGAGCAAAATATTGCAGTGCGCAAGCGCCTGGAAAGGTCAGAGATGCCTGGCACCTGCATACTGCAGTACTTTGCACTGCCCTCAACAGGGAAGAAAAAGTACGCCTGCACCAGAGCCGCAGCATGAATACAAGAAGAGGACATCATCATAAGAAGATGGGAGGCCCCAGACCACATCGCCCATCGGACCCGAACCGGGACCGCTCCTGGGCGAGTATAATCTAACCTCTTTTTCTCATCTTTTAGGATAGATCGGGGGCTTATCAACAGCATTCCAGAATGCTGTAGATAAGCCCCTGATGCCGGTGGGCTTAGCTCACCTTCGATTTTGGGGGTGACAGGTTCCCTTTAACCCCTTCAAGACCCAGCCTATTTTGACCTTAAAGACCTTGCCGTTTTTTGCAATTCTGACCAGTGTCCCTTTATGAGGTAATAACTCAGGAACGCTTCAACGGATCCTAGCGGTTCTGAGATTGTTTTTTCGTGACATATTGGGCTTCATGTTAGTGGTAAATTTAGGTCAATAAATTCTGCATTTATTTGTGATAAACACGGAAATTTGGCGAAAATTTTGAAAATTTCGCAATTTTCACATTTTGAATTTTTATTCTGTTAAACCAGAGAGATATGTGACACAAAATAGTTAATAAATAACATTTCCCACATGTTTACTTTACATCAGCACAATTTTGGAAACAAAATTTTTTTTTGTTAGGAAGTTATAAGGGTTAAAATTCGACCAGCGATTTGTCATTTTTACAACGAAATTTACAAAACCATTTTTTTTAGGGACCACCTCACATTTGAAGTCAGTTTGAGGGGTCTATATGGCTGAAAATACCCAAAAGTGACACCATTCTAAAAACTGCACCCCTCAAGGTACTCAAAACCACATTCAAGAAGTTTATTAACCCTTCAGGTGCTTCACAGCAGCAGAAGCAACATGGAAGGAAAAAATGAACATTTAACTTTTTAGTCACAAAAATTATCTTTTAGCAACAATTTTTTTATTTTCCCAATGGTAAAAGGAGAAACTGAACCACGAAAGTTGTTGTCCAATTTGTCCTGAGTACGCTGATACCTCATATGTGGGGGTAAACCACTGTTTTGGCGCACGGCAGGGCTTGGAAGGGAAGGAGCGCCATTTGACTTTTTGAATCAAAAATTGGCTCCACTCTTTAGCGGACACCATGTCACGTTTGGAGAGCCCCCGTGTGCCTAAAAATTGGAGCTCCCCCACAAGTGACCCCATTTTGGAAACTAGACGCCCCAAGGAACTTATCTAGATGCATAGTGAGCACTTTGAACCCCCAGGTGCTTCACAAATTGATCCGTAAAAATGAAAAAGTACTTTTTTTTCACAAAAAAATTCTTTTAGCCTCAATTTTTTCATTTTCACATGGGCAACAGGATAAAATGGATCCTAAAATGTGTTGGGCAATTTCTCCTGAGTACACCAATACCTCACATGTGGAGGTAAACCACTGTTTGGGCACATGGTAAGGCTCGGAAGGGAAGGAGCGCCATTTGACTTTTTGAATGAAAAATTATTTCCATCGTTGGCGGACACCATGTCGCGTTTGGATAGCTCCTGTGTGCCTAAACATTGGCGCTCCCCCACAAGTGACCCCATTTTGGAAACTAGACCCCCCAAGGAACTAATTTAGATGCCTAGTGAGCACTTTAAACCCTCAGGTGCTTCACAAATTGATCTGTAAAAATGAAAAAGTAATTTTTTTTCACAAAAAAATTCTTTTCGCCTCAATTTTTTCATTTTCACATGGGCAGTAGGATAAAATGGATCATAAAATTTGTTGGGCAATTTCTCCCGAGTATGCCGATACCTCATATGTGGGGGTAAACCACTGTTTGGGCACTCGGCAGGGCTCGGAAGAGAAGGCGCGCCATTTGACTTTTTGAATGGAAAATTAGCTCCAATTGTTAGCGGACACCATGTCGCGTTTGGAGAGCCCCTGTGTGCCTAAACATTGGAGCTCCCGCACAAGTGACCCCATTTTGGAAACTAGACCCCCCAAGGAACTTATCTAGATGCATATTGAGCACTTTAAACCCCCAGGTGCTTCACAGAAGTTTATAACGCAGAGCCATGAAAATAAAAAATAATTTTTCTTTCCTCAAAAATGATTTTTTAGCCTGGAATTTCCTATTTTGCCAAGGATAATAGGAGAAATTGGACCCCAAATATTGTTGTCCAGTTTGTCCTGAGTACGCTGATACCCCATATGTGGGGGTAAACCACTGTTTGGGCGCACGGCAGGGCTCGGAAGGGATGGCACGCCATTTGGCTTTTTAAATGGAAAATTAGCTCCAATCATTAGTGGACACCATGTCACGTTTGGAGAGCCCCTGTGTGCCTAAACATTGGAGATCCCCCAGAAATGACACCATTTTAGAAACTAGACCCCCAAAGGAACTAATCTAGATGTGTGGTGAGGACTTTGAACCCCCAAGTGCTTCACAGAAGTTTATAACGCAGAGCCATGAAAATAAAAAAAAAAATTATTTTCTCAAAAATGATCTTTTAGCCTGCAATTTTTTATTTTCCCAAGGGTAACAGGAGAAATTTGACCCCAAAAGTTGTTGTCCAGTTTCTACTGAGTACGCTGATACCCCATATGTGGGGGTAAATCACTGTTTGGGCACATGCCGGGGCTCGGAAGTGAAGTAGTGACGTTTTGAAATGCAGACTTTGATGGAATGCTCTGTGGGCGTCACGTTGCGTTTGCAGAGCCCCTGATGTGGCTTAACAGTAGAAACCCCCCACAAGTGACCCCATTTTGGAAACTAGACCCCCAAAGGAACTTATCTAGATGTGTGGTGAGCACTTTGAACCCCCAAGTGCTTCATAGAAGTTTATAATGCAGAGCCGTGAAAATAATAAATACGTTTTCTTTCCTCAAAAATAATTATTTAGCCCAGAATTTTTTAATTTTCCCAAGGGTAACAGGAGAAATTTGACCCCAATATTTGTTGTCCAGTTTCTCCTGAGTACGGTGATACCCCATATGTGGGGGTAAACTACTGTTTGGGCACATGCCGGGGCTTGGAATTGAAGTAGTGACGTTTTGAAATGCAGACTTTGATGGAATGCTCTGCGGGCGTCACGTTGCGTTTGCAGAGCCCCTGATGTGGCTTAACAGTAGAAACCCCCCACAAGTGACCCCATTTTGGAAACTAGACCCCCAAAGGAACTTATCTAGATGTGTGGTGAGCACTTTGAACCCCCAAGTGCTTCATAGAAGTTTATAATGCAGAGCCGTGAAAATAATAAATACGTTTTCTTTCCTCAAAAATAATTATTTAGCCCAGAATTTTTTATTTTCCCAAGGGTTACAGGAGAAATTGGACCCCAAAAGTTGTTGTCCAGTTTCTCCTGAGTACGCTGATACCCCATATGTGGGGGTAAACCACTGTTTGGGCACACGTCGGGGCTCAGAAGGGAAGTCGTGACTTTTGAAATGCAGACTTTGATGGAATGGTCTGCGGGTGTCACGTTGCGTTTGCAGAGCCCCTGGTGTGCCTAAACAGTAGAAACCCCCCACAAGTGACCCCATTTTAGAAACTAGACCCCCCAAGGAACTTATCTAGATATGTGGTGAGCACTTTGAACCCCCAAGTGCTTCACAGACGTTTACAACGCAGAGCCGTGAAAATAAAAAATCATTTTTCTTTCCTCAAAAATTATGTTTTAGCAAGCATTTTTTTAGATTCACAAGGGTAACAGGAGAAATTGGACCCCAGTAATTGTTGCGCAGTTTGTCCTGAGTATGCTGGTACCCCATATGTGGGGGTAAACCACTGTTTGGGCACACGTCAGGGCTCGGAAGTGAGGGAGCACCATTTGACTTTTTGAATACGAGATTGGCTGGAATCAATGGTGGCGCCATGTTGCGTTTGGAGACCCCTGATGTGCCTAAACAGTGGTAACCCCTCAATTCTAACTCCAACACTAACCCCAACACACCCCTAACCCTAATCCCAACTGTTGCCATAATCCTAATCACAACCCTAACCCCAACACACCCCTAACCACAACACTAACCCCAACACACCCCTAACCCTAACCACAACCCTAATTCCAACCCTAACCCTAAGGCTATGTGCCCACGTTGCGGATTCGTGTGAGATATTTCCGCACCATTTTTGAAAAATCTGCGGGTAAAAGGCACTGTGTTTTACCTGCGGATTTTCCGCGGATTTCCAGTGTTTTTTGTGCGGATTTCACCTGCGGATTCCTATTGAGGAACAGGTGTAAAACGCTGCGGAATCCGCACAAAGAATTGACATGCTGCGGAAAATACAACGCAGCGTTCCCGCGCGGTATTTTCCGCACCATGGGCACAGCGGATTTGGTTTTTCATATGTTTACATGGTACTGTAAACCTGATGGAACACTGCTGCGAATCCGCAGCCAAATCAGCACCGTGTGCACATAGCCTAATTCTAAAGGTATGTACACACGCTGCGGAAAACGCTGCGGATCCGCAGCAGTTTCCCATGAGTGTACAGTTCAATGTAAACCTATGGGAAACAAAAATCGCTGTACACATGCTGCGGAAAAACTGCACGGAAACGCAGCGGTTTACATTCCGCAGCATGTCACTTCTTTGTGCGGATTCCGCAGCGGTTTTACAACTGCTCCAATAGAAAATCGCAATTGTAAAACCGCAGTGAAATGCGCAGAAAAAAACGCGGTAAATCCGCCATAAATCCGCAGCGGTTTAGCACTGCGGATTTATCAAATCCGCAGCGGAAAAATCCGCAGAGGACCAGAATACGTGTGCACATTCCTAACCCTAACCCTAACCCTAGCCCTAACCCTAGCCCTAACCCTACCCCTAACCCTAACCCTAGCCCTAACCCTACCCCTAACCCTAACCCTACCCCTAACCCTAACCCTATTCTAACATTAGTGGAAAAAAAAAATTTCTTTATTTTTTTATTGTCCCTACCTATGGGGGTGACAAAGGGGGGGGGGGGGTCATTTATTATTTTTTTTATTTTGATCACTGAGATAGATTATATCTCAGTGATCAAAATGCACTTTGGAACGAATCTGCCGGCCGGCAGATTCGGCGGGCGCACTGCGCATGCGCCCGCCATTTTGGAAGATGGCGGCGCCCGGGAGAAGACGGACGGGACCACGGCTGGATCGGTAAGTATGATAGGGTGGGGGGGGACCACGGGGGGGGGATCGGAGCACGGGGGGGGGGAATCGGAGCGTGGGAGGGGTGGAACGGAGCGCGGGGGGCGTGGAACGGAGCACGGGGGGGCTGGAATGGAGCACGGGGGGCTGGAACGGAGCACGGGGGGGTGGATCGGAGTGCAGGGGGGGTGATTGGAGCACGGGGGGGTGATTGGAGCACGGGGGGGAGCGGACACGAGCACGGGGGGGAGCGGAGCACTGGACGGAGGGGAGCCGGAGCAGTGTACCGGCCAGATCGGGGGGGTGGGGGGGCGATCGGAGGGGTGGGGTGGGGGCACACTAGTATTTCCAGCCATGGCCGATGATATTTCAGCATCGGCCATGGCTGGATTGTAATATTTCACCCGTTATAATGGGTGAAATATTACAAATCGCTCTGATTGGCAGTTTCACTTTCAACAGCCAATCAGAGCGATCGTAGCCACGAGGGGGTGAAGCCACCCCCCCTGGGCTAAACTACCACTCCCCCTGTCCCTGCAGATCGGGTGAAATGGGAGTTAACCCTTTCACCCGGTCTGCAGGGACGCGATCTTTCCATGACGCCGCATAGGCGTCATGGGTCGGAATGGCACCGACTTTCATGACGCCTACGTGGCGTCAAAGGTCGGGAAGGGGTTAAGTGCCAGAAGAGCAGAATCTCCCTCTCAAGTGACCTCATTTTGGAAATTATACCCCTTTGGGAATTTGTCATGATTATCGCATGATTTGACTCCATGGGTATTTGCCAGAAACAAGCAGCAGTGGATGCTGGTGAGTGAAAATTGCAAATCTGCTATTGTAGAGCCCAGTTTGTTGTAATGCCCAGTACATTATGTCTCGCTCCTACTTCTGGAGACATGGACCCCGTAAATTAAGCGGGCTCTTATCAATTAAGAATTGCCAAACATTTGGATGCTAAATGTGGTTTAGGCACACTATGGGACTCAGAAGAGAAAGGGGAATTTGGGAGTGCAGAATTTGCTAAATTTCTTTTAGGGGGAACTATTTCATTTTTCCAGAGCCTTTTTAGTACCAGTAACATGGAGTCTTTTAATGTAGAGTGCTGATTATTGATTAGCAGTAGTTGAAAGGAGCATGAAATGGCATTGTAGCTGCAGCACAGAGAGGGGAGTAAAATATAATAATGATGTACACTCATTAATGCTGAAATTGCAACGCCAAAAAGGCGTTGGTTGTCTGTGGACTATTGTGCCACGCTGAATGCACTTAAGCACACAAATCATCAAGATCCACAGCTGGCAGCTCCCTTTGCAATTACCGACCAATGAGGTACCAGAGATGTTGGATGGGAGGAAAGTCTGGAGAAGCGGCAAGCCGAGGTAGCTTATTAACTGGATGGACAAATGTCTTTTTTCGGCCTTACTAACTATGTTACTAACTATGTTACTATTAAGGCCACACAGGCTGCTCATATGAATACCAGCAACATGCGGTCTATGTAAAAAATGGCCAATGGGACACACTGAAAAAATGTTTTACCTATTGGTTTCATTGATTGATCCAATCTGTATTGCAAATGAAAGTCAATGCCACATACCAAGCCTAAATAAACATGACCTAAATCGAGGATAATTAAATTTACAAAAGTTATTTACTCTAAGTGTCAGTCACTATGTTTCATCAATAATAAAGTTAGCATTATATACTTACATTTTGAGGAGAAAAACCAGAGGAATTGCCCATTGCAGAATTCTAAAAAAATACGCTCTACAATTACTTAATTGGAAATAGAAGTACTCGCTAAAACAGACATGTCAGAAAAGATGACGGGTCCATACTAATTTCAGATGATAACATCACATACATAAACATTGTACAGCAGAAACAACCTGTACCCTGGTGCCCTAAACCAAACATTTGCTGTGTAACACATTTGCTCATATCCTACCTTATCGTAAGCTAAATATGTGAAGGAAGGTAATAAAAGGGGGATATTTAAAAAAAAATCATGGAACTATGATCTATAAAAGTGTCTCCTTTTCTATAAAATAGCAAATCCTTTGAAGAATCCCCACTAACAGGAGACATTAGAACATTTAGCGCAGGATTTCAGCTTGGCCTCCATTCCCTTGCTACCGCTTTGCATGGCACATTATACCAATGACACAATAAAACTCATATTTGCCTCCAGTACAGCATTTATTCCTAAAGTAGGGTCTTAAAATGGCTCTTGGGAAGCAGAAGGTGAATTTTGCTTCAATAACTGCTTGAGAAATTTGAATTAATTCTTTTTTATTATACCAGAGAAAGTGAAGAAGGCCATAATGCAGCCCCGGAGGTGTGACAGAATTATCCGAGACATTGTAATGCCAGGTAGTTTCGGGCTGTATGTGGTGATATAGCGGCAGAAGCAGAATTTTCACAAAAACAAAGGTGGTCCACGAATAGTGGTGTACAGATAAGAACAAGGATTGGGAAGCAGAGAAAAGCCAAGAATTTGAATGCTGAGATGTGAGATAAAAATGCTTTACAATTCCTGGTAACTCAGTACATAAAGTAAATTACTTCACTTTCAAACAAAAACTAAAATTTAAAGAGACGGAACCACATGCAAAATGTACACAGAACACATGTCCCGGGCCACTGGCGGACACAGACAGAAAAGGGCCCCTGTGCAAGAACAATATATGGGCCTTTTGCAGCCTAAGAGCTCCTGAAAATGCAAAATTTCACTTCCTTTGGAGGTAGAAATGGGCCCCCTTACCTCTTGGGCCGCACAGGTTGCACCAATGATATGTCTGCCCCTACCCCAGGCCATTAGAAGTTTACAGGGACATCACAAGATAAGTCTGGACACCTTTCACATAAATAGTGGAGCATGACATGCACCAAGGCAATTTTTGCTTCAATTAGTCATACACATCAACACTCCCTCAATATATAACTCGCACTCCTAACACAAAAAATAAAAGTAAAACATCTAAAATAAATAACTTAGCACATAGTCAAGGACAGGCACTAGTTATTCTGCAGGGACAAGTCTGTGCTGTTACAATAGAAGCAGCAATATAACTAATCAGGAGCAGACAAACAGGGGTCCAAGAAGTAAGGGCGCCCCCTGACTACCATCAAAGTACCGTAGGTGGAATTGTGTATGATAATGAGCTATTGGTCTGAAAAGGGCCCATAAATTGTTCTTGCACATGGGCCCTCTTCTATGTCCACTCTTGTAACTTATACAGTGACAATATAGTGGTCAGATACCAGACGTACACATATGCTCTGCAGTGTTGTCACCCTGCAAACTATACACAGTATAAAGTCATTTTCAGACACTGCCACAGGCATAAAAAAGAGCTCCGTAAAATATAAAGATTTTGTCACTGGGACACCGAGACATAGAGGAGCCAGAAGAAGGTGCCATCTGCTTTCACTAACTCTTGCATTGGTTAGAAGTACTTCACCATCGCGTTTAACTGTGCAGGTTTTTTCCTTGCACTGCAAGGATTAATCTGTTCAGTTGAAGCTGCTGGAGCTTTTATAACTGGATTTCCTCAGCTGTTCAATGTTGGCCACTCCCATCTGCTGTATATGCTTGCATCTGGAACTGATGAATTGCCAGTGTTAGTTTTTACTGCCTGGTTTAGAGTTGGAAGTGTAGTTGACAAAAACACTAGTATTGTTGAAAGGGGGCCTTAGACAAAATTATTAGGAATAAAACTACCATGGAAAGTTATGACATTTTCAGAAACACTTTATTAAGGGATTTGTCTTCATTCTTGTAAAGAAACTGCAAGTAAGTGACTTCCATACCTCTGCTTTTCCCCAGTTTTTTTTACCTGCAATTAGCTGCAATTATATCTGAATCTATTCATTTGGAGTACAGATGATGGTAGTGAAAGGATTAGCTCAGCATCTATGTCTCACAAAGTTAGGGGATAAGCTGCTGCAAGAGATTGTTCTGATAAGCACAACATTCAGAGGAGAAGACAGCTGTTGACTAGTGATGAGAGTTTCTCTGAGCATGCTCGGGTGGTCTCCTAGTATTTCGGCATGCTGGGAGATTTAGTTTATGTCGACGCAGCTGCATGATTTGCGGCTGCTAGACAGCCTGAATACATGTGAGGATTCCCTAACAAACAGGCAACCCCCCAAGTGATGGGTGTCTCAATATGGAAACTGCTGCTGTTACCAACCTATTGAAAGGTACCACCAGCGGAACACCATTGCACCACACACACTGTATACGTCGTACGCACCACACACACATACTCACACTCTCACTCACATTCACACTCATACTCTCACACTCACATTCACACTCGCACTCACGCAGCCTCTTGCATGGTACCACCTGCGGAATACCGTTGTGAACGCGCTGCAACCGGGATCAGCCGAATGATTCACTGGCTGCCACCATCTTTGTACAGGAGGAGTGCATGCGCAGTTTTAATGTGACTGACACTATCTGTTTGCATAAAGATGGCGGTGGTCTGATTTACTGCACCTGCGCGAATTACATGCAGGTGCAGTGAATCATTCGGTTGATCCCAGCGGGAGATGCGTGACATGTCTACAGGCAGAGGAAGCCGGTCACATTAAAGGGGTTTTCCCACGAATGAAAGTTAATTTTAAAATTGACTGTGTCTGACCGTGTACGGAGCATACCACATCTCCTGGGCAGGGGAGGAAGCAAAAGATAATACTGACATTACAGCAGGGGATCACAGTGGATTCATTTTGTGTGGTAAAATATTTCACTGACTGTTTTTAAAAAATATTTTATCTCACAAAATGAATCCACTGTGATCTCCTACTGTAATGTCAGTATTGTCTTTTGCTTCCTCCCCTGCCCAGGAGCTGTGGTATGGTCTGTACAAGGCCAGACACAGGGGTGAGGGTGTCTGACTACGTACGGAGCATACCACATCTCCTGTTCATGGGAGGAAGCAAAAGACAACACTTACATTACAGCAGGAGATCACAGTGGATTCATTTTGTGAGGAAAAATACTTCACTGACTGTTTTTAAAAAATATTTTATCTCACAAAATGAATCCACTGTGATCTCCTGCTGTAATGTCAGTATTGTCTTTTGCTTCCTCCCCTGCCAAGGAGCTGTGGTATGTTCGGTACGCGGTCAGACACAGACAATTTTTAAATTTTACTTTTGTTCCTGGGAAAAGCCCTTTAAAACGCAAATATCAATGCCAACATGGCTCCTCCTAAAAAGTACGCCAATGACAATGAAATGAAAGCAGCAAAGGCACAAAGTCGAAGACAACAAAGGGCAAATGAGACTTGAAGAGCAACAGCATCGCTGGGACAAAAACAATGCATATAAGCGTAGGTGTCAAGCACATGAGTTCCCTGATACAAAAGTCATTAGATTATCACAGGATGCCATTAGGCAACAACAGCGCCGCATGCCTGCCCCCATCGTGACATTACTGCGCATCGGGCCTCCATCTAGTTATAAAATAATGAAAGTTTAGTGATAAATAGGCATAATCCAATAGTCATAGTCTATTTTAATAAAACATTTTTTTTTAATTTGGCTGCTGCACCAACCTCTAATTTAATTACAGTATACACAGTAACTACTAGATTTTCTGAGGTCATCCTTTTTAGCAGTTTATTCACCACCAGAAAACATGGTGGGTTTCTATAAACTCTGATACCACCAGCCTGGATGGTCTGACCACCTATTGGATTCAGTAGTTTGCATCCTATAAAAATGAATCCATATTAACAATAAATAATAATAAATAATGATGTGTAACTTGTAATGGAGGAATGTCGACCAATACCCTATATAGTCTATGACAGGGGTGAGCAATGAATTTCCCAAGGGGCCACGTGAGATACTGTGAGTGTTGTGGAGGGCCGGAACAACCAGATAAACTTAATTCTGTTTATGATTATTGTTTAATATTGCATTTTATCACTTAAAATTTAACAGAATTAAGAGCGTTAACTAGCTGCTACTGTTAATACATGTTACGATAGGGTTTATTGTCATGTGTATTTTTACCTGTAGCAGCTAATCAAAACCATATATATTTTACTGCTTATAAAGTTGGAAATCATTTTTCTCCTGTTATGCAGTCGTTATATCTTGATCAACACTACAATATGATGACCACAGTGTCCACACATGCACAAACAGTATGAAGTTCCCTCTAGGCAGAATAAAGTCACAGCTCTTCATGCAGAACGGTATGCCTAGCCCCCTTAAATAAAAAGTATTATGTCTTCTACACCCCCCTACACAGTATAATGTTCACACACAGTCCCCTTACACAGTATTATGTCCCAGCTCAGTCTCCTTGCACTGCATAATGTCCCAATATACAATATGTCACCCACTCACAGTAAAATGTGCCTATGCAGCCACCATACACAGTATTATGTCCCCGTACATCCCCCTGACATGGTATTATGTCAACCTGATGAGTTGTCAACCATGGCATTATGTCAACCTGAAGACTCCCTGTTCCATCATTGCTTTCACCAGTATCTGTGTCCCGAGGGTGCAGATATCAGTGAAAGTGATGTGTGCCAACTGTAAAGCACTGCGGAATATGTTAGCGCTATATAAAAATAAAGATTATTATTATTAAGTGAGGGACAGAATAGAGGGCAGCAGTGTGGTGTGGGTAGCCACTGCATAAAGCTCTTTGGCTGTGCTGTTCTGCACCAGAACAACCAAAGGGCAACGTGGTGTCCACAGGTCGCACTCGGCCCAGGTCCGGTGTAGGACATAGGCATCATATTATCAGTGTCCTCCTTTTGAAGCCATAAATAAGCAATGCAGTACGATAGTCTAAATATGTTGCGGCATATATTTCAGTTCACTTCATAAAATATTTCTACAAATCTAGCAAAGTAGTTCTTACTGGTCATTTCCTCTAAGCAAGCAATTTCATTACATGAATAGTTTAGGATTCTGCCCCTAAATCCCAGAGGGTACATGTTCCCAGACAGAGACGCTTGTAACCAAGTGATCCAGATTGGAAATCTTACAAACGTCTAATGCCAAGGTCCCACAGGATACATGAAACTAACTACGGTAGATAATATTGCATTTGGATTCAGAGAGAATTTGCCGAGTTCTATTCCAGAATGATCAATGCCAACATACCTTACCACAAATCACGTGACTTCTTAAAACCATTCCCACATTACCACCCTGCTCATGCAAATATCTTCATGGTGAATAGTTAGCGGAAAGAAATGTTTTGAAAAAAGAAAATACAGGATCTAAACAACAAGATAAATCACATAGCATGAAAAGGCTTTTAAAGAGAACCTGACACTTGAAAAAAACATTATTATCCAGCAGATATGGGATTAATCTGCAGGTTCATAGTGTTATGAACCTGCCCAGCACCCGGACTTAGGCCCCCGCTGCCAAGAGAAAAAGAACTTTATTCCCCCTGCAGTGTTCGGGTTTAAGCAATGGGGCGGCGCCGACACTGGTTCGGTCGCCGCTCTGTGTATAGTGAGCGGCACCTATAACCGCGGCCCGGGCTTGACTTACAGTCTGCACTAATGCTGAGTTGCTGTCAGTCAGTGCTGGAGGCGTGGTTACACCCGCTGCTCTCTATATACATAGCGGTGGCTGAACCTGCGCAGGTGCCCCATTGCTGAAACCCGAATGCTACCTAGAGGAATAAAATTGATTTCCTATTAGCAGAGTGGGTCTAAGTGCAGACGCTGGGCATGTTCAGAATGCTAGTAACCTGGAGATTAACCCCATATCTTCAGATTAATAACATTTTTTCAGGTGACAAATTCCCTTTAATAAAAGCCATGTATATCAACGTAATGATCTTTGTAAAGAACTATTACTTACTTATTCTGTCTATAGCCCTTTCTTAACCAATTTGCTACAATCCCCATTCTAACCATCCATTAGCTAGCATGTTATTAATCAAGTGACCACCAATGGAGAGACTTGACTGCCACCAAGGAAAGGGTTACTCTTCCTTCTAAACGCCCTTTTAGTGCATTTTCATTTATTAAGAGGTCTCGTAATTTTCTGCAGTGCAACTGAGCCCATAGGACTGCTGGAATATAAGATGTCAGAGACCCCAGTAATGATATGGTCTTCATGAGAGTGATGGTAGGATTCTTTATCGCCTTGTTTGACACCTTTTCTATTTTTTCCCTTGGAAGGTAATCGCTTTTGTTTACAGAGTCTAAAAGAAACCCTAAAATGATCTGGACTTCTTCAGGTTCAGAAGCCAGCCTAGATTTGTTAAGGTGGTTCTGACATATTCTAACCGGGAATTGCAGTGTTCAATCACTTGCCTATGATAAAAAAAATTATCCAAGTATGGTATTAAAAAGGTGTTCTGTTCTCACAGATAAGTTATCATTTCTACTATAACCTTTGTAAAAAGTCACGGGGCCAAGGATAACCCAAAGGGAAGGGCCCTGAAGTTTAAGTGCCTGACCTTTCCTTCTATGGCTAGAGCCACCCCGAGGAACTCCGGATCTTCCATATGAATTGGGACATGTTAGTATGCATCCTTTAGGTCTAGAACAACCATATAACAGTCTGGAAACACAAGCTTTATACTCTATTTTATGGACTCCATGTTGAAGGCCAGGCTCTAAGGAACATTACATTTTTTAGATTGATGAGTCTTGCAGGTGGCATCCGGTATATATATATATATATATATATATATATATATATATACACATATATACACATATATATATTATATATGTATATAAAAAGAAACCTCCTTCCTCCTCTACCAAACTTGTATAATGACAGATTTTTGTACCAGCTCAAGAACTTTTGTTTCTACGGCTAACTGTTCCTCCCCGAGACCTCCGAGGAGCTGTTACTAGGTAGGTCTGTGGGGGAACAGCCAGGAACCCCAGTCTCAGGCCAGACTCCACTATATTAAGAATCCACCTGCTTGACAAAATTCTTGCCCAGGCGTGGAGAATTTAAGTAGTCCTTCCCACAACTTGTGAAATGCCATCGGGAAAATGATTTACTCTCTGAGGGACTCCAAACATGAACCCTCTATCCTATCTCCACCGGTCCTCACTTCCCTTGATCTTTCAAACGTCTTCTGTGACCATATCTCCTCCTTCGAAAGGACCTTGTGTACTAAGAGATGGATCAAGTAGGAACCAGTTTCTTCAATCCCCAGCCTTGACTAAACAGATACTGTCATTGACATGGGATGGAACACAGTTTCGATTTTGATTGGATATAACTAGGCAAGCATTTAAAGCCACAAGGCTCTTAAGGCTGCAATGTAGAGAACTGCAGCCCTAGCTGCCAATCTGACCAAATCTGCAGGCGGTGTAAAAGTTGTTCTCTCTTGCGACTTTATTCCTTAGCTGATTTTACAATTGATCTAGCCAGACAATCCTGAAACTAGCTCTAGAAGTCGCACCTATAGCTGGTTTTAGCACTGATGACAAGAATTCCCAGGCATTTTTTAAGTAGCTATTTGCCTTCTTAGCCAAGGGATCTTTAAGCATACCCATGTCCTCAAAGGACAAGGAAGATTTCTTAGACAACTTGACCACTGCCACATCTAATTTTGGAGCTTTGTCTCATAGAGCAGTCTCCTCTTCTATGATAAGTGTGGCACCCCAGGAGTCCGGTTGCCACAGTGGCATTGCCTTCCTCAGGGAAGTGATGCCATGCCTGGAAGCAAGAGGTAATTTCAGCATAGAACCCCTTTCCTGACTCCAGACCAGAAGGGGGAGCTCTAACCTGGTTTTCAGGGGAACTTCACTATAAATTTTGGCCTGGAGGCGAAGTTAGTTTAGTATCAGTCAGAGAGCAGTGAAGGAGGAAGAGGCAAGAAGTGAGGAGAATCTGGGTGATAGAAGCTGCGACTGAGCTCACCCCAGGACTAAGCACCGAAGACTGGACACCGGAGTCCATGTTTGTGTGGGAACTTCAGGCCCCGCAATCAAATCCAGAAAACAGGAGATTGCAAGTCTCCTGGCCCCAACTGACACCCGAAGGCACTGCAGCATACGAGAGCCTGGAGGCACCACGATGGAGTGACACCTGGAACAGGCTCAAGCTGCCTGCCATGTGGGTAATGTTTCACTTAGTGGACAGACAGAGAGGGACTTGAGGAGAACTAAAAGCACCAAGCACCCAGAGAACAGTGCAGTAGGAAGGCCCCCATCCCTACCTGGCTAGGGGGACTCTGAATTACTTCCAGGCTGCCTGGATCTTCATCACCAGCTGTGACTTGTACCCCGGACAGCACCTTCGACCTGGGATTAAAGGTAAAGAAACTGCAACCTTTGTGTCCTCTAGTTATTCCTGCACCCTCAGTCCTGGCCCTCAGTCCTGCACCCCAACGTCAAGACCCTTACAGTACTGCACCGGTAGCCCTGCTCCACCTGTGGGGAGCAGAACCATCCCAGCTGCATCGCCGTCAGCCCCAACGGTCTCCTTAAGCAGCACCAGCCATTTATAGCCGAACACCACAGGTGGCGTCACAAACAATCCCCATTTCCACCATCATCTATTTTCTATTCTCCATCCCTTTAATTGTGCCCCCAGGGCAACGGACTGGGTCACCGCTGCCGTGACCACCCTTTTAGAGCCGTGTGAACTAGTTCCGAGTACCCCACGGCCTTAGCGGATGTTGCATAAGGGCAGCAAGTCTTTTCACTCATGTCTTTTCAATTCTCTCTTAATAAAGGCCTGTATTTTCTCAATTATATGTCTTGCAGTGACATTTGAGACTATGCATCTTTTATGCCCATGGTGGTGGCAACCCCTTTCCCATCGTCTGAGGACACACATTCCCTTTCTGACTTCTCTGATTCTTCAGAATTAGATGACATGATTGTTAATCTTTTCCCCTTCCAACGCTTGTGGCCTTCATGGTGGTCTAAGAACTTAATCTAATTTTTACCTCTACCTTATTAACTGATCTCAGCTCCATAGCGAAGTTAGGGGACACTTTACATATGGTCTTCTCAATACAAGCGTGGCAGAGATTTTTTCTGTCACATGCTGGATAATCCTCTACACACTCTATGTTTGAGCTTTGCTACATTCTTAGGCCTCTCCTTACAAATATGCAAACAAGAGGACCTATTACAATGGAGAACTTTCTCTAAGATCACTCACCAATCAGCAAGAAAGGTTACCGGATTAAATAACCAGAGTGATGAACTCAGGAGGCTGTGCTACCGCTCTGTTGACTGGTCTTACTGTTGCCTATGGTGTTTCTCCCATTACCAGTGTGAACGTTACTGCTGGACCGATGTTGTTGCTGTGCTCCATGCCAAACTGGTGGGAGTACCGGAGTCACTGCTCTCCTGGCGATCATAAACTGCATTTAAATGCGGGACTATCCTGGACAGCGCCTTCCTCCAATTGGCCACCTCCTCAAACCCACCTCCCTCAGTGTTTAGATGCAACTAAAAATTTATTAAATTCCCATACAATGTCAAGACACAATATCAAGAGGGACTTATCAGGGTGAGAACTAATCGTGCTGCCAGGATGGACTCCTGGAAACATAATTACCGGTAGGTATAATACCCGGTTTCCATGATGTCCCTAATGACAGCAACATGGAGAATACTAAAGTACCTCCTTAGGGTGTGACCACTGCCTGGATAAATTTCCTTCCAAAAGCAGTCTGCTGAGCTGACAACACATCCAATTTAAAGTGTTTACAAAAAGTGTTTATTGTGGCCCATGTTGCAGCCCTACAAATCTGTTTCACTGATGCCCCCACCTGCTCAGCCCAGGAGGTGGAGACTGCTTTAGTCGAGTCGGCCCTTTGGTGCTCTGAAGGGGAAATCCCTTCTGAACTGTAAGCTAGGAATATTACAGAAATGATCCACCTCGTTATAGTGGACTTTGAAGCTTTTTCCCTTTATTTTTACCCCTTATTGGATAAACAGATTAGAATCCTGCTGCCAACTCCAAGTGGCCTCTAAGTACCCAATGACCACCTGCCTTACATCCAGGGCATGGAAGAGAGACTCCTTGTTTGCAGGACATTCACAAAAAAATTACTTCCTGGCTTAGGTTCTGGGTAGACACTACTTTGGGCAGAAAGGCCTGATCTAGTTTAAGAACTATCCAGTCGTCTAGGATTTGCAGATACGGATCTCAGATGGACAGGGCTTGTATCTCCCACACTCTTTTGGTGGGAGAGACTCTGCTGTCTTAAAGATCACTCTTGAGATGTTTAGGTCTATCACGGGCACATAAGGGGGTTTACAAAGGGCATTTAGGACTAGATTTAAGTCCCAAAGGGGCACTGATCGCCTTAAAGTGGGTCTTATCCTCTGTATCGCTCTAATAAATATAGTCACCCATGGGTGAGATGCCAGGGGAAGATGGAAGAAAACACTCAAAGCTGATATCTGGACTTTAAGTATGTTTGGTCTGAGACCTTTATTAAACCCAGCTTTTAGGAAATCTAAAATTTTGGGGGTATACGGCAGGAAAGTGTCTATGTGGGAACTGCCACATTCTTCCAGAAAACTTCCAGATCTTATTATAGATTGCCGAGGTGACCAGCTTCCTACTTGCCTGGATTGTGGTTATAACCTGATTAGACAGAACCAGGCCCTTATGATGTTTCTTCCAAGATCCAAGCTGACAGGTGGAGTCTTTCCAGGTCGTGATGAAAGACTGGGCCTTGATAGATTAGGTCTTTCCTCAGGGGAAGTAAGACAGGTTCCTCCATGGCCATGGTCTTTAGCAGAAGAAACCAACTTCTTTTTGGCCAGAATGGAGCTACTTTGCCTGATCCTCCTGAGCACTCTCGCAATGAGCGCCACTGGTGGAAACACGTATGACAGTGTCATGTTCCACCTCTGATTTAGCTTGTTGATCCCTTCTGGGTTGCCCCTGGGATTCAGGGAGTAAAACTTGTCGACCTTTGAATTTCTCCTTTGTTGCAAACAGGTCTATCTGAGGTATACCCCAGATTTGGCATAACTGCTGGAATACCTTCCCGTTTAACTTCCACTCTGCAAGCCAGATCTTCTGACTACTCAAATAGTCCACCACCTCGTTCCGGGATCCCTCCAGATCAACTGCTGAGACTAATAGGACTGTTCTTTCTGCCCAGGCGTAGATCCTTGATGACAAATCTTAAAGAGCACGGTATCTCAGGCCTGCCTGGTAGTGCAAGAAAGATACTGTTGTCATGTTGCCCGACATGATCTTTATGTGATGTCCTTCCAACAATGGTTGATTCCGTCTTAGGGCTTCATACACGGCGTAGAGCTCTCTTTTTGAAGACTGAGACTGGATATCTGATGGCCAACTGCCCTGAAGTATCTTCAGTGATCCAGGAAGCCGGATTCCCTCTGCAGCTTATTTGGTAACCACTATAGCTTGCCGAATAAGCCCTGACCCAATCAAATTCGCTCATCTTTAGTCTTTAGTCATTGCATCCCAAATTGTCCTACCCCTTGACCTTATATACATTTTCTTGTATGAAACAGCTGGTTGAATTCAGTCTTATATCACTGCTATAAATGATTTAGAAATCACACATTTTAATACAAATAACATAAAAGAAAAAAAACGCACAAAAATATAAATTTTTTAGTATAACTATAAAGCCTAACTCCATGTCATCACGTAATTACATAAATACAAAAGCCGCATTGATTATTCATAGTAATATGAGAGATCTTGTTTCACGTTCATGCCCTAGGAAGCTCTAGTCTGTAACATGTACAGTATATCCACCAGGTTTCTCTGTTCAGAAGTTTCCTAAGGTGATCCCCACCTCTTGAGGGTTTAGGGACTCTCTCTATAGCCGTGACTCTGCAGTTTGCGGTATCACCATTATAATATTGTGAAAAGTGTTTGCTCGCGGCTGAAAATTTAAAAACTTGTCTTATTTGCAGCATCTGACAAATTACGTCTGATTCTAACTTTCAGGGGGTTGGGGGTACAACCTACATACTGAATGTTGCAAGACTGACAAGTAAGGAGATATATACAATTTGTAGTGTTGAAATTGATAAAATTGTGAATGTTATATGATTTTTTGGTTGTAGTAGAAGTAAATTGAGTTGCGTTATCCACATGCTTGCATCAAGTGCATATTTAGTGTCCACATTTAAAAAATCCTATTTTATGGAGCCAAGTATAACTAATATAGTTAATATAACTATATTCACTTCCCGATTCAAATATAGACTTGAGGAAAGCATGTTACTAAGGGTACGGGCTTTCCTAGCTGCAAATCTGATAGGATTATCCAAGTTCCTGGCACGAAGTCTGACTTCTTTAAATTCAGGACCCAATCCAGACACTCCAACGTTGATGTCTTCTCCTTATGTGGGCCTAAAGATCTTCCACCGAGTTGGGTACCACCAGGAAGTCATCCAGATAAGGTATTAGAATTACACCCATCTTCCTTAAATAGGCCATGATCTCTGCAACCAGTTTCGTAAAGACCCGGGAAGCTGAGGAAAGACCAAAAGGAAGGCACTGGTATTGGAAGTTTTGGTTTAGAATTTTTACCGCAAACCATAGGAATTTTTGACAATAGAGATGTATTGGTACATGGTAATATGTGCTCTTTAGATCTAGTGTGCACATAACTGCATCATTGTTTATTATGGGAATTGTTGAGCTTATAGATTCCATCCTAAATCTCTTGTACTTTACCCGGAAATTTAATGGTTTTAGGTTTATAATGGTGCGGAATTCACCTGAGGGTTTCCTGATGGTGAATAGGCTTGAATCGTGGCCCTGGCCTTCCAACTGGGAAGCTGGTATTATCACGCCTGTTTACACGAGCTCTCCTATGTCTGACCACACAACAGAACTGGCAGCCAGCGGATGAGGATTTATAAACCTTTCGGGAGGAGGCCCTGAAAATTCTATTGCGTACCCTCCTGCATTGCTTCTCTGTGACCATTTTTCCCTTTTAAAGTAAACCGGCAAATGTTGTATGGTATTGTTCACACATTGTGTTTTTGCACGGCTGCCAGGAAAAACTGTGTGTAATATACGTGCGCTTTTGCGGTGTTTTTTTTTCCCATTCAATAGAGGCCAGCAGCGCAAAAATGCAAGGAAAAAAAATAAGCATGTGAATGAGATTTTTGAAATCTCATTCACTTTGCTGGTACTGTGAAAGGTGCCACCTGAAAAATGCCACATGTGAACATACCCTTATGGGGCTTTTTTTTATCCTCCTTTGCTTACATCAATTGGATAATACAAATTTCTGAAAGTTGGACACAGTCACTTTCCTCTCTTAGATGAATTTGATGGACATAGGTATTTCTTTAACTTCACAAAGTAACTTGATTTTTGCAAAAAAAAAAAAAGAACAATTATATACAAGAAAATAGTTTCTGAAAAACACGTAGTCAATTTTATTTATCAATTCAAAACACGGTTGTGAAACAATACATTTAGAGATGATTAATCAGACCTTTTAAAAAAAAGTTGATTTCCCTCCCAATAAATATCACTTTTAGAATAAAATGACATTTTCAAAATCAAAAACATGGCACTGCCCGTCTTGTCTTCTGGTCTCATACATTCTCAGGATCCCTTGACTGTCTTGGACCCATTACATGAAGCCTAATCTGTCAGGTATGGTACTTAACTTAGCAAAGAAATTATTTATGAACACATTAATGATGACAAAGATATTTATTCCAGAAGTAATATAAATGGAGCCCGCTGGAATCCTTGGCAGATTATTGCATGAAGAGTATACTGAAAGCCATCACCACACAGCACACGGCCACGTAAGGACTTTTCCTTTCACCTACAACATGAATTAAAATAAATACTTTTAAACAATACTAGTGTTTCATGACTTTCTCTAAATTGTTAAATATCACGATATTCACACTTTCTATGGCATTTTGTATCAGTGATAAAAATTTCAAGATGTGGAAAGATAAAGGCAATCTAAGATTAACACATTTTTGGCATCTGAAGTCACCTTGAAATAGATTGCAGACAAGAATGGTTCTGGTGCACAAGACGGTCTGTCAATCACTACGATAAACATTATGGTACATTGCTATAATGTCTAGTGAAGAAATAAATCTGTGATCAATTTAGACAGCTGCGGGAATCGCGTGAGCCTGGTCTGTATGTGGGCAGCAGAATGTTCTTAAGATGAATGTGAAGATGTAAGAAAAAAAAAAAATCAATTCAAGTTCATAGATCATGACAAGATGGGGCCAAGGTGTGTGTGACCCTCTGCTTCTTGGTTTGAGGCTATATATATGATTTTATATGCAAAAGCAGACATTTCTGAAAAAAAGCTATTTCCTAACACAATAGGACACAAAGATGTCTTGTATAGCACCAAAAATGTACACATTGGCCCTAATTCATCAAAGCTTTTACGCCAGAATTCTGCAGTGAAAAAGGGGGGTCGGTGGTGACATAAGTTCAAAGACATAAGGGGGATGAATAAGATTAGAAAAACGTGTCTGTGTTCTTCTAAAACAGCGCCAAATCTGACCACAGGCTGTGTGTGGTATTGCAGCCCCATTTATGTCAATTGAGCCGAGTGTTAATACCAGACTCAACTCTTAACTCACAGGCGTGGTTTTGTTTCTAGGAGAAAACAGCCATTTTTTACTAATCTTGTATCACCCCTTTATCATACCCATCAAATAAAAGTTGTTTAAACTCGCCGTCAACTATGTACTGCTGCCAGATCTCCAGTCATATTTGTGGATCTATCGTTCATGGCAAATTTTGTACAAATACCTTAATGGGGTTGTCCACTACTAGGACAATCTCCTTCTTAAACTAAATGTTTGGCCCCGATAAAATAATAAACCCTACAGTCACCTCCAGTGCCAGCACTGTTCTCACAGTGTCGGCAGTCACTCCCCCCGGGGCTGTGATGAGATGTTGTGACGCGTGACGCCGGCGCCCAATCAGCGCTCGTGTCACTGTCTTGCGCAGGCGTGTACTATGGAGGACAGAGAATGAACTTCAATCCAATATTGCAGCCAGCATGCAGCCAGCGGGTAAGGAAAGGGTGAATCAAACACCCGAAAACCCCGCCCCTATGGCTGAAAATTGTTCCCTCCAAATTCAGGTGACAGAGTCCCTTTAACCCTGCTGTTTTGCTTGCATTTACTATATACTTGTAGTGTTCCGGGCCACTATGACCCGAACAGAACAGCAGGGTTAAACAATGCTTAACCAAACCTGCCAATTTTGGCCGATAATCAAATATGAGTGAGATACACCTGAACCTTCCTGATCTTTCCATATGAGATAAACCACTGCCAGAGGCTTCTCCCCTTCTCTAATATACCACCAGTCGGGCATGATGAGCCAAGCATGACATTTTGGAAAATGAATTGTTGGCTGAAAGTAATCAGTCATTTTTTTCAACTTTCAATACAATGGTCAATTTCAGTGCAGGCATTATGGAGGTGAAGAGAGAACAAGACGACTTACCAATTCTTGCACACTTCCAAAAAATGCCAAGTACTCTGCAATAAAAGGAAAAAAATCTAAAGTTTCTACCAAAATGTGTTAGTATGCTATTTATTTTATACCCTAAAAAGGTTTTCTTTTTGCACAAAATACATTTATCATCTAGCAAGATATGTAGTACGTGTCTGATGTTAACGGATCGAAAGAAGAGAGGTTCTGCTTCCCTGGTTTTCCCCAGTGAGGTCGGGAATGAGTGGTTTGGTGTAGTCATGTATGACTGCTGCCGCACCGTGTATGTCCTTGGACTGGCCATACTACTCGCCTATCTTGGATAGTCGCATGGAAACTGACTGAAACGGTAGCACTTATGTGCGACCATTCTGATTCCCTCAATCCCGACCACCAGGGAAGAGATCGGATCCCAGTTCTGGTGATCAATAGAGGTCTCAGAGGTGGGCATACCGGTCATCCCCTGTGGATAGGTGATATGGGGTTTTCCCAAGAAAGACATTTAACTGTGCTCACTTATTTATTGAGCAGTAGCACATAATAGCTTGAAATGTAACATAATGAAAATGCTTTCTAGCGTCAAGCATCGGTTCAAGGTGTAAAAATGGAAGTTAGTAAGAAATGTATGCATGAAGTAGGATTATGTATACATGTAAAAAGACAAACACAAAGCTCCCGAGATACAATATACATGCAGGAGGCTGTGAAGTGTAATCAGAGTCGGCCTCCACATATAGATCGGTTAGTAAAATTCACTACATAGAGCAAGGGTACGTACCCAGTTTTGTTTTTGTCAAGAAGATTGGGAACCATGGCTCGGAGATACGCACACGTGCATATTAGCAGAAGGATCACCGTCAACAGGCTTTGGAAGTTAAAAATGGCAGACTGAGGGATAAACATAAAATATTAGAATAACTTATAAATTACTAAATCTACAGGGTGGGCCATTGATATACAGTTGTCAGACATTGAAAGTGGCATTTCAATAGTTAAACTGCAGCGATTGGAGCAAGCTGTTACAGACAGATGCCGACTTTTCAACACAGCCGGCATCTGCCTGGTATGAGGCAAGTTCTGATCCTGAGCCAGCTTCATACTTTCCTTAGCGACCTGTGACGAAAATGTATGTCACAGGGCATTAAGGAGTTAAACTTCTATTTGGTGCAAAACATTTGGTAGGTTGTGCAATTCTAAAACCGCTAAACCAAGTGTGACGAGAACCTTAAAAAGTGCCTATTGTTTCAAATAATTTTTCAAAATAAGCTGTTATATGTATGTGAGAAATAAAATGATTTTTAGTCATTAAATGCCTTATATCCCGTTGTCTTCCTCTCTGCCACCCTCTCTTTCCAGTCATCAGTTCTCTCTGAACTAGTGGGTAGAGTCTAGGTGCTATGATGCTTCCCATAAATGACACAGAGTGATTTATTCCTGATTTTCTCTCTCTGTAGAACACAAACCGAAGCCGCAGCAGGACAGAGATTATACACCAGTACTGATCTTTGTGGCTGTGAATCCTGCACTAGAGTAAAATAACACTTTGTGAGCGCTGCATCACTATCTGCCTGGCCTCTCACTGTCCCGAGAGCACCTTCTTGCCTCTCCATAGAGTTTAACAGCAGCTGTAACCTGATACCTGTGTGAGCTAGCAGTAGGTCACTGACCAAGACATATTTAAGCTGTTTTTTTTCTATAGTGAATAAGGAGTTCAAAAGGCAAAACGAAAACGTAAAAAAAAAAAAAGCGGATTTCTCTTATAAGATATATTGCAAAGTTTTGTAGGTCTTTTTAATTAAATAACAATACTTCACGTGACACAACTACGATACATTACAAAATAAAACAACAGAACAAAACATAAGAACAAAACTCCAATCAGACGACAAAAAAAACGACACAAATCGCAAAGAAATAAACCAGAAATGGAAACAAAATGGAGAAAGTTCATGACCTACAAATCAGGGACAGGAACGAAAAATTCAAATAGAATAAAGAAAAAAAAAACAAACAACAAAATACCCATAAGTACATGAATACCCAAGTAAAATAATAAATAGTAAATAGTGTAAAATCATGTAAGACCCCCGGCCCAGCTTCATTCTCATTACTATATACAACCCCCAACTACATTCACACTGTCTTATATACTATATTTTATACAATATAAACACATTACACTAAACAGAATATTATAGAACCCCACAAACAGAACAAAACCCTACTGCCTTACCTTACAGCCACCCCCATACACCATCACATTCACCCTACAACAAACCTAAACAATACAGTATACACCATTATATACATATATTTCTTTATATATTCCAGTGAACTAAGGACAGTAACCATTTATTCCCCACACAAACCAATGCTGCCCTTAATTAGAAGTTTCATTTAGAAATACTGGCAGGAGGAACGTCCTACTTTGAACATCTGGATTTCATTGCTGCATCGACCTCTGAAGGATATTGTAGGCCTGCTAGAATCCAGGTTGTAGAGATTACTATGAGGTTGTATGAATTACAATTAAATTAGTGTAAAAAGGCGACCAAATGCCAACTAACTGGCATAGCACAAATAATTTACTGGGTGTCCTCCTGTGAAGCGCCCGTGAGGTCAAAGATATAGAAATACAAGATGAGGCACGTTCATCCAACGGCAGGCTGTATGCCACTGTGCTTCACGAAGAATACCTTGCAATTCCTGGTTAGAGTGAAAGACTCAAGGGGACGAGGATCGCTTTCATTTTGACTTTGTTTGACCTCACATATACTGCACTGGAAACTAGAAATTGAATTTAACCATTTGATATGCTCTAAAGACAAAACATTAGCATTGCCTCAGGCACCAGTTGGAAAGCTGTCAAGGCAATGGATACCAGAGCCTGGCTATCAGAACCATCTCTCCTGGGCCTAACCTTGTGTCTTATCTGATGAAGGGGAAATAGACTTCTGGCTCCTATCTTCATGTCCTAATGTATCTTTCAACACAAAGAAGCATAGGAATGTGCATGCTATGGAGGTCATCAATACTTACACCTCTGCATGTTTAATTCAACTATTAACAGGGAAGGAAACCTCTGGATGTCCAGAATAATTAACCAGAGGAGTCATAGGAGAGCTGAAAATACAAAAATGGTGCTGGTAGTAAGCTATGACCGGAAATTGAAGTACAATTAGAAGTCCTAGTGTATCAGAAATCCTGAAACCCATTGAATTACAAAAAATAAATGCATGCAAGTGGATTTGCTGTGGATTTTTTTTTTGCACAAATCCACAAAGAAAATCATAAGTAAGATCCAGCACCAGCTGTGTCGATGATATTTTAGAATTCCTAAAAATACAAATATTTTCAGAATGGAAACGGACGTGAGATGCAAGTGTTTAATTTCACGATATGTTAATCTGGTGACTCTCAATGCAGATTTTACCCATTGTGAATTCTGCAACAAAATCTACAGCTTATAACTTTGAAGCTTATAACTTGCGTTGTTTTGCCTTTGTGCCAAAATCTGCAGGAGACATGCAGTGAAAAGATACAAATTGTGCGTGGATTTGTGTCCTGGAATGTCCTAGGACTTTATCTTTGCAGACACTGTTTTTTATTTAAAATATGAAAAACTTCAAAATCCCTTCAAGGGGTTCTCCAGTCATACGCTGCTGAGAACCTATCCTTGGGGTGCCGTCAGACAGACGTATAAATCGCAAACCCCTACTTACCAAAAATAGAATATTTTCCAAGGTAAAAAAATGAAGTACAAAAATGAATATTAAAATAGAATTTATTCAGCAATAGTAGATACAAATGCTTAGGGCCTTTAGAAATGACATTCACGAAGCACTCTACTAAAATCTCAAGCCCAAAAGTGCTCCTTCTCTTCTGAACCCTGCCGTGTGGCCAAACAGGGACAGTTAGGATATGGCCGTACTTGTGAGACACAGCGTAACAAATTATAGGGTCCTTTTTCTTATTAGCTGTTGTAAAGATTAAACATTTTAATTTCAATCTACTCATTACTGTAACAAATATTTAAATTTTCACTCATCCCCATTGTAAGGCTATATTCACACTTTGCGGATTTTGCTGCGGATCCGCAGCGGATTTGACCGCTGCGGATCCGCAGCGGATTTGACCGCTGCGGATCCGCAGCAGTTTCCCATGAGTTTACATTTCACTGTAAACCTATGGGAAACAAAAAACGCTGTGCACATGCTGCAGAAAAATCCGCGCGGAAACGCTGCGGATTACATTCCGCAGCATGTCACTTCTTTTCTGCGGATTTTCAGCTGCTCCAATAGAAAACTGCAGTTGAAAATCCGCAGAAGAAAACGCAGTAAAAACCGCGATAAATCCGCAGTAAAAACCGCGATGGGTTTTCACTGCGGATTTTGCAATTCCGCTGCGGAGAAATCCGCAGTGGAATCTGCAAAGTGTGCACATAGCCTAAGAATCAGTTTCTGCTGTTTTGGCACTTCTGGTGCTCTGGAAATGCGGCATGGCCTTCATAATCTATTGCAGCGTGACATGCTGGGTGCTCAATGGTACAGTGTGATCACATGTGGGTTATTTCTGCTTTCAGGAGGAATTAGCCAATTGGGTCCATTTTTTACTGCAACCCTTTGTAAAATGTAAAACTAAGGGAAAAAGCAGCATTTTAATAATTTTTATTTTCGAGTTTCAATTTTATAAACTTTGATGAAGCAAAGGTGAGTCTAAAGTGGATGAACTCCATTACGGGCGTAATTTCCATAATGGAAGAACGCTGCGCTGCATCGTAAGATGAGGATCGCTGACGACAGAACATCTGCGTGTGCCGAAATGTGCTCGGTGTGCACAAGCAGAACGGACATCAGTGACATTTGCTGATGTCGAAGTGAGCAGTGCAGACAACTCTTATGCTTCTAGAACAGACCAACCCCAAAATATGGCATAGTATCAAATATATGAGAGCGAAGAAAAATACCCAGTATGACTATGAGATCTGAAATACGTGGAGGGTCAATAGAATATGCTCCACTTTATGGATCCTTAAAACACAGATTTGTAACACAACTGCACCCATTTATCAATTTCCCATATACACACATTATCTTTCTTAAGAAAGCTTTCAAGAGTCTCTTAGCCGACTGTCACTCTCACGCTGTTTTGCTCATCTCACAAAATCTTCTACCACTTAAAATCTGAAAAGCCTCTGTCCAGGAAGTATCTCCGCTCTTATCATGGGAAGGTCAGCAGGAGACAATAGCCATAGGTGTTTGCAGAGGAGATGGCTTTTTAATGGTTCAACGCATCTTTAAAACTGGGGATACATTTTATATACATGTAGAAAACCTACCTAACTACTAAGTTTTTACTATATTAATATAGTTTTATAACAAATATTGTTTGTAGTAGCGTCATGGAATATCTGTCCCGGTGTTTCTCATTGCACTTGCTTGTGTCCATCTTCCTTCCCTCTGTAAGTTTGCACAATAAAGTTACAAGCTAGACATAATGAGTTTAGCGCTAGTGATGAGTGACAATACTCGTTACTCGAGATTTCCTGAGCACGCTCGGGTGACCGAGTATTTTTTAGTACTTAGAGATTTAGTTTTCATCGCCGCAGCTGAATGATTTACATCTGTTAGCCAGCTTGATTACATGTGGGGATTCCCTAGCAACCAGGCAACCCCCACATGTACTTATGTTGGCCATTAGCTGTAAATCATGTAGCTGCGTGAACAAAAACAAAATCTTCGAGCACTTACAAATACTCGGAGACCCCCTGAGCATGCTCAGGAAATCTCGAGCAACGAGTATACTCGCTCATCACTATTCAGTGCCTCTAGTAAGTGGAGTGTTCCTCTGTGTGCTGCACCAGAAATGTTACTAGAATCAGAGACTGGTGCAGAAAATGCAGGCAGATTTGGTGAATTTGACTTGGTGGCATAGCTACACCTCCGGTCCGTCCCAGCTCCATCTATTTGGCAGAGCTGATCCAAACGTAAGATAAAAAACAAAATCAGCAAATGCATTACAGTGGTGACATGGTGGGATGGCTTTTATGTTTTTTTTTAAATCAAAATTGTTAACTAAAGAACCCTGTATTATTTTCATGCACCGATGCGGTTTATTTACTGCAGGGTATTTACTTATTTTGTTTTTATCCTAGGTTTCGTCTGTTTAGTGACGAGTGTGAACATGTGCCTACACACTTAAATTTCAGCTCATCACTTTAGGTTTGTGTTTCAGTTTTTTTGAATTTTATGTAAATAAGGGTGTAGCTTCATTTTTCCTTGAGTGGGACATTACATTCATGTACAGTTAGGGCCAGAAATATTTGGACAGTGACACAAGTATTGTTATTTTAGCTGTTTACAAAAACATGTTCAGAAATACAATTATATATATAATATGGGCTGAAAGTGCACACTCCCAGCTGCAATATGATAGTTTCCACATCCAAATCGGAGAAAGGGTTTAGGAATCATAGCTCTGTAATGCATAGCGTCCTCTTTTTCAAGGGACCAAAAGTAATTGGACAATGGACTCTAAGGGCTGCAATTAACTCTGAAGGCGTCTCCCTCGTTAACCTGTAATCAATGAAGTAGTTAAAAGGTCAGGGGTGGATTCCAGGTGTGTGGTTTTGCATTTGGAAGCTGTTGCTGTGAGCAGACAACATGCGGTCAAAGGAACTCTCAATTGAGGTGAAGCAGAACATCCTGAGGCTGAAAAAAAAGAAAAAATCCATCAGAGAGATAGCAGACATGCTTGGAGTAGCAAAATTAACAGTTGGGTACATTCTGAGAAAAAAGGAATTGACTGGTGAGCTTGGGAACTCAAAAAGGCCTGGGCGTCCACGGATGACAACAGTGGTGGATGATCGCCGCATACTTAATTTGGTGAAGAAGAACCCGTTCACAACATCAACTGAAGTCCAGAACACTCTCAGTGAAGTAGGTGTATCTGTCTCTAAGTCAACAGTAAAGAGAAGACTCCATGACAGTAAATAGAAAGGGTTCACATCTAGATGCAAACCATTCATCAATACCAAAAATAGACAGGCCAGAGTTAAATTTGCAGAAAAACACCTCAAGAAGCCAGCTCAGTTCTGGAAAAGTATTCTATGGACAGATGAGACAAAGATCAACCTGTACCAGAATGATGGGAAGAAAAAAGTTTGGAGAAGAAAGGGAACGGCACATGATCCAAGGCACACCACATCCTCTGTAAAACATGGTGGAGGCAATGTGATGGCATGGGCATGCATGGCTTTCAATGGCACTGGGTCACTTGTGTTTATTGATGACATAAGAGCAGACAAGAGTAGCCGGATGAATTCTGAAGTGTACCGGGATATACTTTCAGCCCAGATTCAGCCAAATGCTGCAAAGTTGATTGGACGGCGCTTCATAGTACAGATGGACAATGACCCCAAGCATACAGCCAAAGCTACCCAGGAGTTCATGAGTGCCAAAAAGTGGAACATTCTGCAATGGCCAAGTCAATCTCCAGATCTAAACCCAATTGAGCATGCATTTCACTTGCTCAAATCCAGACTTAAGACGGAAAGACCCACAAACAAGCAAGACCTGAAGGCTGCGGCTGTAAAGGCCTGGCAAAGCATTAAGAAGGAGGAAACCCAGCGTTTGGTGATGTCCATGGGTTCCAGACTTAAGGCAGTGATTGCCTCCAAAGGATTTGCAACAAAATATTGAAAATAAAAATATTTTATTTGGGTTATGTTTATTTGTCCAATTACTTTTGACCTCCTAAAATGTGGAGTGTTTGTAAAGAAATGTGTACAATTCCTACATTTTCTATCAGATATTTTTGTTCAACCCTTCAAATTAAACGTTACAATCTGCACTTGAATTCTGTTGTAGAGGTTTCATTTCAAATCCAATGTGGTGGCATGCAGAGCCCAACTCGCGAAAATTGTGTCACTGTCCAAATATTTCTGGCCCTAACTGTAGTTCCCCATTTCTGGGTGTCCAAAAGCCATTTCTCAGTACTTCTCAGCCCTCATTCACATTTCGTCACTTGAATTATGGTAAGGTTTTACCTCTAGAAGTTAGGACTGTCCTGAATAGGGTCACCTTGACGTGGTGGGATGGCTTTTAGGTTTTTTTTTTTTAAATCAAAATTACCGGTATGTTAACTAAAGCACCCTGTAATTATTTTCATGCACCGATGCTATATATTTACTGCAGGGTATTTACCGTACTTGTTTTGTTGTTCTCTTAGGTTTTGTCTGCTCAGTGACCAGTGTGGTCATGCGCCTAGACACGCATGCACACCAACTTATATTTCAGTTCATCTCTTTAGGTTTTAGTTTCATCTTCAGTACCTGTAGAGCACGTTTGGCTGTTATGACCTGCAGTATGTGTGATGCATAGCCAGACACCAGTTTTCTGGCAGCGTTAATGACAAATCATAGCCTATTCTTCAACGGTCTCCACTAATATTTTTAGGATTATTGGCCGCGAGAATCTTCTTCAAATCCCATAAAAGATTTTCTATGGGGTTCCAGTGAGGTGACTGTGATGGCCACTTCAGAATCTTCCAGGACTTCTGAAACTAAGCCTTGATAGACTTTGAGGCATGTTTGGATCCACTGTTCTATTGGATGCTTAAGCTTTAGCATCGTCACAAAAGGCATGTTTTCGCTTAGGATTTCCTGATTTTTTTATTGAATCCATCTTCCCTCCACACTCTGCACGTTGTTAGGGCCAGAAGACGCAAAGCATTGAGTCACCATCATGCTTTATTGTAGTTAGGGTGTTAATTTCAGTGCATGCTTCATTCTTTCTCCTCCAGATCCAAAGGCCAGAAAAGTGCATTTTTTATTTGAATGTTCCACAGAGCAAGAGTCTTAAAATTGCTATGGCTTATGAATTTTTTTTATGACCTGACTTTCTTTGTGTTTTTGGGTCAGTAGAGGTGGACATTTGGAGTTTGAGCATGGAGACCTTCACGGTTTAGTGTGTGCCTTATGGCACAGTGAAATGGAAATATAAATCGGACCGAGATCAGAACATAGTAAATGGACTGACCAGCGGCTGTTCTGACATGAGCGTGACAACTGCATAGAAACACATGAAGCTCTCACGCTCGGGTGAGCCGCCAGCCAATTCATGCACTGCATTCTAATCCCGGTCCAATTTATATGGCCGTCTGACTGTGCAAACTGAGGCCTCAGTGCCTACTGTCACCAGAACTTGAAGACACAAAAGAGAATAGTAAAACCAAAAACACTCAGTTTGAAAAAATGTTGCAGTAATCCGCAAGTGCTAGTAAAAGATGTAAAAAACAGGGTATTTGGTTGATACGTTTTTTGCAAAAAATGTATACTAAGCTGCTCTACCAATCTTCACGGTATACCCTTATCAGAGCAGTCCTAACTAATGTATGCAATCCCTATCTGATGTATTTAAAAACCTGATCATCTGTATATAACCTGTGTGAACAGGGTTCAGAGAGGAAAAATCCATGTGTGCATACAGGGTAGAACAGCTATTGTGCAGATAGCCCAAGAGGAGTGGTGGAACTCCCCAGTCTTGTAGACACAAGAGAACAATTATGGAAACAGGAACACATGGGCTACTTGCACAGTGAACAAGTCTGTAGGATCATGTTCACACACCACCAAGAAACCTGAAGACACAAAAGAGAATAGTAAAACCAAAAACACTCAGTTTGAAAAAATGTTGCAGTAATCCGCAAGTGCTAGTAAAAGATGTAAAAAACAGGGTATTTGGTTGATACGTTTTTTGCAAAAAATGTATACTAAGCTGCTCTACCAATCTTCACGGTATACCCTTATCAGAGCAGTCCTAACTAATGTATGCAATCCCTATCTGATGTATTTAAAAACCTGATCATCTGTATATAACCTGTGTGAACAGGGTTCAGAGAGGAAAAATCCATGTGTGCATACAGGGTAGAACAGCTATTGTGCAGATAGCCCAAGAGGAGTGGTGGAACTCCCCAGTCTTGTAGACACAAGAGAACAATTATGGAAACAGGAACACATGGGCTACTTGCACAGTGAACAAGTCTGTAGGATCATGTTCACACACCACCAAGAAACCTGAAGACACAAAAGAGAATAGTAAAACCAAAAACACTCAGTTTGTCACCAGAACTTGCTGGAGAATTTTTTCAGCCACTAGATCATCTGCCTCTCCAGAAAACTGGTGGCAGAAGATTACTTCCTCTTTCTGCCACGTCCAGGTTTCATAGCCAGTGAGTTCCTATAACTTTGAACTTGATTTTCAATGGTATCTATAAAACCTTTCAATGCCTTTGCCATCTTATTTAATCCTTCCCTTGTTTGTGCAAGGTAATCATCACTTCTCAATTTTTTGAACCACTCACTTGAAAACCTATGACGTTTAGTGAGCTGTAAGCCATTATGGGTGGACTAACATTCCTCAGAAATGCTGGTGTTAATGTCTGCAGTAGGTCATGACAGCCAAAGGTGCTCAACTAAGTACACTAAGTACTAAAGTTGCTTGTCATAAAGGGGTTGAATAATTCTAGGACTACAGTAGAAATGTGTTGAATTTGGAGAAACCACTTTTGTTAGTTATACTGAGCTATGAAAATTCTTGTTTCATTGGATTATTGCAGGGATGTCAAACTCATATAGACAATAGGCCAAAATTAAAAACTTGGATAAAGCTGCGGGCCGACCTTGATATTTATAAAAAAAAAGTCTACAATTGAAGAAGTAGTTTTTCCTTATCAAATATAACGATGAACCTTTAAATATGGAAAAAAAACTTAAAGGGGTTTTCCCATGAACAAAGTATATTTAAATTACCGTAATAAATCTTAGAAGAAAATGAACTCCTAATCACAAATGGGGCATACTGGAATAATATGGTATGTTATGCAAGAGCAGCAAAAGCATATGGCCCGATAGCCTAATTTAAAGGGAACCTGTCACCAGGAATGACACTGATAAACTGCAGATATGGTGTTAATCTTCAAGTTAACCTCGTTATGATGCTGTCCAGCTCCTGCACACAGCGGGGAGAAAATGATCTTTATTCCCCAGCCAGCATTCAGTATTCAGTTATGGGGGGGTCAGCATCGGTTCAGTCACCGCTCTGAGTATACAGAGCAGCCGCAGTAACTGTGTCCCTGGCCCTAACACTGGCTCTACATTGGGGCCAGCCGTCAGTCAGGGCCGGGGACATGGCTACAGCGGTTGCCCTGTATACTCATAGCGGTGACTGAACTGGTGCCGCCTCCACCCATATGACTGAATACCGAATGCTGATGGGAGAGTAACTTTCTCCCCACTGTATTCAGCTGTGAGTAGGCTCCAGACAGCATCATAAATCTGTTAACCTCCAGATTAACCCCATATCTGCAGGTTAATGGCGCTATTTCTGGTGACGGGTTTCTTTTAAATATGCAATAACAAAGCATAAAAAACCTTGAATAACACAGATGATAAAGTTTACTGACAATAAAAGTGCCAGCCCAACACAGTAGGATAAACACAGTGAATTCATCCACCTGTATAGTATGATGACCCTACTGTACCCCTCCCCTGACAAAAGTATGGTGACCGCACCACAGTAGGATTCCCCAACAGTGACCCCCCACAGAGCCCGCCACGCAGTGTAATGGGCCCCACAGTCCTTTATACAGTATAATGAACTCATAATAGTCCTACACATAGTAGAGTGGGCCCTGCATTGCCTTCCATACAATATAATGGGCCCCACATAGTCCTGGACATAGTGTAATTGGCTACACATTGCCTTCCATACAGAAAAATGGCCCCACAATCCTGCACAGCATAATGGCCCCCATAATACTCCCTTACAGTATAATGGGCCCTGAATTACTTTACATACAGTATAGAGAGTTTGAAAAATGTGGTTTTCATGCCTACAGAAAGATTGTAAATTTTGCTGATATCGCCTTATTTGCAAAAGGAGAGTTGAATAATTTTGACTGCAACTGTAAATGCAAGGGTTAGTGTCCCGGACCATAAATCTGCAATTTCTATTCATTTTATTTCATTTTTTTTGTAAAGATTTAGAAAATATAGTTTTTTGTTCATAGTTTTACAATACATTAATTTTGCTAGATTGATTCTTCAAGTTATTATGATCATGTGGATACTAAATATATGTAGGGTTTTATTGCACAAGAAAAATGTATTTTATTGTAAAAAACAAACAAAACGCTTTTTTCTCCAATTCTGCAGTTTTTCACTGTACTTGGGGTTTCCAAAGCAAGCAAAGTTTCGGGAAAATACAGCTGTCTGTCGTGACAAATTACTGGCCGAGCTGATCACGACTTGCTCGTTAGGACCTCACTTCCTTTGCTGTGGGTTCACCCAGCGATCACTGACAGGTCCAATAGAAACATGGCTAACGCTTTTTTATTGACTAGAACAAACTGACCTAACTGTAGACTGGAAAAGTGATAGAAAGAGATACAATTAGTGATGGATCACAATTAGGGGCCTGAAAAATATTTCCCCCCCCAAAAAATTGTCATGTTAATCTGAGCTAAACAACATACAACAAAATGTTGAGCAGAAACACCTTTGCATTTTTACAATGATGTTAACCAAAGACACGAGGAAGAAAAAGCATTTGTTCGGTAAATCCCATGAGACATGGCACAACAGATGTGCATGGTTACACTGCGTATCTGTCATCAAAGACAAAGTCAATGAAAGCTAGCATAAGTACTTCTATTCATAGTATCTCACCTCTATGGACATAACAAAACAAAAAGAGTGCACGGCAAAGACCACCTGAAAAATAAATGTAGAGGAAACGGATCCATTTGGAATGAGGCCACAGTGACATAGTCCTATAGGTCTCCAGGGTCGGGACACACACAAACTTCTAAAATAATTAGTCATTCCTGATATTTTTAAGCCAAGGCTGGATAACTCCCAGGTGCAAAGTGGCCAAATTACTGCAGGTGCCAACATTTTAGTTATGTTTTTAACCCCTTTCTGACATCGGACGTACTATCCCGTCCATGTGGGGTGGGCCCCTATGACCATGGACGGGATAGTACGTCCAGCGTGATCGGCGGCGCTCACGGGGGGAGCGCCGCCGATCGCGGCCGGGTGTCAGCTGCCTATCGCAGCTGACATCCGGCACTATGTGCCAGGAGCGGTCACGGACCGCCCCCGGCACATTAACCCCTGGCACACCGCGATCAAAGATGATCGCGATGTGCCGGCGGTGCAGGGAAGCACCGCACAGGGAGGGGGCTCCCTGCGGGCTTCCCTGAGCCCCCCGCAGCAACGCGATGTGATCGCGTTGCTGCGAGGGTCTTACCTCCCTCCCTCCCTGCTCGAGCCCCGGATCCAAGATGGCCGCGGATCCGAGTCCTGCAGGGAGGGAGGTGGCTTCACAGAGCCTGCTCAGAGCAGGCACTGTGAAGGCTGCAGCGCTGCATGTCAGATCAGTGCTGTGCACACTGTCAGATCACTGATCTGTGATGTCCCCCCCTGGGACAAAGTAAAAAAAAAAATTTTCAAATGTGTAAAAAAAAAATACAAAAAAATATTCCAAAATAATGAAAAAAAAAAAAAATATTATTCCCATAAATACATTTCTTTATCTAAATAAAAAAAACAAAAAAACAATAAAAGTACACATATTTAGTATCGCCGCGTCCGTAACGGCCCGACCTATAAAACTGGCCCACTAGTTAACCCCTTCATTAAACACCGTAAGAAAAAAAAAAAAAAACGAGGCAAAAAACAACGCTTTATTATCATACCGCCGAACAAAAAGTGGAATAACACGCGATCAAAAAGACAGATATAAATAAACATGGTACCGCTGAAAACGTCATCTTGTCCCGCAAAAAACGAGCCGCCATACAGCATCATCAGCAAAAAAATAAAAAAGTTATAGTCCTGAGAATAAAGCGATGCCAAAATAATTATTTTTTCTATAAAATAGTTTTTATCGTATAAAAGCGCCAAAACATAAAAAAATGATATAAATGAGGTGTCGCTGTAATCGTACTGACCCGAAGAATAAAACTGCTTCATCAATTTTACCAAACGCGGAACGGTATAAACGCCTCCCCCAAAAGAAATTCATGACTAGCTGGTTTTTGGTCATTCTGCCTCACAAAAATCGGAATAAAAAGCGATCAAAAAATGTCACGTGCCCGAAAATGTTACCAATAAAAACGACAACTCGTCCCGCAAAAAACAAGACCTCACATGACTCTGTGGACCAAAATATAGAAAAATTATAGCTCTCAAAATGTGGTAACACAAAAAATATTTTTTGCAATAAAAAGCGTCTTTCAGTGTGACGGCTGCCAATCATAAAAATCCGCTAAAAACCCGCTATAAAAGTAAATCAAACCCCCCTTCATCACCCCCTTAGTTAGGGTAAAATTAAAAAAATGTATTTATTTCCATTTTCCCATTAGGGCTAGGGTTAGAGTTAGGGCTAGGGTTAGGGCTAGGGTTAGGGTTAGGGCTAGGGTTAGGGCTAGGGTTAGGGCTACAGTTTGGGTTGGGGCTAAAGTTACAGTTAGGGTTTAGATTACATTTACGGTTGGGAATAGGGTTGGGATTAGGGTTAAGGGTGTGTCTGGGTTAGAGGTGTGGTTAGGGTTACTGTTGGGATTAGGGTTAGGGATGTGTTTGGATTAGGGTTTCAGTTATAATTGTGGGGTTTCCACTGTTTAGGCACATCAGGGGCTCTCCAAACGCGACATGGCGTCCGATCTCAATTCCAGCCAATTCTGCGTTGAAAAAGTAAAACAGTGCTTCTTCCCTTCCGAGCTCTCCCGTGTGCCCAAACAGGGGTTTACCCCAACATATGGGGTATCAGCGTACTCAGGACAAATAGGACAACAACTTTTGGGGTCCAATTTCTCCTGTTACCCTTGGGAAAATACAAAACTCGGGGCTAAAACATATTTTTTGTGGGAAAAAACGGTAATTAATCTTACCGATAATTGTATTTCCAGGAATCCATCCTGACAGCACCATGGAGGACGTCCTTCTTATTCGCAGTGGGACAGGAAACACGAGAGTTTAAAAGGACCCTCCCCCTTCCACCCTTCAGTGATTTTCCAAAGTAACACATCTGGATGGATGCAAACAGAAAATTTATTTTGAACATAACAAGATTAACACCAATGTTACTTCACATAAGTATAACACGTATTTGTATTAGGGAGGGAACTATCCGTGCTGTCAGGATGGATTCCTGGAAATACAATTATCGGTAAGATTAATTACCGTTTTCCAGGTCACCACCTGACAGCACCATGGAGAAGTACCAAAGGAGACTTCCTGGTTCTAGGGTGGGACTACCGCTTGAAGAACCTTCCTGCCAAAAGCTAACTGGGAAGAGACTACATCTAATTTGTAGTGTTTTGAAAAGGTGCTAATGTTAGACCAAGATGCTGCTTTACAAATCTGATCTATTGAGGCCCCCCTTTTTCAGCCCAAGACGCGGCCATAGCCCTGGATGAATGAGCTTTAAGGCTATCAGGAGGAACTTTTCCCCGCGCCTGATAGGCCATGGTAATAGTGGATCTAATCCACCTGGCAATAGTGGATTTTGATGCCTTTTTACCCCTATTAGGACCCCCGTACAGGATGAAGAGATTACTATCCTGTCTCCAGGCCCTAGTCATATCCAAGTATTTCAACACCGTCTCCCTAACATCTAAGTTATGAAAGAAAGCTTCTTTTTGATTTTTAGGAAACTGGCAAAAAGACGGAAGAACGACCTCTTGGTTAATATTTGACACTGAGGCTACCTTGGGAAGAAACCCTGGGTCAAGCCTCAAAACCAACCTATCATCAAATATCTGCAGATAAGGGTTCTGGATGGATAGGGCCTGAAGTTCCCCCAATCTTTTGGCTGATGTAATGGCCACTAAAAATACTGCTTTTAGGGAAAGATTAGCGATATTTATATCCTTCTCTATATCAAAGGGCTCTTCGCATAATACATTAAGGACTAAATTAAGGTCCCAGGGAGGGACAGACTTCCTGATTAGAGGTTTGAGCCTCGAGACCGCTCTAGAGAACCGAGCGATCCAAGGGTGGGCGGCAAGGGAAGAGTCATAAAATACACTGAGGGCTGCAATTTGAACCCTCAAAGTACTCGGTTTGAGCCCCTTCTTGAATCCCTGTTGTAAGAAATCAAGAATCCTGGGTATGTTAGGATGATCAACATCGACTGTTGTGTCTCCACAAAAACTGCAGAATTTCTTCCAGGTTCTAAGGTATATTGCTGAGGTCACTGGTTTCCTACTTGCTTGTAGAATAGAAATCACTCCTTCTGAAAGGCCTCTTGCCCTCAGGATCTGCCGTTCAGGATCCAAGCTGTTAACCGCAGCTTCTCTGGGTTCTGATGGAAGATCGGACCCTGAGAAAGTAAGTCCCCCTGACTCGAAGATGGTAAGGACTGTCCACTGCCAGCTTCTTTAGAAGGGGGAACCAGCTCCTTCCGGCCCAGAAAGGGACCACCAGGATCACCTGAGCTCTGTCCTCGCAAATTTTTCTGAGTACCCTTGGTACTAATGCCAGAGGGGGAAAGGCGTATAGCAGACCCGAGCTCCATGACTGAGAAAGGGCATCTACCCCTGCTGGATTCTCCTGAGGATTTAGTGAGAAGAAGGTTCTTATTTTTGCGTTCTTTCTGGTTGCGAAAAGATCCACGGTCGGGGTTCCCCAGCGCGGACATAGGGTATCGAAAATTCTGCTGTTCAGTTCCCACTCTAGGGGTGATAGCTTTTCTCTGCTCAGGAAATCCGCAACCTGGTTCCTTGAGCCTTCTAAGTGGACTGCTGAAATTGAAAGTACCGATCTTTCTGCCCATTCGAAGATCTGATCCGCCAGATGTTGTAGCTTCGGATGTCTCGGGCCCCCTTGATGGCGAAGGAAAGCTACCGCCGTCGTGTTGTCTGATAGGATCTTTAGATGTCTGTTCCTTAATAGGGTCCGGGCTGAACACAGAACCTTCCAAACCGCCTGTAGCTCTCTGTGGTTTGAGGAATTGTTGCTCTCTTCCGAATTCCATTGTCCCTGGTAGTATCTTCCGAGAACCTGGCCGCCCCAACCTTGTTGACTCGCGTCCGTTGTTACCGTGACGGCCGGGGTCTGGATCCATGGGACCCCCACCTGAAGGTTCTCTGACACCGTCCACCATCGCAGGGATTTCTTGACTCGATAGGATAGGACAAACTGTCTGTCCAACGAAGACTGTCTTCTGTCCCATGTTGTTAGAACCGCTCTTTGTAGTTGACGGGAATGGAATTGGCTCCAGCTGACGCATGGGATACAGGCTGTCATTAGGCCTAGGATCTTCATTGCATCTCTTATCGTCACCCGAGTTCTTGCAAACTGTCGAACCTTCTCTATCAGGTCTGACCGTCTTCTGTCTGGAAGAAAAAAACTTCCTGATGTTCGAGTCTAGTATTACACCCAGAAACTGTCTCCTTGATCTTGGGGTTAAGTGTGATTTCTTCCAGTTCAACACCCAACCTAGATCCTGCAGTGTGGAGATCACCAATCGAGAGTCGATCCTGAGTTGGGACTCTGAGTCTGCCACTAACAGGAAATCGTCTAGATATGGTACTATAATGATGTCTCGCTTCCTTAGGTAAGACACGATCTATATGATGAGTTTTGTGAAAACTCTCGGATCCGATGCCAGTCCAAATGGAAGGCAACGGAATTGATAGTGGAGGACTGAACCCTCTTTCTCTATTGCGAATCTTAGGTACTTTTGATGTTGTGAAGAAATTGGAACGTGGTAATACACACTTTTTAGATCCAAAGTGCACATTACCACGTCCTTCCCTAATAGGGGAATTGTGGAGCGAATGGACTCCATCTTGAATTTCTTGTACGACAACCATCTGTTTAGCGGCCTGAGATTTATGATGGTTCGGGATTCTCCTGACGGTTTTATTATAGAGAAAAGACCTGAGTAGTGACCTGTTCCCATTTGGTGAGGAGGTACGGGAGTTATTGCCTCCATCCGGAGGAGATCCTGAATGTCTGACCACATTGGTGAGACTGAAGAGAGACGGGCGTTGGAAATGAAAAATCTCTCTGGGGGACGAGATAAACTCTATCCTGTACCCCTGAGATATAACCTGAAGGACCCAAGGATTTGAGGTAATTTTTTTCCACTCCTCCAGGTAATTCAACAACCGACCCCCTATCCTGGTGGCGTCATTTCCTTCGGAACTCAGACCTGGGGTTTGAGGGACCTGGATCTCTATTTCGGTTCCTATTTTCTCCCCCTTTCTGATAACTCCATCTCCCCTGTTTGCCTTTACCCCTATAGTCTGATCTCTGACTGTAATAGGGTCTACGAAAGGGCTGGAATTTTTTCTTTTTCTCTTCTGGAAACCCCTTCTTTTCATCAGAAGCTTTCTCCAGAATGTCATCTAATACAGGCCCAAAAACACGGCCACCTGAAAAGGGAATGGAACATAGTTTGTTCTTAGAAGGAACATCCCCCGACCAGCTTTTTAACCAAATGGCCCTACGGGCTGCATTAGATAGTGATTGCCCCCTGGCTGTGAACCTGACAGATTCTGCCGTAGCATCTGCAAGGAAACCTGTGACTAGTTTAAGTAAAGGGACAGCATTGATGATAGTTTCCCTAGAAGTCTTGGCTGACAATTGATCCTTTAAATCGTCAACCCACAGATGCATGGCTCTCGCCACAGAAGTCGCCGCAATATTTGTGCGGATCACAGCGGCCGAACTTTCCCAAGCTTTCTTAAGGAGGCCATCTGCCTTTCTGTCCATGGGCTCCTTTAAATTCGAGGAGTCCTCGAACGGAATGGCAGTTCTCTTGGACACTTTCGCTAGTGGGATGTCAATTTTTGGTATATCTTCCCAGTCTTTGACCTCCTCATGGTCAAAGGGAAGACGGAGTCTAAAGTCTCTCGGGATCGATATCCTCTTCTCTGCCTCCTCCCACTCTTCCAAAATCATTGAGCTGCGGGAAGAGGTTAAGAAGGGGTCAGTAGCTGCAATCTCTGAGCAAAAGCCGAGACTGAACTCGGACTCACCGAATGTGGGCATTAACTGGAAAGACTTTTGAAGTCTACGAACGCAGCCCCCCGAACATCTCATCTTGTACGGAGAGAGAGGTAGAAGGTTCTTCAACCTGCATAGTTTGCTTAACCGCACCCAGCAGTTCATCAATATCGTTGGAAGAGAATAGATACTTTTTCCCCTTCTGAGGAGGGTCTCTACATACTTCCTCCTCTTCCTCTATATCAGATTCTGATGGACTGTCCTAAGACGATGAATCTGACTCTCTCAGCCTCTTCCTAGACCTGGGAGGATCCTGGAACTCAGGCTGGATCGGCTGGGAGGCGGATATGTTAGATATAGAAGCCTGCACTTTTTCTCTAACCATAGCTCTCATGCTTGTTAATAGAGAGGCCTGTTCCTCTCCTACAATACGAGCGGTGCAGGACTCGCACAGAGGCTTCTGCCATGAGGCAACAAGTTTTGTAGCACATATTGGACATCTCTTAGTTCTGCCCGTCTTCTTATCCCCAGATGAAGGACGCCCCTGGAACAGACAAAGGGACCACTACTAGTACCTTTAATGGGCCTATAAGGAGCGCACCTCTAAACGGGACTCACATGCGTCAGGGAATCCTGTTTCCCCGGGGCTTCTACGCTGACAGCCGGTATAGCACCTGGGTCCATTAAAGCTGCGGTGCCTAGCGCTATCTAGCCACTTACCTTAAATCCTTTTGCTTGTGTCCCAGTCCTCCTACAGGAGCGAAGAGGAAGACCGCCCCCTTGCTGCCGCCCTGACCCGGAAGTGATGCGGCAGCGGTGAACCGGAAGTTCAAAGCCCATTTACCGCCGAGGAACACATGGAGTCCAGCGTTCTCTCCAGCATTCTGCCGAACCTGCCTCTCCTTGCCGGACTATCTGCGAAGGGATCACCCTGCAGAGACCATGCGCAGGTATGCTTGGGGTAGTCATCCGAGGTCGAGAGCCCCCCCAGGGGGAAGCGACCTCCTCGCCAGGAGCAGCGCTGCACTGGCGTCGCTGAGGGACCCGCTTAATTGGGTGTCGGCGATACAGAGATTCGGCCCGTGGGAAGGAAGAGGCTGAGCCCCCCCGATCCGCACGCTCTGTAGGGACAGCGATCTCTCGTCGTTCCTATCCACAGTGGGACAGGAAAAACACTGAAGGGTGGAAGGGGGAGGGTCCTTTTAAACTCTCGTGTTTCCTGTCCCACTGCGAATAAGAAGGACGTCCTCCATGGTGCTGTCAGGTGGTGACCTGGAAAAAAAGATTTTTTATTTTCACGGCTCTGCGTTATAAACTGTAGTGAAACACTTGGGGGTTCAAAGTTCTCACAACACATCTAGATTAGTTCCCTGGGGGGTCTAGTTTCCAATATGGGGTCACTTGTGGGGGGTTTCTACTGTTTAGGTACATTAGGGGCTCTGCAAATGCAATGTGACACCTGCAGACCATTCCATCTAAGTCTGCATTCAAATGGCACTCCTTCCCTTCTGAGCCCTCCCATGTGCCCAAACAGTGGTTCCCCCCCACATATGGGGTATCAGCGCACTCAGGACAAATTGGACAACAAATTGTGGGGTCGAATTTCTCCTGTTACCCTCAGGAAAATACAAAACTGGGGGCTAAAAAAATAATTTTTGTGGGAAAAAATTTTTGTTTTATTTTTACGGCTCTCCATTATAAACTTCTGTGAAGCCCTTGGTGGGTCAAAGCGCTCAGCACACATCTAGATAAGTTCCTAAGGGGGTCTACTTTCCAAAATGGTGTCACTTGTGGGGGGTTTCTACTGTTTAGGTACATTAGGGGCTCTGCAAACGCAATGTGACACCTGCAGACCATTCCATCTAAGTCTGCATTCAAATGGCACTCCTTCCCTTCTGAGCCCTCCCATGTGCCCAAACAGTGGTTCCCCCCACATATGGTGTATCATCGCACTCAGGACAAATTGGGCAACAAATTTTGGGGTCCAATTTCTCCTGTTACCCTCAGGAAAATACAAAACTGGGGGCTAAAAAAATAATTTTTGTGGGAAAAAAATTTTGTTTTATTTTTACGGCTCTGCATTATAAACTTCTGTGAAGCACTTGGTGGGTCAAAGTGCTCACCACACCTCTAGATAAGTTCCTTAGGGGGTCTACTTTCCAAAATGGTGTCATTTGTGGGGGGTTTCAATGTTTAGGCACATCAGTGGCTCTTCAAACGCAACATGGCATTCTATCTCAATTCCTGTCAATTTTGCTTTGAAAAGTCAAACGGCGCTCCTTCCCTTCCGAGCTCTCCCATCCGCCCAAACAGTGGTTTACCCCCACATGTGGGGTATTGGCATACTCAGGACAAATTGTACAACAATGTTTGGGGTCCATTTTCTCCTGTTACCCTTGGTAAAATAAAACAAATTGGAGCTGAATTAAATTTTTTGTGAAAAAAAGTTAAATGTTCATTTTTATTTAAACATTCAAAAAATTCCTGTGAAGCACCAGAAGGGTTAATAAACTTCTTGAATATGGTTTTGAGCACCTTGAGGGGTGTAGTTTTTAGAATGGTGTCACACTTGGGTATTTTCTATCATATAGACCCCTCAAAATGACTTCAAATGAGATGCGGTCCCTAAAATAAAATGGTGTTGTAGAAATGAGAAATTGCTGGTCAACTTTTAACCCTTATAACTCCCTAACAAAAAAAAATTTTGGTTCCAAAATTGTGCTGATGTAAAGTAGACATGTGGGAAATGTTACTTATTAAGTATTTTGTGTGACATATCTCTGTGATTTAATTGCATAAAAATTCAAAGTTGGAAAATTGCGAAATTTTCATAATTTTCGCCAAATTTCCGTTTTTTTCACAAATAAACGCAGGTACTATCAAAGAATTTTTACCATTGTCATGAAGTACAATATGTCACGAGAAAACAATGTCAGAATCACCAGGATCCATTGAAGCGTTCCAGAGTTATAACCTCATAAAGGGACAGTGGTCAGAATTGTAAAAATTGGCCCGGTCATTAACGTGCAAACCACCCTTGGGGGTAAAGGGGTTAATGATGTTCTTATTGCCCGGCAACTATATAAAAATGTCACGCCTATCATGGAGGGCCTGCTATGAGGTGTGTGTGTGTGTGTGTGTGTGTGTGTGTGTGTGTGTGTGTGTGTGTGTGTGTGTGTGTGTGTGTATGTATGTATGTATATATATATATCTGTAAACTCTTATTCATACAGCCCTTTATTACACTGATGCGGTGCAGGGAGTTGGTTCATGTGTCCAAATATTATTCTTCAATGATATTTCAGAGTCGTGTTTCCCAAGCTCAAGTCCTCACGGCCTCCAACATGTCATGTATTCAGTAGTAATGAGCAAATATACTCGCTACTCGAGATTTCCCGAGCACGCTCGGGTGTCCTCAGAGTATTTTTTAGTGCTCGGAGATTTAGTTTTTCTTGCCGCAGCTGAATGATTTACATCTGTTAGCCAGCATAAGTACATGTGGGGATTCCCTAGCAACCAGGCAACCCCCACATGTACTTATGCTGGCTAACAGATGTAAATCATTCAGCTGCGGCAAGAAAAACTAAATCTCCGAGCACTAAAAAATACTCGGAGGACACCCGAGCGTGGTCGGGAAATCTCGAGTTACGAGTATATTCACTCATCACCAGAGTTCAGGATTTCCTTAGTATTGCACATGTGATAGAATTATTATCAAGGCATCAGAAATTGTCCCAAGTTCTCCCACCTGTGCAATACTAAGGAAAGCCTGAAAACAAGATCCCTTGGGGGCCATGAGGACTGGAGTTTTGGAAAGACTGTTTTAGAGCTCACCTGCGGAGTCAGTGACTGCATGGAGGTCATGCAACTGCAAGAGGAGTATTTTGACCATGTCATAAAGGCTTGTTTCACACTTCTGTCGGTAGTGTCCCGTCGTACGTTTAGTAAATAGTGTTACAACAGACTTAACGTGTACAGTATTTTGACGGATGCATCGTCCGAATCTTTCAAGTGCAGAAGTTGGATTTTGTATTCCGGGGACGAAAGAGAAGGAGAGGGAGAGAGAGAGAGAGAAGAGAGAGAGAGAAACAGGGAGAGAGTGGAGGAGAGAGCGAGAGAGGGGGAGAGAGAGAGAGAGAGAGAGAGAGAGAGAGAGAGAGAGAGAGAGAGAGAGAGAGAGAGAGAGAGAGAGAGAGAGAGAGAGAGAGAGAGAGAGAGAGAGAGAGAGGTCCCTATACCTTCGCAGGGTCCCCGTCGGGACTCCCGCTCTGTGCTGGCTCCACGCTGTCCTGACACAGCCTCTGCTTCCCCTTCCTCCTCTGCTCCCTGGCACGCACCCAGCAGGTTCATCGGCTGTTTGCTTAGGTCGTGCGCTCACTCCCGGTCTCTTAAAGAGACAGCACACATTTTTCAAAAAGGGCTTCTGACCAATGGTGTGTTAATGATCACTATTTCTAGCCCCTCCACCATAGGGTGGGTGCCGGAGCAACAAGTATCCTCTGTTGCTAACTTCTGGTTTCTGCTAGCATGTGCTTCTGTTTCTGAAGTTCTCTGCCAGTGCTCCGCTTACACAGTTTGTCTCCACAGACTATCTGCTACCCGATACCGGGCTTTTCTGGACGACCTCCGATCTGCCTACTCCAGTTCCGTCTCGTCATTCAGTTACCCGTACATCTGAATGTCAGTACCGCCGGAACCAGCTTCTTTCCGTACCCCGGTACCCACGGGTTAGCTCTATGTCTTCTGCTAAAACTGCTTGTCCGTCTGTCCCGCTGGGTCAGCTACCACGAGTCCGAGGTCTAACTGGAGGAAGCACCTGTGTCCCGCAGGCATCCCATTCTGACCCTGGTCGAGGGGTCTTACCATGGGTGTCTGGGGCTCACGTAGTCATGCCCCCTTCGGAGCCCCCCCAGACCGTGGCCCCGGGATTCCACTTTAAAATTCAATAAAAATGAATGTGAACTTCACCATCTGTGCCTCCGCTTCCATTCGTTACAGGTATTCCTGGAATCTCCGATTCTTCGAGGGCTATTCCTATTTCAGTCATTTATGGCTGACTCAGACATACAGTACATGACTATAGACAAGTCACAGGTAACGAGTTTGTTACAGTCAAGTGGTCTGTGCTATTCTACCACTTCTAGTCACTTATTTGGGAGTTAGGAAATAGCATCACACACACAGCCCGCTTGGCTGTTTATAAGAGATGACACACACCGAGTATTGCAGATAATATTTCTCTTGTCAAAGGAGGGCTTAGTAATAGATATGTTGTATGGTATTTCATCTCTGCTAATGGATATGTAAATGGCAGACCATTCGGATATGTGAGTTCAGAGAGGAAACACCAAAATAGCCTGAAGAGGTACAGAAACATAACTGTAGGTGAAAATGTTTTTATTGGACAAAACAGGGTAAAATGTGGCACTACAAACAAAAAAGTGCCCTGACAAAGGATCGGCTATGAAACGCATGTCGGGGAGTGTGCTGCACTTGCATCCGGGACCACCCAGGTAATTTCTTTCTAGTACTCACTCAGCTGGTATCTCCTTTATCCTACCATATATCTTCTATATGACTGTTTTGAACATCTGATTTGATACATTATATTCTAACATTCTTTGTGCTTCATTTTTACTACCTTGTATTCCACTATGACACTGAATGCATATACTGATTTATATTTGGTACATCTATTGACATAGGGTACACATGTGATCCACCTTTGGTTGAAGGTACTGTTTTTTGCTTCAGGCTTCCCCTCTCCTTCACCATATGCTCCTCCTTCTATGTAGAGACACATTACAACATAATATGTACCTTTCTTCAGGGGTGATCAGCTGCCAACCTGAAACACAACTGTGGCAGATAGACTGGTCGCCTTGGATTGCTGCAAACTTTTACAGCGTTGTGTGAACATACTCTAAGGCAGGTTACACCTCAAGGACTAAGTCTCCATTAGGAAATAATGATTGAAGTGTAATACAGTTTTAAAGACTTCAAAATAGCTTGTGACATTTTTCAGAAGGCCTGATCGTCACTTTTTCATCTTTTATGATGCACAAGTTTCTTTTTTTTCTTGCAGAAAGTTAGTAATGACTACTTATTAAAGCGAAGGTTCATTATATAGTCAGGATTACAGTCAATGTGGATGTACAGATATGATATTCTAGGTGAAGTCCCTTCCAGGTCTGTGGAAGTTGTCAACAGAGACATAGCCAGACCCTTATGGGCATTTCGAGAGAACTCATCACCAGGTGAAAAGTGGCCAAGTTCTTCCTATTATTTCATTTTCACTGATCCCCTGAATATTCTGTTTTTCTTTTTTTTTTTTAAATCCCCTATATGGTTCAAGAGATGTAGGAATTTTATTATTTGATGCTAATTTTTATAGTTTTTCTAATTGGGCGTGGCTCACTGGATTCCAGGGAGCATCGTTAAGTTGCTCTGCATATTTACCCTGCAAGCCACATTCCCTGCTAAACACCTTAACAATTAGCACTAAATAAAAAGGCCCACATTTTAACGATCTAGACCAGTGTTCCCCAAGTCCGGTCCTCGAGAGCCACCAACAGGTCATGTTTTGAGGATTTCCTTAGTATTGCACAGGTGATAATTGCATCACCTGGACAAGCAAGCATTCAATGACCTGCGCAATACTAAGGAAATCCTCAAAACATGACCTGTTGGTGGCTCTTGAGGACCGGGCTTGGGGAACACTGGTCTAGACGATTAAAAAAAAAAAATAACAAAGCCCTGAATATGTGGGGGCAATAAAAGGAAAAATGGTCCACTTTTCACCCGGTGACAGGTCCTCTTTAAAGCTCTCAGATGCAGTATAAACCTCTAACGCTGTACCATAAAGACATGTGCATACGGGGCAGATAAAATACATTGTCTATGCGGTATCGGCAGTTTTAGAAATTTGATAAAATTTCATCCACACGCTAAATAATCCTAAACGTAAAGTGGCGTGTAGATGCTGTGGATTTCACCCTTTGCTTTGAACATACTCAGCACCAGCATAAGGCCTAGAGTGAATAGATCCCTTCTGGACAAAACCCTGGACCTGACTGTCCATGAGAAAGAGATACGTAAAATCTCAGCATGCACTACTTTCTTTGGAGTCTTGGATGAGACTCACCTATTCAAGTCTATGGGTGCGCGAAAAAAACCAAACAGATCCCAAAGGTAACATCCGAGAGGTATCCAAATTCTTACAGATACATTATGATTAAAAACCTAGGAACTGTACTTATTCATGTACAATTTTTAATGTAGATGTATGAAAAAACATCACACACAGATGTCACGTGGACCTAAAATAAAGGCACGCAGATGAAGATTGTCCCAAGTTTTTTCATACCCTCATCTGCAAGCATCCTAAAGGGCAGTCAGAAAAGATAGTTTCGCTGACACATATGTGTATGGGGCCTTAAAAAGAGTTGTCCACTACTAGGACAACCCCTTTAAAACTAAATGTTTGGCCTCGATAAAATAATGAAGCCTATCCTCCCCTCCTGTGCCGGCGCCCTCCCAGTGGTGTCGGCACATGCGGCCCTGGGGCTGTGATGTGGTGGAATGACACGTGATGCCCGACATCCAATCAGCGCTGCCGTCACTGTCTCCGCCTTCAGACAAACTGAACATGAAGAGGAAATCCGGACTGCAGCTGATCCCTGGCCTCCTCTTCATGTTCAGTTCATGCGAAGGCAGAGACAGTGACGCCAGCGCTGATGTTACAGCACAACACCACAGCACAGGGGAGCTGAATACAGGCGTTATTATTTTAATCGGGGCCGAACATTTAGCTTAAGAAGGGGCTGTCCTAGTAGTGGACCACCCCTTTAAGTCTATGTTAACACAAAGTCTGTTATATGCATTCACAGCTTATGAAGGCCATGATCTATATACAGAGCCCTTCACCTGCCCACTACGCAGCAGTGCCGCAGACATTTTTACTTTGGGAATCCCATCGTATACATCCAGCCTTCATTGCACACAATGTGATGCTGACATTGGGAATAATGTTTTGAGGTTGTTTACTGCACAAAATCTAACCATCTACGAACAAAAGAAAATTCATCAATCATCGCCAGCCTCAATAAAGAAGAACACATAACCGCTGAGCCAGGGTTAGCAGATAGCAATTATATTGACATCTGGCAAATATTTCTATTTTTGCCCCCTCATCCTTCCTCTTTTTCCTGCTTTTGTGAGATGTCAAAAACTAATAAAAGCTAAACATGCATGCTAGCAATAAAACTACTGTTAAGTCATTGCCCATTTGTTAGGAGCATGTTGCCCTTGTGCAGTGGCTTTTCCAACACTAACATCAGTAAAATCACTGCCTAGGGTTCTGATCGATAAACCGCCCCCCAAAAAAGAATCAGACGTGAAGACATCAGTGTATTAAGGGTCCGGGACACTCATCATGTGATGCTGGCATAAAAGAAGAGGAGCACTAACGTTTCTACCACTTTCCGCACCCCCAACCTGTACACCAGAGGGGTATTACTATGTGGACAGTATTACAATGACCGCCTGCTGGTTCTCATCTCAGCATTAGGCACACTTCAGAAATCCAACAGTCCGGGTCGGAATATGAAGCCCGATGTCTGCACTGGCCAATAGGCTGATATCAGGATGCTGAGGTCGGGGCAGCAGACCCATGGCCATTCAGAACACTGGGATCTGTACTTGGACACATGAAAATGACTGTATTCTTTGCAATCAACATTGGAAATGTACTCATCTGATGAGCTTGGCTTTGTGTGAGGCAAGAGGGTTATAAAGCGAGAAGAAACATACAGACAGCTGTGTAACCCTCATCACTAGCTGCAGATATTGCACACATCTTAATATGCATAGTGGGTGAAAGAAGTATGGAACACATCACCAATTTTCTAAGTAAATATATTTCTAAAGATTCTATTGAGATGAAATCCTCACCAGATGTCGGTAACAACCCATCCAATCCACACAGGCAAAGAAAACATCTCTGCGACGACGTGGCATTTGAGGGTGTGAATGACGTTGAGGTCGAGCATGCACACCTCTACTCCTTCCATTTGCTATGGAGCTGTAGGAGATCACTGAGAATGGAGTTCTACGAGCGTTTCAGCAACTGGAAATTCATTCCCTATCCTATGGATTGCAGATAAAGTTGGCATAAACCCACGCCGGTTTTTTTTTTTTTTTTTTTTTAAATGATTTACAACGCAGGAGCCGGCTGATGAATCCTCAAATCCGCCACTCCTGCTCTCACTGTTATTAGCCGCAGCAGGGGTTGGCTGATGGTAGCTGTAGTCCCATCCGCTGACACCAGTGACCGGAGGTGAACTTTATACCTCTGATCACAGCTGCGCGCTCGCGATGTCTTTTGACAGAATGGGAACCGCGGCTCTCTGACCGGCGGGGATGATTTCTCCACCGATCAGAAGCTGTGTTTGCCGCGCTGTCATGTGAATGGGATCCGGGTACTGTTCTGGTACCCAAACTTTTTGTAACTGTTCGGCTGAACCCGAACATCCAGGTGTCCGCCCTTCTCTACTGCTGAGCTCTGTGATTGCCTGCAGCGGTCACAGAGGTTGTAGTCATTATATCACCATTGCAGACTAGAGCATCAGTGGAGAGGCAATGCTGGACCTGGGGAGGACGAGTAAGGCCATGTTCACACGTTCCTGATTTCCCTGCTGTTTTTTCTGCACTAAAAACCGCAGCTCTTGGCAGAAAACACAGGTGCGTTTTTTGGTGCTTTTTGGTACGTTTTTTGGTGCGTTTTTTAGTGCAGTTTTTTATGCAGTTTTCTCTGCAGAGTCTAGGAAGTTTTTTTTAGGGTTAAAATGGCTGAAAATACCCTAACCCTACCCCTAACCCTAGTTCTAACTGTAGTGGGGAAAAAAAAAAATTAATTCTTTATTTTATTATTGTTACTACCTATGGGGGTGATAAAGGGGGGGGGTCAGTTACTTTTTTTTATTTTGATCACTGTGAGGTTATCACAGTGATCAAAATGTGCCTGGAACGAATCTGCCGGCCGGAAGATGGCGGCGCCCAGGGAGAAGACGGCCGGACGGACACCGGGAGGCCCGGTAAGTATAAGGGGGGGGAGATTAGAGCATGGGGGGGGGGGAGATTAGAGCATGGGGGGGGGGGGGGAGATTAGAGCATGGGGGGGGGGGGGAGGGCGTCGGAGCACGGGGGGGTGGCATCGGAGCATGGGGGGGTAGGATTGGAGCACGGGGGGGCAGCCACACTGCAGCGGTTCTGCACCACAAACCGCAGAAAACCCGCAGATATTTTTTTCGCCGGCGGGTTTTACTGCGGGTTTGACCTCACAATGGAGGTCAATGGGTGCAGAACCGCTGCAGTTCCGCAAAAAGAAGTGACATGGTACTTCTTTTTTACCGCAGCAATTCAGCGCAGCTTTTTTGGGGATTTTCCGCAATGTGGGCACAGCAGTTCCTGTTTTCCATAGGGTACATTGTAATGTACCCTGCATGGAAAACAGCTGCGGACCCGCAGCGGGAAAATTGCGGCGGTTCCGCATTAAAAAAAGGATGGTGTGAACATGGCCTAATGCTGTGTTTTCTAACCCCTTAAGGCTGCCGTCACACTAGCAGTATTTGGTCAGTATTTTACATCAGTATTTGTAAGCCAAAACCAGGAGTGGAACAATTAGAGAAAAAGTATAATAGAAATATATGCACCACTTCTGCATTTATCACCCACTCCTGGTTTTGGCTTACAAATACTGATGTAAAATACTGACCAAATACTGATAGTGTGACGGCAGCCTAAGGGCTATTTTTCCTTTTTTCCCTCCCTTTCTTCTATGAGGCATAGGTTTTCTATCTGTTAACTGATAGAGACATACGAGGGATTCTGTTTTGTTGAACCAGCTGTAGTTTTAAATGACACCATCCATTTTACCGTGCAATGTACTGGAAAATGGGAAACAAATTCCAAATCGACCATTGTTTTGTGTGTGGTTTTTATACCATTCATGGATGGTAAAAATTCCCTGAGAACATACGGTAATTCTCCAGGTCAGCATGACTACGGAGATTTCAAACTTGCATACATTTTTTGAACTGCTGGTTTTAATAATATGAAATACATATGATAGATCACAGTTTATTACATTTTTGTAGGGAGGTATGGTGAGTTGGTGACCGAAAATAGCAAATCTGGCATCGCAATTCTTTTTTCTTTTTCAGGCATTTACCGTACAGGTTAATTATTTATATTTGGTCAATCCTGCCTTTTATAAATGCAGGGATAGCAAATATGTTTATTTTTATCTTTTTATAAAGGTTTACTGTACATTTTTTAACACTAATTTTTAGTCCACTCAAGGACTTGAACCTCTGATTATTACACTATACACGGCAATACAAAAGTATTGCAGCATATAATGTAACTCACGGTCAGCTATGGAGCTTGGCCTGTGTCTGGCCGCCACAGATGTACCAAGATTCAGGAGACTCCCAGCTGACTGGTGTCCCAATGGCTTCCCCCAGAGTTCACATCTTGGGGAGCGGATGTGCGCATCGGCTACTTCTCCATTTAAATGGTGCTATCAGAAATTGGCACTGGAATCTACATGGTTAACAGCAGCGATCAGCACTCGGTAATGATCCCCCTCCACATACCCTGACCTGCTCCATGATGGTTATATACATTAAGGGTTTAGTTTCTGTAGCTGCATACTGGACAACTTTCTCAACTGGACATCCCCAAGATGTGTTCCATGGCTTGATACACAGATCGCCATAGACACAAAATATGCCCAAAGGCTCCCTTGCACCCATCATATGCCAACACAGGACCCTTCTGACATACGTTACAGAAGTTTTAGGGAGGTGTGCAAAAACTGTAAAGTAAGAAAGATTAAATTAAAAGTGAATGAACAAAATTGAAATCTAAATCAAATCCATATTTGCTGTGACCGCCCTTTGCCTGGAAAACATCAATTCTTCTAGGTAGAGGTTATATGGACGGGGTAAAGGGGGTAACTCCAGAATGAAGAGGTACAAGGAGTCCTGGAAGTGATGATGTGGCCCCACAGAACACTGATCTCAACCTCATCGAGTTTGTCTGGGATCACATGAAGACACAGAATAATATGCCCAAGAACCTACATCCACAGAAGATCTGGGGTCAGTTCTCCCCGATGTTTGGAACAACTTCTCTGCCGAGTTCAGACCCTGCGTACAAGTGTACCTAGAAGAAGTGATGAAGAGCCGGGCGGCCACAGCGAACACTGCTCGGATTTAGAGTTCTCGTTTGCTCACTTTGCTTTCTGGTAAGGCCGGCTTCACACTTGCGAGTTTTACGGACGTAAGAGCGCAGAAACTACGTCCGTAAAACTCGCAAAACAAACGGCACAATTATTCTCTATGCCCCTGCTCCTATCTGCCGTATTTTACTGATCAGTATTATACGGCTTTCTACGGCCGTAGAAAATCGCAGCATGCTGCGTTTGTCACCGTATTGCGCAAATAAAACGTCAATGAAAGTCTATGGAAGCCCCAAAAATACGGATTACACACGGACCAGCAGTGTGACTTGCGAGAAATACGCAGCGGTGTTAGCGAGAAAAGCCGGTAATTCATTGCGGTGTACAGTAAAATCACACTGACAGCTTCCAGTAGAATAGGTAGAATAAATGTGTACACATAGAATAGATTATATATATATATATATATATATATATATATATATATATATATATCCATTCGTGGATTGGTGCAATGGTAACTATCTACAACTAAATGTTAAGAAAACCAAGGAGTTGGTGGCCAACTATAGCAGGATTAAGTTGGAATGCTTACCGATCACTATTGCTGGTCAGGAGGTAGAGCAGGTGGAGAGTTACAAATATTTGGGGGTCCATTTGGATAGCAAACTGGACTGGAGATGCCACTCAGAGTTTGTCTACAAGAAGGGGATGAGCAGACTGTATTTCCTAAGGAAACTGAGGTCTTTTAATGTGTGCAGCAAAATGTTAGAAATGTTCTACCAGTCGGTGGTGGCAAGTGCCATCTTTTTTGCAATCACATGCTGGGGTAGTAGTGTGCGGGCCTCTGATGCTAATAAGCTGAATAAGATTATCAAGAAGGCAAGTTCTGCTGTGGGCTACAATCTGGACTCTTTTGTGGAGGTAGTGGAGAAAAGAACTCTGAGAAAGTGTATGGCAATTATGAACAATAATGCACATCCATTATATGAGCTATTCATGAGACAGAAGAGCACCTTCAGTAACCGGCTAATACTTCTGAGGTGTAAGAAGGAAAAATATAGGAAATCGTTTGTGCCAACTGCCATGGGAATGTACAACAATAACATTAGGGTTAAACCACCAAGGTGAATGTCTACTTATTTCTCTACATTTCAGTTCACTCGCTGTGTATGTCCTATTCTAATGTATAATGTTCTTCTGTCAACAAACTGTCATGTCAACTATGTAATTCCTTTATGATTTTCATGATTTAAGTCGTGCTGCTGTGATACCATAATTTCCCACGGGATCAATAAAGGGTATCGTATATATATATATATATTTTGCATAGACACACTACTGACATTAGTAGTGTGGGATATGCAAAAAAAAAAATGGGGATATGAGATGGTTTACTGTATGTAGACCAGGTCTCATATCATGTCGGGTTTTAGGAAGGAGAAAGCAAAAGCCGGTAATTGAATTACCGGCTTTCTGCTACATCGCGCTGGATGAAATATTAATATATATACGTATATGTGTCTACTGACATATATATATATATATATATATATATATATATATATATATATATATATATATATATATATATATAGTATATATGTTTTTTTTTTTTTTGACACATGGATCCCTTGTATTGGCGTATGTTGGTTTCGCAAGCCTGCGAGAAAAACACGCAGTACGGATTACATACGGAGGATGCCATGCGCAAAAAACGCTGAAACACCCTGCCTACGGAGGAGCTACGGACCACTATTTTCGGGACTTTTCAGCGTATTACGGCCGTAATATACGGACCGTATTTTCATACGCTGAATGTGAAGCCGGCCTAATTGGTAAACTATTAACACTTCGAATTTTTATTCTTTTTTACTTTGTGACATTTTTCTCCACAACTGTAAATGTTTTGCCCAGTGCTCTACAACGAACAGACATGCTTTTTTCTTCCAGTTATAATCTCCTCTGTAGTTGGTCATACTACTCGGATTTTTCTTTTTAACAACCCGCGCGTGTTGGCAATGTCTGCACAGCGTCACGCCGTGCCTCCATCTCCCATCTCTCTCACACAGCGTCACGCCTCCATCACCCCTCTGTCACACACAGCGTCACGCCGTGCCTCCATCACCCATCTCTGACACACAGCGTCACGCCGTGCCTCCGTCACCCATCTCTCACACACAGCGTCACGCCGTGCCTTCGTCACCCATCTCTCACACACAGCGTCACGCCGTGCCTCCGTCATCCATCTCTCACACAGCTTCACGCCGTGCCTGCATCATCCATCCCTCGCACAGCGTCACGCCGTGCCTCCATCATCCATCCCTCGCACAGCGTCACGCCGTGCCTCCATCATCCATCCCTCGCACAGCGTCACACCGTGCCTCCATCATCCATCCCTCGCACAGCGTCACGCCGTGCCTCCATCATCCATCCCTCGCACAGCGTCACGCCGTGCCTCCATCATCCATCCCTCGCACAGCGTCACGCCGTGCCTCCATCATCCATCTTTCACACACAGCGTCACACCATGCCTCCATCATCCATCCCTCGCACAGCGTCACGCCGTGCCTCCATCATCCATCCCTCGCACAGCGTCACACCGTGCCTCCATCATCCATCCCTCGCACAGCGTCACGCCGTGCCTCCATCATCCATCCCTCGCACAGCGTCACGCCGTGCCTCCATCATCCATCCCTCGCACAGCGTCACGCCGTGCCTCCATCATCCACACACAGCGTCACACCATGCCTCCATCACCCATCCCTCGCACAGCGTCACGCCGTGCCTCCATCATCCATCCCTCGCACAGCGTCATGCCGTGCCTCCATCACCCATCCCTCGCACAGCGACACACCGTGCCTCCATCACCCATCCCTCGCACAGCGTCACGCCGTGCCTCCAGTATCCATCGTACACAGGCCCACACGTCAGACATGTAAAGTAGGAAGGAGCACTCCCAGCATGCACCGTGTACATCAAACATGAGATGCGGCAGAACGTCACCCACCGAAGACATCTGACCGTCAGTCCCTCAGAAGAAATGGAGCTGGGGTCCACTTATATAGGGGACGCCCATTCTCCCCATAGAATGTAAGTCCACAAGGACAGGGTCCTCTCCCCTCTGTACCAGTCTGTCACTGTAAACCTGCTTACTGTAACCGATATCTATAACCCCTTTCTCATGTACAGCACCATGGAATTAATGGTGCTATATACATAAATCATATTAATAATAATTCTCAGGACCGGTGGTGGGACCCCCAGAGACCCTGCATTTATTGTGATGACACACAATACCGCACCTCAGCTGTGCACAGACAGTATACACACCCTGGGTGACATTTACTAATTTCTCCAGATTATTATAGCAGACAGTCTGTGTGTCCGCCATTACTGCACACACGGAGCAGCCCCAGCACAGCTGCACAGAACTTACCATGGTGAGCCCCTCTCAGCCACATCACACTTCCAGGAGAGTCGCTGGCGTGACGTCATCTCCGCTCTTCCGCGATTAACTCCGTCTCTTTTGCCTGCTTTCGCTTTGCCTGTCGGCCATTTTCTTGTAGTCCTCTGGCCATTGACTTGCAAATGATTGTGTTCGGCTTGACACTCCATGGTAGCCGGACTCCTGAGATGCAAAGAATCTGCAAAGAATCTGCCCTTTGTTACTATTTGCAGTGACGTAATTTCGCGCTGAATTTTGATTGGCTGGAAACGAAAATCGTGCTTTATGTCGGAAGCGGAGAGTTTCTTTGGCCAGTGAGGTAGGACTATGGATCCTGTGTGCGGCGGTATAAGTGTGAGAAGCCTGGCTCGTGTATGCCGCCGGTGCTGCCAGGCCGTGCCCAAACAAGGGCACCCACAGCCCCTCTATCACTGGGAGAGGTTAGGGGCAAATATTCACCATGACCCCCTCTTCATAGGTCACAGGTCTCCCATAACAGTGCGAATATTCACCATGACTATGTCTGGACCCCCTGTACTACGCAGATAGCCTCTGTACCGCGCTGCACTGTATGCAGGCGCCATAATAGCTTCTGTGGATGACTACATCAGCAGTATGGCTGCTCGGTGCGTTATGCTGCACTATTAGTGTGAATGCGTGTCCTAGGCCGCTGCTCGTATTGGAAACCGGCTGCCGGTGAATGAGCAAAACACTTGTTTGTCTGGTGAGAGGGTAATTTGTGCTGCAGAAAAGATCGCTGTTCTCGGCAGCGTATCGTCTTGTATATACAGGACTCGTGCTGCCGAGAACAGTAATAGTCTGTGTGCACAGTGCGACATTACTGATCTGTAGAGCGCACTGCCAGTGTAATAAGGCCGCTAAGTGACCACCGACCGGTAGATAATTACTGAGCTGTAGAGCGCACTGCCAGTGTAATGAGGCCGCTAAGTGACCGCCGACCGGTAGATAATTACTGAGCTGTAGAGCGCACTGCCAGTGTAATGAGGCCGCTAAGTGACCGCCGACCGGTAGATAATTACTGAGCTGTAGAGCGCACTGCCAGTGTGATGAGGCCGCTAAGTGACCGCCGACCGGTAGATAATTACTGAGCTGTAGAGCGCACTGCCAGTGTGATGAGGCCGCTAAGTGACCGCCGACCGGTAGATAATTACTGAGCTGTAGAGCGCACTGCCAGTGTAATGAGGCCGCTAAGTGACCGCCGACCGGTAGATAATTACTGATCTTCAGTTTAATGCTGCAAGTCTGGCGGCGTAATCTAATGGCTGCGGCGGTAAACTGATCCGTCATTCTCGGCAGCACTAGTCCTGTCTTTACGTGATGGTGTGCTACAGAAAGTGATGATCTCTTGTGCAGCATAAAAGGCCGGTACACCTGATGAAGAGTTTTTCTTGTTCAAGGAATGATCGGCCACCTGTTTACACTGCACAATTATCAGGAAACCCTCAATGGTGAGAATCCCTCAGTGTAAGGCTAAGTGCACGCGTTGCAGAATTTCCGCGGAACTTTTTACTATTGATGCAGCCTATGTCGCATCAATAGTAAAAGATAGAATGTTAAAAATAATTAAAACAATGGTTATACTCACCTTCTGACGTCCCGATCTCCTCAGCGGCTTCCGTTCCTATAGATGGTGTGTGTACAGGACCTTCGATGACGTCGCGGTCAAGTGACTGCGACGTCATCGCAGGTCCTTCACACACACCATCTATAGGAACGGAAGCGGCCGCGTGCACTGCTGAGAGGCGGGAGGACTCCGGGGCCACCAGAAGGTGAGTATATCGATTTTTTATTTTAATTCTTTTTTTTTTTTTTTTTACCAATTATAAGGTGCCCAGTCCGTGGAGGAAAGTCTCCTCTCCTCCACCCTGGGTACCAACCGCACATGATCTGCTTACTTCCTGCATGGCGGGCATAGCCCCATGCGGGAAGTAAGCAGACCAATGCATTCCTATGTGTGCGGAATCCCCGCGTTTCCGCAAATTTAATGAACATGCTGCGTTTTTTTCTGGAATGTGATTCTGCTCAGGAAAAAAATGCAGCATGTGCACAAAAAATGTGGATTGTATTCTATTAAATAGGATGCTTAATGTGAGCGTTTTTTTTCGCTGTTTTATAGTGTTTTTATAGCGAAAAACCGCGAAAAAAATGCAAAAAATCTGCTGCGTGTGCACACAGCCTTAAAGCTGATTGTTGTCAGACATAATAACAGATCGTTACTCATCAGTGTCAGTTGTTGTCATTGCTTTTTTCAGTGATTTTTCGCTACAAATAGAATCATAGAACGGTAGAGTTGGAAGGGACCTCCTGGGTCATCTGGTCCTACCAGGCAGGATTCACTAATCATCCCAGACAGATGTCTGTCCAGCCTCTGTATGAAAACTTCCATGGAAGGAGAACTCACCACCTCTCCTGGCAGCCTGTTCCTCTCATTGATCACCCTGTCAAAAAGTTTTTTTCTAATATCTAATGTGTCTCCTCCTCCCACTCAGTTTCATCCCATTGCTTCTAGTCTTTCCTTGTATTTACCTTGGTCCAAATGTATATAAATGACCGAGCCTCCATGATGCCTTGTTTGTGCTGCCCCCGATGTAATGCTGTAGATAAGCCCCCGATGTAACCTGAAAGATGAGAAAAAGAAGTTAGATTATACTCACCTGGGTGGGCTTCTGGTCCGAAGGGTGTCGCGGTCCGGTCCGGCACCTCCCATCTTCATAGGATGATGTCCTCTTCTTGTCTTCAGGCTGCGGCTCTGGCGCAGGCGTACTTTGTCCTGTTGAGGGCAGAGCAAAGTACTGCAGTGCGCAGGCGCTGGGCCTCTCTGACCTTTCCGGCTCCTGCGCACTGCAGTACTTTGCTCTGCCCTCAACAGGGCAGACAAAGTACGCAAGCGCCGGAGCCGCAGCGTGAAGACAAGAAGAGGACGTCATCGTAAGAAGATGGGAGGCCCCAGACCGTACCGCGACGCCCATCAGATCCGACCGCCCGCCCAGGTGAGTATAATCTAACCTCTTTCTCATCTTTCAGGATACATCGGGGGGATTATCTACAGCATTACAGAATGCTGTAGATAAGCCCCTGATGCCGGTGGCCGCAGCTCAACTTCCATTTTGAAGGTGACAGGTTCCCTTTGATATTTGCCAAATGCCAGAATAATGAGAGAGAGTGAAAATGTTTTAAGTCATTTTTATTACTTACTGCAAAGTCAAAAGTTCACAAACAATAAGATCACTATGCCTTTAAACAGTTCTGGGCTGCACATATGATGATGTCATGTGTTTGGAAGCTTCTGATTTTCTTTTGTTTTTTTTGTTTGGTCTCACATCATTATTTTTACATTACATTTTTCTAAAAGTGATAAATTCCTTTAAGATACCTACTACTGTAGATCTGGGTGTCACTCGTTATCTCCTTTTCTTCACACATGACAATACCAGGGCTCCCGACCAGTTTCGGCCTGCTCATATTGTAGAGGTGCTCATGCTATTTCAGTAAATGAACACGGTGGTCGCTGGTTTTCATTCCTTGACTAAGACACTTCTCTGTTCCCCCATAGTTCTGCAAGAAGTTCCTTTAGTCCTGTGTTATATAACCATAAGAGGTCTGAGTGCTGTCATATAGTGCCTCCGTAAGAAGAAGGTACTTATAAAATAGAACCAAGCATGGTATGATGTATTGCATGATTGTTTTCATAGCCACGTATCAATCACATCCATGAAAAAAGCCGATTGATATAAGCTTGTATAGAGACATAAAGATCAACAAAATTCAACGGGCGCCTTATTGGAGGAGACACAGTTACCTTACATAAGGAATTAGGAGCAAAAAACCTACAAGAAACAAAATGAGCAAAAACCCTGCTGTAACTAAATAAGTAACTCAGGGTTCTTGGTAATACTGTTTTTGATCAAAAATAGCATAAAAGCCATCCCACCATTGTTAAGGTGCTCTGATCGGGACGGTCCTATGTTGTCTAATATTAACCCTTTTCTGACCTCGGACGGGATAGTACGTCCAAGGTCAGAAGCCCCGCTTTGATGCGGGCTCCGGCGGTTTTGAACAGCTGACATGTGCCCGTAATAGGCGCGAGCAGAATCGCGATCTGCCTGCGCCTATTAACTAGTTAAATGCCGCTGTCAAACGCAGACAGCGGCACTTAACTACCGCATCCGGCCGGAAATGACGTCATCGCCGACCCCCGTCACATGATCGGAGGTCGGCGATGCTTCTCCATGGTAACCATAGAGGTCCTTGAGACCTCTATGGTTACTGATCCCGGCTAGCAGTGAGCGCCACCCTGTGGTCGGCGCTCACAGCACACCTGCAATTCTGCTACATAGCAGCGATCAGCAGATCGCTGCTATGTAGCAGAGCCGATCGTGCTGTGCCTGCTTCTAGCCTCCCATGGAGGCTATTGAAGCATGGCAAAAGTAAAAAAAAAAATGTAAAAAAAATATAAAAGTTTAAATCACCCCCCTTTCGCCCCAATCAAAATAAATCAATAAAAAAAATCAAATCTACACATGTTTGGTATCGCCGAGCTCAGAATCGCCCGATCTATCAATTAAAAAAAAAACATTAACCTGATCGCTAAACAGCGTAGCGAGAAAAAAATTCGAAACGCCAGAATTACGTTTTTTTAGTCGCCGCGACATTGCATTAAAATGCAATAACGGGCGATCAAAAGAACGTATCTGCACCAAAATGCTATAATTAAAAACGTCATCTCGGCACGCAAAAAATTAGCCCTCAACCGACCCCAGATCATGAAAAATGGAGACGCTACGAGTATCGGAAAATGGCGCAATTTTTTTTTTTTTTTTTTTTTTTTTTTAGCAAAGTTTGGAATTTTTTTTCACCACTTAGGTAAAAAATAACCTAGACATGTTAGGTGTCTATGAACTCGTAATGACCTGGAGAATCATAATGGCAGGTCATTTTTAGCATTTAGTGAACCTAGCAAAAAAGCCAAACAAAAAACAAGTGTGGGATTGCACTTTTTTTTGCAATTTCACCGCACTTGGAATTTTTTTTCCTGTTTTCTAGTACACGACATGCTAAAACCAATGATGTCGTTCAAAAGTACAACTCGTCTCGCAAAAAATAAGCCCTCACATGGCCAAATTGACGGAAAAATAAAAAAGTTATGGCTCTGGGAAGGAGGGGAGTGAAAAACAAACACGGAAAAAACGAAAAATCCCCCGGTCATGAAGGGGTTAAAAACCTTACCATGTGCAAGAGTTGACCTGAATAAGGGCAGAGAAAAGGACCGGATCCCAATCTATGCACACCAGTCTGGGGAAGCTTTTAAATGTAATGTCCAGCTCAGGAGAGGGAGGCCACACCCCGGGTTTTTTGCTCATTTTATTTCTTGTATGCTTTGTGGCCAATGCGAACATGCGTTTATGTGCTGCATGTATACCAAGTTAATCCAAGCTCATTTTTTGTTTTTCATAAGGAATTAGGAGCACTCTTGCATTTTTGTTTTTCAATGGAGGCAAGCTTCAAGATATTGTGGCTTTCTGGCAGAGAATAATCTCGTATGTGTGTACAGTTCCTGTACAGACATTGTCTCTCCATGGTGGCAGACTACAAGCAAGACCTGTGTAGTCTGATCCTACAGTTATACTCACATCCATTATGTCTACTGCTTTTTGATAAAACACATTCAAGGTTTGCAAGGTGTAAGGGAAATGAGTGTGCTGCCATCTCAGGAAATATTGAAAAGTGGTCACAAAAGTTAAATGCTTTTTATCTTTGTGTTCTCTTTGAAATCAATAGAAAACATATTTAAAAAACATTTGTATATAACATATTTCCAAAAAATCTTTAACCACCTCATGAAACTGTTCTAGTGTAATTATCAGATTTTACAGGGATAACCCCCATTGGAAGAGAAATGGCCCAACAATAGTTCACTGGAATTAGGGGTTGTAGGCCGACCTCTGAAAAACCACCCCATAGCTGTACCCCTTCTCCACCAAACCTTCTCCTTGGCCCAATGCAGACAGGCTTGTCGTTTCCTCCTGGCATCTTTTTACGCTGATGTTAATGCCAGAGGAGGTATAGACTGCGGTTATTGAGTCAGTAGGGCGTTGGCGATTTTTATGCGCCATACTCTTCAGCACTTGGTGAACCCGCTTTGAAACTTTACATCTGTCTTGTTACATTGGAGGCTCCTATTACAGTGGCTCGCGAATGTATTCACCCCGTTGGCATTTTTCGTGTTTTGCTACCTCACAACCTGGAATGTCACTTTTTTTTAGCGTTTGCATCAATTCATGTAAAGAACATGAGTTCAATTTGGTTTTGTTTTTATTGTGACACAAACAACAAATAGGACAAAGTACCTGAAAAGTTCAGTGTAAATAACTATTCACCCCCCTAAAGTCAGCACTTTGTACAGCTGTGTTTTTTTTTTGCGGTAATTACAGCTGCAAGTCGCTTTGGAGAAGTCTCTGTGAACTTTCCACATCATGCCACTAGGATTTTTGCCCGTTCCTCAAGACAAAGCTGCTCCACTAACTTAAGACTATTTAGTGCTGATGCATCGCACACAAATCCTATTACAGAAATATTTAAACACAGGTTATAATGTAACAAAATAGGTAAAAGGCCAATGGGGTGAATACTTTCACAAGCTACAGTATGTTAATTATTGTTATATCTCTTGTGTTATTAATGTATATCTAATAACAATATGTGTTTTAGTGGGGTTTGTTTTGTTTGTGCTTAGTTCATGTTGGATGCTATTATATTGGAAATAGTGAGATGAATTCCTGTCTAGAAAAAGCAGAGAAGAATAGAAGGAGCAAAAACCTTGTCAGTCTTCGCTTCATTGTGGCAATTTCTAGCAATGTGCAAGACACTCTGAATTACCCCTGTGAGGGGTTTAACCCCTTAGCTACTTCAAGTAGACACAGGAACACTTTGGTAGTGAAACACCTGCTGATTTATTAAAGTCAGCATAGACCAAGGCAGGATCCAGGAAAAGCAAAAGCAGAGCCTTCCTGGCATAACGGAAATTAAAACAAAGTTCAACAGAGTCCTTTCTCTGCAGGGTTCACCTGCAGATGGCTGGCAATCTCCTCCGCTCTTCCTGGAGCCATGTGGGAGTGCTTCTTCTCCCACTACACCACCCTGACTGCTTCTCATGTCCAGGTATTTAACCAGGACCATGTGATGATCACATGATCGTGACATCACCGCAGGTCCTATTAGTACACATGCCTGTGTCAGCTGTGCAGGAGGGGATAAGGTGAGAACCCTCCCTCTCATTCTATGCTCAGTTAGGCTATGTGCACACGTTGCGGATTAGCCTTAGGAATTTCTGGTGCGGATTCTGCCTCTCTTGGCAGAAAACGCACCTGCGGATTTGTCGCGTTTTTTGTGCGGTTCCGCAGCGTTTTTTTGTGCATTTTTGCCGCGGTTTTCTTGCGGATTTACTGCATTTTTTACCCCTGCGGTGTTCTATAATGGCATGGGTACAAAAACGCTGCAGATTCACAAAAAAGAAGTGACATGCTACTTCTTTTAAACCGCAGCTTTTCCGCAGCGGATTTTCTGCAAAGTGTGCACAGCATTTTTTTTTCTCATTGATTTACATTGTACTGTAAATCAATTGCGGATCTGCAGCGTTTCTGCACCTCAAAAAACGCTGCGGATCCGCAGAGAATCCACAACGTGCGCACATACCCTTAAAACCAGTCCATATATAACTTTAAATTAACCCTCTCAGCACGTAGCATGCTGGAGGCAAAAATATCCTGGTTTTACATCACTGATTTCAGTATGCGCAATGACACATATCTTCCCTCATACACTGTGCCAGTGACTCTGTCACACCCCATAAAGTAAGTGTATGCTCCTTTTGCACAATAAACCTTTAGTTACAGCTGTGTCCTCATTTTTCAGAGTAACCGTTTGGATGCAGCTATGTCCTCCTCTTCCTGATTAACCCTTTAGAAGCAACTGGTTTCAAAGTAATGAAATAGGTTAAGAGGCAAGGGGAGTGAATACTTTCGCAAGCCGCGTTACTGGACCACCCAGGTATCAGTAAGCATTTTAAAATTGGCCATTTTTTCAGAAATGTTAGTAAGGGCAGATGACATGGGCTGAGGGGATTTTATACATTTGTGGCAATGGTGCTGAGGCTGTGTTTTTATGCAGTGTTTGCCTCGATTTAATAAAAATAGAAACTGCGGCTGCAAGGTGTGCACTCAGCCTGAGATGTGTAGCTACTGTTTGCTCCCCATTTGCATCAATGAATGGATGCTAGAAACCCTATCAGGGTAGCACCTTACATCTACCATTTTGCAGATGTCGAGTTATGACAGTTTGGCCCTTGTCTAAGAATCTGTGTTCCTTATACTCAACCCATTTTTCTTGCTGTCAACTCGTCAGTTTCTTTACCTGACAACTGACTTGCTGAATACTATATCCCATCCCTTAATTAGTGGAATTGTCACAATGTCAATGTTATTCAAGTCACTCGATTTTAATATTCTTCTGTGAAAAATACCAGGACGTCCTGAGACCCCATTAAAGTCAGTTGGTCCATCAAGGACTGCTGGTAAACGTGGCAATAAAGGCTCAGTGTTGAACAGGAGCCGTGTCACTTGTGTGAGCTGAGCCCTATAATTACCCAGGCCTCTAGACTAACTGACCCAAGGATAGAAATACTAATTGAAGTCTCACATTCAGCTTGGATGCACAGGAGTCCGTCATCATACCATGAGCAGCCGGTGATTTCCTAGCAGTGAGAATACAACTGTCCTCACCATGGGGTTGCTCCACCTTCGAAAGGGGTGACTTTAAGGGAAAGCAGCTTTTAGAAAATTTTGTGTGATCAGATTTCCTAAATGAATGCGTGCCATGACTTTTACAGCTGTAAAATATCTGTTAGTTGTGAAGATGGATAACAGCTGTTTGAGGATGTTTAGCATGCCCTTGAGAAGACTACTGTGAGCGTGCCTTAACGCTCCCACACAACCCTACTGTAAAACTTCTTTGCAGGTTAACAACATTGTGATAACAGACTGGAGCTCGTTTTCTGGCCATGGGTTACTAGTTGGAGGAAATATGTGGCTCACCATCTGTTATGCAGAGGTCCTTCATCTATGCATAGGCCTCCTTGGAAGAACTTAAAGAAATGTATTGAACTCATTGTTCGTTCACTGTCATCTTGCTTGTGGACTAGTGTGAAAAACCTCTCTTTTCAAGTAATATTGTAAATTAAAAAAAAACTAAACTTTTTATTTTCCATTTCTTTACTTTTTTTGGGTAGCTATTAGGAGGCCTTACCAATGACGCCCTACAGACACTTGGTCACAGATAGGAACAAGAAGCCCCAACGTCATATAATAAGTTATAGCCGAACACGGAGCTTTAGGAGCAGCCAAAAGTTACAGAAAACTGGTTATTAGAGGCACGTTTTATATAGAAATCCTACATCAAACGGTTTAATCTATTACATCAGCATGGACTTTGAGGTCCACGTTTAATTATCTAGCTATGGGTTCTCCCGGGAAGTTCATGTTGGGTAGAAGGAATGTGACATTATAGTTCTGGGACCAATTCATGATGGGTGCAGAGATAGAAAATCCTGTCCACACTCATTTGTAAAGTGCTGCGGAATATGTTGGCACTATATTAATAAAATTATTATATTATTTGATTAAAAATCCCAATGGGAATTGCATGAATTTGATTGTAAAGAGCATATAGAAAGGACTTATTTGTATGATCTAACTTTTCCGGAAACCATGTTCCCATGCGGCATAAATGCTGCGTTTTTTTCTGACGCTTTTTGTGCAAGAAATCTTCATTTAGCCGATGGATGTGGTTCATGAAAGCACGTGTCTCTTCAAGGTAGATAAGGTACCGTATTATTTTATGTAGAGTTTCTATTCTAATGTTAAACACTATGTAACACTCTTTCGTTTTTGAAGATTGATGGCTACGGATAGCTCTGAAAAACCCATTGAGTTCACTGAGCCCCTGCGCAAGTATCCGATTACCAGAAATTTATTACAAGAATTGGCAGAGGGAATATAATTCCCCAAACTGAGGCAACGACCCAAAGCACTGTTGCTCTCATGGACCTGATAACCATTTGCCTTCAGCTTCATAGGTCTCTTACAGCTTCTGTGTGGCCAAAAAAATAAGTATCCTGTCATCAAGTGGAGATACGTGAGCGAGGAAGCTCTTGCCAGACTTTCTGTCTATTCAATTCCCGGGTTAATGAATCTTATAGCCCACGGGACTGCTAAGCAGCGGAGTTACTATCCCTGCAGGTATCTAAACTGGAAGTCGGATAGTCTCTGCTTCTCTATCTTTTTTAAAAAACAATAGAGGTATTGAATTTCGAGAACTATTTTGGTGACACTTCATTATTTCCAGTCTTCCGCTATTAGAAAACGCTTTGTGCTCACCTTATAAATAATGTCTTCCTACAGCGCTTGATATTTTATTCGCAGAGTTAAAAACCTATGCTGTTCCAAGACAAGGCACTTGGAAAATACACAGTATGTTTAGAATTGAGTTTTTTTAATCAGATTTTAATGTATACAGTACAGACCAAAAGTTTGGACACACCTTCTCATTTAAAGATTTTTCTGTATTTTCATGACTATGGAAATTGTACATTCACACTGAAGGCATCAAAACTATGAATGAACACATGTGGAATTATATACTTAACAAAAAAGTGTGAAACAACTGAAATTATGTCTTATATTCTAGGTTCTTCAAAGTAGCCACCTTTTGCTTTGATGACTGCTTTGCACACTCTTGGCATTCTCTTGATGAGCTTCAAGAGGTAGTCACCGGGAATGGTCTTCCAACGATCTTGAAGAAGTTCCCAGAGATGCTTAGCACTCTTTTGCCTTCACTCTGCGGTCCAGCTCACCACAAACCATCTTGATTGGGTTCAGATCTGGTGACTGGTGGCCAGTTCATCAGGCATAGCACCCCATCACTCTCCTTCTTGGTCAAATAGCCCTTACACTGCCTGGAGGTGTGTTTGGGGTCATTGTCCTGTTGAAAAATTAATGATGGTCCAACTAAATGCAAACCGGATGGAATAGCATGCCGCTGCAAGATGCTGTGGTAGCCATGCTGGTTCAGTATACCTTCAATTTTGAATAAATTCCCAACAGTGTCACCAGCAAAGCACCCCCACACCATCACACCTCCTCCATGCTTCACGGTGGGAACCAGGCATGTAGAGTCCATCCGTTCACCTTTACTGCGTCGCACAAAGACACGGTGGTTGGAACCAAAGATCTCAAATTTGTTCACATGTGTTCATTCATAGTTTTGATGCCTTCAGTGTGAATGTACAATTTTCATAGTCATGAAAATACAGAATAATCTTTAAATGAGAAGGTGTGTCCAAACTCTTGGTCTGTACTGTATATTGACTAGACAACATGGAAACTTGTTTTGTTAAAGCTTGAACTAGATGTTTTCCAGAGCTAAAATCTTTGTTGGCTATGCTTAGGATAGGTCATCGCTGTTGGGGCGTCCTATTCCCTTTTATATTCCGCAGCGTTTTACAGACATTATCATCACTGTCCCCATTGGGGCTCACGTTCTAAGTTTCCTATCAGTATGTCTTTGGAGCGTGGGAGAAAATTGGAGAACCCGGAGAAACCCATACAGGGAGAACATACAAACTGTCACGCACGCGCCCAGACTGGTTGGCGCGGGCATACGGGGGTGTGGCCCCACTGGACCACAGACCAAACTTCCCTGGAAGGGGCGTAACTAAGTAGCTTCCTAGGTGTTCGCTGGAGCCTCTGATGGTGAGGTCAGACTTGTACAATAGGAAGCTACCAGGTGCCACTCCAGGGTGATGTCTGGCTGTGGCTGCTGATCCCACTAAGGAACGGAGCGGGCACGGCTGGCAATCTGGCTGACAGGCGGGCACGGCTGGGACACAGGCAGGCAGACAGGTACAACAGAGACACTGGCGGGCAGGCGGACACGACTGGCTCTCTGGTAGGCAGGCGGGTACGGCTGGAACATAGGAAGAACCGGTAGGGACCGGTCTGCAGGCAGGTATGTGAAACAGGTTGGAACCTGTTCAGACAGGAGGACTAAGTAACAAGTAGAGAAAGACCGCAAGAGCGGATGCAGAGCGAAAGCACAAGAGCTAAAACCAAGAACAGAAACGCAGGAGGCTGAGTACGAGTAGAAGGTGGAGCGAAGAGAAGAAGGCAAAGCCAAGGGCGGAGCCGAAAGAGGCGGAGCCAAGGGCAGAGCCGCTGGAGGCGGAGCCAAGAGCGGAGCCGCTGGAGGCGGAGCCAAGAGCGGAGATGCTGGAGGCGGAGCCAAGAGCGGAGACGCTGAAGGCGGAGCCAAGAGCGGAGACGCTGGAGGCGGAGCCAAGAGCGGAGACGCTGGAGGCGGAGACGCTGGAGGCGGAGCCAAGAGCAGAGACGGAGCCAAGTGCAGAAACACAGGAGGCGGAGCCAGATAGAACCGCAAAGAGCGGAGCCACAGAGCAAAGCCAGAGAGTGCGAAGCAAGGACTGAGTGCAGAGCCGCAAGAGTGCGGAGTGTAAGCAGACTGAGAACACAAGGAAAGACAAAGCAGGGAAGGAAGCCACAGACAAGGAGACCGAAAAAAGACAAAGTACAGACAAGGCAATGGAACAAGACACAGGGACAAAGACACAGGGACCAGGATATTCTGCCTCCTGGAGGGCGGACTACAAGATCAAGGCAATAGCACAGAGAAAAGCGCAGCGGGAGTAACTCAGAGCAAGGCCAGGCAAACTCAGCAGCTAAACACTAACTGAGCTAACACATTGCACAGGCCCAGAGCACAGGGTGGAGCTGCACTATATACAGGAGGCCTCTTGATAATTGGTCAGGAACTGATTAGACAGATGCACCTGATTCCTATAAGAACCAGAGAGTTCAGGCGCCGGCCCCCTATACACATAGCCATGAGGCATGCAGAGAGCAGATACACAGAACATGGAGCTGGCATGAAACAGAAACCACATCATGGCCTGGAGCAGTGGGTAAGATTGTGTGAGAGATGTGAGGCCATGCTGTGATGCCAGCAGAGTTGTTACACAAACTTATTGCAGATTCGTCCTTGATGGGATTTGAACCCACATCTCCAGTGAAAAGCAGCAGTCCTAATAAGTGATCCACCGGACTGCCTACCTGCAGCTAGTCTCCATCCACTATCTCAGAGACAACGGATTAGGGATAACGCCTAGAGAGGGGAAAACTGGGTAAAAATAATTTATTCTGAAAAGTCATCTTAACCAATTGATATGCTTTAAGCCAGTATATTTGGTTATTTAAGGTGGAGAAGGAGTTCATTTTAAAGACCTCTAGTGTCCTTGGGTAGTGTTGATGCTTATCCTTATCCCTCAAGGCTCAAGAGTGGTGTAGGCTGTAAGGAGGATGAAGTTTGATTGTATGCTGTGCTCTCGATACATTGATCATAAAGACGAGTGGAGGGATGGGATACAGAGGACTGCACAGCTGTAACTGGGCAGACCTACAGTTATCTCATGAGAAGACCTCCAAAAATATGTGAAGGAGCAGACTTTCCCTAAGCTGGTGTGGAGATTGTCTGAGCAGCATGGCAGCACTGTCTCTCACCTTATAGGGAGCAGTAGACTCCAGACAGGATATGAATGAAAGGGTTGGTTTCACCCATTCTTCATAGGAGCGCACTGCCACCCATTCTTCCAAATTCCTGCTTCCTGGGGTGAAGTGGATTCTTCTGCTTGATTGACAGAGAGGACAAGCACCATTATTACACCCCCGGCGTGAACCGTGTGCTCTGAGGAGTTTCACTGAGGATGGCTTGGAGCCAGCGCTAACAACATGTTTCCTGACTCGCTTCAGAGCAGCACTCACAAGCTCACTAGACAAGACCTTGTAAGCACTGCTCAGTTCAGACGGTATCCTAGGCAACAAGCTGTAAACAGTGAAAAATAAGTGTTCTTAGGTGAATGATGCATAATTTTAATAAATAATTTGGAAATTGCTTGCTTTTATAAGTACTTTCTAATAATGCCCATCAAAAACACTTTCATTAGATGTTCATTTGAGATCTTTCCCACACAGAACTCCTGAGTATACTCATGTAGATTAACAGAAAATGTACAGTTGTGCTTATCTTTTAATTGGCATAATAGAACATGGCTATTATACGCCAGGACAACCTCTTACGAGGATCAGGCATCAAACGTTCCTATTCTCGCCACCCTATGGTTATTTAATTTATGCTTTGCTTGTCAATGTGTGTGTTGCGGTGCCGTACAGCTCTATAAGAAATTGTATTTGGATAAATCTTGCCTTTCACGTCAGTGTTCTGTTTTTCTGACATCTGTTTCCCATATTTTCTTGCAAAAAGATAGGTTGTTTTACAGGCCATATACATTTGTGCCATATCATAAAACACACGAGTTGGCTTTTTATTTGCATACATTATAAATTAAAAAAATAAACTTTTTTGACTGTTCCGTTTTGTATATTTTGGGTTGTTGTGGAGCTTGTACACTTTTAGTCTCTTAGCTGAATAATGAATATAACAACAATGTTAACACACTTTACTAACACTCCATGCTATTTCATCTTAATTTGTTACATCAATAGTTCCTCTATATAGATAATTGTGCTAGTGTTGCTTTTTTCTATCTGGACATTCGTTGTATACTTCTTATCAGTTAGGTCATGTGAGTTTATTTTCTCCGATGTGGGTTACCAACTCAGTCGCCAGAACATCCTGTATGATGAAAATGAATGGACTGTACCAGAGAAGTTTTCCACAGTAGCGACATAAGCTCCTATTACAGATAATGATGATGATTTCTCACCTCCTGTCTCATTATTATAATGTAGGAGATGACTCTCCAGCCTCCTGACTTTACACTTATATAAGATTATTTGATGGAAATTAGAAGGAAGCGTAATCACAGTGCCATTCCAGCAGACAGATGCTACTGATACTAGCTGGTCACACGATGCTGTGATGATACTTAATGAGATTTATAGCAGAGCATAGTTGAATTTAATGTAGGATGAGAGCTAGGAATTTAGATGGAGTCTGAAGTACGTGGCAGTGAATACAATATTGGCCGACAGACAATCGGGTGAAAAAAATGAGTGCTTGTTTAAATACAGGTAGGTCCTGAAATATTTGGACAGTGATTGAATCTTCGTGATTTGGGATCTGCAGGCGACAGATTAAAATGACTTCAGTTTTTGTTTGTTTGTGGGTCTTTCTGCCTTAAGCTTATGAAATGCATGCTTAGCTTAGTGGGGATGAGATCTAGTGATTGACTCGGCCATTGCAGAATATTAATTTTTTTGCTTTAACCCCTTTACCCCCAAGGGTGGTTTGCACGTTAATGACCGGGCCAATTTTTACAATTCTGACCACTGTCCCTTTATGAGGTTATAACTCTGGAACGCTTCAACGGATCCCAGTGATTCTGACATTTTTTTCTCGTGACATATTGTACTTCATGACAATGGTAAAAATTCTTTGATAGTACCTGCGTTTGATTGTGAAAAAAACGGAAATTTGGCGAAAATTATGAAAATTTCGCAATTTTCCAACTTTGAATTTTTATGCAATTAAATCACAGAGATATGTCACACAAAATACTTAATAAGTAACATTTCCCACATGTCTACCTTACATCAGCACAATTTTGGAACCAAAATTTTTTTTTGTTTGGGAGTTATAAGGGTTAAAAGTTGACCAGCAATTTCTCATTTCTACAACACCATTTTTTTTTTAGGGACCACATCTCATTTGAAGTCATTTTGAGGGGTCTATATGATAGAAAATACCCAAGTGTGACACCATTCTAAAAACTACACCCCTCAAGGTGCTCAAAACCATATTCAAGAAGTTTATTAACCCTTCTGGTGCTTCACAGGAATTTTTTGAATGTTTAAATAAAAATGAACATTTAACTTTTTTTCACAAAAAATTTAATTCAGCTCCAATTTGTTTTATTTTACCAAGGGTAACAGGAGAAAATGGACCACAAACATTGTTGTACAATTTGTCCTGAGTACGCCAATACCCCACATGTGGGGGTAAACCACTGTTTGGGCGCATGGCAGAGCTCGGAAGCGAAGGAGCGCCATTTGACTTTTCAATGCAAAATTGACTGGAATTGAGATGGGACGCCATGTTTCGTTTGGAGAGCCCCTGATGTGCCTAAACATTGAAACCCCCCACAAGTGACACCATTTTGGAAAGTAGACCCCCTACGGAACTTATCTAGAGGTGTGGTGAGCACTTTGACCCACCAAGTGCTTCACAGAAGTTTATAATGTAGAACCGTAAAAATAAAAAATCATATTTTTTCACAAAAATTATCTTTTCGCCCCCAATTTTTTATTTTCCCAAGGGTAAGAGAAGAAATTGGACCCCAAAAGTTGTTGTACAATTTGTCCTGAGTACGCTGATAGCCCATATGTGGGGGTAAACCACTGTTTGGGCGGATGGAAGAGCTCGGAAGGGAAGGAGCGCCGTTTGACTTTTCAATGCAAAATTGACAGGAATTGAGATGGGACGCCATGTTGCGTTTGAAGAGCCACTGATGTGCCTAAACATTGAAACCCCCCACAATTGACACCATTTTGGAAAGTAGACCCCCTAAGGAACTTATCTAGAGGTGTGGTGAGCACTTTGACCCACCAAGTGCTTCACAGAAGTTTATAATGCAGAGCCGTAAAAATAAAACAAAATTTTTTTCCCACAAAAATTATTTTTTTAGCCCCCAGTTTTGTATTTTCCCGAGGGTAACAGGAGAAATTGGACCCCAAAATGTGTTGCCCAATTTGTCCTGAGTGCGATGAAACACCATATGTGGGGGGAACCACTGTTTGGGCACATGGGAGGGCTCGGAAGGGAAGGAGTGCCATTTGAATGCAGACTTAGATGGAATGGTCTGCAGGTGTCACATTGCGTTTGCAGAGCCCCTAATGTACCTAAACAGTAGAAACCCCCCACAAGTGACACCATTTTGGAAAGTAGACCCCCTTAGGAACTTATCTAGATGCGTGCTGAGCGCTTTGACCCACCAAGGGCTTCACAGAAGTTTATAATGGAGAGCCGTAAAAATAAAACAAACATTTTTTCCCACAAAAATTATTTTTAGCCCCCAGTTTTGTATTTTCCCGAGGGTAACATGAGAAATTGGACCGCACAATTTGTTGTCCAATTTGTCCTGAGTGCGCTGATACCCCATATGTGGGGGGGAACCACCGTTTGAGCGCATGGCAGAGCTCGGAAGGGAAGGAGCGCCATTTGGAATGCAGACTTAGATGGAATGGTCTGCAGGCGTCACATTGCGTTTGCAGAACCCCTAATGTACCTAAACAGTAGAAACCCCCCACAAGTGACCCCATATTGGAAACTAGACCCCCCAGGGAACTAATCTAGATGTGTTGTGAGAACTTTGAACCCCCAAGTGTTTCACTACAGTTTATAACGCAGAGCCGTGAAAATAAAAAATCTTTTTTTTTCCCACAAAAATCATTTTTTAGCCCCCAGTTTTGTATTTTCCCAAGTGTAACAGGAGAAATTGGACCCCAAAAGTTGTTGTCCTATTTGTCCTGAGTACGCTGATACCCCATATGTTGGGGTAAACCCCTGTTTGGGCACACGGGAGAGCTCGGAAGGGAAGAAGCACTGTTTTACTTTTTCAATGCAGAATTGGCTGGAATTGAGATCGGACGCCATGTCGTGTTTGGAGAGCCCCTGATGTGCCTAAACAGTGGAAACCCCACAATTATAACTGAAACCCTAATGCAAACACACCCCTAACCCTAATCCCAACAGTAACCCTAAGCACACCTCTAACCGTGACACACCCCTAACCCTAATCCCAACCCTATTCCCAACTGTAAATGTAATCTAAACCCTAACTGTTACTTTAGCCCCAACCCGAACCCTAACTTTAGCCCCAACCCAAACTGTAGCCCTAACCCTAGCCCTAACCCTAACCCTAGCCCTAACCCTAGCCCTAACCCTAGCCCTAACCCTAGCCCTAGCCCTAATGGGAAAATGGAAATAAATACATTTTTTTAATTTTTCCCTTACTAAGGGGGTGATGAAGGGGGGTTTGATTTACTTTTATAGTGGGTTTTTTAGCGGATTTTTATGATTGGCAGCCGTCACACACTGAAAGATGCTTTTTATTGCAAAAAATATTTTTTGCGTTACCACAGTTTGAGAGCTATAATTTTTCCATATTTTGGTCCACAGAGTCATGTGAGGTCTTGTTTTTTGCGGGACAAGTTGACGTTTTTATTGGTAACATTTTCGGGCACGTGACATTTTTTGATCGCTTTTTATTCCGATTTTTGTGAGGCAGAATGACCAAAAACCAGCTATTCATGAATTTCTTTTGGGGGAGGCGTTTACACCGTTCCGCGTTTGGTAAAATTAATAAAGCAGTTTTATTCTTCGGGTCAGTACGATTACAGCGACACCTCATTTATATCATTTTTTTGTGTTTTGGCGCTTTTATACGATAAAAACTATTTTATAGAAAAAATAATTATTTTTGCATCGCTTTATTCTCAGGACTATAACTTTTTTATTTTTTTTGCTGATGATGCTGTATCATGGCTCGTTTTTTGCGGGACAAGATGACGTTTTCAGCGGTACCATGGTTATTTATATCTGTCTTTTTGATCGCGTGTTATTCCACTTTTTGTTCGGCGGTATGATAATAAAGCGTTGTTTTTTTGCCTCGTTTTTTTTCTTCTTATGGTGTTTACTGAAGGGGTTAACTAGTGGGCCAGTTTTATAGGTCGGGCCGTTACGGACGCGGCGATACTATATATATGTACTTTTATTGTTTTTTTTTTATTTAGATAAAGAAATGTATTTATGGGAATAATATTTTTTTTTTTTTCATTATTTTGGAATATTTTTTTTTATTTTATTTTTACACATTTGAAAATTTTTTTGTTAACTTTTTTACTTTGTCCCAGGGGGGGACATCACAGATCGGTGATCTGACAGTTTGCACAGCACTCTGTCAGATCACCGATCTGATAGCAGTGCAGGCTGCTTCACAGTGCCTGCTCTGAGCAGGCTCTGTGAAGCCACCTCCCTCCCTGCAGGACCCGGATCCGCGGCCATCTTGGATCCGGGCCTGGAGCAGGGAGGGAGGGAGGTAAGACCCTCGCAGCAACGCGATCACATCGCGTTGCTGCGGGGGGCTCAGGGAAGCCCGCAGGGAGCCCCCTCCCTGCGCGATGCTTCCCTGCACCGCCGGCACATCGCGATCATCTTTGATCGCGGTGTGCCAGGGGTTAATGTGCCGGGGGCGGTCCGTGACCGCTCCTGGCACATAGTGCCGGATGTCAGCTGCGATAGGCAGCTGATACCCGGCTGCGATTGGCGCCGCCGATCGCGCTGGACGTACTATCCCGTCCATGGTCATGGGGGCCCACCCCACCTCGACGGGATAGTACGTCCGATGTCAGAAAGGGGTTAAAAATCTCGGTTGCTTTCGCAGTATGTTTTGAGTCATGGTCCATCTGTACTGTGAAGCTCCTTGCAGTCAGTCTTCCTGCATTTGGTTGAATCTAAGCAGAACGTACGTATCGCCCTGTGCTTTGGCTCTTGAGCCGTTCCAAGCCTTCATAGGCAGCATCAATAGTAAAAAGTTGGTCACACTTGTCAAACACAATGTTTGACAAGTGTGACCAACCTGTAAATCATTTTTTCCAAGCGATGCTACAGATCGCTTGGAAAACGCTAGTATTCTGTAAGCTTATTACGCTTGCAAAACGCTAGTGTTTAGCGGGAATACGCATCCCAATTCCACATGCGTATTTACCGCAGCATGGAGTTGCGGAATTGCAACGTGTGCACATAGCCTCAATGTTAAAATTAACCTACCCTTAAACTTATAGACTGTTCTTGTCTTTGTCAGTGGCCAAACTTACAATTCAGTAAGGGATCAAATACCTATTTCTAGTGATGAGCAAGTGTGCTCGTTACTCAAGTTTTCCGATCATGCTCTGGTGGTCTCCAAGTAACTTGGGGGTTCTCGTATATTATGTTTGAGTCCCCGCAGCTGCATGATTTGCGGGTTTCAGACAGCCTGAATACATGTGGGGATTCTCTAATAAACAAGCAATCCCTGCATGTGTTCAGGTTGTCTAACAGCCGTAAATCATGCAGCTGCGGAGGTTTAAGAATAAGATTTGTGAGTAGACTCCATTTTTGTTAAATGATAACTACGGTACTCTAATCGATAGAGGTGGTACACATTCTGCTTGTCTTACATTAATTACTTTGATTTTATGCCTTTATTTTTCTTGTAAGTAATAATATATGGAAAATTTTAATAAAAATTCTGTTGTAAAAAAAAGTTATGCCACTTTGATAATGTAACTTACCGTACTCCTGAAATATTACTCCTGAAACCTAGTGGAGAAGTATTAATTAAATGGATTGCACGCTTAATGAATTTGGTGCATTTTACCCCACCATTCCTGTTGTGCACACCAGTAGTACTTAATGAATCAACCCCGTACGTCTTTTTTTAATCATTCCAAAATTATTTTTACAAAGTTTTTCCTGAGCCAAAAGGATCAATTGCCTCCACCATTTTTCTATAAATGCTTTCTAAAGTTGTGCATGCTTTCAACTGAGGACTTGAATGAAGCTTTGTAATGGCTTGAATAAGGATTGTCTAGGTTTTTACACTAATTCTGCTTTTATAAAAGATCCAAGGAGAACGAGACCTGAAGGCCACAGCCTAGTGCGCTTCCTAATAACTTCTATTATGATGAAATGTTGAATTGTGCATCTCCGTAATTCATTCAGCGGCAAAATGTTCCACTACTGCAAAAGAAAGGTCAACAATCTGGAGCACTTTGGAAAGAAGATTCTCTTTGCTCCTTGACCTCTTGCAGTGTTGTGTCACATTAACCCTCCAGCATATTTCATGCACTTAGAAGACAGTTATAAATGTAGGACACGACCTTTTGACACCTCATAACATGTTTCTTGTCTGTTAACAGTTTTCTCTTTCCTTGTAAAATTCCGTTCATATAGTACCATTGTTCACATTGTTAGCGCCACATCTAAAAGACAGAGCCACGTTATAATAGCCACCATTAATGGCCGATAGTCCTCCTACTTGAGTCATTATGGTACCAAGTTGTTTTACCATGACACGTGGAGAGACCCAGCTATATATTTGCTCCTTAATGTGCTTCAACTTGAGAAGTTGAGTTTAATAAAAACCAATTGAATTACGTTCCAATGGGATTTGGTTCCTCTGGACTTTGGTAATGTAGTTGTCATGCTAGTAAAATCGACCTCCTCAAATCTATTCTTTTTATCAAGAATGAGCTCTCTAGTCTCGGCACTTGCTTTGTCTCTGGTACCTGCTAATGTTCCTCTTCCCATTCTTCTCTCGTGAAGAAGGGCAGAATAAGGGAACAGTTCTTCTCTATTGATCACTTGCACTGGCAGTCCCTGTTATCAGTGGTTTTATTGGAGTCGAGATGAGCCAACATAGAATAGAGATCCAGCTCTTCTTCTGCCTTCTTTAGAAGAACGTGAATCGTGGCTTCTATTCTCAAGGAGAGTACATTGACGGAATATAGATTACAAAGCATTTATGTTTAACGGGAGCCTGTCTCTAGGTTTTGGGCCACTAAACTAGTAGCTTGTTTCGTATAGAAAACATGTCCATCAGGAATTTAGGTATTGGATAGTAAAATGATTTATTCATTGCCAAGGGTCCAGCTTTGGGCGCGTGCATTGCAAGTTGTTATTTCTTTTGCCCATGAATGCATTTTCCGAGTAATGTGAAAGTGAAGGCCTTTTATTAGGGAAGACTGGAATGGCCATGGGCATGTTTAAGAAATCTCCTCACCCCAGCAGCAAAAACGTCATGCTTGTGGTTTACTGGCACCAGACCTATGTGTCCTTGGTACATACCGTATTTTAGTGGTATCTACAAGTTACTAAAAAGTAGGCATCCTTAAATATGGTCATTATGTAGTGGTGTTAACGTAAAGGGCATTGTCTGTTAAATGATGCATAAAGGTATTTTCTGTGAATAGGTGCCAAATTAAATCCCTTGTCTTTTCCTGGAGCAAGCAGCAGTTCTTGCCCTGGGGAACGGGTGCAGCTACTGAAATCCACGCACAGTGCATTGCCTTCCACAGGATACAGTGTAAGGCCGGCGTCACACTCAGCGTATAAAAATACTGTCCGTAATTTACGGCCGTAATACGCAGAAAAGTCCCCAAAATAGTGGTCCGTAGCTCCTCCGTAGGCAGGGTGTGTCAGCGTATTTTGCGCATGGCATCCTCCGTATGTAATCCGTATGGCATCCGTACTGCGAGATTTTCTCGCAGGCTTGCAAAACCGACATACGGACATACAATGGATCCATGTTCTCAAAAAATCATATACCTATTTTATGTGTAGACATTTATTCTACCTATTCTATTGTAAGCTGTCAGTGTGATTTTACTGTACACCGCGCTGAATTGCCGGCTTTTCTCTCTAACACCGCTGCGTATTTCTCGCAAGTCACACTGCTGGTCCGTGTGTAATCCGTATTTTTCTGGCCCCCATAGACTTTCATTGGTGGATTTTTTGCGCAATACGGTGACAAACGCAGCATGCTGCGATTTTCTACGGCCGTAGAAGACCGTATAATACGGATCAGTAAAGTACGGCTGATAGGAGCTGGGGCATAGAGAAGCATTGTACCATATGCAATCCGTATTTTCAGCACCCCTCTTACGTCCGTAAAACACGGTAATGTGATGACGGCCTAATGGTTTTTTTGCCGCACTCTAGTATTGAGTGACAGTTTCCCAGTAGCGATTCTAGTCCCAAGTGAGGAATCACCTCTGTGGCTTCTGGAGCAGCACATCGGTTCGGACTTTATTGTTCTCGCAAAAATGCAATTAAACTGTTAAATATAGAATATGTGAAAGATAGATTAATGTCATGAATACATTGCATTTATTATATTTACCTGTCCATGACTTACAGTCTGTATTGTAGCCAAGAGCTACATTTGTAGATTACAGACACCAGAGCTAAAATCTTACAAAAATTCCTTCCCTAATTTGTGAGCAGAATTTGTTCTAGAAGGATATAGTTTTCATACCAGTGTAAATGCATCCTTTTGTTTTATTGATGCGGCATTACTGGAAATTCCTGGGAATCCCCTGAACTCCTGTGAGAATGCTGTGCAATAATTGTAATACTGAGCTGTAATTATTTTTTGTTGCCCTTTATGAAAGATGGAGAGGAAAACAGTATTACTTGAATCTGTAAGCTCAGTTTAGGAGTGTTTAAGACAGTGTCACACAGCAGTCTTTTTGGGAATAGATAGACCCATCCACAAAAAACCCAAACCTATATATGTCCTACTTTGACCTGTGTTGCAGATCAAACTCGCCAATTCAAGTCAATGACCAAATGAAAATGACGGTTAGCACAGGGATTTCAGTCATGTGCTGTCCGCATTTTACTGTTCTACGGATACTTATTTTTAATTAAAGAAAAATGAATGTACCGTAATAAGAATTGTAAGATCTGTGATGCGGAACAAAATGGGTGCAGCACATAGAAAAAACGCCGCCTATTTTTCACATATAAGAAAAAAACTGATGTGTGAGATCGGAATAAATCTAAAGTCTCTTGATAAACAGTATATACATATAAATACATTTACGGTATGTATGTACATTTACTTAGTATACGAGTAGTGTTCGGGAGATCTTCCATCCCAAAGCTTAAATCCTGTAGCAACTCATCTTATGTCTGTTATCGTCATACATTTAACCAGTACTGAATAAGTCAAGTCTTCAAAAGCTGTTTCCTGAACCCATAAAACTGGAAGATTCACGTAAATTACTAAAGCCAAGGACAGTAAAATCTTTTACTTCAGCACAGTGCCCCATTATGGGGCAGCAGATGTTCCTGGATATCCTGCCACTACACGTTAAATAATTCTCTCTCAGTTGTATGAAATCTATGACATAACTTAATATCACTTCTGTGCATCTATTGTTTTAAATAGCAATGTGGACTTAAGGAAAATAATCTAGAATATGTAGATTTACAGTCCCGAAGTGCATGCATTAGTAGAGTGTAAAGACCAGAAACCGGATTGTAAAGCAGGGAGTTATCTAAAAGACAGTGGTGCTAACAACAGTATGGTTTGACTTGCTAATCGGATAAAACTGCCCTCCCGAAGTCTCTAACCAACTATCAACAGGTACATATAATGGCCACTACTCCCTGCCGATTCTGGAGCTCTCTGCTGCATTTGACATTGTAGACCACCAGCTCCTTCTCTATGCTTTTCTCTCTTGGCCTGAAACAAACTGATCTCTCTTGGGTCTTGCCCTAGCTCTGTATCTTTTGCTGACATTTCTTCCTCTTCTCTTTCCCTTAGGGTACCGTCACACAGTGGAATTTTGATCGCTACGACGGCACGATTCGTGACGTTCCAGCGATATAGTTACGATCTCGCAGTGTCTGACAGGCACCTGCGATCAGGGACCCCGCTGAGAATCGTACGTCGTAGCAGATAGTTTTAAACTTTCTTTCGTCGTCTAGTGTCCCACTGTGGCGGCATGATCGCATGGTGTAACAAAGGTGTGCACGATATTGTATACGATGTGCGCATAGTAACCAACGGCTTCTACATCGCACATACGTCATGAAATTATCGCTCCAGCGTCGTACATTGCAAAGTGTGACCGCAGTCTACGACGCTGGAGTGATATTGTTACGATGCTGGAGCGTCACGGATCGTGCCGTCATAGCGATCAAAATGCCACTGTGTGACGGTACCCTTACTGTCAGGCTTACTCAAGGTTCAGTCCCAGTCCCCCTCCTCTTCTCTCTATACAATGCCTCTTCTTGAACAAGCCATTATTAAATTTGGTTTCCAGTACTCTCCATATGCTGATGACACTCTATATACATCTTCTCCTGAACTCAACCCTGCATTACTGCAAAATACCAATGCTTGTCTGCTGTCTCTAACATCGTATCCTTCCTCTATCTGAAACTGAATCTTTCTAAGCATGAACTTCTTGTGCGTCCTCCTTCTACTAACCTTCCTGTACCTGATATTGCAGTTTACTTCAATTGCTCAACCATGACTCCCAAGCAGCACGCTCACTGTCTTGGGGTTATATTTGCCACAGAACTTTCCTTTATGCTCTATGTCCAGTCTCTCACTCGATCATAGCATCTGCATCTTAAAAACCGCTCCAGAATCTGACCTTTTCTCACATTTGAAACTACAAAACTCAGGCCGGTGTCACACTTGCGTGCCGGCACTGTTGCCGTCGGGCAGGACCAGAGCGTTCAGCTGTATAGAAATACATGCAGCCACACACTCCGGTCCCGAGTGTCAGTGGCAGTGCAGGGTATTGATGCGAGAGACTCGCGCAAGTTTCTCGCATTGCACATACAAGTGTGAAATCGTCCTGACTGTGACTCTCATTAATTCTCGTCAGGACTACTGAAACGCTCTAGAGATCAGTCTCTTACCAAACTTTGTCCTCTCCAATCCATTTTGGAAGCGGCAGCTAAGTTCCTATTTCTCTCCAGCCACTACACCGATGCCTCCACTCTGTACCAGTTACTGCACTGGTTACCCATCCACTACAGAGTACAATATGAACTTTTCTCTTACCCACAAAGTTCTCCACAATTGTACACCACCCTACATCTCCTCCCTCATCTATATCACCCTGTAGCAAAAAAAGGAAAGGGGGAGGGGTAACATGTAAAGCTCACCAAGAGTGAAAGCGATGTGCCTCCAGATCGGTAGCTAGGCAAAGTTGCAGAACGGAGATCACAGGTAAGGTGATGGACATATGTGAAAAAAACAAAAAAATCCAGCACCCATTTAAATGTGAAAAAAATTAAAACACGACTTTTATTGTGGCCATTAAAAAATGTAAGAACAAACCATGATGACCTGAGGATTGAGAGATTACAGTTTGAAACGCGTAGATCCAGGTCCTCTTATGCCCCCCCCCTTTTTTCCTCCTTATTTTCCTGGTTTTATCATGGTTCTTACTTTTTTAATGGCCACAATAATAGCTATGTTTTAAATGTTTGCACATTAAGACGGATTCAGGATTTTTTTGTTTTTTTTCCACATATCTCTAATTTCTTACCTGTGATCTGCGTTCTGCAACTGATCTAAAACCAACATCCTCCAGAATCCAAACCTCTCACTGTCCAAGACTTCTGTCGTCCCGCTCCTGTTTCCTGGGATACTCTACCCCAGACGATCCAGTTAATACCTAGCTTCACATTATTAATCGTGCTTTAAAAGCGCATCTTTAGACAGACCTATCACCTCACTTCACTAATCTAACGTTTCCCTGCTCCCTCTTTCTACATTTTTTTAAGAATCTGGCCCACCTGTTAATCTGTCTCCACATCCTCCATGCACCCAATAGCACGTGGTAACTGCACTTAGACAGATCCTGGCTTATGACCAGATACTGCAGCATTATCTGAAAACCCCCACTATAATGATGGCTGTTGTACCTATTGTATCCCCCTATATCCTTATAAATTGTAAGCTTGTGAGCAGGGCCCTCACTCTTGTAAGTGTTAAACTATGTGTCACTTTGAAATGTGTTTGTCTGTATGTGTCCCCACTCAATTGTACAGTGCTGTGCTATATGTTGGTGGCATATATATACCATATATACTCATGTATAAGCCGACCCAAGTATAAGCCAAAGCACCTAATTTTGCCTCAAAAACTGAGAAAAATTATTGACTCATGTATAAGCCAGGTATGCATTGTCCCCTAATCTCTGTTTTGGTATGCGTGCTTTCTCGTCCCCATCCTAGTATGCGTGGCTCCTTATCCCCATCCTTGTCTGCGTGGCTCCTTATTCCCATCCTTGTATGCATGGCTCCTTATTCCTATCCTTGTGTGCATGGCTCCTCATTCCCATCCTTGTGTGCATGGCTCCATATTCCCATCCTTGTCTGCATGTTTCCTCGTCCCCATCCTTCTTACCTTTCCTGCACTCCCTCGCAGCATCCCGTAAAGGTGCCAGCAGCTCCTGCGGCCGAGCGATCATGTGTCCCCGCTCACTAAGGTAATGAACATTCACCTCTCTCCACGCCTATAAGAGTGGTGAGAGGTGAATATTCATTAGCTTAATGAGCGGGCACTATTGATAGCCTGGCAGCTGCTTTGAAGCCGGCAACTCCTACTGACACTGTGCGCACTCTATAAGAGAATTGAATGTTCACTGCAAGTACAATGAAAATTAATTTCTTTTTAGCACAGGCTTTAGCCGCAGCTGCCGCCTTCTGCATACTGTCGCCCGCTGCTCCCCTACTCCCCCTCCACCACCATCTTCTGAAACAGTGACTCGTGTATAAGCCGAGGGGGGCATTTTCAGCACAAAAAAAATGTGCTGAAAAACTTGGCTTATACACGAGTATATACGGTAAATAATATTGTTATTTATTATTAAAGTGATTGACCAGGCTAAAATGAAAAGTCTGCAGTCACTCAGTTTTACTGCAAACAACTTAATGACACTGTCCCGACTTCCTTGTATTCCCTATTTGAGAGGGATCATGTGAGCGTATGTATACGATTTACGAGCAGTCAGATGACCTGGTCAGCACGTGGCCGCAGGTATGTAAATCATTTACAAGTGGTCACGTGACTGCCCACCCGCATGGGAAATCATAACAGAGTGCACGTTAAGTAAAAGATTTATCATTTCAACCTTGACAACTTTTTAAAACCACTGTTCTTTATGGCCAGAGTGTCGGTGTTCATAGGGGGAAGGAATCTATTTTGTAACCGTGCAGAATAAGTTTTTTTTTGTTTTTTTTCTTACAGATCAGTGACCGTAGTTGTGTGTTGCGTTCCCATTTGTGTTTGGTTGTTTATGTTGAGGTTTTTTTGTTTGGCATATTTGCAAAAATAGCACAACCCTTCAATCAATAGGCTCGGTTCGTGGCAGGTTGGAATGGTCAAATGATGCATCCTTTACAGCATTACAGCCTCCATTCTAAACAAGCAGTAACCCCAGTTATAATAAAGTCTTTATAGGATTCTCCACTTCCAAAAATATTCAATATCAATACATGAAACTTACTAGTGTACTAGTTGTTTTGAAGTAACGCAAATTAATTGTGCCAAGAAAGATTATGTTTCATCTGGGCATGTGGGAATCTCCATATGCATGGTTTTATCACACCCGTCATCCAATCCTTTATCGTTGGACATACCATTTTCATCTCGTGCCTTTTAGGAGACATTTCAGTTACCATTTATATGGGGCGCTACATCTAGTCTATAGGACTCTTGGGGCAGTGGTTTTCAGCTCACGTTTTCAGGATTTCCTTAGTTTAGTACAGGGTACAGTGAAGGAAATAATTATTTGATCCCTTGTTGATTTTGTAAGTTTGCCCACTGACAAAGACATGACCAGTCTATAATTTTAAGGGTAAGTTAATTTTAACATTGCGCGATAGAATATCAAAAAGTAAAATCCGGAAAATCACATTGTATAAACTATATAAATTTATTTGCATTTTGCAGTGAGAAATAAGTATTTGATCCCCTGCCAACCATTAAGAGTTCTGGCTCCTACAGACCAGTTTGACACTCCTAATCAACTTGTTACCTGCATTAAAGACAGCTGTTGTACATAGTCACCTTTATAAAATGCTCTCGTACACAGACTCTGTCACTCAGACTCTAACCTCTACAACATGGGCAAGACCAAAGAGCTTTCTATGGATGTCAGGGACAAGATCATAGACCTGCAGAAAGCTGGAATGGCCTACCAAACTATAAGTAAGATGCTGTGTGAGAAGGAGAGAACTGTTGGTGCAATAGTAAGAAAATGGAAGAAATTCAAAATGACTGTCAATCGACATTGATCTGGGGCACTATGCAAATTCTCACGTGGAAGGTGACCGATCAGCCTAAAACTACACGGGGGGAACTTGTTAATGATCTTAAGGCAGCTGGGATCACATTCAACAAGAAAACCATTGGTAACTCATTACGCCGTAAAGGTCTAAAATCCTGCGTTGCCCGCAAGGTCCACCTGCTCAAGAAGGCACATGTGCAGGCCAGTCTGAAGTTTGCCAATGAACATCTGGATGATTCTGTGAGTGATTGGGTGGTGCTGCGGTCAGATGAGACAAAAATTGAAGTCTTTGGCATTAACTCAGTTCGCTGTGTTTGGAGGAAGAGAAATGCTGCCTATGACCCAAAAGAACACTGTCCCCACTGTCAAGCATGAAGGTGGAAACATGTTTTGGGGGTGTTTCTCTCACGTTTCTCTGCTAAGGGCACAGGACTACTTCACCGCATCAGTGGGAGAATGGATAGAGCCATGTACCATAAAATCCTGAGTGGCAACCTCCTCCTCTCCTCCAGGACATTAAAAATGGGTCGTGACTGGGTCTTCCAGCAAGAAAATGACCCTTGAACATGAGGAAGGTGAGAGACCAGCCTAAAGCTACATGGGGGAACTTGTTAATGATCTCAAGGCAGCTGGGATCACAGCCACCAAGAAAACCACTGGTAACACATTACGTCATTACATTAATTTATACAATGTGATTGCATTAATTTATACAATGTGATTTTCTTGATTTTATTTTTGATATTCTATCTCTCAAAATGTTAAAATTAACCTACCCTTAAAATTATAGACTGTTCATATCTTTGTCATTAGGCAAACTTACAAATTCAGCAAGTGATCAAATACCATATATACTCGAGTATAAGCTGAGATTTTCAGCCCACTTTTTTGGGCTGAAAGTAACCCTCTCGGCTTATACTCGAGTCCTACCCAGGGTTCGGCAGGGGAGGGGGAGCGGAGCTGTGTAATAATACTCACCTGCTCCTGGCGTGGTCCCTGCATGTCCCTGGGGTTCCCCAGCGCCGGCAGCTTCTTCCTGTAGTGAGCGATCACATGGTACCGCTCATTACAGTAATGAATATGGACCCGACTCCACTCCCATAGGGGTGTAGCCGCATATTCATTACTGTAATGAGCGGTACCATGTGACCGCTCACTACAGGAAGAAGCTGCCGGCGCTGGGGAACAGATGTGCAGGGAAGCGCCAGGAGCAGGTGAGTATAACGCAGTGCATGATATTCACCTGCTCCCCGTTCCACCATCGGCGCCGCTGCGTCTTCCGCGTCCTCTGCAGTGACGCACAGGTCCGAGGGCGCGATGACGCGATTAGTGCGCGCTGCCCTCTGCCTGAACTTCAGTGCAGAGGACGGGGAAGACACAGCGGCCGTCGGTGGTGGAACGGGGAGCAGGTGAATATAGCAAGTGCCGGGGGCCTAAGAGGAGAGTATGTGATTTTTTTTAATCGCAGCAACAGCATATGGGGCAAATGTCTGTATGGAGCATCTTATGGGGCCATGTGCAGCATTATATGGGGGCAAATATCTGTATGGAGCATCTTATGGGGCCATGTGCAGCGTTATATGGGGCAAATATCTGTATGGGGCTATGTGCAGCATTATATGGGGCACATATCTGTATGGAGCATCTTATGGGGCCATGTGCAGCATTATATGGGGCAAATATCTGTATGGAGCATCTTATGGGGCCATGTGCAGCGTTATATGGGGCAAATATCTGTATGGGGCCATGTGCAGCATTATATGGGGCACATATCTGTATGGAGCATCTTATGGGGCCATGTGCAGCGTTATATGGGGCAAATATCTGTATGGGGCCATGTGCAGCATTATATGGGGCACATATCTGTATGGAGCATCTTATGGGGCCATGTGCAGCATTATATGGGGCAAATATCTGTATGGAGCATCTTATGGGGCCATGTGCAGCGTTATATGGGGCAAATATCTGTATGGGGCCATGTGCAGCATTATATGGGGCAATTATCTGTATGGAGCATCTTATGGGGCCATGTGCAGCGTTATATGGGGCAAATATCTGTATGGGGCCATGTGCAGCATTATATGGGGCAAATATCTGTATGGAGCATCTTATGGGGCCATGTGCAGCGTTATATGGGGCAAATATCTGTATGGGGCCATGTGCAGCATTATATGGGGCAAATATCTGTATGGAGCATCTTATGGGGCCATGTGCAGCGTTATATGGGGCAAATATCTGTATGGGGCCATGTGCAGCATTATATGGGGCAAATATCTGTATGGAGCATCTTATGGGGCCATGTGCAGCATTATATGGGGCAAATATCTGTATGGGGCCATGTGCAGCATTATATGGGGCAAATATTTGTATGGAGCATCTTATGGGGCTATGTGCAGCATTATATGGGGCAAATATCTGTATGGGGCCATGTGCAGCATTATATGGGGCAAATATCTGTATGGAGCATCTTATGGGGCCATAATCCACATTTGTGGAGCATTATACGGGGCAAATTTGTCTATGGAGCATCCTATGGGGTCATAATCAACATTTGTGCAGCATTATATGGGGCATATTTTAATATGGAGCATGTTATGGGGCCCATCATAAACTGTATGGAGCATTATATGGGGCTCCTGATTCAATATGGATATTCAAAAACACTTAGCCTACTGATGTCTCTATTAATTTTACTTTTATCGGTATCTATTTTTATTTTTGAAATTTACTGGTAGCTGCTGCATTTTCCACCCTAGGCTTATACTCGAGTCATTAAGTTTTCCCAGTTTTTTGTGGCAAAATTAGGGGGTCGGCTTATACTCGGGTCGGCTTATACTCGAGTATATACGGTAATTATTTCCTTGACTGTATGTAGTTATCAGGGTTTCAGGAATTGCTGGAAAAATAAAGTGAGCTCAGTACCAGAATGCTTTCATCAGCACGGTTGCATTTATACTTTAAATATATCGCTCATCCATTTATGTTTAAGTACTTGCTACATTTTTTTTCTTTGTTGTTTTATCTGCAACTTTTTCAAGGTTTTATCAGTTACTTTGCACATGCTAAAGAGAGCTTAGCATCCTCTTATCGCTGGCCTCCTTGTCTGTGCAGGGATTTTTTTTTTACAATCCTCTCAGTCTTGGCCTGTCAAAATAGCTTCTATTCTGAGTCCTGTCACTGGTGACTATGAGGATGTACCCTGTGAGGCCAAATCATCTTTCACTCAGACACAACATTTTACTGCCTTAGTAAAGCCAATTTATGCAATATCCGAGTATTAGAGCTGCTGGATATAATGCTTTCTTAGTACGTCGGAAGATTAAACTGAAGGGTGTGAGAGTTGCTTCCCTATCTACTAACTGGAGACATTGTGGAATAAGGCACTGTGACTATGGAAATCTTCCTGCCGGGTAGAAATAGTAAGCACGTTAGAGACTCCTACTCATATGTATGAATTTTTCTAGTAAATGGTCACGTATTCATGTTCAACCTACGATATGTGAGCAGAGGATTCTCCGATGAGTTTGAGAAAGTCCTGTGGTTTCTATGGATAAGGACAACATAAAGTAGCCTCATGTGAATGGAGTTATGCACACCTCTTCTCCATTCACTTTTTTTTAATAACTGTAATTTTTATTACATTTTATAAAATTTTACAATCAGAAATGAGACAAAACAATCACAATTTGACTTACAAATTAGAGGATAAGAAAGAATGGAGTGCAATTAGAATGTACTCTTGGAAGACTTTTTTCCCTAGTAGCATCAAAACATATTGTGCAATAGAGCAGAAAAAGACAGAAAATCCAACAGCAGTTCTAAATAATGCCAAGTTAAGATGATTCCACCCCCATACTCATATTACAATTCTTATAAAACCACAATACTAAATAGACGAGACATATACATATGGAAGGGAAGAGGAAACCTGTTCAAAAACCATCATGCTCCTAACTGTTGTTTTGGGCCCTAAAATAGTCCCAGGGAGCTCAGACCGCCTCAAATCTGTACAAACTCGCATTCAATAAGGCTGTCATGTGCTCCATCTTGCGGATGCAAACCTTATGATAAGAGGGGGGAGTATGAAAAAAGAAGAAGAGCAGCATCCATACCAGGTGATGAATATCCAAAAATGTGTCTTTATTCTGCCATGGTAAAAAGAGGGGGGAGTAGTCTGTCTCCAATGAAGGGCAATCAAACATCTACTTGCCGTCAACAGATGTATCAGCAGCTTGGTCAAATTCCTCCCTCTTGAGGAAACATTTAGCAGGTATATAGCAGGGTCCAGCTCAGCCTCCACATATAGAACCTTTTGAATTAAGGTTTTCATCTTTTCCAAAAATCCAGCCAGTCCAGGGCTAGACCAGAAAATGTGGAACTGAGAACCATTTGCTGAGCAACAACGCAAGCAAACACTTTGAAGCTGGTGGTTCAGTCTTTCAAGGAGCTCTGGAGTGTGATACCAAAACATCAAAATGTTATATTGGTTTTCCTTATAAAGGGGGAAGATGAGGGATTTGGATGCCTTTTCCAATATATTCGCCAGCTTTGTGGAGTCAGCGTCCTTCCCAGGAGAGACTCCCATCTAACCATATACGGATGTTACAAGGGGGGTCGTATTGAGAAGCCGTCAATGAGCCATATAGTGAAGACACCAGGTGCTTAATCTGCATGAACTTGAAGAACTCTCTATTGTAGCAAATTTTAGATTTTATATCACCAAATTAAAGAAATTCCAATGTATTTCCATCCACGAAATCCGCAAATCCACATTTCCATCTTTATATTTTACATTGGCATTCTTTAGCCCGATAGAGTGCAACTTCTTTTTGTATATGGTATGAGAGAGCCTCCATGAATGAGTTAAACATTTTAGTCATGTGGGGGAACAGCTCCTCTGCAAAAGCTTTATAATAAAGACTAAATGGTGGCCCGATTCTAACGCATCGGTATTCTAGAATATGCATGTCCACGTAGTATATTGCCCAGCCACGTAGTATATTGCCCAGTGACGTAGTATACTGCCCAGCCACATAGTATATTGCCCAGCCACGTAGTATATTGCCCAGTGACGTAGTATATTGCCCAGTCACGTGGTATATTGCCCAGTGACATAGTATATTGCACAGCAACGTAGTATACAGCACAGAGCCACAAAGTATATTGCCCAGCTACGTAGTATATTGCCCAGCTACGTAGTATATTGCCCAGCCACGTAGTATATTGCCCAGCCACGTAGTATACTGCCCAGCCACGTAGAATATTGCCCAGCCACGTAGTATATTGCCCAGTGACGTAGTATATTGCCCAGCCACGTAGTATATTGCCCAGCCACGTAGTATATTGCCCAGTCATGTAGTATATTGCCCAGTCATGTAGTATATTGCCCAGTGACGTAGTATATTGCCCAGTGACGTAGTATATTGCCCAGTGACGTAGTATATTGCCCAGCCACGTAGTATATTGCCCAGTCATGTAGTATATTGCCCAGTGACGTAGTATATTGCCCAGTGACGTAGTATATTGCCCAGTGACGTAGTATATTGCCCAGCCACGTAGTATATTGCCCAGTCATGTAGTATATTGCCCAGTGACATAGTATATTGCCCAGTGACGTAGTATATTGCCCAGTGACGTAGTATATTGCACAGCCACGTAGTATACAGCACAGAGCCACGTAGTATATTGCCCAGCGACGTAGTATATTGCCCAGCTACGTAGTATATTGCCCAGTCACGTAGTATATTGCCCAGTGACGTAGTATACAGTACAGAGTGACATAGTATATTGCCCAGCCACGTAGTATATTGCCGAGTGACGTAGGATATTGCCCAGTGACGTAGTTTATTGCCCAGCGACGTAGTATACAGCACAGAGCCACGTAGTATATTGCCCAGCCATGTAGTATATTTCCCAGCCACGTAGTATATTGCCCAGCGACGTAGTATATTGCCCAGTCACGTAGTATATTGCCCAGCTACATAGTATATTGCCCAGTCACGTAGTACATTGCCGAGCTACGTAGTATATTGCCCAGCCACATATGTCATAGGTTAAAACATAAACATACTCAACCTTCGGATCCGAGGACCCATTGTAGTTCTAACATACTCACCTTCGGATCCGAGGGCTCCTTGTAGCGCGCGGCTGCCGCCATCTTCCGTTCCCAGGATGCATTGCGAAATTACCCAGATGACTTAGCGGTCTCGCAAGGCCGCTAAGTCTTCTGGGTAATTTCGCAATGCATCGCCGGGAACGGAAGATGGCGGCCGGCTCTGCTGACAATGGAGGGTGAGTATAGCCGTCTTTTTTTTTTTTTTTTAAATTATTTTTAACATTACATTTTTTACTATTGATGCCGCGTAGGCAGCATCAATAGTAAAAGTTGGGGACACACAGGGTTAATAGGGGCGGTAACGGAGTGCGTTACCCGCGGCATAACGCGGTCCGTTACCGCCGGCATTAACCCTGTGTGATCGGTGACTGGAGGGGATTATGCGGGCACCGGGCAGTGACTGCGGGGAGTAAGGAGCGGCCATTTTCTTCCGGACTGTGCCCGTCGCTGATTGGTCGTGGCTGTTTTGCCGCGACCAATCAGCGATTTGGATTTCCTTGATAGACAGAGGCCGCGACCAATAAATATCAGTGACAGAAAGGAGGAAAGACAGAAAGACGGAAGTGACCCTTAGACAATTATATAGTAGATATGTCAGCCAGTCTGGGCCAGGAGACTTTCCCAAAGGCAAGTCTTTCAAGATTTCAGCTATTTCTTCTTGGGTAACCAGGATATTAAGAGTTTTTCGCTTCAGGGGCCAGGACTGGTAAATTTAAATTGGATAAAAAAAATTTCAATAGGTAGTCCCCTCTATTTTCATCAAAAGGAAGTGTATCCTGGAGATTATATAATTTACTATAGAAGTTATAAAATAAATTAGAAATATCAGATGCATTGTAGTGTATAGTGCCATCTTCACTTCTTATTGCTTGGGGATTCAAGGACAAAGCCCTCTCCTTCAATTGCCTGTCCAATAGTGTATGCACTTTATTGCTCTTTTCATCATATTTTTGCTTTGTGTATGAAAGTAGTTTCTCTGCCTTTCGCATAGATACCCTATATACTCGAGTATAAACCGACCCGAGTATAAGCCGACTCCCCTAATTTTGCCACAAAAAACTGGGAAAACTTAATGACTCAAGTATAAGCCTAGGGTGGAAAATGCAGCAGTTACCGGTAAATGTCAAAAGTAAAAATAGATACCAATAAAAGTAAAATTAATTGAGACATCAGTAGGTTGTGTTTTTGAATATCCATATTGAATCAGGAGCCCCATATAATCCTGCATAAAGGTTAATAATGGCCCCATAAGATGCTCCATAGACACATTTGCCCAATATAATGCTGCACAAATGCTGATTATGGCCCCATAAGATGCTCCATAAAGATATTTGCCCCATATAGTGCTGCACAAACCTTGATTATGGTTCTATAAGATGCTCCATACAGACACTTGCCCCATATACCGTAATGCTCCACAAACGTTAATTATGGCCCCATACAGACACTTGCTCCATATAGTGCTGCACAAACGTTATGGCCCCATATAGTGCTGCACAGATGTCATGGTCCTATATAGTGCTGCACAAACGTTATGGCCCCATACAGTGCTGCACAAACGTTATGGCCCCTTATATTGCTGCACAAATGTTATGGCCCCATATAGTGCTGCACAAATGTTATGGCCCCATATAGTGCTGCACAAACGTTATGGCCCCATATAATGCTGCACAAACGTTATGGCCCCATACAGTGCTGCACAAACGTTATGGCCCTATACAGTGCTGCACAAACGTTATGGCCCCTTATATTGCTGCACAAATGTTATGGCCCCTTATAGTGCTGCACAAATGTTATGGCCCCATATAGTGCTGCACAAATGTTATGGCCCCATAAAGTGCTGCACAAATGTTATGGCCCCATAAAGTGCTGCACAAATGTTATGGCCCCATATAGTGCTGCACAAACCTTATGGCCCCATAGATGCACCATACAGATACTTGCCCCATTTGCTGCGATAAAAAAAGCAGCAGATTCCTGTACTGAGCGGTCACCGTTACCGCTCATTACAGTAATGAATATGCGGCTCCACCTCTATGGGAGGTGGAACCGCATATTCATTACCGTAATGAGTGATACCATGTGACCACTCAGTACAGGAATCTGCTGTTGCCGGCGCCGGGGAAGCCAGGGACAGCGCCAGGAGCAGATAAGTATGATTTCACATGTAGTAAGAAGAGAACAAAACGCGGCAACACTCACCGAGCCTGTGGTAGGGATACGTCTTTATTGAAGCATGTATACACGTATCTTCACGGCACGGGGGAGTAGAACAAGGAAAGAGGTGAGCAGGGAAGGGACGACGGCCGTTTCACTCCAACGCTGCCGCTTTTGCAGGTCTACATGGACCGGTAGAAGCGCCGGCGTTGGTTGAAACGGCCGTCGTCCCTTCCCTGCTCACCTATTTCCGTGTTCTACTCCCCCGTGCCTTGAAGATACGTGTATACATGCTTCAATAAAGACGAATCCCCACCACAGGCTCGGTGAGTGTTGCCGCGTTTTGTTCTCTTCTTACTACATGGTTTTCTTCTTGCTTTTCATACGCGAGCACCTTCCGAGTACGGCAGTCTTTCCAGTGTTTAAGGACCTATTGTACACCGGTGTCCATTTTAGGCTGTGCTGCTTGACTTTTATCTTTGTTTGGTTACAGTTAAGTGTTATGAAAGGCAATTCAGTACCACAATGGACATAGCGGTCAGAGCACATACAGTGATCTGACAATAACCCAAAATCATAGAACGAGCTCTGAGACGTGGGAACTCTGCAGACCGCAATCCCTAATCCTCTCCAAACAACACTAGAGGCAGCCGTGGATTGCGCCTAACTCTGCCTATGCAACTCGGCACAGCCTGAGAAACTAACTAGCCTGAAGATAGAAAATAAGCCTACCTTGCCTCAGAGAAATACCCCAAAGGAAAAGGCAGCCCCCCACATATAATGGCTGTGAGTTAAGATGAAAAGACAAACGTAGAGATGAAATAGATTCAGCAAAGTGAGGCCCGACTTTCTTAACAGAGCGAGGACAGAAAAGGTAACTTTGCGGTCTACACAAAACCCTAAAGAGAACCACGCAAAGGGGGCAAAAAGACCCTCCGTACCGAACTAACGGCACGGAGGTACACCCTTTGCGTCCCAGAGCTTCCAGCAAAAAATTAGACAAGCTGGACAGAAAAAATAGCAAACAAATAGCAAAGAAGAACTTAGCTATGCAGAGCAGCAGGCCACAGGAAAGATCCAGGGAAAAGCAAGTCCAACACTGGAACATTGACAGGAAGCCAGGCTCAAAGCATTAGGTGGAGTTAAGTAGAGAAGCACCTAACGACCTCACCAGATCACCTGAGGGAGGAAACTCAGAAGCCGCAGTACCACTTCCCTCCACCAACAGAAGCTCACAGAGAGAATCAGCCGAAGTACCACTTGTGACCACAGGAGGGAGTTTTGCCACAGAATTCACAACAGTACCCCCCCTTGAGGAGGGGTCACCGAACCCTCACCAGAGCCCCCAGGCCGACCAGGATGAGCCACATGAAAGGCACGAACAAGATCGGGAGCATGGACATCAGAGGCAAAAACCCAGGAATTATCTTCCTGAGCATAACCCTTCCATTTAACCAGATACTGGAGTTTCCGTCTAGAAACACGAGAATCCAATTCCCCCTCCACCAAAACCGGGGCAGGAGGATCAACAGATGGAACCATAGGTGCCACGTATCTCCGCAACAATGACCTATGGAATACGTTATGTATGGAAAAAGAATCTGGAAGGGTCAGACGAAAAGACACAGGATTAAGAACCTCAGAAATCCTATACGGACCAATGAAATGAGGTTTAAACTTAGGAGAGGAAACCTTCATAGGAATATGACGAGAAGATAACCAAACCAGATCCCCAACACGAAGTCGGGGACCCACACGGCGTCTGCGATTAGCGAAACGTTGAGCCTTCTCCTGGGACAAGGTCAAATTGTCCACTACATGATTCCAAATCTGCTGCAACCTGTCCACCACAGTATCCACACCAGGACAGTCCGAAGACTCAACCTGTCCTGAAGAGAAACGAGGATGGAACCCAGAATTGCAGAAAAATGGCGAAACCAAGGTAGCCGAGCTGGCCCGATTATTAAGGGCGAACTCAGCCAAAGGCAAAAAGGACACCCAGTCATCCTGATCGGCAGAAACAAAGCATCTCAGATATGTTTCCAAGGTCTGATTGGTTCGTTCGGTCTGGCCATTAGTCTGAGGATGGAAAGCCGAGGAAAAAGACAAGTCAATGCCCATCCTACCACAAAAGGCTCGCCAAAACCTTGAAACAAACTGGGAACCTCTGTCAGAAACGATGTTCTCTGGAATGCCATGTAAACGAACCACATGCTGGAAGAACAATGGCACCAAATCAGAGGAGGAAGGCAATTTAGACAAGGGTACCAAATGGACCATCTTAGAAAAGCGATCACAGACCACCCAAATGACTGACATCTTTTGAGAAACGGGAAGATCAGAAATAAAATCCATAGAGATATGTGTCCAAGGCCTCTTCGGGACTGGCAAGGGCAAAAGCAACCCACTGGCACGAGAACAGCAGGGCTTAGCCCGAGCACAAATCCCACAGGACTGCACAAAAGTACGCACATCCCGCGACAGAGACGGCCACCAAAAGGATCTAGCCACTAACTCTCTGGTACCAAAGATTCCAGGATGACCAGCCAACACCGAACAATGAACCTCAGAGATAACTTTATTGGTCCACTTATCAGGGACAAACAGTCTCTCCGCTGGACAACGATCAGGTTTATTAGCCTGAAATTTTTGCAGCACCCGCCGCAAATCAGGGGAGATGGCAGACACAATTACTCCTTCCTTGAGGATACCCGCCGGCTCAGACAAACCCGGAGAGTCGGGCACAAAACTCCTAGACAGAGCATCCGCCTTCACATTTTTAGAGCCCGGAAGGTACGAAATCACAAAGTCAAAACGGGCAAAAAACAGCGACCAACGAGCCTGTCTAGGATTCAACCACTTAGCAGACTCAAGATAAGTCAAGTTCTTATGATCAGTCAATACCACCACGCGATGCTTAGTTCCTTCAAGCCAATGACGCCACTCCTCGAATGCCCACTTCATGGCCAGCAACTCTCGGTTGCCCACATCATAATTTCGCTCAGCAGGCGAAAACTTCCTGGAAAAAAAAGCGCATGGTTTCATCACTGAGCAATCAGAACCTCTCTGCGACAAAACTGCCCCTGCTCCAATCTCAGAAGCATCAACCTCGACCTGGAACGGAAGAGAAACATCTGGTTGACACAACACGGGGGCAGAAGAAAAACGACGCTTCAACTCTTGAAAAGCTTCCACAGCAGCAGAAGACCAATTGACCAAATCAGCACCCTTCTTGGTCAAATCGGTCAATGGTTTGGCAATACTAGAAAAATTGCAGATGAAGCGACGATAAAAATTAGCAAAGCCCAGGAACTTTTGCAGACTTTTCAGAGATGTCGGCTGAGTCCAATCATGGATGGCTTGGACCTTAACAGGATCCATCTCGATAGTAGAAGGGGAAAAGATGAACCCCAAAAATGAAACCTTCTGCACACCAAAGAGACACTTTGATCCCTTCACAAACAAAGAATTAGCACGCAGGACCTGAAAAACTGTTCTGACCTGCTTCACATGAGACTCCCAATCATCCGAGAAGATCAAAATGTCATCCAAGTACACAATCAGGAATTTATCCAGGTACTCTTGGGAAGATGTCATGCATAAAGGACTGAAACACTGATGGAGCATTGGCAAGTCCGAATGGCATCACTAGATACTCAAAATGACCCTCGGGCGTATTAAATGCAGTTTTCCATTCATCTCCTCGCCTGATTCGCACCAGATTATACGCACCATGAAGATCTATCTTGGTGAACCAACTAGCCCCCTTAATCCGAGCAAACAAATCAGATAACAATGGCAAGGGGTACTGAAATTTAACCGTGATCTTATTTAGAAGGCGGTAATCTATACAAGGTCTCAGCGAACCATCCTTCTTGGCTACAAAAAAGAACCCTGCTCCTAATGGTGACGATGACGGGCGAATATGCCCCTTCTCCAGGGATTCCTTCACATAACTGCGCATAGCGGCGTGCTCAGGCACGGATAAATTAAACGGTCGACCTTTTGGAAATTTACTACCAGGAATCAAATTGATAGCACAATCACAATCCCTATGCAGAGGTAGGGCATCGGACTTGGGCTCATCAAATACATCCCGGTAATCAGACAAGAACTCTGGAACCTCAGAAGGGGTGGATGAGGAAATTGACAGAAATGGAACATCACCATGTACCCCCTGACAACCCCAGCTGGACACCGACATGGATTTCCAATCTAATACTGGATTATGGGCTTGTAGCCATGGCAACCCCAACACGACCACATCATGCAGATTATGCAACACCAGAAAGCGAATAACCTCCTGATGTGCAGGAGCCATGCACATGGTCAGCTGGGTCCAGTATTGAGGCTTATTCTTGGCCAAAGGCGTGGCATCAATTCCTCTCAATGGAATAGGACACTGCAAGGGCTCTAAGAGAAACCCACAACGCTTAGCATACTCCAAGTCCATCAAATTCAGGGCAGCGCCTGAATCCACAAATGCCATGACAGAATACGATGACAAAGAGCAGATCAAGGTAACAGACAGAAGAAATTTTGACTGTACCGTACCAATGGTGGCAGACCTAGCGAACCGCTTAGTGCGCTTAGGACAATCAGAGATAGCATGAGTGGAATCACCACAGTAGAAACACAGCCCATTCAGACGTCTGTGTTCTTGCCGTTCAACTCTGGTCAAAGTCCTATTGCACTGCATAGGCTCAGGTTTAAGCTCAGGTAATACCGCCAAATGGTGCACAGACGCAAGCATCGACCGATCTGAATGGCCAAAGACATAGACTCATTCAAACCAGCAGGCATAGAAAATCCCACCATGACATCCTTAAGGGCTTCAGAGAGACCCTTTCTGAACATAGCTGCCAGCGCAGATTCATTCCATTGAGTGAGCACGGACCACTTTCTAAATTTCTGACAATATACCTCTATCTCATCCTGACCCTGACAAAGAGCCAGCAAATTTCTCTCTGCCTGATCCACTGAATTAGGTTCATCGTACAGCAATCCGAGCGCCAGGAAAAACACATCGATATTACTCAATGCAGGATCTCCTGGCGCAAGAGAAAATGCCCAGTCCTGAGGGTCGCCGCGCAAAAAAGAAATAACAATCAAAACCTGTTGAACTGGATCACCAGAGGAGCGAGGTTTCAAGGCCAGAAATAATTTACAATTATTTTTGAAACTCAGAAACTTAGTTCTATCTCCAAAAAACAAATCAGGAATAGGAATTCTTGGTTCTAACATAGATTTCTGATCAATTGTGTCTTGAATCTTTTGTACTCTTGCCGAGAGCTGACCCACAGATGAAGACAGACTTCTAATGTCCATCGCTACACCTGTGTACTGAACCACCCAAATGTCTAGAGGAAAAAAAAGGCAAAACACAGTGCAAAGAAAAAAAAATGGTCTCAGAACTTCTTTTTTCCCTCTATTGAGAATCATTAGTACTTTTGGCTTCCTGTACTGTTATGAAAGGCAATTCAGTACCACAATGGACATAGCGGTCAGAGCACATACAGTGATCTGACAATAACCCAAAATCATAGAACGAGCTCTGAGACGTGGGAACTCTGCAGACCGCAATCCATAATCCTCTCCTAACAACACTAGAGGCAGCCGTGGATTGCGCCTAACTCTGCCTATGCAACTCGGCACAGCCTGAGAAACTAACTAGCCTGAAGGTAGAAAATAAGCCTACCTTGCCTCAGAGAAATACCCCAAAGGAAAAGGCAGCCCCCCACATATAATGGCTGTGAGTTAAGATGAAAAGACAAACGTAGAGATGAAATAGATTCAGCAAAGTGAGGCCCGACTTTCTTAACAGATCGAGGATAGAAAAGGTAACTTTGCGGTCTACACAAAACCCTAAAGAAAACCACGCAAAGGGGGCAAAAAGACCCTCCGTACCGAACTAACGGCACGGAGGTACACCCTTTGCGTCCCAGAGCTTCCAGCAAAAAATTAGACAAGCTGGACAGAAAAAATAGCAAACAAATAGCAAAGAAGAACTTAGCTATGCAGAGCAGCAGGCCACAGGAAAGATCCAGGGAAAAGCAAGTCCAACACTGGAACATTGACAGGAAGCCAGGATCAAAGCATTAGGTGGAGTTAAGTAGAGAAGCACCTAACCACCTCACCAGATCACCTGAGGGAGGAAACTCAGAAGCCGCAGTACCACTTCCCTCCACCAACAGAAGCTCACAGAGAGAATCAGCCGAAGTACCACTTGTGACCACAGGAGGGAGCTTTGCCACAGAATTCACAACAGTTAAGTATAATTTCACAGCCCCCGCTCCCCTGCCGACCCCCGGGAATGACTCGAGTATAAGCCGAGAGGGGGACTTTCAGCCCAAAAAAGTGGGCTGAAAATCTCGGCTTATACTTGAGTATATACGGTAGGTCTTTCAACTTACCGTATATACTCGAGTATAAGCCGACCCCCTAATTTTGCCACAAAAAACTGGGAAAGCTTAATGACTTGAGTATAAGCCTAGGGTGGAAAATGCAGCTACTGGTAAATATCAAAAATGCAAATAGATACCAATAAAAGTAAAATTAATTGAGACATCAGTAGGTTGTGTTTTTGAATATCCATATTGAATCAGGAGCCTCATATAATGCTCCATAAAGTTTATGATGGGCCCCATAAGATGCTCCATACAGTTTATGATGGGCTCCATAAGATGCTCCATATTAAAATATGTCCCATATAATGCTGCACAAATGTGGATTATTGCCCCATAAGATGCTCCATACAGACATTTGCCCCATATAATGCTGCACAAATGCTGATTATGGCCCTATAAGATGCTCCATAAAGATATTTGCCCCATATAAAGCTCCACAAACAATGATTATGGCCCCATAAGATGCTCCATACAGACATTTGCCCCATATAATGCTGCATAAATGCTGATTATGGCCCGATAAGATGCTGTATAAAGATATTTGCCCCATGTAATGCTCCACAAATGTTGTTTATGGCCCCATATGATGCTCTATACAGTCATTTGCCCCATATAATGCTCCAAAAACGTTGCTTATGGCCCCATAAGATGCTTCATACAGTCATTTGCCCCGTATAATGCTCCACAAACGTTGCTTGTGGCCCCATAAGATGCTCCATACAGTCATTTGCCCGGTATAATGCTCCACAAATGTTGCTTATTGCCCCATAAGATGCTATATACAGTCATTTGCCCCATGTAATGCTCCACAAACGTTGCTTATGGCCCCATAAGATGATCCATACAGTCATTTGCCCCATATGCTGTTGCTGCGATTAAAAAAAAAAAAATCGCATACTCACCTCTCAGACCCCCGGCACTTGCTATATTCACCTGCTCCTCTCTATCGCCACCGGGCGCCACTGTGTCTTCCATCCTCTGTACTGATGACCAAGCAGAGGGCGTACACTAATCGCGTCACTGCGCCCTCTGACCTGAGCGTCAGTGCAGAGGACGGGGAAGACGCGGTGGCGGTGGAAAGAGGAGCAGGTGAATATCGCGCACTGCGTTATACTCAACTGCTCCTGGCGCGGTCCTTGGTTCCCCCGGTGCCGCAGCTTCTTCCTGTAGTGAGCGGTCACATGGTACTGCTCATTACAGTAATGAATATGCAGCTCCACCCCTATGGGAGTAGAGTCCATATTCATTACTGTAATGAGCGGTACCATGTGACCGCTTACTACTGAAAGAAGCTGCCGGTGCCGGGGAACCAGGGACGTGCAGGGACCACGCCAGGAGCAGGTGAGCATTATTAGACAGCTTCCGCTCCCCCTTCCCTGCCGACCCCTGGGTATGACTCGAGTATAAGCCGAGAGGGGCAATTTCAGCCTAAAAAAATGGGCTGAAATTCTCGGCCTATACTCGGCCTATATCTTCTAACTTCTATCTATCCTCTTCTATCACCGCCACTCCTGTCAGTTTCCGTCAGTTTGTGACCTGCCAGATTGCTCCAGTATTTCATGGAGTAAGCCGTAGGTCATGCTTCAATATAAGTCTATGAGAGCTTCATTCTGAGTCTCATAGACTTGCATTGAGAGCTTGTGACCAGTGGCCAGTCAGAAGTTGCATTCACAAGATGGCACCGCAGGAGCGTAGCTGAAAAAAAGTGAATTGGAGGCAGGGACCTTACATTAGAAGCACCGCCCTAGTGATGAAAAAATAAAACCTCTGGAGTGGTGCTTTAAGGCCAAAATTAGTTGAGCCGTGAGCCGATATTAGTGATCGATCATTCAGTGATCAAAGAGATTCTGTCAGCGGGATTGTGCACAGTAACCTACAGACACTGTCATTTTGGCGCCGTTATACTGATTAAAATGATACTTGGGTTGATAAAATCCGTCTTGTGGTTGTTGTTTATTCTTTATTTTCAGTTTTGAGTTAATGATATGCTCGTGATCCGGGGCAGCCTGTGGGGGGTCATAATGTGGTTCTCCGATTAAGTATTCATGTGTATGGCTTCTGACAGATCACTGATCCCTCAGTGACCTGCCCCATAGTTTACATAATGAATATTATATACGGTATATATTTAAAAAAATCAACTGCAGGCAGGCGCCGGTAGTGGTGCCTGTATTGCAGCATTATAGCATCTATAATATGTATTTAATTATTTTTTTGATGGTATAGATAAATAAAAATAAAAAATCAGTCTGAAAATGGTGCTGGCCATTTATGTAACCCCTTCATGACCCAGCCTATTTTGACCTTAATGACCTGGCCGTTTTTTGCAATTCTGACCAGTGTCCCTTTATGAGGTAATAACTCAGGAACGCTTCAACGGATCCTAGCGGTTCTGAGATTGTTTTTTTTGTGACATATTGGGCTTCATGTTAGTGGTAAATTTAGGTCAATAATTTTTGTGTTTATTTGTGATAAAAACGGAAATTTGGTGAACATTTTGAAAATTTCGCAATTTTCACATTTTGAATTTTTATTCTGTTAAACCAGAGAGTTATGTGACACAAAATAGTTAATAAATAACATTTCCCACATGTATACTTTACATCAGCACAATTTTGGAAACAAAATTTTTTTTTGCTAGGAAGTTATAAGGGTTAAAATTTGACCAGCGATTTCTCATTTTTACAATGAAATTTACAAAACCATTTTTTTTAGGGACCACCTCACATTTGAAGTCAGTTTGAGGGGTCTATATGGCTAAAAAGACCCAAAAGTGACACCATTCTAAAAACTGCACCCCTCAAGGTGCACAAAACCACATTCAAGAAGTTTATTAACCCTTCAGGTGCTTCACAGCAGCAGAAGCAACATGGAAGGAAAAAATGAACATTTAACTTTTTAGTCACAAAAATGATATTTTAGCAACAATTTTTTTATTTTCCCAATGGTAAATGGAGAAACTGAACCACGAAAGTTGTTGTCCAATTTGTCCTGAGTACGCTGATACCTCATATGTGGGGGTAAACCACTGTTTGGGCGCACGGCAGGGCTTGGAAGGGAAGGAGCGCCATTTGACTTTTTGAATGAAAAATTGGCTCCACTCTTTAGCGGACACCATGTCACGTTTGGAGAGCCCCCGTGTGCCTAAAAATTGGAGCTCCCCCACAAGTGACCCCATTTTGGAAACTAGACGCCCCAAGGAACTTATCTAGATGCATAGTGAGCACTTTAAACCTCCAGGTGCTTCACAAATTGATCCGTAAAAATGAAAAAGTACTTTTTTTTCACAAAAAATTTTTTTAGCCTCATTTTTTTCATTTTCAAATGGGCAACAGGATAAAATGGATCCTGAAATTTGTTGGGCAATTTCTCCTGAGTACACCGATACCTCACATGTGGGGGTAAACCACTGTTTGGGCACATGGTAAGGCTCGGAAGGGAAGGAGCGCCATTTGACTTTTTGAATGAAAAATTATCTCCATCGTTAGAGGACACCATGTCGCGTTTGGAGAGCCCCTGTGTGCCTAAACATTGGAGCTCCCCCACAAGTTACCCCATTTTGGAAACTGGACCCCCCAAGGAACTTATCTAAATGCCCAGTGAGCAATTTAAACCCCCAGGTGCTTCACAGAAGTTTATAATGCAGAGCCATGAAAATAAAAAAAATAATTTTTCTTTCCTCAAAAATGTTTTTTTTAGCCTGGAATTTCCTATTTTGCCAAGGGTAATAGGAGAAATTGGACCCCAAATGTTGTTGTCCAGTTTGTCCTGAGTACGCTGATACCTCATATGTGGGGGTAAACCACTGTTTGGGCGCACGGCAGGGCTCGGAAGGGAAGGGAACCTGTCACCCCGAAAATCGCGGATGAGGTAAGCCCTCCGGCATCAGGGGCTTATCTACAGCATTCTGTAATGCTGTAGATGAGCCCCCGATGTTACCTGAAAGAGGAGAAAAAGGCGTTAGATTATACTCACCCAGGGGCGGTCCCGCTGCTGGTCCGGTCAGATGGGTGTCTCTGGTCCGCTGCGGTGCCTCTCATCTTCATTCCAAGACATCCTCTTCTGATCTTCAGCCACAGCTCCGGGGCAGGCGTACTTTGTCTGCCCTGTTGAGGGCAGCGCAAAGTACTGCAGTGCGCAGGCGCCAGGCCTCTCTGACCTTTCCTGCGCCTGCGCACTGCAGTACTTTGTTCTGCCCTCAACATGGCAGACAAAGTACGCCTGCATCGGAGCCGTGGCTGAAGATCAGAAGAGGACGTCTTGGAATGAAGATGGGAGGCGCCGCAGCGGACCAGAGACGCCCATCCGACCGGACCAGCAGCGGGACCGCCCCTGGGTGAGTATAATCTAACGTCCCTTTCTCCTCTTTCAGGTAACATCGGGGGCTTATCTACAGCATTACAGAATGCTGTAGATAAGCCCCTGATGCCGGTGGGCTTACCTCACCCACGATTTTCGGGGTGACAGGTTCCCTTTAAATGGAAAATTAGTTCCAATCATTAGCGGACACCATGTCACGTTTGGAGAGCCCCTGTGTGCCTAAACATTGGAGATCCCCCACAAATGACCCCATTTTGGAAACTAGACCCCCAAAGGAACTAATCTAGATGTGTGGTGAGGACTTTGAACCCCCAAGTGCTTCACAGAAGTTTATAGCGCAGAGTCATGAAAATAAAAATAAAAATTTCTTTTCTCAAAAATGATTTTTTAGCCTGCAATTTTTTTTGTTTTCCCAAGGGTTACAGGAGAAATTTGACCCCAAAGCTTTTTGTCCAGTTTCTCATGAGTACGTTGATACCCCATATGTGGGGGTAAACCACTGTTTGGGCACACGTCGGGGCTCAGAAGGGAAATAGTGACTTTTGAAATGCAGACTTTGATGGAATGGTCTGCGGGCGTCACATTGCGTTTGCAGAGCCCCTGGTGTGCCTAAACAGTAGAAACCCCCCACAAGTGACCCCATTTTGGAAACTAGACCCCGAAAGGAACTTATCTAGATATGTGGTGAGCACTTTGAACCCCCAAGTGCTTTACAGAAGTTTATAACGCAGCGCCGTGACAATAATAAATACGTTTTCTTTCCTCAAAAATGCTGTTTTAGCAAGCATTTTTTTATTTTCTCAAGGGTAGCAGGAGAAATTGGACCCCAGAAATTGTCGCGCAGTTTGTCCTCAGTATGCTGGTACCCCGTATGTGGGGGTAAACCACTGTTTGGGCACACGTCGGGGCTCGGAAGTGAGGGAGTACCATTTGACTTTTTGAATACAAGATTGGCTGGAATCAATGGTGGCGCCATGTTGCCTTTGGAGACCCCTGATGTGCCTAAACAGTGGAAACCCCTCAATTCTACCTCCAACACTAACCCCAACACACCCCTAATCCTAATCCCAACTGTAGCCATAACCCTAATCACAACTCTTACCACAACCCTAATTCCAACCCTAACCCTAAGGCTATGTGCCCACGTTGCGGATTCGTGTGAGATTTTTCCGCACCATTTTTGAAAAATCCGTGGGTAAAAGGCACTGCGTTTTACCTGCGGATTTACCATGGATTTCCAGTGTTTTTTGTGCGGATTTCACCTGCGGATTCCTATTGAAGAACAGGTGTAAAACGCTGCGGAATCCGCACAAAGAATTGACATGCTGCGGAAAATACAACACAGCGTTTCTGCGCTGTATTTTCCGCACCATGGGCACAGCGGATTTGGTTTTCCATAGGTTTACATGGAACTGTAAACCTGATGGAACACTGCTGCGAATCCGCAGCGGCCAATCCACTGCGGATCCGCAGCCAAATCCGCACCATGTGCACATAGCCTAATTCTAAAGGTATTTGCACACGCTGCGGAAAACGCTGCGGATCCGCAGCAGTTTCCCATGAGTTTACAGTTCAATGTAAACCTATGGGAAACAAAAATCGCTGTACACATGCTGCATAAAAACTGCACGGAAACGCAGCAGTTTACATTCCGCAGCCTGTCACTTCTTTCTGCGGATTCCGCAGCGGTTTTACAACTGCTCCAATAGAAAATCGCAGTTGTAAAACCACAGTGAAATGCGCAGAAAAACCGCGGTAAATCCGCCGCGGGTTAGCACTGCGGATTTATGAAATCCGCAGCGGAAAAATCCGCAGAGGACCAGAATACATGGGCACATACCGAAACCCTAGTCCTAATGCTAACCTTAGTGGAAAAAAAATTCTTTATTTTATTATTGTCCCTACCTATGGGGGTGACAAAGAGGGGGGGGGGGTCATTTACTATTTTTTTATTTTGATCACTGTGATAGGTTTTATCACAGTGATCAAAATGCACATTGGAACGAATCTGCCGGCCGGCAGATTCGGCGGGCGCACTGCGCATGTGCCCGCCATTTTGGAAGATGGTGGCGCCCATGGAGAAGACGGACGGACCCCGGGAGGCTCGGTAAGTATGATGGGGTGGGAGGGAGCACGGGGGGTGGATCGGAGCATGGGGGCGTGGATCGGAGCACGTGGGGGTGGATTGGTGTTATGACCTGGTGGTTAAGAGGCCACACTGATATGACCTGGTGGCTAAAACGCAACATGGAGCGAGCTCTGAGAAGGTGGTATCTCTACTGACCGCAGTCCCTAATCCTAACAACAACACTAGAAATAGCCGTGGGATGTTCCTGACTCTCCCTAGACACCTCTTCACAGCCTAAGAAATAACTACCCCTAAAGAAGGAAATAGAAAGCTATCTTGCCTCAGAGAAAACCCCCAAAAGGAAAGATAGCCCCCCACAAATATTGACTGTGAATGGAGAGGGAAATGACGTACACAGAAATGAAATCAGAATTCAGCAAAGGAGGCCAATACTAAACTAGATAGACAGAGAGAAAAGGATACTGTGCGGTCAGTATAAAAACTACAAAATCCATGCAGAGTTTACAAAAATGAACTCCACACCGACTCACGGTGTGGAGGGGCAAATCTGCTTTCCCAGAGCTTCCAGCTAGCCAGAATAACACATAGTGACAAGCTGGACAAAAAGAGACATATTTGCAAAGCAATAGAGTCCAAACAAATGGACAAACAAAAACTAGCAAAAACTTATTTTTTGCAGACAAGGACTGGCCATATGAGAATTCCAAGGAGAGAACCAAATCCAACCAAGAACATAGACAGCAGGCATGGACTAAAGCCCAGAGCAGGTTTAAATAACAAACCCAGGCAAGGCGATTAGTGAAGGCAGCTGCTACAGCTACCTAAAGGAGCAGCAGTTCCACTCGAAACCACCAGAGGGAGCCCAAGGGCAGAACTCACAAAAATACCATTAGCAACCACAGGAGGGAGCTCCAGAACGGAATTCACAACAGTACCCCCCCCTTGAGGAGGGGTCACCGAACCCTCACCAGAGTTCCCAGGCCGATCAGGATGAGCCAAATGGAAAGCACGAACCAAATCGGCAGCATGAACATCGGAGGCAACAACCCAAGAATTATCCTCCTGGCCATAACCCTTCCAATTGACCAGATACTGAAGCTTCCACCTCGAAAAACGAGAATCCAAAATCTTCTCCACCACATATTCCAATTCCCCCTCAACCAACACCGGAGCAGGAGGATCAACAGAGGGAACCATAGGTACCATATATCTCTGCAACAAGGATCTATGGAACACATTATGAATGGAAAAGGAAGCTGGAAGGGCCAAACGAAAAGACACTGGATTGATAATTTCAGAAATCTTATAGGGCCCAATAAAGCGAGGCTTGAACTTAGGGGAAGAAACCTTCATAGGAACATGACGAGAAGACAACCAGACCAAATCACCAACACGAAGTCGGGGACCAACACACCGACGACGGTTAGCAAAACGTTGAGCCTTTTCCTGAGACAACGTCAAATTGTCCACCACATGAGTCCAAATTTGCTGCAACCTGTCCACCACGGAATCCACACCAGGACAGTCAGAAGGCTCAAGCTGCCCTGAAGAAAAACGAGGATGAAAACCAAAGTTACAAATGAATGGTGAAACCAAGGTAGCAGAACTAGCCCGATTATTAAGGGCAAACTCGGCCAACGGCAAAAAGGTCACCCAATCATCCTGATCAGCAGACACGAAGCATCTCAAATAGGTTTCCAAGGTCTGATTGGTTCGCTCCGTTTGGCCATTTGTCTGAGGATGGAATGCTGAAGAAAAAGACAAATCAATGCCCATTCTAGCACAAAAGGACCGCCAAAACCTAGAAACGAACTGGGAACCTCTGTCAGACACAATATTCTCCGGAATACCATGCAAACGAACCACATGCTGAAAAAATAATGGAACCAAATCAATGGAGGAAGGCAACTTAGGCAACGGCACCAAATGGACCATCTTAGAAAACCGGTCACAAACCACCCAGATGACAGACATCTTCTGAGAGACAGGAAGATCAGAAATAAAATCCATGGAAATATGCGTCCAAGGCCTCTCAGGAATAGGCAAAGGCAAAAGCAACCCGCTGGCACGGGAACAGCAAGGCTTAGCCCGAGCACAGGTCCCACAGGACTGCACAAACGAACGCACATCCCGCGACAAGGAAGGCCACCAAAAGGACCTAGCCACCAAATCTCTGGTACCGAAAATCCCAGGGTGACCAGCCAACACTGAACAATGAACCTCAGGAATTACCCTACTAGTCCATCTATCAGGAACAAACAATTTCTCCACAGGACAGCGGTCAGGTTTATCAGCCTGAAACTCCTGAAGTACCCGCCGCAAATCAGGGGAGATGGCAGAAAGAATCACCCCCTCCTTGAGGATCCCAGGCGGCTCAAGAACTCCCGGAGAATCAGGCAAAAAACTCCTAGAAAGGGCATCAGCCTTCACATTCTTAGAACCCGGAATATACGAGACCACAAAATCAAAACGTGAGAAAAACAGAGACCACCGAGCCTGTCTAGGATTCAACCGCTTAGCAGACTCGAGGTAAATCAGATTCTTGTGATCAGTCAAGACCACCACGCGATGCTTGGCTCCCTCAAGCCAATGTCGCCACTCCTCAAATGCCCACTTCATAGCCAACAACTCCCGATTGCCGACATCATAATTACGCTCAGCAGGCGAAAACTTTCTGGAGAAGAAAGCACACGGTTTCATCAAAGAGCCATCAGAATTTCTCTGAGACATAACGGCCCCTGCCCCAATCTCAGAAGCATCAACCTCAACCTGAAAAGGGAGAGAAACATCTGGCTGACGCAACACAGGGGCAGAAGTAAAACGACGTTTAAGCTCCTGAAAGGCCTCAACAGCCGCAGAGGACCAATTCACCACATCAGCGCCCTTCCTCGTCAAATCGGTCAGAGGCTTCACCACAGTAGAAAAATTAGCAATAAAGCGGCAATAAAAATTGGCAAAGCCCAAAAATTTCTGAAGGCTCTTTACAGATGTAGGTTGAGTCTAATCATGAATGGCCTGGACTTTAACAGGGTCCATTTCAATAGCCGAGGGGGAAAAAATGAAACCCAAAAAAGAAACCTTCTGAACTCCAAAGAAGCACTTAGACCCCTTCACAAACAACGCATTAGCACGAAGAACCTGAAATACCATCCTAACCTGCTTTAGATGAGACTCCCAATCATCGGAGAAAACCAAAATATCATCCAAATACACAATCATGAATTTATCCAGATAATTCCGGAAGATATCATGCATAGTAACATAGTAACATAGTAACATAGTTAGTAAGGCCGAAAAAAGACATTTGTCCATCCAGTTCAGCCTATATTCCATCATAATAAATACCCAGATCTACGTCCTTCTACAGAACCTAATAATTGTATGATACAATATTGTTCTGCTCCAGGAAGACATCCAGGCCTCTCTTGAACCCCTCGACTGAGTTCGCCATCACCACCTCCTCAGGCAAGCAATTCCAGATTCTCACTGCCCTAACAGTAAAGAATCCTCTTCTATGTTGGTGGAAAAACCTTCTCTCCTCCAGACGCAAAGAATGCCCCCTTGTGCCCGTCACCTTCCTTGGTATAAACAGATCCTCAGCGAGATATTTGTATTGTCCCCTTATATACTTATACATGGTTATTAGATCGCCCCTCAGTCGTCTTTTTTCTAGACTAAATAATCCTAATTTCGCTAATCTATCTGGGTATTGTAGTTCTCTTATCCCCTTTATTAATTTTGTTGCCCTCCTTTGTACTCTCTCTAGTTCCATTATATCCTTCCTGAGCACCGGTGCCCAAAACTGGACACAGTACTCCATGTGCGGTCTAACTAGGGATTTGTACAGAGGCAGTATAATGCTCTCATCATGTGTATCCAGACCTCTTTTAATGCACCCCATGATCCTGTTTGCCTTGGCAGCTGCTGCCTGGCACTGGCTGCTCCAGGTAAGTTTATCATTAACTAGGATCCCCAAGTCCTTCTCCCTGTCAGATTTACCCAGTGGTTTCCCGTTCAGTGTGTAATGGTGATATTGATTCCCTCTTCCCATGTGTATAACCTTACATTTATCATTGTTAAACCTCATCTGCCACCTTTCAGCCCAAGTTTCCAACTTATCCAGATCCATCTGTAGCAGAATACTATCTTCTCTTGTATTAACTGCTTTACATAGTTTTGTATCATCTGCAAATATCGATATTTTACTGTGTAAACCTTCTACCAGATCATTAATGAATATGTTGAAGAGAACAGGTCCCAATACTGACCCCTGCGGTACCCCACTGGTCACTTCGACCCAGTTAGAGACTATACCATTTATAACCACCCTCTGCTTTCTATCACTAAGCCAGTTACTAACCCATTTACACACATTTTCCCCCAGACCAAGCATTCTCATTTTGTGTACCAACCTCTTGTGCGGCACGGTATCAAACGCTTTGGAAAAATCGAGATATACCACGTCCAATGACTCACCGTGGTCCAGTCTATAGCTTACCTCTTCATAAAAACTGATTAGATTGGTTTGACAGGAGCGATTTCTCATAAACCCATGCTGATATGGAGTTAAACAGTTATTCTCATTGAGATAATCCAGAATAACATCCCTCAGAAACCCTTCAAATATTTTACCAACAATAGAGGTTAGACTTACTGGCCTATAATTTCCAGGTTCACTTTTAGAGCCCTTTTTGAATATTGGCACCACATTTGCTATGCGCCAGTCCTGCGGAACAGACCCTGTTGCTATAGAGTCACTAAAAATAAGAAATAATGGTTTATCTATTACATTACTTAGTTCTCTTAGTACTCGTGGGTGTATGCCATCCGGACCCGGAGATTTATCTATTTTAATCTTATTTAGCCGGTTTCGCACCTCTTCTTGGGTTAGATTGGTGACCCTTAATATAGGGTTTTCATTGTTTCTTGGGATTTCACCTAGCATTTCATTTTCCACCGTGAATACCGTGGAGAAGAAGGTGTTTAATATGTTAGCTTTTTCCTCGTCATCTACAACCATTCTTTCCTCACTATTTTTTAAGGGGCCTACATTTTCAGTTTTTATTCTTTTACTATTGATATAGTTGAAGAACAGTTTGGGATTAGTTTTACTCTCCTTAGCAATGTGCTTCTCTGTTTCCTTTTTGGCAGCTTTAATTAGTTTTTTAGATAAAGTATTTTTCTCCCTATAGTTTTTTAGAGCTTCAATGGTGCCATCCTGCTTTAGTAGTGCAAATGCTTTCTTTTTACTGTTAATTGCCTGTCTTACTTCTTTGTTTAGCCACATTGGGTTTTTCCTATTTCTAGTCCTTTTATTCTCACAAGGTATAAACCGCTTACACTGCCTATTTAGGATGTTCTTAAACATTTCCCATTTATTATCTGTATTCTCATTTCTGAGGATATTGTCCCAGTCTACCAGATTAAGGGCATCTCTAAGCTGTTCAAACTTTGCCTTCCTAAAGTTCAATGTTTTTGTGACTCCCTGACAAGTCCCCCTAGTGAAAGACAGGTGAAACTGCACAATATTGTGGTCGCTATTTCCTAAATGCCCAACCACCTGCAGATTTGTTATTCTGTCAGGTCTATTAGATAGTATTAGGTCTAAAAGTGCTGCTCCTCTGGTTGGATTCTGCACCAATTGTGAAAGATAATTTTTCTTGGTTATTAGCAGAAACCTGTTGCCTTTATGGGTTTCACAGGTTTCTGTTTCCCAGTTAATATCCGGGTAGTTAAAGTCCCCCATAACCAGGACCTCATTATGGGTTGCAGCTTCATCTATCTGCTTTAGAAGTAGACTTTCCATGGTTTCTGTTATATTTGGGGGTTTGTAACAGACCCCAATGAGAATTTTGTTACCATTTTTCCCTCCATGAATTTCGACCCATATGGACTCGACATCCTCATTCCCTTCGCTAATATCCTCCCTTAAAGTGGACTTTAGACAAGACTTTACATAGAGACAAACCCCTCCTCCTCTCCGATTTTTACGATCCTTTCTAAACAGACTGTAACCCTGTAAGTTAACTGCCCAGTCATAGCTTTCATCTAACCATGTCTCAGTTATTCCCACTATGTCAAAGTTACCTGTAGATATTTCTGCTTCTAGTTCTTCCATCTTGTTTGTCAGGCTTCTGGCGTTTGCGAGCATGCAGTTTAGAGGATTTTGTTTTGTTCCAATCTCCTCACTGTGGATTGTTTTAGAAATGTTCTTACCTCCCTTCTGAGTATGTTTTCCTGGGTCGTCTTTGTTCGAGTCTAATGTTTTTCTTCCCGTCCCCTCTTCTTCTAGTTTAACGCCCTCCTGATGAGTGTAGCGAGTCTTCTGGCATAAAGGACTGAAATACCGATGGAGCATTAGAGAGCCCGAATGGCATCACAAGATATTCAAAATGGCCTTCGGGCGTATTAAATGCTGTTTTCCATTCATCACCTTGTTTAATACGCACAAGATTATACGCCCTTCGAAGGTCGATTTTAGTAAACCAACTGGCACCCTTAATCCGAACAAACAAATCAGAAAGTAAAGGTAAAGGGTACTGGAATTTGACAGTGATCTTATTGAAATGGCGATAATCTATACAGGGTCTCAAGGAGCCATCCTTCTTGGCAACAAAAAAAAATTCCACTCCCAACGGTGACGAAGACGGGCGAATATGCCCCTTCTCCAAGGACTCCTTTACATAACTCCGCATAGCGGCATGCTCTGGCACAGACAGATTGAAAAGTCGGCCCTTAGGGAACTTACAGCCAGGAATCAAATTAATGGCACAATCGCAGTCCCTATGAGGAGGCAGGGAACTGGACTTGGGCTCATCAAATAAGTCCTGGAAATCCGACAAAAACTCAGGAACTTCAGAAGAAGGGGACGAGGAAATGGACATCAAAGGAATATCACTATGTATCCCCTGACAACCCCAACCAGTTACAGACATAGATCTCCAATCCAGCACTGGGTTATGTACCTGTAACCATGGAAAACCCAGCACAACATCATGCAAATTATGCAACACCAAAAAGCGAATATTTTCCTGATGTGCTGGAGCCATGTACATGGTTAACTGAGTCCAATACTGAGGTTTATTCTTGGCCAATGGCGTAGCATCAATCCCCCTTAAGGGAATAGGACTCTGCAAAGGCTCCAAGGAAAAACCACAGCGCTTGGCAAATTCTAAGTCCATTAAGTTCAGGGCAGCGCCAGAATCCACAAATGCCATAACAGAAAAGGACGACAATGAGCAAATCAGGGTAACAGACAAGAGAAATTTAGGCTGTACAGTACTAATGGTAACAGACCCAGGAACCCTCCTAGTACGCTTAGGGCAATCAGAAATAGCATGAGCAGAATCACCACAGTAAAAACACAGGCCATTCTGACATCTGAATTTCTGTCTTTCTGCTCTAGTCAAAATCCTATCACATTGCATAGAGTCAGGACTTTGCTCAGAGGACATATGGTGCACCACCTTGCGCTCACGCAAGCGCCGATCAATCTGAATGGCTAGAGACATAGATTCGCTCAAACCGGTAGGCGTAGGAAAGCCCACCATAACATCTTTAAGGGTTTCAGAAAGACCTTTTCTGAAAATAGCAGCCAGAGCCTCTTCATTCCACTTAGTGAGCACAGACCATTTTCTAAATTTCTGGCAGTATAACTCTGCCGCTTCTTGACCCTGACACAGGGCCAACAGTGTTTTCTCAGCATGCTCTACTGAGTTAGGTTCGTCATACAACAATCCGAGCGCTTGAAAAAATGCATCCACACTCAACAATGCCGGATCCCCTGTTTCAAGAGCAAAAGCCCAGTCTTGAGGATCACCACGCAGCAAGGATATGATGATTTTTACTTGCTGAATGGGATCACCAGAAGAACGGGGTTTCAAAGCAAAAAACAATTTGCAGCTATTTTTAAAGTTCAAAAACTTGGATCTGTCCCCAAAAAACAAATCAGGAGTAGGAATTCTAGGCTCTAGAGCCGGAGTCTGGACAATATAATCTTGGATACTCTGGACTCTTGCAGCAAGTTGATCCACACGAGAAAACAAACTCTGAACCTCCATACCAGAGCATATATCCAGCACCACCCAGATATCAAGAGGAAAAAAAAGACAGAACAGAGCACAGAAAAATAAATGGTTCAGAACTTTCTTTTCCTTCTTTTGAGATGCATTTAATTCATTTCTGGCCTGCTGTACTGTTATGACCTGGTGGTTAAGAGGCCACACTGATATGACCTGGTGGCTAAATCGCAACATGGAGCGAGCTCTGAGAAGGTGGTATCTCTACTGACCGCAGTCCCTGATCCTAACAACAACACTAGAAATAGCCGTGGGATGTTCCTGACTCTCCCTAGACACCTCTTCACAGCCTAAGAAATAACTACCCCTAAAGAAGGAAATAGAAAGCTATCTTGCCTCAGAGAAAACCCCCAAAAGGAAAGGTAGCCCCCCACAAATATTGACTGTGAATGGAGAGGGAAATGACGTACACAGAAATGAAATCAGAATTCAGCAAAGGACGCCAACACTAAACTAGATAGACAGAGAGAAAAGGATACTGTGCGGTCAGTATAAAAACTACAAAATCCACGCAGAGTTTACAAAAATGAACTCCACACCGACTCACGGTGTGGAGGGGCAAATCTGCTTTCCCAGAGCTTCCAGCTAGCCAGAATAACACATAGTGACAAGCTGGACAAAAAGAGACATATTTGCAAAGCGATAGAGTCCAAACAAATGGACAAACAAAAACTAGCAAAAACTTATCTTTTGCAGACAAGGACTGCCATATGAGAATTCCAAGGAGAGAACCAAATCCAACCAAGAACATAGACAGCAGGCATGGACTAAAGCCCAGAGCAGGTTTAAATAACAAACCCAGGCAAGGCGATTAGTGAAGGCAGCTGCTACAGCTACCTAAAGGAGCAGCAGTTCCACTCGAAACCACCAGAGGGAGCCCAAGGGCAGAACTCACAAAAATACCATTAGCAACCACAGGAGGGAGCTCCAGAACGGAATTCACAACAATTGGAGCACGGGGGGGTGGATCGGAGCACGGAGGTGGATCGGAGTACGGGGGGTGGATCGGAGTGCAGGGGGGTGGATCGGAGCACGGGGGGATTGGAGCACGGGGGGAGCGGACAGGAGGACGGAGGGGAGCGGAGCAGTGTACAGGACAGATCGGTGGCTTAGGGGGGCGATCGGTGGGGTGGGGGCACATCAGTGTTTCCATGGCCGTTGATATTGCAGCATCGGCCATGGCTGGATTGTAATATTTCACCAGTTTTATTAGGTGAAATATTACAAATCGCTCTGATTGGCAGTTTCACTTTCAACAGTCAATCAGAGCGATCGTAGCCACGGGGGGGTGAAGCCACCCCCTGGGCTGAAGTACCACTCCTGTCCCTGCAGATCGGGTGAAATTGGAGTTAACCCTTTCACCCGATCTGCAGGGACGCGATCTTTCCATGACGCCACATAGGTGTCATGGGTCGGATTGGCCCCGACTTTCATGATGCCTACGTGGCGTCAAAGGTCGGGAAGGGGTTAATTTGGGTATGTTTCCACGTTCAGAAAACGCTGCGTAGAGCCGCAGCGTCATGCACGCAGCGTCCAGACGTTACAGCATAGTGGAGGGGATTTCATGAAATCCCGTCTTCACTATGCATTAAAAGATGCATGCGGCAGACCCGCGGAAACAGACATGCGGCACGTCTTTTAAGAACGCAGCATGTCCTTTCAATGCTGAAACATCGCAATGACAACGCAGGTGACCTGCCAGTGACCTCAGGTGCAGATTTGTTCAGGATTTTACTTGAGTAAAATCCTGACTAAATCCTGATGCAATCCTGAACGTGGACACATACCCTTATTGTTTTTGATGGTATATATAAACTAAAAAAAAAATAAGTCAGAGGCTACGTGCACACATTGCAGAGTTGCTGCTGCAATGCTGCAACTCCCTGCCGCGGGTATATCGCATGCAGAATTGGCATACGTATTCCCGCTAAACACTATCGTTTTGCAAGAGTTTTTAGCTTGCAGAATGCTAGCTTTTTTTAAGCGATCTGTAGCATTGCTTGGAAAACTGATTGACAGGTTGGTCACACATGTTAAACATAGTGTTTGACAAGTGTGACCAACTTTTTACTATTGATGCTGCCTATGCCTATTGATGCTGCCTTCCAGCGTACCCCGCAGCCTTCCTGCTCCTCTCGATGGTCCTGGCAGCTCCCGTTTCCAGTAATGCCTCACGGCAATGAGACCGCTACATCATCACAGGTCATTTTTGCAAGGCATTACTGGAAACAGGTGCATCGCAAGCAGCGGGAAGGCTGCGAGGGACGCCGAAAGGTGAGAATATCACGATTTTTTATTTTAATTCTTTTTTTAACAATTATATGGTTCCCAGGCCCTGGAGTACCAACCGCCTTTTTCTTTAGCTTTTTTTCGGTGGAAAACGGCTGAAAAAACGCTAAAAATCCTGAACGTGTGCACATAGCCTAAACATAGTGCCGCCTTTGCCTGTGCAGTAGCAGCTATCGTCAGTCTGTTAGCTGCTACTGCGCAGGTGGCGTCATCTTGCTAGAGAAAAAAAAATGTCTCCACTAAGATGGTGCCAGCCACGCCTGCCCAGTAGCAACTATAAGCGATTCGATAGATGCTACTGTGCAGGCGGCGCCATCTTGAAGGTTTTTTTTCTCTAGCAAGATGGCACCTCAGCAGCTGTTTAATGTTATCATAGCCATAGGTTTCTTGTGGACCGCATAACCAACTGGAATTGAAGGTACTGCATTGTCATTATGCAGCAACACTAAAGCTTGTTTTGAATGAATCGATAAAGAGCCTCCATTCCTCTCGATTATGTCTTATCTTCAGAGCTTCCATTAAACTGTTAATGTTGTTGCATGCCACAAGATTGCTCTCCATGAAGAAGTATTGGACAAGATCTTAACCAATGTTGCTTAACAAGGAAATCGCAACATTGCCCACTAAGAGATTCCACTGCTGTAGCCTGGACACTAAGAGCTCAACCTTACTCTCCGGCAGATCCAAATCTCTAACAAGATTGTTCACTTTGTGTTATAAAGTGCGGTTTAGATGAGATTGCTGACAGAAAGTCTGGGTCGTGAGAGGCAGATGGTTCATGGCATCAAGTGCCCTCTTCTTCCTCACTTGATTGAAAATGTTTCTGGTGCTTTTAGAACCGGCAGTTCTTCTGTATGTGGTACTGGGTGTATTGCAGAAGGAATATTTGGATACTTAAAAGTCCATTTCTTTTTACTTGAAACTCCTTTCCTAATGGGAGCACCATTCAGAAATAACAATTGGTAGTGTGACTGGTTGGCTCTCTCCAGATCATTGTGACTGCAAATCCATAGATTGCCTCTATTGCAGCATATGTGTGGAGCCCAACTCTTGTCCTGCATCCAAAATACCGGTTATAGACTTTCCTTATCATTGTAGTCAAGTTTTGCCTTTGTGATGCAAAAGTGACTGCTCCGCATATGTAGCAAAAGCTATCCGCTCTATTAATACAAGAACAAGACATATCTGAAAAAAACTTATAAAAACATATCAATTTGCTAAGAAACTAAGCTAAAAAATCCAAAAGCTGTATACCTTACTCAGCATTTATAAAAGTAGGTGATGCAACTGTAATTAGGATTCTGTCATCGAAGCTGAGTGAGCGTTTTTGATTGGTCACCCCAAGATGATAGAATACTGAATATGTTTTCCTCTTATATCAGCTTCTGCAACGTATTGTCTGCTATCTTTGCAAGACAGTGATACAGGGTAATTGAACAATGATGTTTGCTGATATGTTGATTACACATTGTCCAGGCCAGCTAGTTTGTTGACTTGCAAAACAGAGGAGGAAAAACTATGCAAATAGGATTAAATAATCATACACTGCAAGTTGATCTAGTCACCATTTTTCCCCTTTACCTGTGAATTCTGCTCCTCTGTAATCATATATTGGTCCAGAAAGCCAGGACATTCAGAGATCCAAAGAACAGATACTCTTTACAAGACAGCAGCCAATGCATCATGGCACCATCACGAGGGACACAGATTTGACATTCTACAGGATGCCAGCTTAGGGGACCAAGGTCCCAGCTGAAAGAATACAGATCTGCTCTATTGACCATCACTGAACCATGGATACATTTGGGGTAGGCAGGATTTGGACCCACCATTTGGTGGGACAATCTCTGGTCCATGCGGTTTCGGCAAGTGGACTAGGGCATCCTCTGACCCACCGTGTCTCCACATACACCATCCACAACAACCTTTTGCTTTCTGATGAAGGTCTGAAGTCTGGGAATGAAACATCAAATATATATTGCAATTGGATTAAGTAAAAATGTGCATTACTCTTCTGCTCAATCCCTGAGTGCTGAGTTTTTCTTCTCTATCTGGGTATATTCTTAAAGGGGTTCTCTGGTCACATCCTTTAGACAGATCCTCCATATCAGATCATTGGGGGCCTAACACGCTATTACCCCCAGCTATCACCTGTTATTAGCTCTGGCGCCCTCACTGCGTTGAACAGCACAGCTCCATTTTACGGTATATTAGCCATTTCCGGTTACCATAGATCGGATTCTATTCTCTTGAACCTCCTCCCCCTTCTGGCCTACTATTGATTATATTTCCTAAAGATAAGACCTTAATATGTGACCCTATAAATAATACTCCTCATTGTGAATTTCTATTACATTTTTCATAAATCAGAAAAAAAAAAGTTACTCTAAAAATGTATATGTTAGGACATACAAGAGCTTACAGTCTAAGAAAAGAGAATAAAAGATGCACATTTGGAAGGAGCTTTAGACGCTTCCTGGAAATGATTCATGTCTGTGATATAGATGTAAGTCTGTTTACTTTCTTTGTGACATTTCTCGGTAAACTAAAGTTCACATGGCCAAGTACAGTTGGTATTTTATTCTCCTTCTTTGTAGACAGTGGATGAATCGTGCCTCTATACTTCACTTGTGAATGCTAATTTCCAGAGCTAAATTCCGGAGAGCGCTTCCTGCCATTGCCATGAGACACTTGAGACTACTGTACGCGCACACGTGTCCCATCGCTGTCTATGGCACCGATATGTGTGACCGCGGCGCTTTACATGACCTCGGTGGTGTAACAGGAAGGCAGCGATGCTTCCCACATTTACATATCTCCGGCTATAGACAAATAATAGATTATCAGCCGTGGAGCGCAGGAGGTGGCAGGGAGCATGTTAATGAGCTTTTTTTTTGTTTTCTGCTTTTTCTTGGAGGTCTTTGTGGTTTTTGTCTTTTCTTACACACTTTACAAACCTTCAATAAAGGCCGGATGCCAAGAAAAGTAAAGCTACACAAGGAGATCCGGACGCTTGATGCTATAAGATTGTATCTTCTTTATTAAGTTATGGATAAAGGAAAATGATTACATTTTTCCAATTACCTGGCGCAGCAGATGTCGGCAGAAGGAATGACAGATTGGGATGAGCAGAAAGTCAGCGCTTTGTTCAGGCCGGAGGAGAGGTCACATTACATATCAGCACTTCTACAAGTCAAAAGAAACCTGGAAAGCTATCCTGCAGGTGGGAGCACGCACGGCCCACTCAAGAAGTGTAAATCAGCCATTTATTCCGGGGCTTTATCTATAGAGGTCCATATCTCTTCCTTTCCTTTGGCTCATAGAAGCTAAATTAAGTAATGTCCAAGAAAAGAAGAACGAGCTGTTGGCTGATCTGGCATTGACAGCGGTTTCAGTGCAGAGCAATTCCCTTACACAGTGTCTTCTGAATAAACAAGACATGGTTTAAATTAACTTACAAAGAATATTCTATCTGGCGTTGAATGGCCACAGGGTAGAGGGCGGAAGCCGGCGCTGTCAGATCTACTGCAGCTACTTATAACAAAGTGTCATTGATTACTAAAAATGAGTTTGGTTCATGTCATCTTCATGTTTAGCCATTCCAGTCTTCTGTGCTTGCAGGTGTCTCCAAACCTCTATGGAGAAACGCGTAAAAGCAATGGGCGCTTAGAAAGGAAGAGCTGTGCTTTACTAATGAAGCAGCCAGATTGAGCTTTATTCATTTGGAAGACTGTAAGGAGATTGAATGTCAGTCTGTTATTTTCTGAATGGATCCAACTGTACGGCAATTCAGAGTGAATACAAGAAAGCTTATACATGAGGATGAGTGATGGACGCATATTAAATATTGCAGATTCAGCATTGTTAATTGCTTGTACCACACAGTTTTATTAAAGACGTTGTCCACTACTTTTACATTGATGACCTACCCTTAGGATAGGTCATCAGTGTCTGATCGGCCGGGGTCCGACACTCGGCACCTATTGTTATCGGTGTCAGCGGCGATGGTCACAGGCCAGAAATACTCACTTGCCGAGCTCCATCTTCTCGTAGTGACCGAGGCTTGGTACTGCACTTCTGCCTCCTATTCAAATCAATAGGAGACGGACGTCGGTACTCTGCGGCGGTCCCTAACAGAAGATTGCCAGCTCAGCAAGTGAGTACTTCCGACCGGCTGCCGTCACTGACAACAGCTGATTGGCGGGGTTACTGGGTGTCAGACCCCAGCCGATCTGATATTGATGACCTATGCTATCTTAAGAATAGGTCATCAATGTAAAATTAGTGGACAAACTCGTTAGTTTTAGTTTTAACATGAAGCCCCAGTATATGCAGTATATTCACCAGGGGACAAAGTTGGCTGGTGTGGGACCAGGGGACTACAGATACAGAATGGCCACTCCGGGACCAGAGATACAAGTTCAAGAAACTGACCACACTAGGAACAGAGGACCTCACAAGTCACTAGTAGTACACCTTACTAACTATTGATTCACTACATTGCTTGGCAACTCCCTAGGGGACAGGGGATTTTTTTTATATAAGATGCATCCCAGCTATTTTGTGGGAGCCATCTTGCAGGTGTACTACTTATGCTAAATACCTTTCAGCAACTGGCTGAGAGCATTTAGCATAATGCATGCTCTGCTCCTTTAAGAAAGGTGAAGTGCGGGCACACTTGTACTTGGCACACTGCCGGACTGCGGTGCGCAAATATAGACCAGGGAGTGACAGGGACATGCCGGGAGCCAACGTTGTGAGGCTGGGGCAGTGAGTAAGCCGATGTCCCTGCATGGAGGGGGAAGGCAACACTATGCAGGGACGTCGGCAGCAGCTTTACAGGAAGGGATTCCTGCTCTTTTTGTTGTACACACACAGAATCAGCAGCAACAACATGGTAGCCATTATACAGCAGTACTGGGCTGTGTGACTGAATCAAGCACTGAAGTAAGATACGTTTGCTAGAAACTGCAGGTTGATCTGACATTTCCCCTCACTTCTCCCCCTTTCCTCTCTCCACTGACTTGAATATGCTCTATAACCGGACATTGCCAACAGTCCGTCTTCAAAAAGGTGGATTGAGCTGCTTGTGATGCATTTTATATTGGTGCCATATTTTGGTAAATTGATGGAAACCCATCAGCATCCCTTAATCACATCGCCCCCTGCAACTCATGCTTTAAATGCTGCTGTCACAGATTGACAGCATTTCTTAGGTGGTTAAATGCAGCAAACGGAGCTAGGATCTGCTCACTGCTGTTAACGAGAGAGGATGACTGTGTAACGGAAGATGCAGGCTCAGCTCCTAATAATATCTCATATGTCAGAAAGGGGTTGCAATGACAATATTGATTGTTTTTACAAGCACTTGGCAATTTTAACCATTATTGATGTTGAGACAATCCCTTTAAAGGGACCTATTGGCTAAAAGAATGCTATTTACCTGTAGACAATGCGGTAATGTGCAGTTAAATAGCTTTGTAAACCTGCTCAGCTGTCTAACTGGAAGAGGAGGGAGAAAGTGAAGTTTTCTCCCAGCAGCCATAAGCTTTCATTCATTAGTATAGAATAAGAAATTTGGCTCTCCAGATAATGATGCAAAATAAGTATAAGCCAAATTTCTTATACTATATATCTTGGAGTGGATTCCTATTTGAGCACCTGTAATAAGTGGATGTGCTGCATATGCTTTCTTCATTTTCATTCATTAGTAGACATCGTCGGATCCCTCCTTATTCAGCTCGCTAGTAGAGCTTACTGAATAGCTGAAGCGGGAACCCGGATACCTGGATCGCTCCTGATAATCAGGAGTCCGGCTGCGCAGCACATGCATGGAGAGCCTGTGTGTTGTGACTGTCATACAGCCGTGATACATGCAGCTGCGGAGCCGGACACCTGATATCAGGAGCGATCCAGGTATCCGGGTTCCCGCTTCAGCTATTCGGTAAGCTCTACTAGCGAGCCGAATAAGGAGGGATCCGATGATATTCGCTCATGTCTATTACCAGTTTCCATTCACTACACAGTGAGCGTGCTTTCATAACTTTTTGCTCCTAAAGAAGAGAATGGCTGGTGCGCAGGGTCGTCGTTAGGGAGAAAAGGGGCAAATTGAGCAATATCTCAAGGCCCTCACTCTCTTAGGGGCTCTCAGCATTTCTACCCCGAGGTTAAGACTGGTTAAGGAGCTTTGGTGACATAACGATCATGTATCCATGATGCCACGAAACGTTGTTTAACTGCTGGAGTCTAGAGGAACTAGACTGGTTTTTATCTTAGGTGCAGTGTGTATGTACATGTGTATTTGTATTTGCATGTGTGTTTGTGTATATACATGTGTATGTGCAGTGTGTGTGAGTGACGACAAGATTAAATGTTGATTTTTTTTTTTTTGTTAAAAAATCAATGTGGATTGTTGTTCATGGAAAAAAAAGACATACCCTAAAATTAAGCCCTAACCATCTTTCAGAGCAAAAAAATAACATACAGTACAGACCAAAAGTTTGGACACACCTTCTCATTTAACCCCTTTACCCCCAAGGGTGGTTTGCACGTCAATGACCAGGCCAATTTTTACAATTCTGACCACTGTCCCTTTATGAGGTTATAACTCCGAAACGCTTCAACGGATCCTGGTGATTCTGACACTGTTTTCTCGTGACATATTGTACTTCATGATAGTGGTAAAATTTCTTTGATAGTACCTGCGTTTATTTGTGAAAAAAAACGGAAATTTGGCGAAAATTTTGAAAATTTCGCAATTTTCAAACTTTGAATTTTTATGCAATTAAATCACAGAGATATGTCATACAAAATACTTAATAAGTAACATTTACCACATGTCTACTTTACATCAGCATAATTTTGGAACCAATTTTTTTTTTTGTTAGGGAGTTATAAGGGTTAAAAGTTGACTAGCAATTTCTCATTTTTACAACACCATTTTTTTTTAGGGACCACGTCTCATTTGAAGTCATTTTGAGGGGTCTATATGATAGAAAATGCCCAAGTGTGACACCATTCTAAAAACTGCACCCCTCAAGGTGCTCAAAACCACATTCAAGAAGTTTATTAACCCTTCAGGTGTTTAATAGGAATTTTTGGAATGTTTAAATAAAAATGAACATTTAACTTTTTTACACAAAAAATTTACTTCAGCTCCAATTTGTTTTATTTTACCAAGGGTAACAGGAGAAATTGGACCCAAAAAGTTGTTGTCCAATTTGTCCTGAGTACGCTGATACCCCATATGTGGCAGTAAACCACTGTTTGGGCGCATGGGAGAGCTCGGAAGGGAAGGAGCGCTATTTGACTTTTCAATGCAAAATTGACAGGAATTGAGATGGGACGCCATGTTGCGTTTGGAGAGCCACTGATGTGCCTAAACATTGAAACCCCCCACAAGTGACACCATTTTGGAAAGTAGACCCCCTAAGGAACTTATCTGGATGTGTGGTGAGCACTTTGACCCACCAAGTGCTTCACAGAAGTTTATAATGCAGAACCGTAAAAATAAAAAATCATATTTTTTCACAAAAATTATATTTTTGCCCCCAATTTTTTATTTTTCCAAGGGTAAGAGAAGAAATTGGACCTCAAAAGTTGTTGTCCAATTTGTCCTGAGTACGCTGATACCCCATATGTGGCAGTAAACCACTGTTTGGGCGCATGGGAGAGCTCGGAAGGGAAGGAGCGCAGTTTGACTTTTCAATGCAAAATTGACAGAAATTGAGATGGGACGCCGTGTTGCGTTTGGAGAGCCACTGATGTGCCTAAACATTGAAACCCCCCACAAGTGACACCATTTTGGAAAGTAGACCCCCTAAGGAACATATCTAGAGGTGTGGTGAGCACTTTGACCCACCAAGTGCTTCACAGAAGTTTATAATGCAGAACCGTAAAAATAAAAAATCATATTTTTTCACAAAAATTATATTTTTGCCCCCAATTTTTTATTTTTCCAAGGGTAAGAGAAGAAATTGGACCTCAAAAGTTGTCCAATTTGTCCCGAGTACGCTGATACCCCATATGTGGCAGTAAACCACTGTTTGGGCGCATGGGAGAGCTCGGAAGGGAAGGAGCGCCGTTTGACTTTTCAATGCAAAATTGACAGGAATTGAGATGGGACGCCATGTTGCGTTTGGAGAGCCACTGATGTGCCTAAACTTTGAAACCCCCCACAAGTGACACCATTTTGGAAAGTAGACCCCCTAAGGAACTTATCTGGATGTGTGGTGAGCACTTTGACCCACCAAGGGCTTCACAGAAGTTTATAATGCAGAGCCATAAAAATAAAACAAAATTTTTTTCCCACAAAAATTATTTTTTAGCCCCCAGTTTTGTATTTTCCCTAGGGTAACAGGAGAAATTGGACCCCAAAAGTTGTTGTCCAATTTGTCCTCAGTACGCTGATACCCCATATGTGGGGGGGAACCACCGTTTGGGCGCATGGGAGGGCTCGGAAGGGAAGGAGCGCCATTTGGAATGCAGACTTAGATGGAATGGTCTGCAGGCGTCACATTGCGTTTGCAGAGCCCCTAATGTACCTAAACAGTAGAAACCCCCCACAAGTGACACCATTTTGGAAAGTAGACCCCCTAAGGAACTCATCTTGATGTGTTGTGAGAGCTTTGAACCCCCAAGTATTTCACTACAGTTTATAACGCAGAGCCATGCAAATAAAAAATATTTTTTTTCCACAAAAATTATATTTTAGCCCCCAGTTTTGTATTTTTCCAAGGTTAGCAGGAGAAATTGGACCCTAAATGTTGTTGTCCAATTTGTCCTGAGTACGCTGATACCCGATATGTGGGGGGGAACCACCGTTTGGGCGCATAGGAGGGCTCGGAAGGGAAGGAGCATCATTTGGAATGCAGACTTAGATGGATTGGTCTGCAGGCGTCACATTGCGTTTGCAGAGCCCCTAATGTACCTAAACAGTAGAAACCCCGCACAAGTGACCCCATATTGGAAACTAGACCTCTCAATGAACTTATCTAGATGTGTTGTGAGAACTTTGAACCCCCAAGTGTTTCACTACAGTTTATAACGCAGAGCCGTGAAAATAAAAAATCTTTTTGTTTTCCCACAAAAATTATTTTTTAGCCCCCAGTTTTGTATTTTCCCAAGGGTAACAGGAGAAATTGGTCCACAAAAGTTGTTGTCCAATTTGTCCTGAGTACGCTGATACCCCATATGTTGGGGTAAACCCCTGTTTGGGCACACAGGAGAGCTCGGAAGGGAAGGAGCACTGTTTTACTTTTTCAACGCAGAATTGGCTGGAATTGAGATCGGACGCCATGTCGTGTTTGGAGAGCCCCTGATGTGCCGAAACAGTGGAAACCCCCCAATTATAACTGAAACCCTAATCTAAACACACCCCTAACCCTAATTCCAACGGTAACCCTAACTACACCTCTAACCCTGACACACCCCTAACCCTAATCCCAACCCTATTCCCAACTGTAAATGTAATCTAAACCCTAACCCTAACTTTAGCCCCAACCCTAACTGTAGCCCCAACCCTAACCCTAACCCTAGCCCTAACCCTAGCCCTAACCCTAACCCTAGCCCTAATGGGAAAATGGAAATAAATACATTTTTTTTTATTTTTCCCTAACTAAGGGGGTGATGAAGGGGGGTTTGATTTACTTTTATAGCGAGTTTTTTAGCGGATTTTTATGATTGGCAGCCGTCACACACTGAAAGACCCTTTTTATTGCAAAAAATATTTTTTGCAATACCACATTTTGAGAGCTATAATTTTTCCATATTTAGGTCCACAGAGTCATGTGAGGTCTTGTTTTTTGCGGGACGAGTTGACGTTTTTATTGAAAACATTTTTGGGCACGTGACATTTTTTGATCGCTTTTTATTCCGATTTTTGTGAGGAAGAATGACCAAAAGCCAGCTATTCATGAATTTCTATTGGGGGAGGCGTTTATACCGTTCCGCGTTTGGTAAAATTGATAAATTAGTTTTATTCTTCGGGTCAGTACGATTACAGCGATACCTCATTTATATCATTTTTTTATGGTTTGGCGCATTTATACGATAAAAACTATTTTACAGAAAAAATAATTATTTTTGCATCGCTTTATTCTCAGGACTATAACTTTTTTATTTTTTTGCTGATGATGCTGTATGGCGGCTCTTTTTTTGCGGGACAATATGACGCTTTCAGCGGTACCATGGTTATTTATATCTGTCCTTTTGATCGCGTGTTATTCCACTTTTTGTTCGGCGGTATGATAATAAAGCTTTGTTTTTTGCCTCGTTTTTTTTTTTTTTTTCTTACGGTGTTTACTGAAGGGGTTAACTAGTGGGACAGTTTTATAGGTCGGGTCGTTACGGACGCGGCGATACTAAATATGTGTACTTTTATTGGTTTTTTTTTTTTATTTAGATGAAGAAATGTATTTATGGGAATAATTTTTTTTTTTTTTTCATTATTTTGGAATATTTTTTTTAATTTTTTTTACACATTTGGAAAAATTTTTTTTTACTTTTTTACTTTGTCCCAGGGGGGGACATCACAGATCAGTGATCTGACAGTTTGCACAGCACTCTGTCAGATCACTGATCTGACATGCAGCGCTGCAGGCTTCACAGTGCCTGCTCTGAGCAGGCTCTGTGAAGCCACCTCCCTCCCTGCAGGACCCGGATCCGCGGCCATCTTGGATCCGGGGCTGGAGGGAGCAGGGAGGGAGGTGAGACCCTCGCAGCAACGCGATCACATCGCGTTGCTCCGGGGGTCTCAGGGAAGCCCGCAGGGAGCCCCCTCCCTGCGCGGTGCTTCCCTGCACCGCCGGCACATCGCGATCATCTTTGATCGCGGTGTGCCAGGGGTTAATGTGCCAGGGGCGGTCCGTGACCGCTCCTGGCACATAGTGCCGGATGTCAGCTGCGATAAGCAGCTGACACCCGGCCGCGATCGGCCGCGCTCCCCCCGTGAGCGCGGCCGATCGGCTATGACGTACTATCCCGTCCAGGGTCAGATAAGCTCAGGGCACCTCGACGGGATAGTACGTCTAAGGTCACAGAGGGGTTAAAGGGAACCTGTCACCCCGTTTTTTGAGATTGAGATATAAATACTGTTAAATAGGGCCTGCGCTGTGCGTTACTATAGTGTATGTAGTGTACCCCGATTCCCCACCTATGCTGAGAAATACATTACCAAAGTCGCCGTTTTCGCCTGTCAATCAGGCTGGTCAGGTCGGGTGGGCGTGGTGACATCGCTCTTTTCTTCCCCAGCTTTCCGTTGGTGGCGTAGTGGTGTGCGCATGTCCAGAGTTCCGAATCCCCTGCACGCACGTGAAGCAAAAGCGCGCGTTCTGCGCTATTGCCCCTGTCATCGGTGGGGGCGGCCATCTTCCTGGGGCCGCGCGTGCGCAGATCGAGTGCTCTGCTGCACGGGGCTTCAGGAAAATGGCCGCGGGATGCCGCGCGTGCGCATTAGAGATCGCGGCGGCCATTTTCCCAAAGCCGAGATGCAAACGAGAGTCACTTTTGGTTATTTTCAGCCATATAGACCCCTCAAACTGACTTCAAATGTGAGCTGGTCTCTAAAAAAAATTGTTTTGTAAATTTCGTTGTAAAAATGAGAAATCGCTGGTCAAATTTTAACCCTTATAACTTCCTAGCAAAAAAAAAATTTGGTTTCCAACATTGTGCTGATGTAAAGTAGACATGTGGGAAATGTTATTTATTAACTATTTTGTGTCACATAACTCTCTGGTTTAACAGAATAAAAATTCAAAATGTGAAAATTGTGAAATTTTAAAACTTTTAGCCAAATTTCCGTTTTTATCACAAATAAACGCAGAATTTATTGACCTATATTTACCACTAACATGAAGCCCAATATGTCACGAAAAAACAATCTCAGAACCGCTAGGATCCGTTGAAGCGTTCCTGAGTTATTACCTCATAAAGGGACACTGGTCAGAATTGCAAAAAACGGCAAGGTCTTTAAGGCTGGGTCATGAAGGGGTTAAATGAGAAGGTGTGTCCAAACTTTTGGTCTGTACTGTAAGACGCTGTCTTATTTTCGAAGAAACACAGTTGTTAGGTTAAATCAGTTAGTGAGAAGTGGACAGACAAATGGATGTAGATTTGATTTGTAGCTCATTATAATGATGGCAGCATGGATTTCACATCGTGTTTATCAGGGAATATTTTGTAGATACAAAAATAATGGTTCCGTTCTTTTGACAGGTGCTGGAAGCTCTGCTATAAAAGCGGCAATGAAGCAAATGATTGGTGTTCTCGGGTGATCATATGCATGAGTCCATTTGTGCATTCTAAATATTTGGCAAGAAAGAGTAGTTGCACTTCATCATGGGTGATGACAGAACGGGAAACACTTTGTAGTTTTATAAGCCGTAGTGAATCTGCCTGTGCAGACAGTGGTTGACGTGCAGACGCCTCTTGCAAGAGGCCGTGACTTTAGAACCAGCGTCATGTCAGTCACACGAATAATGGAGTGATAGAATGTAATTACAGTAGACAGATCTCGTCACCACGGTGTGGGATGTGCTCCATTGTGGTACCCAGGAAACTCTAAAGCAAGTGGTTCACTGATTGGCGGGCCACCAAAACTGCCTGGCAAAGATATAACCAATTCTATCAGCCTAAATAGGTTTGAAATATTTTCCTGATATATATTTTGCATTATAAAAAAAATAGCTCTCATTATACAGGAACGTGTCTGATTTTCCTAGTTAAATAACTGGGCAGTGCCAAACAGTTCCCAGCACTTCAAAGAATATTGGGATACTGGGGTCTGCAAGAGTCTCCGAAGTGGCACACCCATTGTGTTCATAATTAATCATCATGTACTGTGTAAACGCCTTACACCACTGACGTGTCTGCATACACATGGTGAAATTAGCAAAGCATAACCCTACAGAAATATCGTGCTGAATTTCATGGAGGTCTTTATACTGATGTAATATATAGAATCTCAGGGTAAACGCTGCGGGTTGAAAGCTGCTTACATCCACAGCGTCCAACCCGCAGCGTCCAGATGTTACTATGCGTGCACAGACACCCGCTGCTCACCTGCAGAGACAGACATGCGGCACATCTTTCCAGACTGCAGCATGTCTATTTATCTTGCGGAGACCCGAGCCTCTGCAAGATAAATGTATTGGACGCGGTGATTCCTCACGGTTCCATGAACACATGCAAATTCACCTGCTTTCACTTACTGGCAGCGCTTTGGACGCAGCAGACATGTGCCGCGTCCAAAGCACTGCTGTTTACTGACTGTAGACACATACCCTTAGATCAGGCTGCCTAGTAAGCACATCTTTCTGCAACCACAAGAGGAAATGAGTCAAACACACCCAAATGGTCGAAAGTTCTAAATGGTGACAGATATGAAGTTTGAGAACACTACCCAACAAATCAGGCAGCTTAAGGGTATGTGCACACAATCTGGAGTTGCTGCTGGTTTGACGCTGTGTACTTACGCAGCGCCAAACCCGCAATGACCAGCTGTTACAGCATAGTGGATGGGATTTTAAGAAATCCCATGCCCACTATACAGGCACCGACGCCTGCAGATCCACCATGGAGACGCGGTGAACCCACATGGTTTACTTGCTTTCAGAAGACAGCAGCGCTTTGGACGCAGTGAATGTGCAGATCTGGATTGTGTGCACCCGGCCTGAGAGAAACATCAATAAGCCACAGAGATTGTAAGTTATGTACTCCCTGTATACATAGAGAGAGGCTTACTGGACAACCCCTGGGAAATAACTTCGGGGTCCCAAAATAAAGACACTGTATACCCACCTTACCAGCGTCGTTATTGCAGAGATATTGGCGTTGTTATTCCTGGCAGATCACATGACCTTGTTCTGTCACCTGGTCACTGATCGGCGGCAGCTCATCAATATTCCATCAGAGTGTATTCTGTTATGACGAAATAGTCAAGGCTGAAGCCAGTCAGCACCTACTGATATGCTGCAGCGGTCACATGACAACAATGTCACATGATCTGCTGCAGTAATAACGGAAATCACCACATGTTGAAGGGCGGAGTGCTCGGTCAGTAAGCTAACATACAAATTACAAAAAACTGACTGGCACATCCAGACTAGTGTGAATAGGTGTATATCAGGAGGAGCTACCTCCAGAAACAATATACAAAAAAGGTTGCACTCCATCATGCTAAAGCATGTCAATGTGAAATATATGAAATATTTTTTGTCATTTGTATGACAATAATAATCTTTAATTATTTCACAGGGTTTTCTAGAAGCTGCCCAAAGTTGTTTTTGTATTCTCATGCATAGAAGTTAAAGGGGTTGTCCACTACTTGTACAACCCCTTCTCATCCCTCATGTTTGGCCCCGTTAACATAAAAACACATCTACTCACCTCCTGTGTCAGCTCTGTTCTGAGGGTTCATGTGAGGGTGTTCTGTCACCTGAGCCCTGCACCCAGTCATTGTCTGTGTCACTGTCGCCTCCTTCGGACAAATCGAACATGAAGAGGAAGTCAGAGTGCAGCCGCAGACCTGACTTCCTGTTGATGTTCAATTTGTCTGAAAGAGGGGACAGTGAAGCTGGCACTCATTGGGCTCAGGTGAACCCCGTGAACGACACCACTGGAACGGCACTGGCACTGGAGGTGAGTATATGTGTTTTTACTTTAACAGGGCCAAACATGAAAAATGAGAAGGGGTTCTCCTACTAGTGGACAACCCCTTTAATGTTGTAAGAGCTGTGTTTGAAGGATTTTAATGGCAGGTAACTGATAATATCAATGTGACAGCCGGATCCTGCCATCAAAGACCATGCATAAATGAAAAGGCTGATGCCACTGAAATTATGTCATTTACTTTATGAGTAGTGGACTGGATGAGGAGTCACAGCCTGTACATGCTTATTAAATTCATTAAAGGGAACCTGTCTGCAGGATTGTACTGAATAATCTACACACAGTGTCAGGTCGGCGTCGTTATACTGATTAAAATGATATATTGGTTGATGAAATCTGTCTTGTGGCTGTTTTTAATATTTATTTTCAGTTAATGAGATTCTCATGCTCCGGGGCGGGGCTGTGAGGGGGTCTTAATGTGGTGCTCTGCTAGTCGGGGCGGGGCTGTGAGGGGGTCTTAATGTGGTGCTCTGCTAGTCTCCACCAAGAGGGCGTCGGCAGCGCCTGCAGAGTAGCATCTATCAAATCGATGCTACTGCGCAGGCTCCGTCAGCGCCATTTTGAGAGATTTTTTTTCATGAATAAATTTATATCACCAAATAAAATACTGAATAACTCGAGTATAAGCTGACCCGAGTATAAGCCGAGGCACCTAATTTTGCCACAGAAAACTGGGTAAGCTTATTGACTTGAGTATAAGCCAAGTATGCCTTGTCCCCTTATCCCTGTCCTGCTATGCATTATCCCCTTATCCCTGTCCTGCTATGCGTGGCTCCCCCCATCCGGTCCTGGTATTTGTGGCTCCCCTTGTCCTGTCCTGGTATTTGTGGCTCCCATTGTCCTGTCCTGCTATGTGTGGCTCCCCCGTTTCTGCATGGCTTCCCCGATCCCACATGGCTCCCCCGGTGCCACATTGCTCGCTGTATGTGAATTTTTTTTTCAAAACATATTAGATTCAGTATGTAAAATAGAGGGTAGGTCTGTGAGGGATCAGGGGGCAGATCACTGAGGGATCAGGGGGCAGGTCAGTGAGGGATCAGGGGGCAGGTCAGTGAGGGATCAGGGGGCAGGTCTGAGGGATCAGGGGGCAGGTCAGTGAGGGATCAGGAGGCAGGTCAGTGAGGGATCAGGGGGAAGGTCAGTGAGGGATTAGGGGGCTGGTCAGTGAGAGATCAGGGGGTAGGTCAGTGAGGGATCAGGGGGCAGGTCACTGAGGGATCAGGGGGCAGATCACTGAGGGATCAGGGGGCAGATCAGTGAGGGATCAGGGGGCAGATCAGTGAGGGATCAGGGCGTAAGTCAGTGAGGGATGAGGGGGCAGATCACTGAGGGATCAGTGGGCAGGTCAGTGAGGGATGAGGGGGCAGATCACTGATGGATCAGGGGGCAGGCCAGTGAGGGATCAGGGGGCAGGTCAGTGAGGGATCAGTGGCCTGTCAGCAGTCTGCATTATGAATACCTGATCAGAGCACCACATGAAGACCCCCCGGAGGCTGCCCCGGGGCACCAGCATATCATTAACTCAAAACTGAAAATAAAGATTACACAACAACCACAAGATGGATTTCATAAACCAAGGTATCATTGTAATCAGTATAACGGTGCTAACCTGACACTGTAGGTTACTTGGCACAAGTAAAGGGAACCTGTCACCCCCAAAATCGATGGTAAGGTAAGCTCACTGTCATCAGGGGCTTATCTACAACATTCTGGAATGCTGTAGATAAGCCCCCGATGTAACTTGAAAGAGGAGAAAAAGAGGTTAGATTATACTCAACCAGGGGCGGTCCCACTGCGGTCTGGTCAAATGGGTGTCTCAGGTCCACTCCGGCGCCTCCTTTCTTCATTCCATGACGTCCTCTTCTGGTCTTCACGCCGCGGCTTTGGCGCAGGCGTACTTTGTCTGCCTTGTTGAGGGCAGAGCAAAGTACTGCAGTGCGCAGGCGCCCGGGGCTCTCTGACCTTTCAGGCGCCTGCGCACTACAGTACTTTGCTCTGGGTAGACAAAGTACGCCTGCGCCAGAGCCGCGGCGTGAAGACCAGAAGAGGACGTCATGGAATGAAGTTGGGAGGCGCTGTCCTGGACCTGAGACACCCATCGGAGCAGGACCGCCCCTGGGTGAGTATAATCTAAACTCTTTCTCCTCTTTTAGGTTACATCGGCGGCTTATCTACAGCATTACAGAATGCTGTAGATAAGCCTCTGATGACGGTGAGCTTACCTCACCATCGATTTTGGGGGTGACAGGTTCCCTTTAAATACCCAAATTCAAAATAACTTTTCAGTGTTCTTGCTGTCTTTTTTTTTAAACTTAGAAAATTGTAGTAAATTGTCACTGTGTTCTGTTCCCAGAAACATCTTAAAATCCTTTTGTGCAGCATAATAAAATCAATTTACTTTTCCAGTCTTAAGCCTGAATGAGTGTATGTGCTTTTCGCATTAATCTGAGCTGCTTGCATGTTAGAGCGTGATTTCAGGGGATCTGTTTATGTTGAGCTTCGCTGACATTGTAATCTAAACACTAGTTTTTCAGAAAACTAAGAAAACAAGCTGAACATATTTTCAGTTCATTGAGGGAATTTACAAGTCTTGTAGACACTTGTGTTTTCTGAGATGCATAAATCCAGTAAGATGCGATGGTTCACCCTGTAAGGGTCATGTGCGACCCCAGAATCTAGGAGACAAGGTTTTCTGTCTGTTTATATGTGAAAGCTTTTCTCTGTTTTTGTAAGCAGTACACTGTCCTAGAATTTGCTCTCATAGTTGTTCACCCCTATTGGTAATTTTCTAATTAAGAGACTCATCATTTTCTGAAAATAAAAATAAAGATATTAAAATGTGCATGCTCATTCTCCACAAGAGCCAAACTCCAGTAATCTGAAATATATGGCATATTACAGATAAGTATATAGATTCTCACTTTTGTTTTCTGTGGCAACTGACCAAGACTGTGAAAACTTCCTCGGCCGGCACTTGAATACTAGCAAGAGATGCCCAGGATGCTGACATTCAAGTGCTGGCCGAGGTAGTTCACACTTCCCTCGTTCAGCTGCCACAGACCACCAAAGTGCACATTAGACCAGGGTCATGCAAATTGTTTTCGCTTACCGTATATACTCATGTATAAGTCAACCCGAGTATAAGCCGAGGCACCTAATTTTGCCATGAAAACTGGGAAAACTTATTAACTCAAGTATAAGCTGAGTATGCATTGCCCCCTCATCCCTATCCTGGTATGCATGGCTCACTATCCCTGTCCTTGTATGCATGGCTCCCCATCCCAGTATGTATGGCTCCTTATCCCCGTCCTTGTATGCATAGCTCCCCATCCCCATCCCAGTATGTATGGCTCCTTATCCCCATCCTTGTATGCATGGCTCCCCATCCCTGTCCTTGTATGCATGGTTTCTATTAAAAAAAACTAAACAAAAAAACCAACCTACTTACCTTCCCTGCGCACCCTCTCTGCATCACGTTCTGTGCCAGCAGCTCCTGAGGCCGAGGGATCGAGTGTCCCTGCTCATTAAGGTAATGAATATTCACTTCACGCCTATGGGAGTGGAGAGAGGTGAATATTCATTACCTTAATGAGCAGGGGACATGGGATCGCTCAGCCAGAAGAGCTGCTGGCACCGGAACGAGATGCAACGAGGGCGCGCAGGGAAGGTAAGTAGGATGTGTGCTGTAAGCCGACGGCTGTGGCTGTAACTGTGCATTCGCTATAAGAGAGATGAATATTCACTGCCAGCACAACAGTGAATATTCATTTCTCTTTAGCAGCGGTCAAAGTTACAGCGGCAGCCGCCGACTCCTGCCTCTGTGACCCGCTGCTCCACCGCTCCCCTTCCCCCGCCGTCTTTCTGGGACAATGACTCGTGTATAAGCCATGAGGGGCGTTTTCAGCACAAAAAATGTGCTGAAAAACTCGGCTTATACACGAGTATTGTACGGTATTTCTCCACTCTCTTTTTTCTCTTTTCTTCTCCCTTCTCTTCCCTCCCCTCTTTTTTTCTCCCCTTTTTTCTTCTTCCCTTTTCTTCCCCTCTCTTTTCTCCCCTCTCTCCCCCCTCACTTTTCTTCATCTCTGCTTCTTTTTTAACCTGTTGTGATTAATAAAGGTTTTTGTAATTTGCATTTATTCGGACTGCGTTTTTTCTGGATAGTTTGATCTCTCTGCTTCTATGTAGCACCCTTACACATTAGACCAGGAGTGTCCAATCCGCAGCCCGGGGGCCACATGCAGTCCAGGATGGCTCTGATTGCGATCTAACACAGGATCGTAAATGTAGGTAACATTTGATGAGAATTATTTTGTGATTACAGGTCGCAATGTCATGTAATTCCTACTCTCTCTTGCTATTTGTAAAACTGACATGGCTCACGGTGACTTGGGGAGGCAGCGATTACCAATAACATTGCAAACTATAATTGCAACATTAGGAGTTTAATGTTATTTAGAAGTCAGGTAGGCTAAGGGCACATCCACACCTCTACTGCGCCGCACAAACTCCTTTACCATCGGCCCTCTGCTGTGGATCATAGAGGGCTATGCAATCATGTCGCTAGACACTGATTTGGGTCCAATGCCCCACATGATAGGGCCATCGCTCCAAAATGTATTCATGCTACAGGTTTAAATAAAGTGGGTGGGCATTAAGGAAGAAGAGAAGCATAAAGCATGGACATCGGACCGAAAATGAATGAAAGAAGTGAAGCAGGAGAAAGTGCACTGGAAGTAACCTGATAGAGGCAGGAGTCAGGAGAGAGGATCCATAGGAAGTGAGCTACCTGGAGGTCGGCAGGACAACAGAAAGGCAAAGCCACCATTTCAGGTGATGTCATAAACAACAAACAGGCCTCCTCACCCCCTTGGCAGTGACCTCACACCTTCTGGTCACATCCTAGGTGAGGCTCCATAAAGAAAAGCACTGGATGTCTCCAACTTGATATCGTTATTCGGTTCCATCGTACTGTTAGAGAATACACAATGTTTGCCTTTACTACACCTTTAATGTACTGTACATAGTATTGCAGAGTCTTTTATGTGTTGTTTTAACAGTTGTCTATCCAATAGAGACATTTTACTAACACTTTGTCAGGGGATGTCACTATATGAAAGAAAAGAACAAGAGATTTTACCTGAAATGCCCCCATTAACAACACTTTCATTAATTCTGAGCATCAAACCCTCATTGCGCCCATGTGTTTCACATTAAAGGGCTTTCCCTTATCTCCCAAATCTCTCTTCCTCCTTTTCCTGTAGAGCTGCTGTCAGTGTCCCTGCCATACACCTGACACCTGATTCTTCTCTTCAAAAACATATCATACTACTGATCTCTATGGATAATCGGGAAATCCTTTAACTCTGCCTTTGATCAGTGGAAATAGCTCAGTGAGTTCAATTGGCTGTAAGCTAAGAGGAGATTTTCTTTTAGAAATTTGTGAAATAAAAATGGAAAAAATACAGTCCTGTCACGGAAATCTCTCAGTATGTCATATATATATTTTTTTGTAGAACTTCTTTATGATTATCGAGTGTTAATAGATTGCCATTTTTTTCTCCAGATTTGTTCCCTTCAGCTTTTTGGTTACAACACTCATTGTTTCATATAATGTATATTATGTGGCCTTGTTTTGGATAAAATAATTGCAAGGAAGATTTCTGGTTTGTCCATAGACAGTCTGCAAATTATTTCATTTTTAATACAGATGTGCACTTTAAAAAAAAAAAAAAGGTGGGATGTTTTTTTTTTTTACATTGGGGGTCATTGACAATTTGATTACCACTGTATGGGATACAGTTTTATAATTGGGGACTATACATTTGGATATCATTAGTGTCACGGGGTTACCGCGACGGAGCGGAGAAAGAAGACCGCAGCATCTGGTTGCTCCTACTCTGACGCTGAGAAGAAGCATTTCTACATCTTATTAAACATGTTTATTCTGGCAGAACAGGGGTTAATCGGCCATGTTGGAAATCCCTGTTCTCGGTTAGCCACTCCTTTTCCCTATATAATCTGGGCTCTATTCCTAATCCTCGTTAGTTAGATTTTTGCTGCATGGCTAAAGGAGGGAACGAAGTTGGTATGAGAAGGAGTGGTTTGTATGCATGGTAATTTCTTATCCTTCCCTATTTTGGTTTCTTCCCCTTCCTACACACCCTGGTGGATTCCTCTGTTGTGGGTGAGTGAATTTTTGTGTGTGTGGAGCTTTGAGTGTCTTTGTTGCACTGTTTGTTTGGTGTACTGAGGTGCACAGTAGCGCCCCCTCTTCCCTGGGTGGGGGAAGAGAACAGACGGAGGGCTGTCTTAGGAGATAAGGCAACGATGATGATAGTGTTAGTGCCAGGAAAGGAGCCCCTGGTCACCCGACAGCTGTGTCAGGACAGTTAGACTTCTTGGGAGCCCAATCATGATGTGCCTGGAGGAATTCGTAAGGCTTAGCTCACATATACTTTTGTGGATTCCTTTTATAGTTGAGTCCAGAGCATGGTGCTATATCCATCAGATGACAGATATTAACAGTGGTTGATGTTCCTCAGGATTGGTGCTATCCATGTTGTAAGCTTCATCATCTTCACCGATTGCTTTTCCCACATAATCTATCGTACCCCTCCCTCCACACTGACTCCAGTGAGATAAAAGCTACAAGAAGTGTTATCACCCTCAGCTCTGCTCTATACTACACAGTAGCTGCAGAGATCAGATGCTGTCTGCCACATCTCACAGGAGAATATATGTTCTTCTGATCTTCTGGGGCATATTTATTTTTTCCTCCTGCATGACGCATGTTGCTTATAATTGGTCAACGTCATGCAGGGGAAAAAGTACACACCCCTGAGACAAACTGTGGTAACGCCCCTTTGAATTTCTAAATTATGGCCGGGGTCACACTTGCGAGTGTGATGCGAGAAACTTGTGTGAGTCTCTCGCATCAATAGCCGGTGGCAGTCGGGATCGGAGTGTGCGGCTGCATGTATTTCTATAATTTAAACTTTGCAATTTAATATCTCTGCAATGAAGAAGAAAAACTAAAAAACGCAAACAAAAAACAAACAAACGTATTCAGCTCTGCAGCCAGTATTCCATGATGTAGCCAGTTATTATTATTATTATTATTACAAGATAAATTGAATGGTAGCGGTGCTATTGCAAATGTTTAGGGACAGCTGCAGGTAAAGCCCTATACCACATATGGGGTGAAAGACTATAATAAAACAAAAATATGTGATTATTATACATTTTTATAGCACCATTTATTCCAACATGCTAGAAGATCGTTGGGTACAGCCGGGACCAGCTGCTTCGAAAGCATCACCAAACCAGGGATTCAAGCTTCAGGAGGCTAATTTGCATATTCCAGGTGCCTTCTGGGAGAAGCGAAGTCTCCCTAAGCTAGAAGATCGTTGGGTACAGCCGGGACCAGCTGCTTCGAAAGCATCACCAAACCAGGGATTCAAGCTTCAGGAGGCTAATTTGCATATTCCAGGTGCCTTCTGGGAGAAGCGAAGTCTCCCTAAGCTAGAAGATCGTTGGGTACAGCCGGGACCAGCTGCTTCGAAAGCATCACCAATTTTTGCCTGTAGGACATTATTGCAAGAGAGCTTGGCTGAGTAGATTACACAAGAAGGAAAACACACAGCAAGTCAGCAGGATCTAGGAGCAACATGGCAGATGTGACAACCTACATGGTGAGCTGCAGCATGTGCTACATGTTCACAGATCGACCAGAAGAAGAATCCAATTTCACCTGTCAGAAGTGTAGACTAGTGTCCCTTTTAGAAGAAAAGGTGCGGGGTCTGGAAGAAAGAATAGCAACTTTGAAACTCATCAAAGAGAATGAAGACTTTCTAGACAGAACAGAAGCATCTCTACTGGTCACAGAAGGTGAAAAAAGTGTCAGAGAACCTCCAAAAGCAGATGAGTGGAAGCATGTGACCAAAAGAAGCAAGAAGACCATGGAGAAATCACCAACCACACAACTGAAGAACCGATATCAAATCTTTGTAGAGGATGAAGATGGCACACCTAAGAATGAAGCAATACCAGCAAGCAAAAAAGAAAAGGGCACACAGCAACAAGTGACAGCAAAAAGTACAGCCAAGAAGCAACGAAGAGTGGTGGTGGTGGGAGACTCACTACTGAGAGGCACAGAAGCAGCCATCTGCAGACCGGACATAACTGCAAGAGAAGTATGCTGCCTTCCAGGTGCGATGATCAAGGATGTGACCGATAGGATACCAAAGCTCTTCAGCTCCAAGGACGTCCACCCATTTCTTCTGATACATGTTGGCACCAATGACACGGCAAGGAAGGACCTACCGACAATCTGCAAGGACTTTGAAGAGTTGGGGAAGAAAGTAAAGGAACTGGATGCACAGGTAGTTTTTTCTTCTATCCTTCCAGTAGACGGGCATGGCACCAGGAGATGGAACAGGATCCTTGATGCAAACAACTGGCTAAGACGATGGTGCAGACAACAAGGATTTGGATTCCTGGACCACGGTGTGAATTACTGGTATGATGGACTCCTCGCCAGAGACGGACTACACCTCAACAAACCTGGGAAACACACATTCGCCAGAAGACTCGCTACACTCATCAGGAGGGCGTTAAACTAGAAGAAGAGGGGACGGGAAGAAAAACATTAGACTCGAACAAAGACGACCCAGGAAAACATACTCAGAAAGGAGGTAAGAACATTTCTAAAACAATCCACAGTGAGGAGATTAGAACAAAACAAAATCCTCTAAACTGCATGCTCGCAAACGCCAGAAGCCTGACAAACAAGATGGAAGAACTAGAAGCAGAAATATCTACAGGTAACTTTGACATAGTGGGAATAACCGAGACATGGTTAGATGAAAGCTATGACTGGGCAGTTAACTTACAGGGTTACAGTCTGTTTAGAAAGGATCGTAAAAATCGGAGAGGAGGAGGGGTTTGTCTCTATGTAAAGTCTTGTCTAAAGTCCACTTTAAGGGAGGATATTAGCGAAGGGAATGAGGATGTCGAGTCCATATGGGTTGAAATTCATGGAGGGAAAAATGGTAACAAAATTCTCATTGGGGTCTGTTACAAACCCCCAAATATAACAGAAAGCATGGAAAGTCTACTTCTAAAGCAGATAGATGAAGCTGCAACCCATAATGAGGTCCTGGTTATGGGGGACTTTAACTACCCGGATATTAACTGGGAAACAGAAACCTGTGAAACCCATAAAGGCAACAGGTTTCTGCTAATAACCAAGAAAAATTATCTTTCACAATTGGTGCAGAATCCAACCAGAGGAGCAGCACTTTTAGACCTAATACTATCTAATAGACCTGACAGAATAACAAATCTGCAGGTGGTTGGGCATTTAGGAAATAGCGACCACAATATTGTGCAGTTTCACCTGTCTTTCACTAAGGGGACTTGTCAGGGAGTCACAAAAACACTGAACTTTAGGAAGGCAAAGTTTGACCAGCTTAGAGATGCCCTTAATCTGGTAGACTGGGACAATATCCTCAGAAATAAGAATACAGATAATAAATGGAAAATGTTTAAGAACATCCTAAATAGGCAGTGTAAGCGGTTTATACCTTGTGGGAATAAAAGGACTAGAAATAGGAAAAACCCAATGTGGCTAAACAAAGAAGTAAGACAGGCAATTAACAGTAAAAAGAAAGCATTTGCACTACTAAAGCAGGATGGCACCATTGAAGCTCTAAAAAACTATAGGGAGAAAAATACTTTATCTAAAAAACTAATTAAAGCTGCCAAAAAGGAAACAGAGAAGCACATTGCTAAGGAGAGTAAAACTAATCCCAAACTGTTCTTCAACTATATCAATAGTAAAAGAATAAAAACTGAAAATGTAGGCCCCTTAAAAAATAGTGAGGAAAGAATGGTTGTAGATGACGAGGAAAAAGCTAACATATTAAACACCTTCTTCTCCACGGTATTCACGGTGGAAAATGAAATGCTAGGTGAAATCCCAAGAAACAATGAAAACCCTATATTAAGGGTCACCAATCTAACCCAAGAAGAGGTGCGAAAGCGGCTAAATAAGATTAAAATCGATAAATCTCCGGGTCCGGATGGCATACACCCACGAGTACTAAGAGAACTAAGTAATGTAATAGATAAACCATTATTTCTTATTTTTAGTGACTCTATAGCGACAGGGTCTGTTCCGCAGGACTGGCGCATAGCAAATGTGGTGCCAATATTCAAAAAGGGCTCTAAAAGTGAACCTGGAAATTATAGGCCAGTAAGTCTAACCTCTATTGTTGGTAAAATATTTGAAGGGTTTCTGAGGGATGTTATTCTGGATTATCTCAATGAGAATAACTGTTTAACTCCATATCAGCATGGGTTTATGAGATATCGCTCCTGTCAAACCAATCTAATCAGTTTTTATGAAGAGGTAAGCTATAGGCTGGACCACGGTGAGTCATTGGACGTGGTATATCTCGATTTTTCCAAAGCGTTTGATACCGTGCCGCACAAGAGATTGGTACACAAAATGAGAATGCTTGGTCTGGGGGAAAATGTGTGTAAATGGGTTAGTAACTGGCTAAGTGATAGAAAGCAGAGGGTGGTTATAAATGGTATAGCCTCTAACTGGGTCGCTGTGACCAGTGGGGTACCGCAGGGGTCAGTATTGGGACCTGTTCTCTTCAACATATTCATTAATGATCTGGTAGAAGGTTTACACAGTAAAATATCGATATTTGCAGATGATACAAAACTATGTAAAGCAGTTAATACAAGAGAAGATAGTATTCTGCTACAGATGGATCTGGATAAGTTGGAAACTTGGGCTGAAAGGTGGCAGATGAGGTTTAACAATGATAAATGTAAGGTTATACACATGGGAAGAGGGAATCAATATCACCATTACACACTGAACGGGAAACCACTGGGTAAATCTGACAGGGAGAAGGACTTGGGGATCCTAGTTAATGATAAACTTACCTGGAGCAGCCAGTGCCAGGCAGCAGCTGCCAAGGCAAACAGGATCATGGGGTGCATTAAAAGAGGTCTGGATACACATGATGAGAGCATTATACTGCCTCTGTACAAATCCCTAGTTAGACCGCACATGGAGTACTGTGTCCAGTTTTGGGCACCGGTGCTCAGGAAGGATATAATGGAACTAGAGAGAGTACAAAGGAGGGCAACAAAATTAATAAAGGGGATGGGAGAACTACAATACCCAGATAGATTAGCGAAATTAGGATTATTTAGTCTAGAAAAAAGACGACTGAGGGGCGATCTAATAACCATGTATAAGTATATAAGGGGACAATACAAATATCTCGCTGAGGATCTGTTTATACCAAGGAAGGTGACGGGCACAAGGGGGCATTCTTTGCGTCTGGAGGAAAGAAGGTTTTTCCACCAACATAGAAGAGGATTCTTTACTGTTAGGGCAGTGAGAATCTGGAATTGCTTGCCTGAGGAGGTGGTGATGGCAAACTCAGTCGAGGGGTTCAAGAGAGGCCTGGATGTCTTCCTGGAGCAGAACAATATTGTATCATACAATTATTAGGTTCTGTAGAAGGACGTAGATCTGGGGATTTATTATGATGGAATATAGGCTGAACTGGATGGACAAATGTCTTTTTTCGGCCTTACTAACTATGTTACTATGTTACTATGTTACTATGCTATAACATGGTATAGTGGTGAAAGGTCCTACTTAAAGGCTTTTGAATCTACTGCTTTCAGTGGGACTTGCCGACCATAAATGCTGGCCTTCCAACTCTCCCCTGACAAATCGTACCAGGAGAGACAAGGGTCAGGAAGTACCGTAGTTTAAGTGAACCTGTCAGCAGGATTTTGCTAAGTAATCTACAGACACTGTCAGGTTGGCAGTGTTAAACTGCTTAAAATGATACTTGAGGTGAAGAAATCCATCCACAGGCCGCCCTGCAGCCACACAGTCTGTCTCTATGATGAGGAGCATGTTTGTGCTCCGGGGTAGGCCTTTGTAGACTCAGTCCCTGTGCCTACAGTCCTACCCCGGAGCACAAGCATATCATTAGCTTCAAACTTCTAACACTGATTACACAAGGAGAAGGTACTCCCCATTTTTGACAACCAGCCGGCGGTTTTTACAGGCAACAGGCGTAGACTGATGGGAGTGGTAGTCCCATCAGCCGACTCCTGTGATTGGAGGTGAACTTTTTACCTCCGATCACAGCTGTCACTCTTCAATCTGACACTGTACAATGATGTCCCAGGATAGGACAAGGTAAAAAAATAAAAGTGTAAAAATATATTTTTTAAAAAAATCTCTAAATAAAGAAAAAAAAATATTTGTCCAATTAATAAATTTATGTAAATAAAATAAACAATTAAAGTACACATATTTGGTATCGCTGCGTCCGTAACGACCCGCTCTATAAGGCTATGTGCACACTCTGCGGATTTTGCTGCGGATCTGCAGCAGTTTCCCATGAGTTTACAGTACAATGTAAACCTATGGGAAACAAAAAACGCTGTGCACATGCTGCGGAAAAAAACGCGTGGAAATGCAGCGGATTACATTCCGCAGCATGTCACTTCTTTTCTGTGGATTTTCACCTGCTCCAATAGGAAAATGCAGATGAAAATCCGCATAAAAATCCGCAGTAAAAACCGTGATAAATCCGCAGTAAAAACTGCGACGGGTTTTCACTGCGGATTTTGGAATTCCACTGCGGAAAAATCCACAGTGGAATCCGCAAAGTGTGCACATAGCCTTAAACTGTCCCACTAGTTAACCCCTTCAGTGAACACCATAAAAAGAGGCAAAAAACCATGCTTCATCATCATGCCGACAAACAAAAAGTGCAACAAAACAAGTGCGATAAAAACGCGAATGTAAATAAATCTTGAATTGCTGGTTTTTGTTCATTCATTCAAAAAAGTCATGTGCCCGAAAATGGTACTGAAAAAACCCATCAGATCGTCCCGCAAAAATCAAGCCCCTCACATGACTTTGTCGACCGAAATATGAAAAAGTTATAGCTCTCAAAATAGGAGGCAAATAGCGCTCTGTCCTTCCTGAGTCTCTCTGTATGGCTCAGCAGTACCCTACAGCCACATAATGGGGTATTTCTACATTCAGCAGAATTTGTGGGACAAATTTTGGTGCCATTTTTATCCATTTTATTCGAAAATGTAAAACTTGGGGGTAACACACAATCTTGGTGGTAAAAACGTGAATTAGTAACATTGTAACAATGTAAAAACATGGCATCCTCAAACAAGTGAAGAAAAATCTGCACTGTCGTAGGAAATGTGGTGCAGATTTTTCTGCACTAAATCTGCATCTGCAGATTTGATGCAGTTTCTGTGCAGTGTCTGTGCAGTTTCTGCGCAGTTTCTGCGCAGTTTCTGTGCAGTACAATGTAAATCAATGTGAAAAAAACATAGCTGTGCACATGGTGCAGAAAAATCTGCGCAGAAACGCTGCAGAACTGCACAAAAGAAGCGACGTGCACTTCTTTGAAATCTGCAGCGTTTCTGCTCAGATTTTTCTGCACCATGTGCACAGCTTTTTTTTTTTTACATTGATTTACATTGTGCTGTAAGGCTATGTTCACACATTGCGGTTTTTTCCGCGGAACCGCGGCGATTTTGCAGCTGCGGGTCCACAGCAGTTTCCATAGCGTTTACAGTAACATGTAAACCCTATGGAAACCGCTGTGCACATGCTGCGGGAAAAACCGCGCGGGAACGCAGCGGTTTACAACCCGCAGCATGTCACTTCTTTGTGCAGAATCGCAGCGATTCTGCACCCATAGAAATGCATTGATCCGCTTATTTCCCGCATGGGGCTGTACCCACCATGCGGGAAGTAATGCGGATAATGTGCACATGGTACCCGGGGTGGAGGAGAGGAGACTCTCCTCCAGGCCCCGGGAACCATATTTGAGTTAAAAAAAAAAAAAAGAATTAAAATAAAAAATCATGATATACTCACCCTCTGAAGTCTCAGCGTTGCACGCGGCCGTCCGGTCTCAGGTTTGCTATGCGACCAGGACCTGCGGTGATGTCGCGATCACATGACCGTGACGTCACGAAGGTCCTTCTCGCACAGCATCTTTGGAACCGGACCGCCGCCTGCAGCGCCGAGGAGATCTGGACGTCAGAGGGTGAGTATATCATGATTTTATTATTTTTTAACATTACTATTGATGCTGCATATGCAGCATCAATAGTAGGGGTAAAATCCTGCAGCGGAAACCGCAGCGGAACCCGCAGGACAAACCGCGATAAATCTGCAGGGATAACCGCAGCGGGTTTGCCCTGCAGATTTATCAAATCCGCTGCGGGAGAACCCGCAGGGACAGGACGCTATGTGTGCACATAGCCTTAGGCTTCTTTCACACTTCCGTCGGTACGGGGCCGTCACGAAGCGTCGGCGCGACGTACCGAGGGAAGTGTTTTCTTTCACATTTCCATCTGCGTTTCCCAGCGGAAAGATCGTGAGATCATGATCAGTTTACAAAAACGGAATCCGGCACCGGTGTCCGTCATTTTCCGGATCTGGCACCTTCCGGCTGCCATAGGCTTCGATTCTAGCAAAAAGCCGGATGCGCCGGAGACAAAAAAACGTTACTGTGTACGTTTTTTCCAGACGCCGGAAACATTTTTGCCGGATCCGGTGAAAACCGGAAGAAACATAAGGTCATCCAGGGCTATGTCTATGGGAAAAAACTGGATCCGGCAGCATCTTTCGCCGGATCCAGTTTTTTCAAAATTTGCCGGATTGAGCCTGACGGCGAAAGACGAATGTGTGAGAGCAGCCTTGGTGGGATCCGTTGAAGCGTTCCAGACCTATAGCCTCATAAAGTGACAGTGGTCTGAATTGTAAAAATTGGCTCGGCCAGGATGGTGAAAACAGGCTTCGGGGTGAAAGGGTTAAAGTATTGTCGCTTTGAATATTTAGAAATTCACAAACTAAAAATGGAAAATCTTAAAGGTGAGAACTTTTTCTTTGCTGAAAAATAATGTACTTTATGTAAACTAAACATAATTCAGAAGGTAGATTGTCTCTGGCAGTAGTGTTGGAGCCTCTTCGTCTGCCCTTTGTTTATTTGTGTGATATTCAATACCAAGAAATAGAAATGTTCCCATCAGTTCTCTGTCATTTGAAAACACTTAAGGGTCAAATTGCGAGATGCAAAACAAGACATGTTTGTATACTTGACTAAAAAGTCTTCTGTAGCCGACAATACGGAGGGTCCCAGCTGTTCAGCACCCCTTCAGCTCTCCATCAAGTCTGTGGTTAGCTTACAAGTGTTTAAAGTGCATAAAATGACCATCTCTGATCGTCGTGTGGAAAAAGTTTTGTTGCTTTGAGCAAAATCTTCAATGTACTTTTCCTCTTCTTGGGCTACTGGGGCTTTTCCTTTCCAACTAGAACACTGCATGGGGAAGATGACTCCAAGTCCTGCCAGTCCTGTATTAGTGATCATTATGGATGACCAATATAATATGGATTATCATATAGAGCGCTTGCGAAACTTGAGCTGTGGAAAGAATTGTGTTGCAGTCTCCCAATGAAAAAGAAATCTACAGCACCCAGATCTGTGGAGTCAGAAAGCCAAACTTGTGGCTTTTGTGTTTTTCCACAGTCCTCCTTGGACTATTTCATCAATGACCCATAGATCATTTGTAGTGACAAATTTACTTGGTAAAATGGTAAATAAAGGCCTAAGATTAGTAGAACACCCATGATTACAATTTCTAAACCTTTCTAATTTCCAATGAATGTAAATATATAGTTATTCAAGATTAATATTTAGTACTTTTATATTGAAGCCTGGATTTCAGCAGATTCTAATGTCTACAAAAACAAGCTCAAACACTAGGTGCAAGGATCAGATATTGGAGGATGTTAGATATGTCTTCTGGACACTGGTTAATTGAGCTTGTCTTTGTTTTGCCTTTACATAATATATTATTTCACCTTGCAGAGGCAGTCCGCTACTTTACAACCTGCCACCATCAGTCCTAACAGCTGTAGACAAGCATATTTGTAATAGTCATTATACCGCATGCTTCTAAGCCCGCATCTTGCTGCTGGACATGTGATACAATGGTTTCTTCCTGTGACTTTCCTTCCTTTTTTCCCCTTTTCCGACCTCTGAATTCGATGGATCGTCACCATCTCTTCACACATTGTCCTCCTGAGGGAGCGTGGTGGCGATGTGTAAGAATCCCGAACCCTGAAGAAGGTTAAAGAGAACATAGAGGAAATATTGTAGAGACACATTGAATCACGTGATCGTCAGCGAATTGTCAGCGAAGACAATAACAGATATGATTGTCTGCCAGATATAAAATACTGTACAAAAAAGAAAACAAAAAGGATTTCTCATTACAGGAAAGTTAGACAATGATGGTCTGTGTATCCCAGAATGTTAATTTCTAAGAAATGAACTGATATTTTAACAGCATAAGACCACAACTGTGAAAATGATCATTCTATCTATCTATCTATCTATCTATCTATCTATCTATCTATCTATCTATCTATCTATCTATCTATCGTCTATCTATCTATCTATCTAGCTATCGTCTATCTATATATTATCTATCGTCTATCTATCTATCTATCTATCTATCTATCTATCTATCTATCTATCGTCTATCTATCTATTATCTATCGTCTATCTATTTAGCTATCTATCTATCTATCTATCATATCTATCTATTATCTATCTTTTATCGATCTATCTATTTATCTATCTTTTATCTATCTATCTATCATCTATCTATCTATCTTTTATCTATCTATCTATCTATCTATCATCTATCTATCTATCTTTTATCTATCTATCTATCTATCTATCTATTATCTATCTATCTATCTTTTATCTATCTATCTATCTATCTTTTATCTATCTATCTATCTATCTATGCAGATGTTTATTGACCGCCCAATAACTTTAACTGTATTCAGAACTTTTATCAACTAGTCACTTGCATAAATCAGTTTACATTGATCATAAGTCTGATTTGTATAGAAATTGGACAACTTGCAGTTTATGGTTGGTCTGTGAGGAATGTCACTTCATACTATAAAGCCATAAGTTAAAACAGCACATCCTAGATCTCTGCGCTGTGATCCGTTGCCTGGTCTTTGCGTCTGACAAGATTAAATCTGTTAATTAGTACAAACGATTTAAGGTGCCATACACATTAGATAGCTGTTGGTTGAAGGATGCTTCTGGCAATCGTTCGGTGGACAGTCATCTCAGCTGACTCTCACATACACAGGACGCTCGTTCTGCCGATCACCCCTGTGTTCTTTATGAGAAAGCTGCTGATTGACTCTTCAGCCGGTGGGTTATCTCCAAGAGAATAATGTGATAGTCCAAAATTGGACATGCACTGTCAACATCTCTCCCGACGATCAGTCAGCCGCTGCCCCCATATTCTTTAGTTTTATGTGTATGGGCACCTTTATCTTCAACATTTAGAAAAAAAAAGTTTGAGCAACATGTATCAGATGCTGGTTGTGCAATTGCAGCAATGGACATTATGTCTTTCCTTAAACTATTGATTTTGTAAATATCGGACAATAAAGAGAGACCTGACTAGTCCTCAACGCCTTCAGTCGGCTTCTCCTCTTCCCATTCCTATTGATTGACAAGTCCTTCCAATGTGTGTACATAGGGAGAGACCTGTCAATCACCTAGAGCCGGTCAGAGACCTGTCTTAGTTTATTCACGTCTCTACCTATGGATCCGGGCATCATTTCAAACTATGCGGCATCATTTTAGAAAAAGACATACCTGGCTACAATCTGGCGGCAAGGCCCTGAATCATACTGTCTGGGATCGAGGCAGCATCAATCACAGGTTCCCTTTAAGGTTAAATATGGCTAGTAATCTGCAGGCTGCTTGGTTAGCTCTGTGGGAGAATAGTTCTGCACCACGCACATACAGGACTGCTAGTACAACTGACAGGTCCTTTCCTCCTCTTGGCAACCTATGCACTAATCTTTCCATAATCGTAATCTCTCACTCCCGTCCTAGACATACTCCAGAAGACGAAGTATGAAAATATATGAGACAGTGGGTGACTACGGAAATGGAGCTAATGAATTTGGTTTGATTGTGAGGAGTGAAAGTCTTTTTTATGAGATCTATTATTTTGACTGCTATGAATTTATTGATTTTTTAACTTCCAGCATGCCTTCCCATACAGATGAAAGTGTAACAGGATACTCCTCACAGGGGCTCATTAATCACATCTGGTTGCATTATGTCTGACACATACACAGGGGATGATGTTCTTTTGTCATTTTCCCAGTAGCTCCTGTAACTTCATTTTTTGATTTCTTTTACATTTACTTATTTTACTTTTTATAGTTCAACATGGAGAGAAAAGTGAGGAAAATCACAGTTGCATCGAAACCAGAAGCTTCGTACTTTCTCCAGATTGGATGGGAGAGCGAATTAGACAGTGGATTTAATGTCACGCTCTGTGATGGACATGATGCATGGATCGGTGAAGGTAAATTGTGTGAAGACTTTCCATATCTTTCTTACAACATTTTGTTCATCATTCTCCTCCATGACTCATGATTACTGAAAGCCCCTCTCGCATGTGTTGCACTTTACTTAAAGATTAGTTAGATTAGATTTAGAATTTTCACTGAAATTCCCCAGAAAATCTGGCACATTAGGATGCCACCAACACATGCAGTGGCAAAATTGTTGTGCATCCGAACATACAGGACTTACTAAAGTACCATTCCTATGGTGTGCAACCATTAATAAATTGCCCCCTCGTGCCAAAAGTCGGGATAACATCTATCTAAACTTTGTTTAGGGCATTCGATTTCTGGAGCAGAGAAAATCAGTAAGGCTATGTTTCCACGTTCAGGAAACCCAGCACGTTGGGCGCAGCGGATACCCCGCTCCGCCCAAAGCGCCGCCCCCTGTTGTACACTCAGTGATTCCGTATGTGTTCATTGAGCACATGCGGAATCACCGCATCGTATTCATCGACTGTGGAATTTATCTTGCGAAGATGGAGCGTCGCCGCTAGATAAAAGGACAAGCTGCGGTCTATAAAAATGCACCGCATGTCCGGATACGCAGGGCCGCCGGATGCGGCTGTGCGCACATAGTGGAGACGGGATTTCATAAAATCCACTCCACTATGCTGTAACATATGGATGCTGCGGATTGGACGCTGCGGCTGTACCCAGCGTCCAATCCGCAGCAAATTCTGATGTAATCCGGCACGTGGAAACATACCCTAATACATAATGTAAGAATGCAGGAAGTAAGGTCCTGTATGGCAGATATGTGTCACCGAAGTGGTAGGGCTCGGTAATCTAAAGTCTTTACCAGTAAAACTAGGTTGATTGATTTGACTGGAGTTTGGGTCCCAGATTGGGATGATCGTTCCCATATTCCAGCTTGGTGGCCTAATAAAAAGTACCTGTGTTAGCTCAGCAGAGTGGGGTTGTGCCGGAGCTGAACAGAGGTGTGTTTATTCGGTGAACGCATTTGAACTGCTTGAGCTGATTCTACCTGGAATTAGGAATTAGCTAGTGTGCTCGGATATCATGTTATCTTGGGCATTATCGTGTAATATGTTTTAGTCCCCGAGGCTGTATGGTTTGCTGCTGTTAGATACCCACAAAACATGCGGGGATTGCCTAACAAACACAAAACATGCAGCCGTAGGGACTTATACATATTAATCAAGCAATCCCGATACTAGGATAACACCCTAGCATGCTTGTATAACACGGTATCCGAGCACACTCGGTCATCAGTACCTGGAGTCCTAAGACTGGAGAGGCTGCTACAGTTACTATGTTTCATTGTGCCTGAAGAAAGGACTGTTTATGTTATTCCTGTGCACTGGAGAAAAGCTGTTTTTGTTTTGGAGCTGTAGAGTTTATGCAGCTAAACCTGGATACTGAATTTTTCTATGGCTGAAAAAATGCTGCAAAAATGCGCACAGAAGTGCAGATTTAAAAAAAAAAATAAAAAACAATGCAGTTCTCAAATTCAGCAAGTGTACGAGAGTTCTGAAATCTCATAGCTTTGGTTGGTACTTTAAAACTCAGCTTCTTATTTGCATAAAAAAACGCTGCATGTGAACATAACCTAAATGTTCAGCAAGTGGAGTATATTTTTTTTTTCTTGGTGATGAAGATCAAATTTTGATCAAACATTGAGGAAAAGGAGGGTCAGCTCATTGATTGTTTCCTCTACTGGTTTGTTTAAACAACGCCTTTCTTAGGCTACGTTCACATTAGCGTTGCGCCGCTGTGCGTCGGCGACGCAACGCGCGACGCACGCTAAAACGCGCGCAAAAACGCGCGCGTTTTGCGACGCGTGCGTCGTTTTCCGACGAAAATCGGACGCACAGAAAATGCTACATGTAGCGTTTTCTTGCGTCCGACGCTAGCGTCGGAAACGACGCACGTGGCGAAAAACGCCACCAAAACGACGCACGCGTCCCCTATGTTAAACATAGGGGCGCGTCGCCGCTGCGTCGCCGCTGCGTCGCCGGCGCAACAGCGACGCACATTGGCGGAACGCCAATGTGAACGTAGCCTTAGAGCATCCAGTATCGCCTGTACCTTTGGTAGATGACTACCCTAGTCTGAGCTGATGGCCACATTGTAATCGAGGTAGGCTGCGGAATACATCTTATGTGGAGCTAGGAACTGATCCATCGCCCTCCAGAAGGTGGTTGAGGCCCTCTGAAATCTGAAAGGCATTCTGGTGTATTGAAAACACCCATCAGGTATAGAAAAGGTCGTATTCTCCTTGGCACTCTGGGACATAGCGATATGCCAGTAGCCCTTCGTCAAGTCGAGGGTGGTAATGTACCCCACGGGTTCAAGTCTCTCAATGAGTTCATCAACGCGGGGCATCAAATATGCTTCAAATTTGGACGTGACACAAGGTGGCTATATGTTCAGGATTGTGACATCGAAAACATACCACATCATTAACGACAGACTTTGGAGGACCCTGTATGGGATTGAGATGTCCCACTTTTGTGGCTCCAGACCCCCTCTGTGGTGAGCCCATTCCACTTTGGGTAACCAGTAAAGGGAAATGACGATGTCTGGTTTCCCGAGGGATTTCACCCTTCAAATATGGCGCCAGCACTTCTGCTTACTGCTGGCGGAAATTTCTCCCAATCCGCCACCATCTCAAAAGCTATGAGGCTTCCACATCATCCCCGGGGTCATTGCCTGCACGGCTCTTGGGGGGTGGGGAAGTTAACCTGCCCTAGATGCCACTTACCAGAAGCTGCTTATGTTGTTGCTGCTCCCACCGCTGTTGTTGTATTTGCTGTAGCAGTAGCTTGTTCATCTCTTGCTGCTGCATCTGAACCAGGTGTTTGATTATGTCCTCCTTGCTGTTGGAAGACTCTCAGTGGCTGCCGGCCTATACCCAGGACATATAAAGTTCTCCATAGCAGCTACATGTGTTCCTGGAACGTTGCCCGCATTCTCCACCATCTGTGGTAGATTGGCTTACTCAGCATAAATCAGTGCAGGATGTAACAAAATAAACATAGCCTTTCAAGCATAACTGCAAAACAAAAGATAAGTTATAGCAAGTCCATATGCTTGCGGAATTCGTCCTCATATTATACAGTACATTAAACTTCAGCCCCCACTAGAGCTCCAGACTGAAGACTTTCTTGACAAAGGTCTTCGGACCGAAACGTTGCCACAGGAGGCAGAATAAATATGTGAGCTGCTTTTCACTATCCGGTGTGGCGCTGTCCTTTTCTTCAGTTTGGATTTGGATGTTCTGTCTGGGATGGACCCCCTGGTGAGGACGTGCGCCCCGATGTCCATAGAGACTATATAATTATAGGGTGCGGCTTTACTGCTTTCTTTGAAGACTTTCTTGCCTCCAATCACACACCAAGAAAGAAAACTCAGTGGCTGGATGTATAACCTATCGGACCCCACCCTTGTGGAGGAGATATGCTCAGTGGCCGTCCCACCCATCACTTATAGACACTCACAAAAAACATACTGGAGAGAAATTTCTTGGTTTCACATCACGGACGATAGCAACCTTTGGGAAACATATCTCCCCTAACATACAGTACAGACCAGAAATTTGGACACACCTTCTCATTTAAAGATTTTTCTGTATTTTCATAACTATGAAAACTGTACATTCACACGGAAGGCATGAAAACTATGAATTAATACATGTGGAATTATATACTTCACAAAAAAGTGTGAAACAACTAAAATTATGTCTTATATTCTAGGTTCTTCAAAGTAGCCACCTTTTGCTACCTATTTCTAGTGTGTGTGATAGGATTAGGGATTGCGGTCAGCAAAGTTCCAACTTCCCAGAGCTTGTCCTGTAAGTTTAATCATCAGGTCATTCCTGGTGCTCCTAACCACCAGGTCATAACAGAGAGCAGACATGATGTCAGAGACTGCGGACAGACAGTCAGTGGTGTTGTGTAGTACAGCAGGAGTAAGGCCAGGGAATGACGTGTATAGTTGTGTGTCGTCGGCATAAAGATGGTACTTAAAGCCAAATCTGCTGATGGTCTGTCCAATTGGGGCCTTGTAGAGGGAGAAGAGAAGGGGGCCAAGGACTGAGCCCTGGGGTACCCCGACAGTGAGAGGAAGAGGAGATGAAGTGGAGCCAGAGAACAGAACACTGAAGGAGCGGTCAGAAAGATAGGAGGAGAAACAGAAGAGAGCAGTGTCCTTAATGCCAAGTGACTGGAGCCTAGAGAGTAAGAGAGGGTGGTCAACAGTGTCGAAAGCTGCAGAAAGATCGAGAAGAATGAGCAGAGAGTGGTCACCGTTACATTTTGCTGTCAGAAGGTCGTTGGTCACTTTGATGAGTGCAGCTTCTGTCGAGTTTAGGGAGTGGAAGCCGGACTGTTACGGGTCTAGGAGTGAGTGAATGGAGAGGAAACGGGTAAGGCGGGAGTAGACTAGGCGTTCCAAGAGTTTAGAGATGAAGGGGAGATTGGAGACCGGTCTGTAGTTGTTTGTGCAGGATGGGTCGAGGGTGGGTTTCTTTAGTAACGGAGTAATGATAGTGTTTGAAGGGGGACGGGAAAATGCCTGAGGAGAGTGAGAGATTAAAGATTGTAGTTAGGTGAGTAGTGATGACTGGAGAGAGAGACTGGAGGAGATGAGAGGGAATGGGGTCGGTAGAGCATGTAGTTGGATGAGAAGAAGAGAGGAGCCTGGAGACTTCTTCTTCTGTGATGGGATCAAATGCGGAGAGTGAGCCAGGGGAGATGCAGGGAGGGATGGGAGTCACTGAACTTGGTGATTGGGAGCGGATGTCCTGATGGATAGTGTCTATTTTCTCTATAAAGTGGGAGGCCAGGTCATCAGCACAAATGTCTGTGATAGGGGCTTGTGCTTTTGGCCTGAGGTGGGAGTGAAAGATGTCAAAAAGTTTCTTTGGGTTGTTGGATATTGAGGAGATCAGAGTGTTGAAGTTAGTCTGTTTGGCGATGTGAAGGGCAGAGTTATAGGTTTTTAACATAAATTTGAAATGTATGAAGTCTTCTGGTGTGCTAGTTTTCCTCCATAAGCGTTCAGCACTACTAGAGCATCGCTGGAGAAATCAGATTTGTGATGTGAGCCAGGGCTGTTTTATTCTGTGTTTGGAGGTTCTGAGGGTGAGGGGAGCTACTTGGTCTAAGGTGCTTCTAAGAGTGTCATTGTAGTGGTGTACCACCAGATCAGGACATGAAAAAGTGGAGATTGGGGACAGTGATGAGCGTAGGGAGTCTGAAAGTGTAAGAGGGTTAATGGCTTGTAGATTTCTGACTGAATGGTAGGTATGAGGGTGCTGGGGTGAGCGAGGATTTGTGAGCATGAAGGAGAGAATGTTGAGGTCAGAGAGGGGAAGCGGTGAGTTATTTAGGTAGGAGATTGAACACAGCCAGACAAAGACCAGGTCAAGGGTGTTACCGTCCTTGTCTGTCTCAGAGCTTGAGAGCTGTGAGAGGTCGAGTGAAGTGGTTAGTGATAGAAACTGGTATGCAGATGTAGAAGTGGGGTTGTTTATGGGGATGTTGAAGTCTCCCAGGATAAGGGTTGAGAGTTCTGAGGACATGAAGTGCGGCAGCCAGGCAGAGAAATAGTCCTGGAAGTTGGTGGGTGAGCCTGGGGGACGGTATATCACCGCTACTCTGAGGGAGAGGGGACGGAAGAGCCTAATGGTGTGGACCTCAAAAGAAGGGAATGAGAGGGATGGAGTTGGTGGGATGACCTGGAAGGTGCATTGTGGGGAGAGAAGTATGCCGACTCCACTACCAGGTCTGTTTGTGGGTCTTGGGGAATGGGAGAATTGTAGGCCACCATGGGAAATGGCAGCAGGGGAGACCATGTCAGAATCCTGGATCCAGGTTTCAGTGAGGGCCAATAGATTTAGAGAGTTGTTCAGAAAGTAGTTGTGCAGGAAAGGAAGCTTGTTACATACAGACCGGGGATTCCAAAGGGCACAATTAAAAGAAGGAGATGAGGGAGTGCAAGTAATATTAATAAGGTTAGAATGGTTTTGATATGAGGTAGGGTAGGGGTTGATGTTTTTGGATGGTGGACCGGGGTTGGGGGAGATGTCCCCTGAAATCAGTAGGTGTAGGAAGATAAAAAGCAAGAAGTTTTTGGACTTTTAAGAAGTTTTTTTGTGCAGAATGCTTTGGCAAGATGGACTGAAGTTTTTCAGGAAGGTGAGAAGTGCATGGGTGCTGTACATGGGAGAGGGAAGTATAGAGAGACTGACGTATATGAGTTGTGATGGAGGAGGGATTGGTCGGTGAAAGTGGAATGCAAGGGAACATAGGAGGATAGCTATAAAGCACATGGATAGAAGGGAGAGCAGAGTGTGGGTTACCTGACTCCTGCCCTGACTAGCTGCCATGGAATAACTGCTATAACTTGATGCTTAGCTAATGCAATGCTTTGCTGAATGCGTGCGACCCCACACATTCGTGCACCCCTAAGAATAAATCTAAATTTATAGGCCCCCAGTGCAGGGAGAGGACAGCGGGATTATGGGAGCTGGTTACTTATAAATTAGGGACAGCTGCTCAACACATCCTGGTGAGGATAGATGATCAAAGATGCTGTCCTGATAAAAACATCTCTATATTAACACCTCTTCTGTGATAAGTATCTTCAGAGACCCCACCCCTACAACAGTGAGTACTGAAAACCATGTAACTTATGATGAATTCTAGCACAGGAGATGAATGACATGAAATTACCTTTCAGGGTGCTAGCTGACACACAGAAAATCATTGCAAAATACAGAGACAGTCAGGATCCAGGGAAAGCTGGGGATAATTACTGCATACCATTCAGGGTGTTTGCTGACACACAGAAAATCATTGAAAAATACAGAGACATTCAGGATCCAGGGAGAGCTGGGGATATTCACTGCATACCTGTGAGAAGAGAGGAGAGGAGATGGATATTAGTTCTTTGCAATGGAATAACTGCTATAAGTTGATGCTTAGCTAATGCGATGCTTTGCTGAATGCGTGCGACCCCACACATGCCTATGTATAACCCCGCCCACATAACTGATTGGCTGCTTTTTGTGCACACTGTGCATAGGCAGAAAGCTGGCAATCAGTGGTGAGTTTGTGGTTGGACTACCTGGCAGCAGGTTTATCAGTCCTCTAATTATATTTTCCTGCTAATAAAATGGTGATTAACTCAAAATTAACCCCTTCCCGACCTGTGACACAGCGTATGCGTCATGAAAGTCGGTGCCAATCCGACCTGTGACGCATATGCTGTGTCACAGAAAGATCGCGTCCCTTCAGGCCGGGTGAAAGGGTTAACTCCAATTTCACCCGGCCTGCAGGGACAGGGGGAGTGGTAGTTTAGCCCAGGGGGGGTGGCTTCATTTCAAAAGTCACTACTTCCCTTCTGAGCCCCGACGTGTGCCCAAACAGTGGTTTACCCCCACACATGGGGTATCAGCTTACTCAGGAGAAACTGGACAACAACTTTTGTGGTCCAATTTCTCCTGTAACCCTTGGGAAAATAAAAAAATCTGGGCTAAATAATTATTTTTGAGGAAAGAAAACGTATTTATTATTTTCACGGCTCTGCATTATAAACTTCTGTGAAGCACTTGGGGGTTCAAAGTGCTCACCACACATCTAGATAAGTTCCTTTCGGGGTCTAGTTTCCAAAATGGGGTCACTTGTGGGGGGTTTCTACTGTTTAGCCACATCAGGGGCTCTGCAAACCCAACGTGACGCCCGCAGAGCATTCCATCAAAGTCTGCATTTCAAAACATCACTACTTCACTTCCGAGCCCCGGCATGCGCCCAAACAGTAGTTTACCCCCACATATGGGGTATCAGCGTACTCAGGAGAAACTGGACAACAACTTTTGGGGTAAAATTTCTCCTGTTACCCTTGGGAAAAAAAAAATTGCAGGCTACAAGATCATTTTTGAGAAAATAATTTTTTATTTTTATTTTCATGGCTCTGCGTTATAAACTTCTGTGAAGCACTTGGGGGTTCAAAGTCCTCACCACACATATAGATTAGTTCCTTTGGGGGTCTAGTTTCCAAAATGGGGTCATTTGTCGGGGATCTCCAATGTTTAGGCATACAGGGGCTCTCCAAACGTGACATGGTGTCCGCTAATGATTGGAGCTAATTTTCCATTTAAAAAGCCAAATGGCGTGCCTTCCCTTCCGAGCCCTGCCGTGCGCCCAAACAGTGGTTTACCCCCACATATGGGGTATCAGCGTACTCAGGACAAACTGGACTGCAACATTTGGGGTCCAATTTCTCCTATTACCCTTGGCAAAATAGGAAATTCCAGGCAAAAAATCATTTTTGAGGAAAGAAAAATTATTTTTTATTTTCATGGCTCTGCGTTATAAACTTCTGTGAAGCACCTGGGGGTTTAAAGTGCTCAATATGCATCTAGATAAGTTCCTTGGGGGGTCTAGTTTCCAAAATGGGGTCACTTGTGGGGGAGCTCCAATGTTTAGGCACACAGGGGCTCTTCAAACGCGACATGGTGTCCACTAACAATTGGAGCTAATTTTCCATTCAAAAAGTCAAATGGCGCGCCTTCCCTTCCGAGCCCTGCCGTGTGCCCAAACAGTGGTTTACCCCCACATATGAGGTATCGGCGTACTCGGGAGAAATTACCCAACAAATTTTTTATGATCCATTTTATCCTATTGCCCATGTGAAAATGAAAAAATTGAGGCAAAAATAATTTTTTTGTGAAAAAAAAGTACTTTTTCATTTTTACAGATCAATTTGTGAAGCACCTGAGGGTTTAAAGTGCTCACTATGCATCTAGATAAGTTCCTTGGGGGGTCTAGTTTCCAAAATGGGGTCACTTGTGGGGGAGCTCCAATGTTTAGGCACACAGGGGCTCTCCAAACGCGACATGGTGTCCGCTAACGATGGAGATAATTTTTCATTCAAAAAGTCAAATGGCGCTCCTTCCCTTCCGAGCCTTACCATGTGCCCAAACAGTGGTTTACCCCCACATGTGAGGTATTGGTGTACTCAGGAGAAATTGCCCAACAAATTTTAGGATCCATTTTATCCTGTTGTCCATGTGAAAATGAAAAAATTGAGGCTAAAAGAATTTTCCAAAATGGGGTCACTTGTGGGGGAGCTCCAATTTTTAGGCACACGGGGGCTTTCCAAACGTGACATGGTGTCCGCTAAAGAGTAGAGCCAATTTTTCATTCAAAAAGTCAAATGGCGCTCCTTCCCTTCCAAGCCCTGCCGTGCGCCCAAACAGTGGTTTACCCCAACATATGAGGTATCAGTGTACTCAGGACAAATTGGACAACAACTTTCGTTGTTCAGTTTCTCCTTTTACCATTGGGAAAATAAAAAAATTGTTGCTAAAAGATCATTTTTGTGACTAAAAAGTTAAATGTTCATTTTTTCCTTCCATGTTGCTTCTGCTGCTGTGAAGTACCTGAAGGGTTAATAAACTTCTTGAATGTGGTTTTGAGTACCTTGAGGGGTGCAGTTTTTAGAATGGTGTCACTTTTGGGTATTTTCAGCCATATAGACCCCTCAAACTGACTTCAAATGTGAGGTGGTCCCTAAAAAAAATGGTTTTGTAAATTTCGTTGTAAAAATGAGAAATCGCTGGTCAAATTTTAACCCTTATAACTTCCTAGCAAAAAAAAAATTTTTGTTTCCAAAATTGTTCTGATGTAAAGTATACATGTGGGAAATGTTATTTATTAACTATTTTGTGTCACATAACTCTCTGGTTTAACAGAATAAAAATTCAAAATGTGAAAATTGTGAAATTTTCAAACTTTTCGCCAAATTTCCGTTTTTATCACAAATAAACGCAGAATTTATTGACCTAAATTTACCACTAACATGAAGCCCAATATGTCACGAAAAAAAACAATCTCAGAACCGCTAGGATCCGTTGAAGCGTTCCTGAGTTATTACCTCATAAAGGGACACTGGTCAGAATTGCAAAAAACGGCAAGGTCTTTAAGGTCAAAATAGGCTGGGTCATGAAGGGGTTAAAGCAAGCTAGTAAATGACACATCCCTGGAATCAGGGCCCCTGTCTCTACATTATGCTGCCATCAGATTAGGTGACGAGAACCTGGTGACAGATTCCCTTTATGTAAGAAAAAAAAGTCCCCTAAGACGGAGATTGATATTCTGTTGCTATCCAGATTATATGCATCTCCTATTGGCTAACCACAGCCTTGGGAAATTTCAGGATGAGACCTAAAAGGATTTTTAATATCTTGTATTTTCTTCTTCAGTTAAGGACACAGTACAAAACATGTATGTGTATATATATATTCTTGTGGTAACTCGTTCTGTTATGCAGGAATAAAGATCATTATTTTAACCTATGGGATCCTTAGTGCTGAATATATTCAATTTACAGTTAGTGGATACTGTAGATCCCAAAAGTAGAAGTTTGGTACAGGTCTGCTAGGTACAACCATATTGTATTTAATCATACTAGCTATCATGGGCAGCATGACCTACCCACAGGGTCATGTAAAGCGACATGGAATACATGGCGCTATAAAAAATGTATAATGATAATAATAATAACTTTAGGTTTAGTTGCTGTGTCTCGGATTGATTAACAGATCGATGTTCCAATACAGAGATATGGAGAGACCAGTGGTCATGCCCGGTTCTTTCTATTCTTTCTACAACAAAAAAAGATAGAAGAATGCACTCAGTTATTTGATGCAAAGTATCCAATGAGCTTTATTGTAGCACAATTCACAGGCCAAGAAGTAACGCATTGGGTGCAGAGGTGACAATTAAAAAGTTTGAACACACACGGGTCTTTTTGACTATTGCCGCTGTTATAGTATGTAGGCGTTGAATATGCTACAGAAAATAAGTTAAAATAATTAAGGAACTTTGCATATACCATAATTTGGCCAATTCATGTACGTCCAACAGCCAACGACAAGGCGACCCTCTCTGCTGGCACCCTAACCTAACATGATACCTCTTACGGGCTAAAAGTCTTGAATAATATGGGCAGATAGGATCAAGCTCTGATTAAAGGGAATCTGTCACCTACTTTTTCGTATATAAGCTTCATACACCGCCATCAGGGGCTTATCTACAGCATTCTGTAATGCTGTAGATAAGCCCCGGATGTAACCTGAAAGATGAGAAAAACAGGTTATATTATACTCATCTGGGGGCGCGGTCCGGTCTGATGGCATCGCGGTCCGGGGTCTCCTCTCTTCATTGCGGCTCCGACGCAGGCGTACTGATTTGCCCTGATGAGGGCAGAGCAAAGTACTGCAGTGCGCAGGCGCTGAGCTTCTCAAACCTTTGCTGGCCCCTGCGCACTGCAGTACTTTGCTCTGCCCTCAACAGGACAGATAAAGTACACCTGCGCTGGAGCCCCGACAAGAAGAGGACGTCATCGTATAAAGTTGGGAGGCGCTGGACTTGGACTGCGATGCCCATCGGACCGGACCGCAGCAGGACCACCCCTGGGTGAGTATAATCTAACCTCTTTTTCTCATCTTTCAGGATACATCGGGGGCTTATCTACAGCATTACAGAATGCTGTAGATAAGCCCCTAAAAGGCTGTGGCCGCAGCTTATATACAAAAAAGTAGGTGACCGTTTCCCTTTAAAACCACCATAGGCTGATGGATGGAGTGCTCAGTCAGAAGGTGTGTATTACAATTATCAAAAGACTGACCGTCACTACCAAACAGAAAGTCAAGTCAAGCCTTCTGACTGAGCACTACGGCAGTTTTAAGCAGAACTTGATCTGTGACCCAACAGAGAGGGTCGCCTTGTCGTTGGCTGTTGGGCACACATGAATTACCCAATTTTTGCTCTAAGTACCTTCGGTTTTTAACTTCTTTTCTTAAACAGTAATGCAATTCCAATTTCATGTACTTCATGTCTGTATACTATAGCGTTTAACAGGGTGCAGCTTTAATATGATACATATAGAGTGGCTCTCTTAGCTTGCACCTGGTCACATTTGACTTTCTGTTTGGAAGTCGGGTCAGTCCTTTGATAGTGGATATGTACCGTGCTAGTAGTGCCGTGGAAGAGCCGTGCTACTAGTGAGATATATGCCCACCATCTTGTCAACAGCAATGGTTTTGAAAAGGCCCAAGAGGCTCGAAACGTTTTATATTGTCACCTGTTTTCGACCAGCGTGTTGCTGCTTGGCCTGCTCAGTGGGCGCTGTGCATCACATTACTGAGTGCACAGTGGCTTTTTCACCTTTATTAGACCAGAGTCATCATTCGCACCTCCAATGTCCAATCTCACTGGATACGGGTCTTTCTGAATACATGCCGCAGTTCTATGTCATGGGTGTTTCATGTAAGAAGATGCGCGGTGCGTTGATGAAGCCAAGGCAAGACCTTAGGGTTGGTCGCATCCAGTGTTATACCACCGTTTTACACAAAGCGACAAATCTGACATTTTATGGAAGAGCATATTGCTATTCAACAGCAACTACGCTATGGTGGTGCTTTAGAGGAGAAAATCCAAGTGACGTTTTTTTTCTTAAACCTGTGGCTGAAATGTTTGCTTTAGCTGTACTGCGTGCAGTGATTGTAAGAGGTTGTAGGCTACACAACATCTAATAAGAACATGTCCGCCTCGTTACCTCCTGCTGTAAATTGCAAATAGTTCTCCTTCCAGGATGGAAATGATTTCAGTAGGAGAATCATGGCGCTTGGTGATGTACGTTGCAGGGCATTTCGTGCTTTTCTTCTGATTTGGGAAATGATTGTGGTGACCACTGAGAAATAATAATTTCAGGGCCCCATGTACTTAGAACATAATGGGGAAAAAGCAATCCTAAATGTCGCTGTATCCTAAGCCAAATATCACATTACACGCTCTTCTGCTTTCATTGTCTGGAGTGCGTAGCGCTAAATGTGCTTTTTTTTCTAAAAGTTTCCAAGGAGGACTTGTCCAAGGAAGCTGCAGATATGGAGATGAATCATTCAAAGTACATGGAAGAGTTAAAAAAAGCCTTAATCACTGCACCGCAGACTGGTAGCAAGTACAGCTTTGACCTTGTGAAGGATGAAGAAAACCCTGAAATGTATTGTTTTACATATGAGAAAACTTTAAATGCTATTTCGGTGAGTACAAAATGTGATAATACTGTTAGTAGTTAGCTGAGAATAGATAGTCATCATGTATAAAACAGGAATGTTTATTAAAGGGAATCTGTCACCAAGTTTCTACTATATAACCTGATTTCAGAGATGTATCACTTACTGTGCTGCTTGCTGTAGTTTTGATAAAATCATTGTTTTATCAGCAGGAGATGATGTAAATCTTCTGCCATGCAGTCCACCATAGTCATGAGCTCTGTAGAACTGCAAAACCACCACTAGTTAGCAGCTTTCTGCCTATGCACAGCATACACACAAAGCTGCCAATCAGTGATGTGGATGGGGTTATACAGAGCTCAGCATTCAGAGCACTGCTAGATCTGCCGCAGATAAAACAGTTTTTAATCAAAACAGAAGAAGGAAGCTGTAAAGGAAGTTTAACATCTCTGGAATAAGGGTCTCTTCCCCTACATCATTTTCTCCTCAGATGCGGTAACAAAACACCTAGTGACAGATTCCCTTTAAAGTGTGTATCAGTCATATTTAGTGGCTAACATGCTCTCTGGCACATAACAGAAGAATCTGCTGCTGCCGATAAACATTATTATTATTATGTTGTGATTTAATAGCTGCGTAACAAATCTAGTGGGAATAGGTGCTATACAGCAGTGCTTCCCGGCCGCCGGCTTCAGAGCCACGTGTCCTTCGGCCCTCTGCATGCGGCTCCTTGGTTGTTGGCAGCTTCAGAATTACTTAGGCACCATTGACCCCAGGGGTTGTCGTTACAAGGCTGACACCGGATCGAACCATATGGTAATAACCGGATCCTCAATAAGGCTCTTATTACCTATAGTAGCCACTTCCTTCAGTTCTGTCATGTCAGGTTTTGTGCTATTACAGTAGCACTTTGGGAATGTTCACGCTTATATTTTAGTTTAGTTGTTTCTTTTTATTTGTATTAGTTGCAGATTGTTAAGAACTACACTGTGTGCAGAATTATTAGGCAAGTTGTATTTTGATCACATTATTATTATTATTATTTATTGTTATAGCGCCATTTATTCCATGGCACTTTTCATGTAAGGAGGGGTATACATAATAAAAACAAGTACAATAATCTTAAACAATGCAAGTCATAACTGGTACAGGAGGAATGAGGACCCTGCCCGCAAAGGCTCACAATCTACAAGGGATGGGTGAGAATACAGTAGGTGAGGGTAGAGCTGGTCATGCAGCGGTTTGGTCGATCGGTGGCTACTGCAGGTTGTAGGCTTGTCAGAAGAGGTGGGTCTTCAGGTTCTTTTTGAAGGTTTCGATGCTTTCGATCACATGATACCTTTTATACATGTTGTCCTACTCCAAGCTGTTCAGGCTTGAGAGCCAATTACCAATTAAGTAAATCAGGTGATGTGCATCTCTGTAATGAGGAGGGGTGTTGTCTAATGACATCAAAACCCTATATAAGGTGTGCATAATTATTAGGCAACTTCCTTTCCTTTGGCAAAATGGGTCAGAAGAGAGATTTGACGGGCTCTGAAAAGTCCAAAATTGTGAGATGTCTTGCAGAGGAATGCAGCAGTCTTGAAATTGCCAAACTTTTGAAGAGTGATCACCGAACAATCGAGCGTTTCATGGCAAATAGCCAACAGGGTCGCAAGAAGCGTGATGGGCAAAAAAGGCGCAAAATAACTGCCCATGAATTGAGGAAAATCAAGCGTGAAGCTGCCAAGACATTTGCCACCAGTTTTGCCATATTTCAGAGCTGCAGCGTTACTGGAGTAATAAAAAGCACAAGGTGTGCAATACTCAGGGACTTGGCCAAGGTAAGGAAGGCTGAAAAACGACCATCTTTGAACAAGAATCATAAGATAAAACATTAAGACTGGGCCAATAAATATCTTAAGACTGACTTTTCAAAGGTTTTATGGACTGATGAAGTGAGAGTGACTCTTGATGGGCCAAATGGATGGGCCAGAGGCTGGATCAGTAAAGGGCAGAGAGCTCCAATCAGACTCAGATGCAAGCAAGGTGGAGGTGGGGTACTGGTATGGGCTGGTATCATCAAAGATGAACTTGTGGGACCTTTTGGGGTTGAGGATGGAGTGAAGCTCAACTCCCAGACCTACTGCCAGTTTCTGGAAGACAACTTCTTCAAGAAGTGGTACAGGAAGAGGTCGGTATCGTTCAAGAAAAACATGATTTTCATGCAGGACAATACTCCATCACATGCCTCCAACTACTCCACAGCGTGGCTGGCCAGTAAAGGTCTCAAAGAAGAACAAATAATGACATGGCCCCCTTGTTCACCTGATCTGAACCCCATAGAGAACCTGTGGTCCCTCATAAAATGTGAGATCTACAGGGAGGGGAAACAGTACACCTCTCGGAACAGTGTCTGGAGGCTGTGGTGGCTGCTGCACGCAATGCTGGTCGTAAACAGATCAAGCAACTGACAGAATCTATAGATGGAATGCTGCTGAGTGTCATCATAAAGAAAGGTGGCTATATTGGTCACTAATTTTTTGGGGTTTTGTTTTTGCATGTCAGAAATGTTTATTTCTAAATTTTGTGCAGTTATATCGGTTTACCTGGTGAAAATAAACAAGTGAGATGGGAATATATTTGGTTTTTATTAAGTTGCCTAATAATTCTGCACAGTAAGTTACCTGCACAAACAGATATCCTCCTAAGATAGCCAAATCTAAAAAAACCCCACTCCAACTTCCAAAAATATTAAGCTTTGATATTTGAGTCTTTTGGGTTGATTGAGAACATTGTTGTTGATCAATAATAAAAATAATCCTCTAAAATACAACTTGCCTAATAATTCTGCACACAGTGTATATTGGATTCTTTCCCTTTGTTGTCTGGCATCTGTTCGGCACATCACCATAGAGGTTGGCTTTTGTGGCAGTAAGCGAATGGGGTCGGCTATAAGCTTTTTTGCGTTGGGTGTAGGAACTTTAAAGTGTTCACCAGTCTGAGACTGCCCAGTTATGTAAGAATACAGAGGGCAGGCGTAGACTGATGATTTTCCTAAGGCTGTGTGCACACGTTCCGGATTTTTCGCATTTTTTCACAACCAAAACGCTTAAACAAAACGCTTTAAAAACGCATACATATGCATCCCATCATTTATAATTGTTTCCGCAATTTTTGTGCACATGTTGGCTATTTTTCTGCAAAGAAAAAAGCATGCGGAAAAATACGCAGCATGTTCATTAATTTAATAAATTTAATGATCCAAAATGCCGATAAGTGTCCCTAATAGCGGCTAATGGACCCATCTCTCCAACAAAAGTCAGATCCGGTCTGCTAGGCTCCTGCCAGGTAGAGCCCCCCACTGCCCCCCATTGCTGTGAAAGCACAAGATCTCGCACATTGAATGAAACCGGGGGCGGATTATAACAGGGTCAATCTGGGCGGTAGCCCATGGCCCAGCAGTGTGGGGGGCCCTGGGCTACCTCTCAGATTGCCCACCACCATCAGGGCATTACTGCCCTGACTGGCGTATGGACCCGGTGGGCAAAGGGGGCCCGCATCGGGCCCCGTCTCATCTGCTCACCGGGCCCCTACCGGCGCTGCGGCAGTTTCACCTTTTGACGTGCGGGCGCGCGCACGCACGTCAATAGTTAACAACAGCCGCCAGCCAATTGGAGGCTGGCAGTTGAAGTCGGCCGCAGGCGCAGCGCACACGTCGCCGGCGTCTGACGTCATTGTGAGTCGCCGGCGAGTGTGCGCTGCTGGAGGGAGCTTGGTCCCAGGGATTCTATATGATCTACCGGAAAATGGCGTTAGGGAACTTTTGAAGAATGGACCAGTTCCCGGATGTACTACTAGGACCTGCACGGGATGTGTCTTCAATGTATATATTTACCAGTGTAAATGTGTTATTATGACCTATACAATCTAGCATGTATGCCTAGTTCTCAATCCTTGTAACTGTGTTTAGCTATTTTGACATGGTTATCTAGCAGGGTTCTTTTTCCCTGTGGGTATCATGTGATTGCATGTCAGTAGCTGTATCTATTTATTTATTATTTTCTTTTATTTTTATATATTTTTTTGTTTCATATTTTGATAAATAGAGCATTCCGCCCAAGCTGTCCTTTATTATACTGCGACTGTGAGCGCTCTAATTATAGCGTTACAGTCATGGTCATATGGGGGCGTTTGGATGCACTACTGGGATACAGTGCGTCCTCGCTAGTTTCTCCTGTACCCCTGCGGTATTTTTATTTAAGGTATTGTAGTTTATGATTGACGTAACCATTGGATGTGAGACTCCAAATGGATACATAATCCTAGTCCCTATTAGTTTCTGATTTTTGTCCATGGTATTCCTTCTAGTGGAACAACCCCTATTCCTAGGTAAACTATGACGTTCTTTGGTAGTTGTTATGCCTCTGCGTGTGTATGGAGGAATGTAATGTGCCCTGGCCAGGGGAGTGTGATATGCGCGTGCGCATGGTGCTGGAGAGCTTGTGGCTAGGACGCTAAACTGTTGCCAGGGCCCATCACGGCTGTGGATGTGGTCCAGGCAGCGCGCCGTCTTGGTGGGCGGGTGCAGCAGGCCTCCTGTGATTTGAGTAGCTATTGGTTCGCACGGCGCATGCGCAGACCCCTTTGATCCTGGCTACGTGGGGAAAAGTTACCAACGCTTGCGCAATCGACTCGGCAACACGCTGAGAATCTCCTGTGGTGTCGCCATTGTTCTGCACACCTGGTAGGTGTTTTAATTAATTATATGTGTATTTATACTTGGGAACACGGCACGTCTCACATTACCGACCTTGAGGAAGACGCTTCTGAGCGTCGATACGCGTGGGTCCTAGCACTCACACAGCCCAGCAGACCCTCTGTGTTTGACATTTCCTAACCGTAGGGTGATTCCATTTTTTGAGAGGATAGGTGAGATCCCTTTTTGCCTAATGGGAGGCTTCACATGGAGGCATCAACATTATATTTTTTTCTTCTGCTGCCAGTATTAACTGGTGCACATATTGCCTATATGGGACACACTGGTCTGTATTTACTTATTTAATAGTGATCATATGGGATGCTTTGTCATTAGTATCTGTGTATATTCGGATTACATGCCTTGGTTGTATAGAGGGATTTATTTATGCCAATATATATTCTGCTGTAAAATGGCTGTTTAGTGTTGTGCTTTGTTTTGATGGTATTTCACCTGATATCTATGCAGACCCATTATCCCAGGTTCTGTTATGGGTTTTAAGTGTTTTTAAATGTTTGTGTCTTGTTCCTGAAATAAAGATTGTTTTCATATTCCTATAACTAGTGTGGTGATCCCAATCTTTCTCTGCATACACTTTCCTTTGTTGTAGTTACTAGTATATATTGTATGCAGGTGGAGATCCCCTTTTCTTTATTATAGTTGGATGGTGCCCGCTTAGTCTAGTATTGTTTATTGCTGGAGGGAGCTTCGCCGCTGGAGCGCAGGTCAGGTGAGGAGAGCTCGTTTTTTTGGGGGTTTTTTTTGCGAACGGCCAGAATGCTGGACACTGTCTGGGGGCAATATGCTGGAGTCTGGACACACTGGGGCAGATTGCAGGACACACTGGGGGCAATGCTGGACACACTGGGGCAGATTGCTGGACACACTGGGGACAATGCTGGAGAGGAGTCACTGGGGCAGATTGCTGGACATACTGGGGGCAATATGCTGGAGACACTGGGGCAGATTGCTGGACACACTGGGGACAATGCTGGAGAGGAGACACTGGGGCAGATTGCTGGACACACTGGGGGCAATATGCTGGAGACACTGGGGCAGATTGCTATACACACTGGGGGTAATATGCTGGACACACTGGGGGCAATATTGGAGACACTGGGGCAGAATGCTGGACACACTGGGGGTAATATGCTGGACACACTGGGGGCAATATTGGAGACACTGGGGCAGAATGCTGGACACACTGGGGGCAATATGCTGGACACACTGGGGCAGAATGCTGGACACACTGGAGGCAATATGCTGGACACACTGGGGCAGAATGCTGGACACACTGTAGGCAATATGCTGGACACACTGGGGCAGAATGCTGGACACACTGGGGGCAACATGCTGGAGACACTGAGGCAGATTGCTGGACTCACTGGGGGCAATATTGGAGACACTGGGGCAGAATGCTGGACACACTGGGGGCAATATGCTGGACACACTGGGGCAGATTGCTGGACACACTGGAAGCAATATGCTGGACACACTGGGGCAGAATGCTGGACACACTGGGGGCAATATGCTGGACATACTGGGGCAGATTGCTGGACACACTGGGGGTAATATGCTGGACACACTGGGGCAGATTGCTGGACACATTGGGGAAATATGCTGGACATACTGGGGCAGATTGCTGGACACACTGGGTGTAATATGCTGGACACACTGGGGCAATATGCTGGACATACTGGGGTAATATGCTGGACACACTGGGGGTAATATGCTGGACACACTGCGGGCAGGACTGGAGGCATGGGCAGAATGTATGATTGGAGACACGGGGCAGGATTGGATCATGGGGCAGGATGGATACGATGGAGACAGATGGGGCAGGATGGGGAGATCATATGGGGTAGAATGGATACTCATGAGGGCAGGATGCGAGAACATATGGCTGGAGCCAGGAATGAGATACACGGGGCCAGGATGGGGAATATTATTACCATAGGGGCTAATTAAGGGATATTATTACTGCAGTGATGCATTTATTTTATTTTTTGAGTATACTGTTTTAAATGGGGGGCGGTCCTGTTACTGTGCAGAGTTATACTATGTCGCCTTTTTTTCTTCATGTGGTGTAATGTAGAAGTTGGGAAAAATTAAGTAATGTGATTTTTTTCCTCCTAAGCACCAATCTATATTGAGTGCAAAAAGGTGACCCTGATCATTTATAATGTGGTATGCAAGCGAAGCTCAAGATAACTGTGTTATTTCCTGCAGAAACGAGCCCTGGCTGGAAGAAATGATGGCGGTCTGAAAGATGAAGGACTTCACCGGTGAGTCAGTGTTACCTATACGCTGACACTATACACTGTATACTATATACAGAGCTCCTGTGTATAATGTCACCGGTGATCACTGTATTACCTCTACACAGACACTGCATACTAAGTACAGATCTCCTGTGAATACTGGCACTTATGGTGATAGTATTGTGTTTTGTTTTTGTTTTTTTTATTACTGATCAGTATTGTAGTATTCAGTCATTATGTGGTGGTAATATGTGGTCTGGAAATGGTGTTGCAGTATTTGTCCCGTCTTATGTGCTATTTGGTCAACATGTGGTGGTAATATGTGGTCTTGACATGGTGTAGCGGTATTTGTTCCTTGTATGTGATATTATTGGTCATTTTAAAATTTGAAAAATAAATCAAAATATATGTAAATTGTATTGCATATTTAAAAAATATTTAATAGGTTACAGTAGAGTAGGGCTCGGCCAAAAGTGTCTACCGTGTAATGGTGGCGACTTACAAAATCTTTTGGCCAAAACAAAAGCTGCCAGCTATATGTGTGATCTGGTGATGGGAACTGTTAATGTGTGATAGGTGACCCCGTCGCATGACCCTGTCACATGGCACACAGTGTCTGAACAGCCCGGGGCCCTGGCTACCCTCAATCCACCCTTGAATGAAACCAGCGATGCCACAACCTTTACTAAGCAGTTACCGGCCAGTAATGATGTTACGAGACGTGTGATAGGGGCTTTGCTTTCTTCTAATGTGCTGTATACTGTAGAACACATGGCTTGGACTTTCTATATCAGACCCAGGCAGCGCATGAGTATACAGAGTTATCCTATTTCTGCGCTTCTGGAATGACTTGAGGTCCATTTACATGGATTGTCCAGCGGCACGACACAAACCCCTATCGGTAATCTTATACTGATCAGCGGTTGTTAATTTCTCACTGAGCTATCTTTACTAGATCTACTACATACTAGATCCCTCAGTGCACATAGGCTGCCATGGTTCTCGGCAGCACGAGTACTGTTTACACAGGATGATGCACCACCCAGAATGGTGACAATTTGCATTGCACAAAAGATCATTTTACCCAATGAATGAAAGTTTTGCTCATTCATTTGGTGATTGTCAGCCTGTTTTCTCAGCAAGATAATCGTGAAACAAGTATTTTTAACAACGCTTGTTCACGATTATCGTTCACTGTAAATGCGCTTTCAGTTTTTCATCTTTCTCTGTAGTGAATTAAAGAGAGCCTCTGAATAAAATAAATGCTATTTACCGGCAGATATATAGGAATTCTGTAGGTAAATAGTTTTAAATCATCTTTAGCAGACTTACTGAAAGAGCGGCTACAGGGAGAAAATGGAGTTAGATCCTTCCTGCAGCCGCTTGCTTCCAGTCATTGGAGCAATACAGTGGCTGTCATCAGTCCCGGACACATTGATTGACAGCCGACTGCACAAAGCAGACTGACAGTGGGCTGGGGAGGGAGCGGTGGCTGTTACCTCCCTGAAGACTGGCAGCGAGCAACTGCAATGAGAATATCATTTCATTCTCAATTTACTATTGTACATGCAGATAAATTGCATTTTTGGAGGTGACAAGTTCCCTTTAAACGCTTCTATTGGTACCATTCCCAGAACATAGTCACAGACTTTATTGTATGAAGATATCAATAATGCCAAGTCAGCTGTGAAGATGTCTTCAATCAACTTCCTTCTTGGCTTCCTAGAATGTTGTTTGTTGCTTGTAGTCATGGTTTATTGTATGTCGTTCTCATAGTGTGCGGTTTACCATGACCAAACAAATCCCAGCTACACAGTACATTTGGTCGAAATCCTGGGCAAGTTGCATTGTTCAGTGCAGATTGTGTCTGAATAGACCACCCTATTAGGAAATGCTGAGACCCCTTATCTAATGAATACATTAGAATGAATAGATATCATGATTAATTTGCATTGCAATTGCCTGAGTATTACATTAAAGACATTTCTAGTAGAATTCTCCATGACACAGCACATTTGGATAATCTTTGCTTAGAGCTCTGTGTTTAGTTCCTTTGTTGTTCCTTCTAGAAATGTGTGATTAAATTGACCATTGTGTTACCTAAGCGGAGTGTCCCTAGACCGGCTTAGACTACTTTCACACTGGCGTTTTTTTTTAATACGTCGCAATGTGTCGTTTAGGGGAAAAAACGCATCCTGCACAGTTGTTTGCAGGATGCGTTTTTGCCCCATAGAGTTACATTACCGACGCATTGCGACGTATTGACACACGTCACAACCGTCTTGCGACAGTTGCGCCGTGTTGTGGTGGACCGCCGGGAGCAAAAAACGTTAAATGTACAGTTTTTTGCAGCCGACGGACCGCTTTTTCCGACCGCGCATGCGCGGCCGGAAGTCCGCCCCCACCTCCCCGCACCTCACAATGGGGCAGCGGATGCGCCGGAGAAATGCATCCGCTGCCTCCGTTGTGCGGCACAACAAACGCTAGCGTCGGAATCTCGGCCCGACGCAATGCGACGGGCCGAATCCGACGCTAGTGTGAAAGTAGCCTTATTGTTAGGATTATGCGGCTGCAGTAAGACCAAGCGGTGCGCTACTGACCACTCAATTGTTCCGGCCACATGTAGCTAGCCACACTGACCGGCCCTATCCTCATTCTGTATAGGACCATAACACAGTATAGGACTATAACATTTTTTTCAATATCCTTTACCAGATTTGCGTGAATCGAATCCAAATACATTTTGATTCTGGCAAATCCAAATTCTTTGGAAAATTTGTAATGAGTTTGGTTAGGTACTAATCTGTTTGCTCCACTATGGTGCTAACTTTACCGCATGGATATTACCATATCCCCCCATATGATTCCTTGTTTTCACATAGAGATGAAAAATGTATGTTCTTCTCTGTCAGATGCTGTTTGGATTCTGATCCTCCCCATAGAAGTTAATTGAGGTTGATCCCCATGTGGTTACTCTGAGTACAGCTTTCATGTAGGAAATAAAGGTGCACCAATAGGAGAAGCAGCTTAAAGGGAATCTAGCATCTGAGAACAGCATGATGTTGGGGGCAGAAACCCTGATTCCAGTGATGTATCACTTACTGGGCTGCATAGCACAGTTTTGATCAAATCCCTGTTTTATCTACTGCGGATCTACAAGTTCTCTGAATGCTGAGCTCTGTATAACCCCACCCACACTGCTGATTGGCAGCTGGTACACTGTGTGTAGGCAGAAAGCTGCCAATCAGAGGTGGGATCAAGGTTATACAGAGCTCACGAATGTGGAGAACAACATGGCAGCAGGTTTACTAGACCTTTAGTGATAATCTCCTGCTGATAAAATAAGGATTTTATCAAAACTACAGCACGCAGCCCAATAAGTGATACATTACTGAAACTAGGATCTTTTTATTTATATATCCAGTTGCGTGCAAGAGGCTTAGGCAGGACAATCCATCTTTTTCCTGTTGTACAAGCGCTGTGGGTGCTCCTGGCAGAATACCCTACAGGGGAGGTGACATTGAGCTCGGTACACGTGGCAGGTATGGGGCTAAGTTGTGGCACTGGGTATAATTCCACTGTCCATTGCTGCGGTCTGCCTGCGTAATGGGAGATACAGAATAACATACACATTATGCAATATGCGCCCCATTACTGCCAGGAATCTCATTTACCAGCAGCTCAAACAAGGGGAGAAAGGAATCCCTTTTTTTCCCGGTGCTTTTTGTTTCCGAGATCTGAGTGTTTCTGTGGCACATGATGCCTCATGTCCCAAAAGGCAATTGCATTAGGATTGGACATAGTGCTAAAGGTTCCCGAATCGCATCCCTTTCTGGTTATTTCCCCTCGAACAGCTCTTTGTTCACATGAAGTACAATATAAATAATCCACAGGAAATGGATGGACTGTATTTTCTTATTGTTTAGATTTGTTTATTTCCTGATTCCGAAAACAAAGAAATCCAGCAGGGGGTTCAGCATATGTTTTCCATGAAGACGTGCTTACTTCAGCTCTCACCCTTCAGACCATAGGATGGTGGGGAACATACATCATCTGGGATGTCCAAACGAGAATCTGTGCCTGTATCTTTCATCCTGACATTACAGAGCTCCTCAGATGCACAACTGTCTGCGTTACCACCTCCGGAGCTCATCTCTGACACTGTCATTTCCTCACTGACTTGAGAGTTTAACTACCCACATTAACTCCTTAAGTATTGTTTGCACATTTCAAGAGGACCTGTCCGTTCTGGGAAAAACACACAGAAAGTTAAAAAAAAAGATAAAAGTTAAAGACTTTTCTGAAAAACATATTATTAGTGAATTAGATGATTTCCCACAGTGCTAAAGTGGCATGGGCTGTACTTTAATGTTACTGGCGGGAGGTAAAAATCGGGTCATATTCTCTGTAAGATACCAAGTATGGCAAATGGGAGGATGATTTTTCACAGAATCTGAATTAATAACACAGGTTTGCAAAATTTGGGTTTATGAACATTTTCCAAATCCAGTGACTGATTCTTGTTTTCTCTTCCCCGAATTAAAAAAAACACATCTATTTTTAACCATCACATATGGATTTTGCACATAATGCACTTGAATTTCATACTAACGAGATGAATACAAAATATTTTTATTGTAGCCAAAAATGTACATTATCTTATTTATAAAAATGGATTGAACATTGATTGACACTTTATTGAACATTAATTCTTGCACCTTTACATTTTCTCATCAAAGATTCTCCTGATACCTTTTTTTCTTATAGTAGGCCTGAGGATTTTCTCAGTGAAGCATCCAGCAGTAGTCCTCCATCATGTTCACGTTCCGTCTACCTTAGTATCATCGTTCTATCTCCTTGGAATCCTGATGAAATCTTTCTCCTTGCTCTTCGCTAACCACACCAAGATTTTCAGGAAAGTAGTCCAAATGGGAAGGGAAAAAATGTAACTTCAAATTCATCAGACAGCCCAAGGCTTTGAAACATTTCAGCATGTTCTCTGTGATGAGCTTAAATTTTGGATCTTTGTTGTTTCTTCATAACTTCTTTATAAGAATCCCTTTTCTCAACAGTTTTCATTTTTGTTTCGAACATGTCTTCCTTCATGAGTTTCCGAATATCCAGGCCCACAAAAAAATGCCTTCCTTCAGTTTTGCTTCTGATAATCCCTGAAACTTGGTACTGTAAAAGTCTCTCCTTCTTTTGTTAGATCTTTAATAAACTGCTTCATCAGTCCAAGCTTAATGTACCATATATACTCGAGTATAAGCCGAGATTTTCAGCCCAAATTTTTGGGCTGAAAGTGCCCCTCTCGGCTTATACTCGAGTCAATGTGGGTGGCAGGGTCGGCGGGTGAGGGGGTGAGGGCGCTGAGGTATACTTACCTAGTCCCAGCGATCCTCGCGCTGTCCCTGCCGTCCCACGGGCTTCTGTGCTGCAGCTTCTTCCCCTCTTCAGCGGTCACGTGGGACCGCTCATTAGAGATATGAATAAGCGGCTCCACCTCCCATAGGGGCGGAGCCGCCTATTCATTCCTCTAATCAACGGTGCCGGTGACCGCTGACAGGAAGAGCTGCGGCACCGAAGACCAGGCAGAGGGACAGCGCGAGGATCGCCAGGACTAGGTAAGTATAGCATATTCACCTGTCCTCGTTCCAGCCGCCGGGCGCCGCTCCATCTTCCCGGAGGTGAGTATGTGGTTTTTTTTTTTATTGCAGCAGCGGCGGCAGAGATTTCTATGGGGCACAATGAACGGTGCAGAGCACCGTATATGGCACAGCAATGGGGCACAATGAACGGTGCAAAGCACCGTATATGGCACAGCAACGGGGCACAATGTTTATACCTTGTGGGAATAAAAGGACTAGAAATAGGAAAAACCCAATGTGGCTAAACAAAGAAGTAAGACAGGCAATTAACAGTAAAAAGAAAGCATTTGCACTACTAAAGCAGGATGGCACCATTGAAGCTCTAAAAAACTATAGGGAGAAAAATACTTTATCTAAAAAACTAATTAAAGCTGCCAAAAAGGAAACAGAGATGCACATTGCTAAGGAGAGTAAAACTAATCCCAAACTGTTCTTCAACTATATCAATAGTAAAAGAATAAAAACTGAAAATGTAGGCCCCTTAAAAAATAGTGAGGAAAGAATGGTTGTAGATGACGAGGAAAAAGCTAACATATTAAACACCTTCTTCTCCATGGTATTCACGGTGGAAAATGAAATGCTAGGTGAAATCCCAAGAAACAATGAAAACCCTATATTAAGGGTCACCAATCTAACCCAAGAAGAGGTGCGAAATCGGCTAAATAAGATTAAAATAGATAAATCTCCGGGTCCGGATGGCATACACCCACGAGTACTAAGGGAACTAAGTAATGTAATAGATAAACCATTATTTCTTATTTTTAGGGACTCTATAGCGACAGGATCTGTTCCGCAGGACTGGCGCATAGCAAATGTGGTGCCAATATTCAAAAAGGGCTCTAAAAGTGAACCTGGAAATTATAGGCCAGTAAGTCTAACCTCTATTGTTGGTAAAATATTTGAAGGGTTTCTGAGGGATGTTATTCTGGATTATCTCAATGAGAATAACTGTTTAACTCCATATCAGCATGGGTTTATGAGAAATCGCTCCTGTCAAACCAATCTAATCAGTTTTTATGAAGAGGTAAGCTATAGGCTGGACCACGGTGAGTCATTGGACGTGGTATATCTCGATTTTTCCAAAGCGTTTGATACCGTGCCGCACAAGAGGTTGGTACACAAAATGAGAATGCTTGGTCTGGGGGAAAATGTGTGTAAATGGGTTAGTAACTGGCTTAGTGATAGAAAGCAGAGGGTGGTTATAAATGGTATAGTCTCTAACTGGGTCGCTGTGACCAGTGGTGTACCGCAGGGGTCAGTATTGGGACCTGTTCTCTTCAACATATTCATTAATGATCTGGTAGAAGGTTTACACAGTAAAATATCGATATTTGCAGATGATACAAAACTATGTAAAGCAGTTAATACAAGAGAAGATAGTATTCTGCTACAGATGGATCTGGATAAGTTGGAAACTTGGGCTGAAAGGTGGCAGATGAGGTTTAACAATGATAAATGTAAGGTTATACACATGGGAAGAAGGAATCAATATCACCATTACACACTGAATGGGAAACCACTGGGTAAATCTGACAGGGAGAAGGACTTGGGGATCCTAGTTAATGATAAACTTACCTGGAGCAGCCAGTGCCAGGCAGCAGCTGCCAAGGCAAACAGGATCATGGGGTGCATTAAAAGAGGTCTGGATACACATGATGAGAGCATTATACTGCCTCTGTACAAATCCCTAGTTAGACCGCACATGGAGTACTGTGTCCAGTTTTGGGCACCGGTGCTCAGGAAGGATATAATGGAACTAGAGAGAGTACAAAGGAGGGCAACAAAATTAATAAAGGGGATGGGAGAACTACAATACCCAGATAGATTAGCGAAATTAGGATTATTTAGTCTAGAAAAAAGACGACTGAGGGGCGATCTAATAACCATGTATAAGTATATAAGGGGACAATACAAATATCTCGCTGAGGATCTGTTTATACCAAGGAAGGTGACGGGCACAAGGGGGCATTCTTTGCGTCTGGAGGAGAGAAGGTTTTTCCACCAACATAGAAGAGGATTCTTTACTGTTAGGGCAGTGAGAATCTGGAATTGCTTGCCTGAGGAGGTGGTGATGGCGAACTCAGTCGAGGGGTTCAAGAGAGGCCTGGATGTCTTCCTGGAGCAGAACAATATTGTATCATACAATTATTAGGTTCTGTAGAAGGACGTAGATCTGGGGATTTATTATGATGGAATATAGGCTGAACTGGATGGACAAATGTCTTTTTTCGGCCTTACTAACTATGTTACTATGTTACTATGTAATGAACGGTGCAGAGTACCGTATATGGCACAGCAATGGGGCACAATGAACGGTGCAGAGCACCGTATATGGCACAGCAATGGGGCACAATGAACGGAGCAGAGCACCGTATATGGGCACAGATATGGGGCACAATGAACGGTGCAGAGCACTGTATATGGCACAGCAATGGGGCACAATGAACGGTGCAGAGCACCGTATATGGCACAGCAATGGGGCACAATGAACGGTGCAGAGCACCGTATATGGCACAGCAATGGGGCACAATGAACGGTGCAGAGCACCGTATATGGCACAGCAATGGGGCACAATGAACGGTGCAGAGCACCGTATATGGCACAGCAATGGGGCACAATGAACGGTGCAGAGCACTGTATATGGCACAGCAATGGGGCACAATGAACGGTGCATAGCACCGTATATGGCACAGCTATGGGGCACAATGAACGGTGCAGAGCACTATATGGGGCACATCTATGGGGAAATAATGAACGGTGTAGAGCACTATATGGCACAGCTATGGGGAAATAATGATCTATTTTTATTTTTGAAATTCACCGGTAAATGCTGCATTTCCACCCTAGGCTTATACTGGAGTCAATAAGTTTTCCCAGTTTTTTGTGGCAAAATTAGGGGGGTCGGCTTATACTCGGGTCGGCTTATATTCGAGTATATACGGTAAATTGGTGGTAGGAGAACTTTAGTGAGATCAATTAAACTTTCCTCAACTATGTTTTTGAGTCCGGGGTGCAAATATGTTCTTGTTGCCAAATTTTTTTGGCTCCATTGATGAGTCGTATCCCGGCTGTTCCTTTTCCACAAAAATCATGGGTACTTTGTGTATCCTCCTTGCTGCCCAAGGAGAAAAATGGAAACTTTCAAATCACCACATAGTGACCATCCTTGAGCCTTGTAATTAAATTTCTTGAAAATAAAGTCTAAATTCTCTAAGCTTTCCTTCAAGGGCACATAAGCGTGCTTGCTGCTATTGTGGAGCAGCACAGCTTTCAGACTTTTTTGGATGCATTAATAAAGAGTCTCTGCTGACTCACATTATACTCAATATTACATTTTTTCATGAGCCCAGGAACATTACTTCAATACACCAGAACACCATCTTGAGAAAAGTATGGAAGGAATTTCTTTTCTCTGCTTCTGAACCATGAAAAACAGGTACCAGAAGCTAGCAAGTTCTTTTCTTTTAGTCTAGTCTGAAAGTACATAAATAAGAAAAAATGGTGTGCACTCAGGTCAGGGACAAATGAGGTGCTGGTAAACTGACCATGTGGTCCAATCAATAGCAGAAAAAATTACCGCACACTCAATACTGGTATAGTGCTGAAAAAGGTATATGCCAATTTTATTCAGGAAAACAATACAAAAATGGTAGTTGCAACATTGGTAAAGGTAGACAATGAACCCGACGTTTCGACCCTCCCTGGTCTTATTCATGGGGTTACTCAAGTCCTTTGATATAAATGCATATAGGTGGCAGTAGTATGGGAAGAGCAAGCAATCCCTTTTGTATAGGGCCTAACCTGATGGTGAAACCAGAAAGGGCTGCTGTCCCAGGTAAACAAAACTTAGTTTATGAAGGGCCGTAATGTGTCCTCTTCAAGCCTCTTTCCAGGAAAGCGCAGCAAGGCGCGGGATGCGCTGCTGACCCTACACAGGACCCCCTACAGGCCCATTGGACACATTACGGCCCTTCCTAAACTAAGTTTTGTTTACCTGGGACAGCAGCCCTTTCTGGTTTCACCGTCAGGTTATGCCCTATACAAAAGGGATTGCTTGCTCTTCCCATACTACTGCCACCTATATGCATTTATATCAAAGGACTTGAGTAACCCCATGAATAAGACCCGGGAGGGTCGAAACGTCGGGTTCATTGTCTACCTTTACCAATGTGGCAACTACCATTTTTGTATTGTTTTCCTGAATAAAATTGGCATATACCTTTTTCAGCACTATACCAGTATTGAGTGTGCGGTAATTTTTTCTGCTATAGTCTGAAAGTACTGCAGAATGTTTAGGAAAGTCCAAGTCTCTGACCAAATCATTTAAAGAAAACCTGTCACTGTCATCAGCATCATCCTTGTCAAACTAAACGTTTGGACAGAATGGCGCTGTCAGACTGATTTAATACATACCTTTAGTGTACAAATCTGCAGCCTGGTTTTTGTTAAATCATCATAATAAATTTTGGTTGCTTTGGGGTGGGACTCTGGGTAGAGTCTTCAGGTCAGAAGTATCAGCCACGGCCCCTCCGCAGCTCAATAACGAGCTGAGGTCTCATTCTGCGCATGCGCTACCGTCATTTTCATGAAGGTTGCCACCATCGAGATCACCGCCCACATCTAAGATGGCGCCTGCCCAAAATTTAAATGAATGCAACAGAGGCAGAGGGGCCATGGCTGAGTCCTCCAAATCGAAGACCCTACCAGCAGTCCCACCCACAAGTCCTGTGCTGAAGCATGAAGCACCGAGGAAATCAAAATTTGTCATGATGATTTAAGGAAAACCAAGCTGCAGATCTTTACACTAAAGGTGTGTATTAAATCAGTATGACAGGACCATTCTGCCCATACCTTTAGTTTAACATGGATAATCTTGATGACCGGTTCTCTTTAATTAGAGTTATGAAGAAAGATGTGGCTCATTGGGACTAGCGTCAAAGTCTTCATGAGAATCCTATTCTTCATGTTCTGAATTTTCTGAATCAGGTTTATTATCTTCAAGCTTCTGTGGAGGTGAAGGGACAAATATTCCTGGACCGTGAGGCACAGGGCGAATCGCTGACTGGAGGTCCGGATATATAATTTTTCTTGTTTTTTAGGTGGAATCCCTCCACGTTGCACGTACAAAAATAGCAGTCATCACTATGATTTTACGGTTTCCTCCAGATCATAGGCACGCCAAAACTAGATCTCTCTTCCCTTTAGAGCACTGTCCTATTTCTTCTACACAAACAAAACACTACATGTGGAGCCCACGACTTGTCCTGATCACCTAGTTTTACATCCAAGTGCGCATAATACACTTTTCCAATGAAGTCTGTAATGTTCTTTTATTTTTACAGCAAACAATCGCAAATGTAGCATATTTTGTCAGGTGAATTACGACACCCCCTTGTAGCCAATTCGTTCACCCTGTTAGAAACAGAAGCTTAATCCACAACAACTACTAAATACTGAAAGCAATTGTGGTTAGCACACCTCCATTATGAACTCTGTCTAAAAGAAAATCTACCTTTGCTTCCCATAGCAACCAATCACTGTGCATCTGTCAGTTCTTATAAAATAAAAAATGTGCTCTGATTAGTTGCTATAGACACCACCATACTGTCATTAACTGTGAGTAAATAAATTCTGTCTTTGCTGCCCATAACAACCAATCACAGCACAGCTTTCATTTGTTATATTGCTGACGTAAAATTAAAGATGCTATGATTAATAATAATAATATAATAATAATCTTTATTTTTATATAGCGCTAACATATTCCGCAGCGCTTTACAGTTTTGCACACATTATCATCACTGTCCCCGATGGGGCTCACAATCTAGAATCCCTATCAGTACGTCTTTGGAATGTGGGAGGAAACCGGAGAACCCGGAGGAAACCCACGCAAACACGGAGAGAACATACAAACTCTTTGCAGATGTTGTCCTGGGTGGGATTAGAACCCAGGACCCCAGCGCTGCAAGGCTGCTGTGCTAACCACTGCACCACCGTGTTGCCCATAGGATGCTGTTGACATCAACACACTCTTTAGAAGCTGGGTTAAGAATATTTTATCTGCCCACAAAAATGGGGTCACTTGTGGGGGGTTTCCACTATTTAGGCACATCAGGGACTCTCCAAACAAGACATTGCGTCTCCTAATGATTCCAGCAAACTTTGCATTCAAAAATTCAAATTGTACCCTGCCGTGTTCCCAAACAGTAGTTTTCCTCCACATATTCTTTATTTTCACGGCTCTACGTTATAAAATTCCTTGAGGGGTTTAGGTTACAAAATTGTGTCATTTGTAGGGGTTTTGCACTGTTTAGACACCTATAGAGCTCTCCAAATGCGATATGGCGTCCGCTAATGATTCCATCCAATTTTGCATTGAAAAAGTCAAAAGGTGCTCCTTTTCTTTCAAGCCCTGCTGTGCGTTTATACAGTAGTTTTCCCCTCACATATCGGGTATTGTCGTACTCAGGAGAAATTGCACAATAATTTTTGGGGTCCAATTTCTCCTGTTACCTTGTGCCAAATTTCCGATTTTTTCACAAATAAATACTAGTCATGTTGAACAAATTTTACCACACAACTATCATGAAGTACAATATGTCACGAAAATACAATCAGTGGGAAGTGTTCCAGAGTTATTACAACATAAAGCGACCCTGTTCAGAATTGTAAAATTTGGCCTTGTCATGAAAGTGAAAACATGCTTTGGGGTGAACATTTTTTTTTACAAGATGGGTGGCCTTCAATAGCTTTCTCACTTTTAATAAATTTAAACAACATATCATGTACATCAGGGAACAGTGCACCAAATATTATTTGCAGGAACTTTTGGCCTAAAATGTATTAAGTAAGAATTTATTCTTGAAAATTATTTATGCACCTGGCGTGAAAGCACCAAAGATCATTTTAACCTCATTTTAACCTCTCGAATGAAGGACACCCTTAATGGATTGCCTTAACCCCTTTCTGCCATTAGACGTACTATTGCGTCCATGTGGGGTGGGCTTTACTTCCCAAGGACGCAATAGTACGTCATATGCGATCGGCAGCGCTCACGGGGGGAGCGCCGCCGATCGCGGCCGGGTGTCAGCTGTTTATCGCAGCTGACATCCGGCACTATGTGCCAGGAGCGGTCACGGACCGCCCCCGGCACATTAACCCCCGGCACGCCGCGATCAAAGATGATCGCGATGTGCCGGCGGTACAGGGAAGCACCGCGCAGGGAGGGGGCTCCCTGCGGGCTTCCCTGAGCCCCCCGCAGCAACGCGATGTGATCGCGTTGCTGCGAGGGTCTCACCTCCCTCCCTGCTCCCTCCAGCCCCGGATCCAAGATGGCCGCGGATCCGGGTCCTGCAGGGAGGGAGGTGGCTTCACAGAGCCTGCTCAGAGCAGGCACTGTGAAGCAGCCTGCACTCCTATCAGATCAGTGATCTGACAGAGTGCTGTGCAAACTGTCAGATCACTGATCTGTGATGTCCCCCCCTGAGACAAAGTAAAAAAGTAAAAAAAAAAAATTTCAAATGTGTAAAAAAAAATAAAAAAAAATATTCCAAAATAATGAAAAAAAAATAAAAATATTATTCCCATAAATACATTTCTTTATCTAAATAAAAAAAACAAAACAATAAAAGTACACATATTTAGTATCGCCGCGTCCGTAACGGCCCGACCTATAAAACTGGCCCACTAGTTAACCCCTTCAGTAAACACCGTAAGAAAAAAAAAAAAAAGAGGCAAAAAACAACGCTTGATAATCATACCGCCGAACAAAAAGTGGAATAACACGCGATCAAAAAGACAGATATAACTAACCATGGTACCGCTGAAAACGTCATCTTGTCCCGCAAAAAACGAGCCGCCATACAGCATCATCAGCAAAAAAATAAAAAAGTTATAGTACTGAGAATAAAGCGATGCAAAAATAATTATTTTTTCTATAAAATAGTTTTTATCGTATAAAAGCGCCAAAACATAAAAAAATGATATAAATGAGGTGTCGCTGTAATCGTACTGACCCGAAGAATAAAACTGCTTCATCAATTTTACCAAACGCGGAACGGTATAAACGCCTCCCCCAAAAGAAATTCATGAATAGCTGGTTTTTGGTCATTCTGCCTCACAAAAATCGGAATAAAAAGCGATCAAAAAATGTCACGTGCCCGAAAATGTTACCAATAAAAACATCAACTCGTCCCGCAAAAACCAAGACCTCACATGACTCTGTGGACCAGAATATAGAAAAATTATAGCTCTCAAAATGTGGTAACGCAAAAAATATTTTTTGCAATAAAAAGCGTCTTTCAGTGTGTGACGGCTGCCAATCATAAAAATCCGCTAAAAAACCCGCTATAAAAGTAAATCAAACCCCCCTTCATCACCCCCTTAGTTAGGGAAAAATTAAAAAAATGTATTTATTTCCATTTTCCCATTAGGGCTAGGGTTAGAGTTAGGGCTAGGGTTAGGGCTAGGGTTAGGGCTAGGGTTAGGGCTAGGGTTAGGGCTAGGGTTAGGGCTAGGGTTAGGGCTAGGGTTAGGGCTAGGGCTAGGGTTAGGGTTAGGGCTAGGGTTAGGGCTAGGGTTAGGGCTAGGGTTAGGGTTAGGGTTAGGGCTAGGGTTAGGGCTAGGGTTAGGGCTAGGGTTAGGGCTAGGGCTAGGGTTAGGGCTAGGGTTAGGGCTAGGGCTACAGTTTGGGTTGGGGCAAAAGTTACAGTTAGGGTTTAGATTACATTTACGGTTGGGAATAGGGTTGGGATTAGGGTTAGGGGTGTGTCAGGGTTAGAGGTGTGGTTAGGGTTACTGTTGGGATTAGGGTTAGGGATGTGTTTGGATTAGGGTTTCAGTTATAATTGGGGGGTTTCCACTGTTTAGGCACATCAGGGGCTCTCCAAACGCGACATGGCGTCCGATCTCAATTCCAGCCAATTCTGCGTTGAAAAAGTAAAACAGTGCTTCTTCCCTTCCGAGCTCTCCCGTGTGCCCAAACAGGGGTTTACCCCAACATATGGGGTATCAGCGTACTCAGGACAAATAGGACAACAACTTTTGGGGTCCAATTTCTCCTGCTACCCTTGGGAAAATACAAAACTCGGGGCTAAAACATATTTTTTGTGGGAAAAAAAAAGATTTTTTATTTTCACGGCTCTGCGTTATAAACTGTAGTGAAACACTTGGGGGTTCAAAGTTCTCACAACACATCTAGATTAGTTCCCTGGGGGGTCTAGTTTCCAATATGGGGTCACTTGTGGGGGGTTTCTACTGTTTAGGTACATTAGGGGTTCTGCAAACGCAATGTGACGTCTGCAGACCATTCCATCTAAGTCTGCATTCCAAATGGCGCTCCTTCCCTTCCGAGCTCTGCCATGCGCTCAAACGTTGGTTTCCCCCAACATACGGGGTATCAGCGTACTCAGGACAAATTGGACAACAACTTTTGGGGTCGAATTTCTCCTCTTACCCTCGGGAAAATACAAAACTGGGGGCTAAAAAATAATTTTGGGGGGAAAGATTTTTTTTTTTAATTTTCACGGCTCTGCGTTACAAACTGTAGTGAAACACTTGGGGGTTCAAAGCTATCACAACACATCTAGATGAGTTCCTTAGGGGGTCTAGTTTCCAAAATGGTGTCACTTGTGGGAGGTTTCTACTGTTTAGGTACATTAGGGGCTCTGCAAATGCAATGTGACACCTGCAGACCATTCCATCTAAGTCCTCATTCCAAATGGAGCTCCTTCCCTTCCGAGCCCTCCCATGCGCCCAAACAGTGGTTCCCCCCCACATATGGGGTATCAGCGCACTCAGGACAAATTGGACAACAAATTGTGGGGTCGAATTTCTCCTTTTACCCTCGGAAAAATACAAAACTGGGGGCTAAAAAATAATTTTTGTGGGAAAAAATTTTTGTTTTATTTTTACGGCTCTCCATTATAAACTTCTGTGAAGCCCTTGGTGGGTCAAAGCGCTCAGCACACATCTAGATAAGTTCCTAAGGGGGTCTACTTTTCAAAATGGTGTCACTTGTGGGGGGTTTCTACTGTTTAGGTACATTAGGGGCTCTGCAAACGCAATGTGACACCTGCAGACCATTCCATCTAAGTCTGCATACAAATGGCACTCCTTCCCTTCTGAGCCCTCCCATGTGCCCAAACAGTGGTTCCCCCCACATATGGTGTATCATCGCACTCAGGACAAATTGGGCAACAAATTTTGGGGTCCAATTTCTCCTGTTACCCTCAGGAAAATACAAAACTGGGGGCTAAAAAAATAATTTTTGTGGGAAAAAAATTTTGTTTTATTTTTACGGCTCTGCATTATAAACTTCTGTGAAGCACTTGGTGGGTCAAAGTGCTCACCACACCTCTAGATAAGTTCCTTAGGGGGTCTACTTTCCAAAATGGTGTCATTTGTGGGGGGTTTCAATGTTTAGGCACATCAGTGGCTCTTCAAACGCAACATGGCGTCCCATCTCAATTCCTGTCAATTTTGCTTTGAAAAGTCAAACGGCGCTCCTTCCCTTCCGAGCTCTCCCATCCACCCAAACAGTGGTTTACCCCCACATATGGGGTATCCGCGTACTCAGGACAAATTGTACAACAACTTTTGGGGTCCAATTTCTTCTCTTACCCTTGGGAAAATAAAAAATTGGGGGCAAAAAGATAATTTTTGTGAAAAAATATGATTTTTTATTTTTACGGTTCTACATTATAAACTTCTGTGAAGCACTTGGTGGGTCAAAGTGCTCACCACACCTCTAGATAAGTTCCTTAGGGGGTCTACTTTCCAAAATGGTGTCACTTGTGGGGGGTTTCAATGTTTAGCCACATCAGGGGCTCTCCAAACGAAACATGGCGTCCCATCTCAATTCCAGTCAATTTTGCATTGAAAAGTCAAATGGCACTCCTTCGCTTCCGAGCTCTGCCATGCGCCCAAACAGTGGTTTACCCCCACATGTGGGGTATTGGCATACTCAGGACAAATTGTACAACAATGTTTGGGGTCCATTTTCTCCTGTTACCCTTGGTAAAATAAAACAAATTGGAGCTGAATTACATTTTTTGTGAAAAAAAGTTAAATGTTCATTTTTATTTAAACATTCAAAAAATTCCTGTGAAGCACCAGAAGGGTTAATAAACTTCTTGAATATGGTTTTGAGCACCTTGAGGGGTGTAGTTTTTAGAATGGTGTCACACTTGGGTATTTTCTATCATATAGACCCCTCAAAATGACTTCAAATGAGATGTGGTCCCTAAAATAAAATGGTGTTGTAGAAATGAGAAATTGCTGGTCAACTTTTAACCCTTATAACGCCCTAACAAAAAAAAATTTTGGTTCCAAAATTGTGCTGATGTAAAGTAGACATGTGGGAAATGTTACTTATTAAGTATTTTGTGTGACATATCTCTGTGATTTAATTGCATAAAAATTCAAAGTTGGAAAATTGCGAAATTTTCATAATTTTCGCCAAATTTCCGTTTTTTTCACAAATAAACGCAGGTACTATCAAATAATTTTTACCATTGTCATGAAGTACAATATGTCACGAGAAAACAATGTCAGAATCACCAGGATCCATTGAAGCGTTCCAGAGTTATAACCTCATAAAGGGACAGTGGTCAGAATTGTAAAAATTGGCCCGGTCATTAACGTGCAAACCACCCTTGGGGGTAAAGGGGTTAAAGTACAAGACTTTAAAAAACTTCATGAAACCTTTAAAAACTATTTTCATTATTACTTCGTCTTTACAACATTGAGACTTGAACAGTCTCTCATATAAAAAGGAACCGCTTATCAAAATAGTAGACTAGGCTTGGACTGATTCTTGTGGACAGCCTGTTCTTTAAGATATATAAAGGAGAATTACAAATGTTCCTATGTTAAATTGAGAAAAATCCAGAAAATTTTTCAGCACTAAGTTCAAGCATCGGTATAAACAAATATTTGATATTTTGAACATTAAAGCCTTTGTAAACACCAAAATTTTACAAATTGAAAATGCATTTCAAAACATATTTCAATTGGGGAATAATGTTTTTTTCATGGTTGTTTGTCTCAAAATCAATGTAACTATTTGTCAATTCAAAATCTAGTTGCACTGATTTTTCACACATTAGTAAAAAATTCATAGTATTGTTAATCTGTAACCCCTTGAAAGCAGTAATAATGGTTATTAGTTCTCTGAAAGAGGGGCTGTATGCATGTGCACAGTACTAAGTCATAAGTACACGCTTTAATTTCTAAACCTCATAATAAATATAAATGCTTTGAATTTTTCCTGACAACTTTTCTGGTATGTGATTTTGTTCCACATTGAAATTAAAGTTGGATTTACTTTTATCTTCGGTGTTGGGTAATATTTGATAGAAGCATTCAGAGATATATAGACATATAGTAGAAACTGCAACTAAAGCCCCCTATGCATATTAGACGAACGTTGGCCAAACCCACTGATATTGATGGTTTCAGTTTACAGTGTAATGTGTATAGTAGTGTGATGATACAGCATTTATTCTTAATTATGCCAGATGTATTGTTCAGTAGGTCAAGGGACATTGCTCATATGAGCCTGTACTTGACTCTTATTATATCTTAATCTACACACCTTGGGCAAAAATGTAAGTTAATTAAGCAATCAGACAATGAGGAATTATCTCACCCCACCTTCCCCTTGTACTGTGGCAAAATGTCCTGAATGAGAGCTGTGGAATATAACAAGGGTTATTCCTCAATCTACAGAGAGACTCTACAAGATCATCCCAAAGAACCATGTCTCCAGCTGATGGAATACAGATCTGCTCCACTGCCCATCACTGAACTCACAAAGACAGTTGGAAAACCCATTTTGGGTCTGTACTATAGGTTATTGCTGGCTGGAGCTCGATACACATGCTACGGTTGTGGTATCTCTCATCTGGAGGAGCATAGGCTGTGCCTGTAGACTATACTGGTGGGAGATACAAAAGTTGTGAGCCAACCAAAAGTTGGGGGACAGTAGGTATCACCTGGTACGGGAGATTTGGTGCTACCAGCTCCTGGTTGGAATCTTGTGGACAGGGAGCAATGCATTTTGCCATCTACATAGAAGAGGATTCTTTACTGTTAGGGCAGTGAGAATCTGGAATTGCTTGCCTGAGGAGGTGGTGATGGCGAACTCAGTCGAGGGGTTCAAGAGAGGCCTGGATGTCTTTCTGGAGCAGAGCAATATTGTATCATACAATTATTAAGTTCTGTAGAAGGACGTACAGTTAGGGCCAGAAATATTTGGACAGTGACACAATTTTCGCGAGTTGGGCTCTGCATGCCACCACATTGGATTTGAAATGAAACCTCTACAACAGAATTCAAGTGCAGATTGTAACGTTTAATTTGAAGGGTTGAACAAAAATATCTGATAGAAAATGTAGGAATTGTACACATTTCTTTACAAACACTCCACATTTTAGGAGGTCAAACGTAATTGGACAAATAAACATAACCCAAACAAAATATTTTTATTTTCAATATTTTGTTGCAAATCCTTTGGAGGCAATCACTGCCTTAAGTCTGGAACCCATGGACATCACCAAAGGCTGGGTTTCCTCCTTCTTAATGCTTTGCCAGGCCTTTACAGCCGCAGCCTTCAGGTCTTGCTTGTTTGTGGGTCTTTCCGTCTTAAGTCTGGCTTTGAGCAAGTGAAATGCATGCTCAATTGGGTTTAGATCTGGAGATTGACTTGGCCATTGCAGAATGTTCCACTTTTTGGCACTCATGAACTCCTGGGTAGCTTTGGCTGTATGCTTGGGGTCATTGTCCATCTGTACTATGAAGCGCCGTCCAATCAACTTTGCAGCATTTGGCTGAATCTGGGCTGAAAGTATATCCCGGTACACTTCAGAATTCATCCGGCTACTCTTGTCTGCTCTTATGTCATCAATAAACACAAGTGACCCAGTGCCATTGAAAGCCATGCATGCCCATGCCATCACGTTGCCTCCACCATGTTTTACAGAGGATGTGGTGTGCCTTGGATCATGTGCCGTTCCCTTTCTTCTCCAAACTTTTTTCTTCCCATCATTCTGGTACAGGTTGATCTTTGTCTCATCTGTCCATAGAATACTTTTCCAGAACTGAGCTGGCTTCTTGAGGTGTTTTTCTGCAAATTTAACTCTGGCCTGTCTATTTTTGGTATTGATGAATGGTTTGCATCTAGATGTGAGCCCTTTGTATTTACTGTCATGGAGTCTTCTCTTTACTGTTGACTTAGAGACAGATACACCTACTTCACTGAGAGTGTTCTGGACTTCAGTTGATGTTGTGAACGGGTTCTTCTTCACCAAATTAAGTATGCGGCGATCATCCACCACTGTTGTCATCCGTGGACGCCCAGGCCTTTTTGAGTTCCCAAGCTCACCAGTCAATTCCTTTTTTCTCAGAATGTACCCAACTGTTGATTTTGCTACTCCAAGCATGTCTGCTATCTCTCTGATGGATTTTTTCTTTTTTTTCAGCCTCAGGATGTTCTGCTTCACCTCAATTGAGAGTTCCTTTGACCGCATGTTGTCTGCTCACAGCAACAGCTTCCAAATGCAAAACCACACACCTGGAATCCACCCCTGACCTTTTAACTACTTCATTGATTACAGGTTAACGAGGGAGACGCCTTCAGATTTAATTGCAGCCCTTAGAGTCCATTGTCCAATTACTTTTGGTCCCTTGAAAAAGAGGACGCTATGCATTACAGAGCTATGATTCCTAAACCCTTTCTCCGATTTGGATGTGGAAACTATCATATTGCAGCTGGGAGTGTGCACTTTCAGCCCATATTATATATATAATTTTATTTCTGAACATGTTTTTGTAAACAGCTAAAATAACAAAACTTGTGTCACTGTCCAAATATTTCTGGCCCTATCTGTAGATCTGGGGATTTATTATGATGGAATATAGGCTGAACTGGATGGACAAATGTCTTTTTTCGGCCTTACTAACTATGTTACTATGTTACTATCTACCCCGACTTACTGCTAGAACCTGGACGTAATAAAAAATAGTTGCATCGTTAACCTGCCTAGGTGATTTTCAACCCATAACCTCAGATCCTCACAAGGGACCTTTTAACTGTCCCCTTACAGATGACAGTGGGCAGTAGAAGGATCCAGCTTGTACAATTTCGGACTGTCAGTTCTTTTACTTTTAAGAGACAAGCCACCTCAAGAGATGTCTAGCAACAGCTTTGTTATAGAGAACACAGCGCTCAGTGTTGGAAGCAAGCTATCAGCTGAATAATCAGCCTTAAGCTATTTAAGGTGCATGGGCATCTTACCCTAGGTCTGGACAGAGGTAACTAAAGAACTATACTGTTCAAAATATCATTAAGAAAAAAATCTGTGTTATGCTAGAGTAGCAACTCACTCGGGAAAATAGCTAACAAACTAAAAGCTGCAACTTACCCTGCCGGTTCCTATAAAGGCAAGAGATGCTGGCCAGCAGTCCCTAAAGGATTCTGCTTGAGCAGAGGTAACCCTAACCACAGACTAGAAGATGGCATCTTGGACCTATGCTCCCTGAAAGGCTGATGCGTGCTTCATGTTCCTCCTAAAGAACCACAGAGCAGAGTGTTAATGACCTACAAAAGGGAAAGTGTGCTGAGAAAAGGAAAGATTCCAGAGTGAGTAAAGGAAACCACAAAATGCAAAATAAAGTATAAAGAATGCTCTGTTATATGTTGCCTACTTCTTATAAGCAACAAAAAGAAGATGCAAAGTAAAGAGTAGAAAACGCAGGGAGAATAAACTCTAGCTGTAATTTCCCGGACTGGCTTTAAGCTATAGCTGAATGGCTGAACATTAAAAAGAAACTGTCACCAGCAGGAAATGCCAGCATGGGGACAGAATATAAAGCCATACCACAAAGGTGATAGGGCAGACAAATTAAAACACCTGTATTATGCTAAACAGACTGCAGCCAGAATAACAAAACCTAAACACCTGGATAAATAGGTGTGTCTGCTGTGGCTCGGCAGACAAAGAAGCCGATTACAAAACACAGACCCAAGGGTTAAAACCCATTAGCACTAGAAAATGGAGAAAGACATTTTAAGTAGCATCCTGCTTGTGCCAAAGCTAGAAAGGGGAGGGGGGCGTTAAGGACCAAATATAATTTAATAGTGCACATAGCCTGCATATATTGCCCAGTTTCAAACTAAACATGTGCTCACTTAGCCACTGCCATTCCATTGGATCTCTGATAGATTAAATGGAGACCAATCAACCAATAAATTAATATATATTTCACAGTGACATTTTTCAATATCGGATTTTTTGCAGTGCTTTACTGACTTTTCTATCTTTGTGTTTTTTCTCCTAATTCAGAAATGAATGCCACTTGACATTTACAAAATATACTAAAAGCATGATTTAGGGCAGAGTCTGTGCCACTGACTGCTGTATTGGATGTCTGCAGTTGGTGTGCAAGGGGCATGTCAAAGCCGTAAACCCCCACAGATGTACTAGCAATCATTGGCCAATGCCATGATGCTTGACGGATTTTGAATTATCTCTTTACTTAATAGACTTAAGGAAATATTTGATAAATTCCTGGGTAGTACAGACGTTTTGGTGTTCACCTCCTAGATGTGCTGCCTTCTACTCATTTAAGTTGTTGCACATTTAGACTTATGACCCGTATATTCATTATTCCATACATATTTTTTCCACTGCATTTCAATGGGGCAAAAAAGTATCCTTTTTTCTTGTGTTCTTGTTCTTAGTGTAGCACGAACTTATTCTGCAGCACTTCACAGTTTAGATGCTACACAAACAATATATTGGAGATGACAGAGTAACAAACAAGTCAACATTTCAAGAAGAGTGAGGGCCGTAGTCACAAGAGCTTACGATCTGTGAGGAAACGGGAGGGAGACAAATAGGGAATGTCAAAAGTGCTAGTATTGTATGATCCAGAAACTTGCATCTGTGGTAAATATGGTTATACAGTGCTGGGTAAGAGTTTTAGGCTGCGCCGATTCTTTGGAATGCACTACTTAGGTTAATACGATTAATCCCCAATCCCCACAGTTTTAAGCGTACCCTAAAAACTCACTTGTTCAGACTGGCCTACCGCCTCAATGCATTAACCTAACGATCCCTGTGTGGCCTATTTATATATATTTATAAAAAAAAAAACCCAGGTCCCTCGCATCATGTTCTCATTCACTTTATGCAGTTAATAGCCTCTGTGTCTGTACTGCTACATACTTAGGCAGTTAACTGGTTCATGCAGCTTTACATGAACACCCGAGCCTTACACTATGGCCGGTCCGAATAACTAAAGCAATTGTTACCATCCACCTCTCGTGTCTCCCCTTTTCCTCATAGTTTGTAAGCTTGCGAGCAGGGCCCTCACTCCTCCTGGTATCTGTTTTGAACTGTGATCTCTGTTATGCTCTAATGTCTATTGTCTGTACAAGTCCCCTCTATAATTTGTAAAGCGCTGCGGAATATGTTGGCGCTATATAAATAAAAATTATTATTATTATTATTATTAGGCAGTTGTTGCTGCTGCAGTACACCCAGGTCGGGGAATGCCGCAGTGTAGAGCATTTGGTGGAGGATAGGAGTAGTTGTCTGAGCTGCAGTGCTGTGCTATATTCCAGAAATCCACAGGACGTGATGAGGGATTATTAGATCACTAATGGTGATGGTGGCCCTATTCTAAAGTATCAAGTATTCTAGAATATGTATGTCCTCGTAGTATATTGCCCAGCCATGTAGTATATTGCCCAGCGACGTAGTATACAGCACAGAGCCACGTAGTATATTGCCCAGCTACATAGTATATTGCCCAGTCACGTAGTATATTGCACAGCCCACGTAGTATATTGCCCAGTCACGTAGTATATTGCACAGCCCACGTAGTATATTGCCCAGTCACGTAGTATATTGCCCAGTCACGTAGTATATTGCCCAGTCACGTAGTATATTGCACAGGCCACGTAGTATATTGCTCAGTCACGTAGTATATTGCCCAGCCACGTATTATATTGCTCAGCGACGTAGTATACAGCACAGAGCATATTGCCCAGCCAGGTAGCATATTGCCCAGTTACGTAGTATATTGTCCAGTTACGTTGTATATTGCCCAGTGACGTAGTATACAGCACAGAGCCACGTAGTATACTGCACAGCACACGTAGGCGCACAGGACCTTTGATGACGTCGCGGTCACATGACCGTGACGTCATGGAAGGTCCTTGTCGCATACCATCCTTAGCACCGGAGCGTCGCGAGGAGCGGGAAAGGCGCCGGAGGGTGAGTATATGAAGATTTTTTATTTTTTTAAATTATTTTTAACATTAGATCTTTTTACTATTGACGCTGCATAGGCAGCAGCAATAGTAAAAACTTGGTCACACAGGGTTAATAGCGGCAGTAACGGAGTGAGTTACCCGCGGCATAACGTGGTCTGTTACCGCTGGCATTAACCCTGTGTGAGCGGTAATTGCGGGGAGTATGGAGCAGGACCGGGCGCTGACTGCAGGGGAGTAGGGAGGGACTAATCGGACTGTGGCCGTCGCTGATTGATCGCGGCAGCCATGACAGGCAGCTGGCGAGACCAATCATCGACTTGGATTCCATGACAGACAGAGGTCGCGACCAATGAATATCCGTGACAGACAGAAGGACAGAAAGACGGAAGTGACCCTTAGACAATTATATAGTAGATGCGGTTCATTCACGAGAACTACAATAGTTTTATTTCATCAGTTAAGAAAATGCAAAGTGAATGACCAAAAGGAAATCTAAATCCAATCATTATTTGATGTGACAGCCCTTTACCTTCAATACTGCATCAGTTATTCTAGGTACACTTGCACAAAGTCAGCGATTTTGTATGATTATTGTCAGGTGTATGAGCAACTAAGTTGTAACGAATGGAAGCCGAGGCACAGGTGATGAAGTTCACATTTGTCTTTTATTTTTGAGTGGAACCTCGGGACCTTGGTCCGGGAGGCTCCAAAGGGGGAGTAATTAGTGAGCCCCTGGTATCCGTAGTAAGATCCCTCGAACAGGACCAGAGTGGAATACCTGGGGGACACAGGTGCTACCTCCAATTAGACCCCGGATACGTGGCAGCTGTCCCAGCGGGACAAATGGATAAACATATAACAGATATGGTGGAGCTGACCGGCAGACACCAGGTATGATATATGAAGCTGGCTCTGGCGAGGGAAGTCAGATTCCAGGTAGATGGGAGGAAGCTGGCTCCAGCACCTTTAACGTTGTCCAGGGGTTCGAGTGGCGGAACGGGATGGCACTTGAGTATAAAGGTACAGGTGTCGTCTTAGGGTGGCCAAACCACTGGTCACTGATATTCTGCGGAAACAAACAGCATAAGCAGAGTGCAAACGGAATGCTATTACAGCGCAGACAGAACAGGAACAGAGCCGGAAATAGCAAGAGTAGATACTCCTTGCTCCGGCACCCTCCCTATGATATAGGGGCCAGAAGTAGTAATCAGTAAGCTGCCATTGGTTAATTGGAATTTTCAAAAAATGTGCGATGTCCCTTTAAGAGACTGGAGGTAAGTGTGCGTGTGTCCTAAGCATTCTCCCTGGTGGCCGGTTGGCAGCATATCAGGAAATGGGGGAGAGGGAAGCAGCAGCAGGACACCGAGGGACAGGGAGCGAGGATCCAGACAGGGACCTCGCAGAGGTACAGGGGCAGCCTCAGGAGCGGGTGAGGGACCAGAACTGGGGGCAGCGCCAGAACCGGGTGTAACATAAGCATACAAAACAAGTGATAATTATCATCATTTTCATACCATGCAGTCATTAAGGGAAACAGTAAAACCCTGCTGCAAAGGCGAGGTTGTGGAAGACGGTTTCATGTCTGAGCACCGCAGCAAGACACAAGGTTCACTCCTCAACATTGACATTGCAAAACCAAGAAGGAAAAGTCATAAAGTTATGGAAATTACATGACTGATCTATGTTAATGATATGCAAATTGTGAAAAAAAAAAATCTAGATTTATTTAGTATCGCATATGAAGCCAATCAAAGACATAGAGACATTTAAATCCCTTGGCATGCTATTACTGAGGTTATATAGGCACTTGGGCACACAAATAATCCGGATCTGCTGCTGATAACATCAGGCCGCATGTTAGTTGTGTTACTACCAGCAGCGTGCTTAGCCTAATTGTGCCACACTGGCCTGTAGCATTTCTGGACTTGTCTCCCATCGTGCATTTGCGGGTCATCGTTGGTCAACAATTGTAACGTTTGAGGCTGTATTTCAACACATGGTGTTGGGGATTTGCTCAGGAGCAATGGTGTTTCCGATCCTGTGAATTACAAGCAGATACTCACCTATCATACAATACCATGATGATGGCGTCTAGTTGTCTCCAAATGTATTCTGCTCATGATGACCCTAAACAAACAGCGAATGTTATTAGGGTCCATCTTCAGCATAAAGAAAAACTAGGTGTCCTGGAAGTGATGAAATGTACCCACAGAGCCCTGATTTCATCAAGTTTGTGTGGGATTACATTAAGAAGCAGAAGGATTTGCGCAGTCTACATCCACAGAAGATCTGTGGTTAGTTGTCCAAGATGTTTGGAATAACCTTCCAGCTGACTTCCATCGACAGCTGTGTGCTAGTGTGTCTAGAGGAACTGATGCTTTGATGTTGTTTTGAAGGAAAAGGATGGTCACGCCAAATATTAACTTGATTGGTGATATGTTTTTAAATAGTGATTACTTCCAATTAACCTAATCGTTTGGGGTAGTTTATTCTAGAAAGCTGGTGCAACATGAGAAAAGTCTTTATGAATGCAAATATATGAATACATTGTTGAGTTAAGGGGCAGTAGACTTGTGTTTCTGACTTTATTTTAATTTTGCAGCTATTTTACAATTCTCCTAAATTACATTCTTCGTCCCTGTGAAAATCAGAATTCTGTTTTGAGTCCCATTTTAACCCCTCTGTGACCTTAGACGTACTATCCCGTCGAGGTGCCCTGGGCTTATCTGACCCTGGACGGGATAGTACGTCATAGCCGATCGGCCGCGCTCACGGGGGAAGCGCGGCCGATCGCGGCCGGGTGTCAGCTGCTTATCGCAGCTGACATCCGGCACTATGTGCCAGGAGCGGTCACGGACCGCCCCCGGCACATTAACCCCTGGCACACCGCGATCAAAGATGATCGCGATGTGCCGGCGGTGCAGGGAAGCACCGCGCAGGGAGGGGGCTCCCTGCGGGCTTCCCTGAGACCCCCGGAGCAACGCGATGTGATCGCGTTGCTGCGAGGGTCTCACCTCCCTCCCTGCTGCCTCCAGCCCCGGATCCAAGATGGCCGCGGATCCGGGTCCTGCAGGGAGGGAGGTGGCTTCACAGAGCCTGCTCAGAGCAGGCACTGTGAAGCCTGCAGCGCTGCATGTCAGATCAGTGATCTGACAGAGTGCTGTGCAAACTGTCAGATCACTGATCTGTGATGTCCCCCCCTGGGACAAAGTAAAAAAGTAAAAAAAAATTTTTCCAAATGTGTAAAAAAAATAAAAAAAAATATTCCAAAATAATGAAAAAAAAAAATAATATTATTCCCATAAATACATTTCTTCATCTAAATAAAAAAAAAACCAATAAAAGTACACATATTTAGTATCGCCGCGTCTGTAACGACCCGACCTATAAAACTGTCCCACTAGTTAACCCCTTCAGTAAACACCGTAAGAAAAAAAAAAAAAAAACGAGGCAAAAAACAACGCTTTATTATCATACCGCCGAACAAAAAGTGGAATAACACGCGATCAAAAGGACAGATATAAATACCATGGTACCGCTGAAAGCGTCATATTGTCCCGCAAAAAAAGAGCCGCCATACAGCATCATCAGCAAAAAAAATAAAAAAGTTATAGTCCTGAGAATAAAGCGATGCAAAAATAATTATTTTTTCTGTAATATAGTTTTTATCGTATAAAAGCGCCAAACCATAAAAAAATGATATAAATGAGGTATCGCTGTAATCGTACTGACCCGAAGAATAAAACTGATTTATCAATTTTACCAAACGCGGAACGGTATAAACGCCTCCCCCAATAGAAATTCATGAATAGCTGGCTTTTGGTCATTCTTCCTCACAAAAATCGGAATAAAAAGCGATCAAAAAAAGTCACGTGCCCAAAAATGTTTTCAATAAAAACGTCAACTCGTCCCGCAAAAAACAAGACCTCACATGACTCTGTGGACCAAAATATGGAAAAATTATAGCTCTCAAAATGTGGTATTGCAAAAAATATTTTTTGCAATAAAAAGGGTCTTTCAGTGTGTGACGGCTGCCAATCATAAAAATCCGCTAAAAAACTCGCTATAAAAGTAAATCAAACCCCCCTTCATCACCCCCTTAGTTAGGGAAAAATAAAAAAAAATGTATTTATTTCCATTTTCCCATTAGGGCTAGGGTTAGGGCTAGGGTTAGGGCTAGGGTTAGGGCTAGGGCTAGGGTTAGGGCTAGGGCTAGGGTTAGGGCTAGGGTTAGGGCTAGGGTTAGGGCTAGGGTTAGGGTTAGGGTTAGGGCTAGGGTTAGGGCTAGGTTTGGGGCTACAGTTAGGGTTGGGGCTAAAGTTAGGGTTAGGGTTTAGATTACATTTACAGTTGGGAATAGGGTTGGGATTAGGGTTAGGGGTGTGTCAGGGTTAGAGGTGTGGTTAGGGTTACCGTTGGAATTAGGGTTAGGGGTGTGTTTAGATTAGGGTTTCAGTTATAATTGGGGGGTTTCCACTGTTTCGGCACATCAGGGGCTCTCCAAACACGACATGGCGTCCGATCTCAATTCCAGCCAATTCTGCGTTGAAAAAGTAAAACAGTGCTCCTTCCCTTCCGAGCTCTCCTGTGTGCCCAAACAGGGGTTTACCCCAACATATGGGGTATCAGCGTACTCAGGACAAATTGGACAACAACTTTTGTGGACCAATTTCTCCTGTTACCCTTGGGAAAATACAAAACTGGGGGCTAAAAAATAATTTTTGTGGGAAAACAAAAAGATTTTTTATTTTCACGGCTCTGCGTTATAAACTGTAGTGAAACACTTGGGGGTTCAAAGTTCTCACAACACATCTAGATAAGTTCATTGAGGGGTCTAGTTTCCAATATGGGGTCACTTTTGGGGGGTTTCTACTGTTTAGGTACATTAGGGGCTCTGCAAACGCAATGTGACGCCTGCAGACCAATCCATCTAAGTCTGCATTCCAAATGATGCTCCTTCCCTTCCGAGCCCTCCCATGCGCCCAAACGGTGGTTCCCCCCCACATATCGGGTATCAGCGTACTCAGGACAAATTGGACAACAACATTTAGGGTCCAATTTCTCCTGCTAACCTTGGAAAAATACAAAACTGGGGGCTAAAATATAATTTTTGTGGAAAAAAAAATATTTTTTATTTGCATGGCTCTGCGTTATAAACTGTAGTGAAATACTTGGGGGTTCAAAGCTCTCACAACACATCAAGATGAGTTCCTTAGGGGGTCTACTTTCCAAAATGGTGTCACTTGTGGGGGGTTTCTACTGTTTAGGTACATTAGGGGCTCTGCAAACGCAATGTGACACCTGCAGACCATTCCATCTAAGTCTGCATTCCAAATGGCGCTCCTTCCCTTCCGAGCCCTCCCATGCGCCCAAACGGTGGTTCCCCCCCACATATGGGGTATCAGCGTACTCAGGACAAATTGGACAACAACTTTTGGGGTCCAATTTCTCCTGTTACCCTCAGGAAAATACAAAACTGGGGGCTAAAAAATAATTTTTGTGGGAAAAAAATTTTGTTTTATTTTTATGGCTCTGCATTATAAACTTCTGTGAAGCCCTTGGTGGGTCAAAGTGCTCACCACACATCCAGATAAGTTCCTTAGGGGGTCTACTTTCCAAAATGGTGTCACTTGTGGGGGGTTTCAATGTTTAGGCACATCAGTGGCTCTCCAAATGCAACATGGCGTCCCATCTCAATTTCTGTCAATTTTGCATTGGAAAGTCAAACTGCGCTCCTTCCCTTCCGAGCTCTCCCATGCGCCCAAACAGTGGTTTACTGCCACATATGGGGTATCAGCGTACTCAGAACAAATTGGACAACAACTTTTGAGGTCCAATTTCTTCTCTTACCCTTGGAAAAATAAAAAATTGGGGGCAAAAATATAATTTTTGTGAAAAAATATGATTTTTTATTTTTACGGTTCTGCATTATAAACTTCTGTGAAGCACTTGGTGGGTCAAAGTGCTCACCACACATCCAGATAAGTTCCTTAGGGGGTCTACTTTCCAAAATGGTGTCACTTGTGGGGGGTTTCAATGTTTAGGCACATCAGTGGCTCTCCAAACGCAACATGGCGTCCCATCTCAATTCCTGTCAATTTTCCATTGAAAAGTCAAATAGCGCTCCTTCCCTTCCGAGCTCTCCCATGCGCCCAAACAGTGGTTTACTGCCACATATGGGGTATCAGCGTACTCAGGACAAATTGGACAACAACTTTTTGGGTCCAATTTCTCCTGTTATCCTTGGTAAAATAAAACAAATTGGAGCTGAAGTAAATTTTTTGTGTAAAAAAGTTAAATGTTCATTTTTATTTAAACATTCCAAAAATTCCTATTAAACACCTGAAGGGTTAATAAACTTCTTAAATGTGGTTTTGAGCACCTTGAGGGGTGCAGTTTTTAGAATGGTGTCACACTTGGGCATTTTCTATCATATAGACCCCTCAAAATGACTTCAAATGAGACGTGGTCCCTAAAAAAAAATGGTGTTGTAAAAATGAGAAATTGCTGGTCAACTTTTAACCCTTATAACTCCCTAACAAAAAAAAAAATTGGTTCCAAAATTATGCTGATGTAAAGGAGACATGTGGGAAATGTTACTTATTAAGTATTTTGTGTGACATATCTCTGTGATTTAATGCCATAAAAATTCAAAGTTTGAAAATTGCGAAATTTCCGTTTTTTTCACAAATAAACGTAGGTACTATCAAAGAAATTTTACCACTATCATGAAGTACAATATGTCACGAGAAAACAATGTCAGAATCACCAAGATCCGTTGAAGCGTTTCGGAGTTATAACCTCATAAAGGGACAGTGGTCAGAATTGTAAAAATTGGCCTGGTCATTGACGTGCAAACCACCCTTGGGGGCAAAGGGGTTAAGTCCACTACAAATTCATTCTGCAGAAAGGATTTGCTACCGATAATTAGGCAGAATGGTTTCTCCTATGAACAGTCAATGGTCATATTGATACTTTCTGGCAATACACTTGGAGAGGCAGGATGAAGCTATTTTGTAATTATTCAGTCACAAAAATTGTTTCAATTACCATAAAGGTCAAAATGTAAGACAAATATTTATTTGCAGTGAACCATGGAACTACTATTCCCATAGAGGTTGCATTTGTGGTAAACTATTTTCTTTTTTATAAATTGGTTTGCTGTAGGCAAGAAGTACAGCTATTAGGGTAATTAGGAGAGCACACGTTGTAAAGTGTCACATAGGAAAACAATGGCTTAGGTATCTTCGGTACTAGTGTGTGGAGCCAGCTGCGGGGCCCAGGCCACACACAGTACTCTGCGAGGGGTCATTGAGCTAAACTACTGCCACCTAAGCAAACAATGTCCTGGAGGCCGGGCTTTATTTCTCCATCTTGGTAAATGAGGGGATATACTCAACCAAGATCTCGTTGTGTACAGTGATGTTGGCTTCTTCTACAACATGTGCAGAACATCTCATTAACGACAAGGGAGCTCCATGAATTAGGAGACCATGTCTTTAAAACTTTCCATGGTAGACAATTGTATAATGGAGAGGACAGCGGACAATCTGTTTTTGCCATTTTTGTAATCTAGCTCAGGCATTATATAACACAGAGTCTCCCTGTTTACTAGTTTCTACTAAAATGTGAATTCAGCATGCCCAGTGTCTAGCAGCTCTGGCACACAGCCAGTCATGGTTCGATTTATATTTTTATTTTCTTAACTTTTTTTGCATAAGAATAAGTACCGTAAGTACTCCGATCTTTGTGTTGGAAGGTCGGCCCCAATTAGCTGCGTTACAGATATCAGGCAGTCCAGTGGAGGGGATTCGGTTTATATCAGCAGCTATAAGTCTGTCCATTAATCTCATTCATCTATTCATATAATATAATCTATTCATATAATCTATTCATATAATCCGTTCTTTCAGCCACTTATGTACATGCAGACATGTCAAATATTAGTGCCCACCAATGCACGGAATACGAGTTAAGCCGTCTTAAGTCAATTTTTTTAGACAGTTTTCATTTTTTGTGGGTTTTTTTTTCTAGCGGAAAAATGCAGTGTTTATAGTCGCAGCAAAATAAAGGACATGCCTAAAATCTCATTCACATGGTGCGTTTTAATTTCCTTGTATTTTTTTAGCTATAGTGAAATATTTTTTTTTAACGGCAGCATGTGAATTTGTACAGAATTTTTTTTATATTCATTCAATTGAATGCTTAAAAAAAAGCATGAAAACTTGACATAACATACACAATATTTTTCTTGTCAACGCTGCGTTAATCATGTGGAAAAAAAGCACTGTGTGAACATCCCCTAATTGTTCATTTTCTAAATACCGTATATACTCGAGTATAAGCCGACCCGAGTATAAGCCGACCCACGTATAAGCCGACCCCCCTAATTTTGCCACAAAAAACTGGGAAAACTTATTGACTCGAGTATAAGCCTAGGGTAGGAAATGCAGCAGCTACCGGTGAATTTCAAAAATAAAAATAGATGCTTCATACCGTTCATTATTGCCCCATAGGTGCTCCATATAAAGCTGTGCCATATAGAATGCTCTGCACCGTTCATTATGGCCCCATAGATGCTCCATATAAAGCTGTGCCATATATAATGCTCTGCACCGTTCATTATGGCCCCATAGATGCTCCATATAAAGCTGTGCCATATATAATGCTCTGCACCTTTCATTATGGCCCCATAGATGCTCCATATAAAGCTGTGCCATATAGAATGCTCTGCACCGTTCATTATGGCCCCATAGATGCTCCATAGAAAGCTGTGCCATATATAATGCTGCTGCTGCTGCAATAAAAAAAAAAATCACATACTCACCTCTCTTCGCTAAGGGCGCTGGTGCTTTAAATATTTACCTGCTCCTCGTGCGGCTCCGTCTCCAGCACTGACGCTCAGCAGATTGCGCGCTGTTGTGAATTCTGTGGCTGAATTCACTCCTGTGGTCACAAGTGGTACTGCAGCTTCTGAGCTTCCTCCCTCAGGTGTTCTGGTGAGCTCGTTAACTGCTTCATTACTTAACTCCGCCTGATGCTGCTATCCTTGCTCCTTGTCAATGTTTCAGTGTTGGATCTGAGCTTCTCCTGATTGTTCCTGTGACCTGCTGCTCTGTATAGCTAAGTGCTTTTTGCTTTTTTGTTGTTTTTTTTTCTGTCCAGCTTGTCTTTTGTTTTGCTGGAAGCTCTGAGACGCAAAGGGTGTACCGCCGTGCCGTTAGTTCGGCACGGTGGGGTTTTTTTTGCCCCCTTTGCCTGGTTTTGCTTTAGGGTTTTTTGTAGACTGCAAAGTTCGCTTTACTGTCCTCCCTCTGTCCTAGAATATCGGGCCCCACTTTGCTGAATCTATTTCATCCCTACGTTTTGTCTTTTCATCTTACTCACAGTCATTATATGTGGGGGGCTGCCTTTTCCTTTGGGGAATTTCTCTGGGGCAAGTCAGGCCTATTTTTCTATCTTCAGGCTAGCTAGTTTCTTAGGCTGTGCCTAGTTGCCTAGGTAGTTGTTAGGCGCAATCCACAGCCGCTTTTAGTTGTGTTTAGGATAGGATCAGGTGTGCAGTCTACAGAGTTTCCACGTCTCAGAGCTCGTTCTTGTATTTTTGGGTATTTGTCAGATCACTGTGTGCGCTCTGATCGCTAAGCACACTGTGTTTCTGGATTGCCTTCATAACACCTGTCATTAGCAAACATAACAGCGCGCACTGACTACGTCACCGCGCCCTCTGACCTGAGCGTCACAGCCAGAGGACGCTGGAGACGGAGCCACACCAGAACGAAGAGCAGGTAAATATCGCGCAGCGCTCCCCTCCCCGTATACTTACCTGCTCCTGGCGCGGTCCCTGCAGTCCCTGCTTCTTCCACCGCTGCATCTTCTTCCTGTATTGAGCTGTCATAGTTACCACTCATTGCAGTCATGAATATGCGGCTCCACCCCTATGGGAGGTGGAGCCGCATATTCATGACTGTAATGAGCGGTACCATGTGACCGCTCAATACAGGAAGAAGATGCAGCGCTGGAAGAAGCAGGGACGTCTAAGGACCGCGCCGGGAGTAGGTTGGTATAACTAGATAGCCCCCACTCCCCCTCCCCTGCCGACCCCCGGGTATGACTCGAGTATAAGCCTTATACTCGAGTATATACGGTAAGTAATGTAGTTACCCAAAGGTTGTGTAACGATTTCACCTCTCTGAGCTCTCTGGTCAGTGATTGACAGCTTAGTTGCCCAGTCTGGTGCAGGGTCGTGCTGAGCTGTCTGTGTTTTTATTGACAGCTCGGCCATCCGATCTGAGACTGGGAGGTGCTGAGCTCTCTTCAGGTGCTCCCGGTTTCCTTGATTGTTCAGCTGTTAAAGTGAGTTGGTAATCCCACTTAAAGGGAAACTGTCACCACTTTTTTGGCATATCATGTAAAAATATCATTCAATTCAGTGTTACCTATGCATTATAACAGTACTTTTGAAACCCCTTGACTTCCCACTTGCTCGGTCCGGTCCGATGGGAGGGGCTTATTGTCCATCTCTCCCCCCTCCTGTCTTGCTCTACGCATTTCTTTCGGGTAATTCTTGCGTTCGTGTATGGTTACCACATGTGCACATTCTAACGGTCTTTCGTGCGTGCACAGTATGCTTTGCCCAACAGTGGGAAAACATAAAATCATTATTGCGCATGTACCGGCATACACCATTACATTCTATGGCCCGGAAGTATTGCGGCAAAGCATACTGCGAACGTGAAAAAGCCCATTAGATTGCACACGCTCGGTAACGCTACGCGATCTGTGATTTTCACGGAAACTAATACATACAGCAAGCCGAGGAGGGGTGTGGAGAAGGACAATAAGCCCCACCCATAGGAGCGGACCGAGCAGATTTACATACACCGCGGGGGGAATATAAACGGTATTTATTGATCAAAGGTGGGGAGTCAAGGGGTTTCAAAAGTACTGTTATAATGCATAGGTAACACTGAATTGAATGATATTTTTACATGATGTGCCAAAAAAGTGGTGACAGATTCCTTTTAACTGTCCGCCATAGCTTCAGCTCAGTGTGGTTGGTTTACTATGTGCCTTATATTTTGCTTATTGATGTATCGCTCCCTGACATTGGACCTTGTTCTGACCATCCTTCTGTTTAACCTATTTGCTCTGATCCCCTATCCTTCTGGTATTTTGACATCCGGCCATTACCTGACTACGACGTTGTCTCTTCCCTTTGTTTATGATGTATCCTCCTGGCTATTGGCCTTGGCCTTGGACACTATCCCGACTCATGGCTTGTCCGTGAGAAGTGACTTGGCGTCACAGTTGACTTTATTTATACACATGATATGTCAATATACCTTATGTTAACATCAGCCAAACTGGCCAACCATCTTATATGTATGGAGTGTCACAAATGTCCTATGACAGGAGATGTCAATGGATCAAAAACGTTGGATTTCAGAATACTCGATCATTTGTTTTTATGACAGATAAGCCACTACCAAGTTATTGGGTAAGTTTTTTTTTATACATAGTACTATTTTATAAGGAATCATGTCTGTAAATATACACAATTCTACATATGATATTTGCTGTTATATGTTGTATTAAGGTGTCTAAATTAGTAATTTTATTCTCCAACGTCTGTTGATTGCCAGTCCCACCAAAATCAGCAGAAAAAACCCTGTTACTTTCAGTTTACCTCTTACTAAAATATTCTCTCTGTTCCCAAGACTGGAGAGATGTTTAATTATATTATGTGCTGCTAACTGTCTTTGTTACTGGCCACCACTGCGGTCTTTCAGAGATGGCTGATCTTCTTGGCAAGGCCCATGTGCTAGCCAGCTTTCTCCAGCTTCAGTGTCCCTGGTCTCTGAGATGAAGCTGCCCCATGGGAGAGGGCACAATTTAAGCCCATGGTGCAGCAGTTCTTCTGCTCCAAACTGTCAAGGATGAAGGGTAACACTCTTCTCTTGAAGATCAATATTGAGAATAACCCTCTAATGCGTATGTGGGCCTTTAGGCTTGGCTGCATGACCCATATAAAATAATAGTTAACAAATTACATTGCTGTCGCTTTCTGTTTTTCTCTTGCGGTTCGACAGTGACATCTGTTAGTGCATCGCGTGTGCGCTACTCGAGGGGGACAACAGCAATTTGTTATTCAGTTTACATTTGGATTAAATGTATATAAACTTAATCATTCCTAGAAATCACAAGTAGCTTCTTAGATAGAGAAGGTCAGGCAAAGTTCATCTAGTTTCCCAGGCTGTTATTTTGACAGGTCCCATATAAAAGGGAAGACAAGTCACACATTGATCGCTGACTGATGGCCCGGAGAACGTATAACTAGCTACCTGGGGGTGCAGTAATATGCTCTTGGTCAATACGGACATATCCTGCAATTTCACTAAGTACATTGCTATTTGTCCTGCTATTTGACGATGACGGTCCTTTCATCAAGTCTAGCATAGAAATTCATGTTCCCAGACTGAAGTCTATTTACAGAGAAACCTAAAAGCTTTTCTTCAGAAAAAAAAATAAAATAACAATTCTACGTTGAGATGTAGAAGTGGACGTGTGACAACTCTTGTGAGTATGATAGTGTCTGTCATTTTCAGTCTGTCCAGCACGGAAGGTTTTCTTCTTTGAGGACTTAGATTCTCCTTATCAAGAGTTTTGTTCTCTCAAACCTTACTGAAATAATATGTTTGCTTTATTCTTACCAATTTGCATGCTGTTCTCTTAATGTGCCCCAGGATTGTTCTGTATAATATGGATTATTCCATATTTTACCAAAGCTTCACTCCACTTGATACCTAAAAATGCAGTAAACTTCAGTATTTGATTATGGCATGTCACACTGGCAGAGGCCCCAGAGATATTCGGATATGATATGTATATATTGTACAAAAACATATTACTGGAAATATCACAAGTCCCGTTCACATCTTAATTTTTGTTTCTGTTTTTCTTATATGCGGGAAAGCTCTCTATGTAGATACTAAATTTGCCATTAGGGCTCCATTATTGAGACAAGACCACGATTATTCTTTTTTGGCCCCTTTCTGACTAGTTTACCTTAGTATTCCTAATACCATAGTAGCCCATACGGTTCCAAACAATGGTTACAAGCAAAGTAGTGGACAATATTTATTTTTTAACATTTTGATCTCTGGCTGAGTGTTGCATCTGGACAGAATTCATCACAGGCATCATATAAACTTGTATGTCAAGAACTAGTCATTTTGTTTGAGTGACGAACCCCATACAGTTCCCTCTTTAACACATAGGCAATTATAGAATCTGTTTAAAGGAAACTTGTTAGGATCCCTAAAGCCCCCAAAACTTCCACCTGAGCCCTCTTCAAGGATTCTATCTCTGTTAGTTTGAGAATACTTTGGAGCTATGAGCAGCAAAAACACTTTTGTTTCGCAGGTCATGATATGTCCGACAGGGCCTTTGTCTCCCTATACTATTCCCCACCTCAGGTGCTGTAGCCATGCCTACTCATGTGATTGACGTCTGCTTCACTATGTCCAGTGTAGGGGATCCATGCTCTCGGGAAGGCATTAGGTAGCATTCACACAGGCAATGTGGTTTGGTTCCAACGTGCAGTTTTATTGCTTTCATAAAACTCCAAGGATTCAAAACCCTAACCGCCTCTTCTGGGAATAAAGGTGTAAAAGCAAATAAACAGTTCATTTAGCAGGGCACATATATGTCCATGTGGGTTCACCCGAACAGGTTACAGTTCTTTCTCCCAGAGCAAAGAGATACACTATCTCACCAGTCTCAGTATCCCCTTCAGCTTGAGCTCCAGCAGCTTCCACTGCCAAACAGAGGTGTTCATCTCCGGGCACAGTTCATACTGAAATGGCTGCAACTTCTACACGATTCTCTGAAGCTCCCACAAACAGACTGCTCAGCTTTGCTTGGTCGACCCATGAAGTCTCCATTCAGAGAGAGATCCCCTCTTATGTCTATTCCAGCTATAGCTCACATTTTGGCTGAACATTCACCAACAGCACACTCGACTCTGCTCATCATCCAGCAGACTGACACACCTAATTATTATTATTATTTATTTATATAGCACCGTTGAATCCATGGTGCTGTACATGAGAAGGGGTTACATACAAACTACAGATATCACTTACAGTAAACAAACTAACAATCACAGACTGATGCAGAGGGGAGAGGACCCAGCCCGTGCGGGCTTACATTCTACAGGATGGTGGGAAAGGAGACAATAGGTTGAGGGTTGCAGCAGCTCTGGTGTTGATAAGGCGGTAGCTCCAGTAGTGGTGAGGAGGCATAAGGGTCAATGCAAGCTGTAGGCTTTCCTGAATAGGTGGGTTTTCAGGTTCCGTCCGAATGTGGTTGATAGTCGGACATGTTGGGGCAAAGAATTCCAGAGGATGGGGGACATTCGGGAGAAGTCTTGGAGGCGGTTGGGTGAGGAGCGAATAAATGTAGAGGAGAGAAGAAGGTCTTGGGAGGACCGGAGATTACGTGAGGGAAGATATCTGGAGATTAGTTCAGAGATATATGGAGGAGACAGGTTTTGGATGGCTTTGTAGGTCAGCATTAGTAATTGTAACTGGATACGCTGATGGAGTGGGAGCCAGTGAAGAGATTTGCAGAGGGGGAAGCAGAGGAGTAGCAAGGAAAAAGATGAATTAGTCAGGCAGCAGAGTTAAGGATGGACTGGAGAGGTGCAAGGGTGTTAGCAGGGAGGCCACAGAAAAGGACGTTGCAGTAGTCGAGGCGGGAGATGATGAGGGGATGTACAAGCATTTTAGTAGGTTGACGTTGAGGAAAGGACGGATTCTGGAGATATTTCTGAGCTGAAGGTGGCAGGAGGTGGAAAGAGCTTGGATGTGCAGTTTGAAGGACAGGGCAGAGTCAAGGGTTACCTCGAGGCAGCGGACTTCCGATATGGGGGAAAGCGTGATGTCTTTAATTGCTATAGATAGGTCAGGTAAGGAAAATATGTTAGATGGAGGAAAGATGATGAGTTCAGAATAGTCCACATTGAGTTTAAGGAAGCGAGAGGAGAAGAAGGAGGATATGGCTGACACTCCGGGATTCTGGACAGCAGAGAGGTGACGTATGGGCCAGAGAGGTAGATCTGAGTATCATCAACATACAGATGGTATTGGAAGCCATAGGACTTTATGAGTTGTCACAGGCCAAGTGTATAGGTTGAGAAGAGTAAGGGTATGTGTCCACGTTCAGGATTGCATCAGGATTTGGTCAGGATTTTTCATCAGTATTTGTAAGCCAAAACCAGGAGTGGGTGATAAATGCAAAAGTGGAGCATATGTTTATATTATACTTTTCCTCTAATTGTTCCACTCCTGGTTTTGGCTTACAAATACTGATGAAACATCCTGACCAAATCCTGATGCAATCCTGAACGTGGACACATACCCTTAGGGTCCTAGAACAGAGCCTTGGGGGACTCCAACAGAGAGGGTGGGATGAGAAGGTAGTGTGGGAGTGGGAGACGCTGAATGTGTGTTGGAAAGGTATGAGGAGATCCAGGATAGGGCAAGGTCTTTGATGCCAAAGGAAGAGAGGATCTGTAGTAGGAGGAAGTGGTCAACTGTGTCAAAAGCAGAGGACAGGTCTAGGAGGAGGAGGAGTATAGAGTATTGTCCGTTAACTTTGGCTGTAAGTAGGTCGTTGGTAATTTTGGTCAGGTTCTGGTTCTTAAGGTACCGTCACACTAAGCGACGCTGCAGCGATACCGACAACGATCCGGATCGCTGCAGCGTCGCTGTTTGGTCGCTGGAGAGCTGTCACACAGACAGCTCTCCAGCGACCAACGATCCCAAGGTCCCCGGTAACCAGGGTAAACATCGAGTAACTAAGCGCAGGGCCGCGCTTAGTAACCCGATGTTTACCCTGGTTACCATCGTTAAAGTAAAAAAAAACAAACACTACATACTTACCTACCGCTGTCTGTCCTCGGCGCTCTGCTTCTCTGCTCTGGCTGTGAGCACAGCGGCCGGAAAGCACAGCGGTGACGTCACCGCTCTGCTTTCCGGCTGCCCGGCGCTCACAGCCAGAGCAGAGAAGCACAGCGCCGGGGACAGACAGCGATAGGTAAGTATGTAGTGTTTGTTTTTTTTTACTTTAACGATGGTAACCAGGGTAAACATCGGGTTACTAAGCGCGGCCCTGCGCTTAGTTAGGCGATGTTTACCCTGGTTACCAGCGAAGACATCGCTGAATCGGTGTCACACACGCCGATTCAGCGATGTCTGCGGGGAGTCCAGCGACCAAATAAAGTTCTGGACTTTCTTCCCCGACCAGCGACAGCACAGCAGGGGCCTGATCGCTGCTGCCTGTCACACTGGACGATATCGCTAGCGAGGACGCTGCAACGTCACGGATCGCTAGCGATATCGTCTAGTGTGACGGTACCTTAAGTGAAAAGCTAGGCAGATGCATCTAATCAAATCCTGCAGAGCTAGGACTTAACCATGGCCTACCTGGCTTTCCTACACTAGTCATAGCTTCATTACAAGACATTGTGCACATGCTCAAGAGCTCCTGCACTTTAGCTTTCACTGAACACAGTGGAGACGATGTCAATACCTCTAAGTGGTCTTGATTGCAGCATTCAAGGCTGGGACTAGTCCGGAGGAATTGAGGCCCCTTCAGACTGGTTCTGGCTAATTACCATATCATGAGCATCAATACAAAAGTGTTTATGCTGCACATGGATCCATAGTTAACTCACAGTTGACACTTGATTACAAATCGGGGATGAACCAGACAGGTTCACTTTTAGAGGATTTGAATGAGTATAAAAGCCCACATATCCTTTAGGTAGCAGTTGGCCTAAAGATCACTTGGCCAACAGCTATATCTCTCAACTTTCTGTGTTCTCTATGAGAGTGTCACAGCCAAATCCTTTTCTCCTCCAACATCTGGCAGGTTCAGACAACTTTAGTCTGTGTATGGGGACCTTTAAAGCTTCTGTAGTCCTGTCTGTAGTCTAACTCAGGTTTTCAAAAATATCATTGTGATCCATGTAAAGTGGGCAATGAGGGAAGTCATCATTTCTGCTCACTCAGTTTATTAGTGGAGGGCAACTGCAGTAAAACTTTCAACAGGAAACATTTCCAATGTTTTGCACATACATTAGATATTACATGTCCTGCATAAAATATACTGTGAAGGTTAAACCTAAAACTACTGTATTAAATAGCTTAATGACACCTTACAAAGCCTGGAATCAGTTGGTTCATTGGAGATAGAAAACAAGGAGTGTAAACAGGAAATGAAAGGTTGGACATGCAGATTGCCCTGTAATACAGTATGTCCTTTGGTTCGTGAGAAAAGTTTACATTGACAATGTGCATATATAAGGAAGAGTGGAACTAATAGGCACTGCAAGGCTGCTCAGTGGGTTACTTTTCATGTTTTCTGCAAGCTGTTTGCTTACTATGGGGTAAACTAAAAAACAACCAACATTTTTTCTATTTCACAGCTGGGAGAGGGGAAATTTCTACATTTACATCCTTTATGCTGAATTCCCTTGGTGCAGCTTGGCCGATCCCATTCATTAGATTTACTAGTTTAACCCTTTTGCAATAATCATGCTTTGCAGTTATATAGCTTTGTGTGCCACATAGAACATATCTTTCCATGATGTTAAACTAGGTATTCTTACATTGATTGAGAATTTTTGATGGGGCAAAAATGTTGTGTCCACTACATTGCATGGAAGAATCTGTGCCAAGTCCCGCGAGGCTGAACACTACATTGTTATGGAATGTCTTTACTTATTGGGAGCCGCGTCTCTGTACCAACGGCTGCGGTAGCACGGTATAGTAGGATGAAGCAAAGGTTAAGGTATCAGATTTTGTAAATATTTACTAAATCTTTGATCTTGTTTCTTCGAGGGATTATGGCAGCATTAGGGCATGATACATTATATGTATGTATCGTATTATGTCTACTTATCCAAGCACATCTGTGTAGGCTGCTGTGGAAGTGAAAGTTTATTCTTCACATAAAAAGAAGATACATTATTCGAATCCACAATGTCAAAATTTAACTAAAACATGAAAAATCCAGAGTTTATCTTGGCATTACCCCAGACAAAGGCATTGCGTCAAAATGCGTGTCGAGGCTGGCGTCATTCCAGCAAGAGGGGAAAACTATGGGTATGCTTATATAAATTATACAGTATATCCCAAAATTGAGTACACCCCTCATGTTTTTGAAAATATGTTATTATATCTTTTCATGGGACCACACTCAATATATGAGTCTTTGATATAATGTAAAGTAGTCAGTCTAGAGTTTGCATAACAGTGTAAATTTGGTGTGCCCTCTTAATAACTTAGCACACAGCCATTAATTTTGGAACTGCTGGCAACAAAAATGAGTACACCCCTAAGGAATAATGGCCAAATTGTGCCCAATTATCCATTTTTTGACCCTTATGTCATGTGACTCATTAGTGTTACAAGGTCTCAGGTGTGAATGGGGAGCAAGTGTGTTAAATTTGGCGTTATCGCTCTCACACTCTTTCATACTGGTCCCTGGAAGTTCAACACCTCCGGGAAATAACTCTCTAAGAATCTGAAAAACAGAATTGTTGCTCTAAAAACATTTGGCCTAGGATATAAGATCCAATTGCCAGCACCCAGAAACTGAACTGCAGCATGGTGGCCAAGACCATACAGCAGTTTAACAAGACAGGATCCACTCAGAACACGCTTCGTCATGGTCAACTAAAGAAGTTGAGTGCACATGCTCAGTGTCATATTAAAGAGGTTATCTTTTCAAAATAGATGTATGAGTGCTGCCAACATTGCTGCGGAGGTTAGCACAGTGGGGAGTCAGAGTGTCAGTGCTCAGAAGATACGCCGCACAATGTGTCAAATTGGTCTGCATGACTGTTGTCACAGAAGGAAGCCTCTTCCAAAGCTGATGCACAAGAAAGCCTGCAAACTAAGACATGAAATACTGGAACCTTACCCTGTGGTCTGATGAGACCAAGATAAACTTATTTGATTCAGATGTCAAGTGTGTGTGGTGGCAACAGTGTGCCTACGGTCAAGCATGGTGGTAGGACTGTCATGGTTTGGGGCTGCATGAATGCTGCCAGCTGTGGGGAGCTACTGTTCATTGAGGGAACCAAGAATGCCAACATGTACTGTGACATACTGAAGCAGAACATGATCCCCTCCCTTCAGAAACAGGGTCACAGAGCAGTATTTCCTCATGATAACCACAAACCCACCTCCAAGATGACCACTGCCTTGCTAGAGAAATTGAAGGTAAAGATGCCGGAGTGGCCAAGCATGTCTTCAGACCAAAATCCTATTGAGCATCTGTGGGGCATCCTCAAACAGAAGGTGGAGGACAGCATTGTCTCTAACATCCACCAGCTCCGTGATGTCGTCATGGAGGAGTGGAAGAGGATTCCAGTGGCAACATGTGAGGCTGTAGTGAACTCCTTGCCCAAGAGAGTCAAGGCAGTGCTTGAAAATATTGGTGGCCACACAAAATATTGTAACTTTGGTCACAATTTGACCATTTTCGCTTGGGTGTACTCCTCTTTGTTGCCCGCAGTTTAGGCATTAATGGCTGTGTGCTGAGTTATATAGAGGGCCCATGACATTTACATTGTTATACAAGCTGTACATTGACTGCTTTACATTATATCAAAGTGTCAGATCTTCTGTGTTGTCCCATGAAAATACATATTAAAATACTTTAAAATAAAAAGTTAGTGTGTACTCACTTTTTTGATATACTGTACACACATATGTTACTTTATTATCATTTGGCTGTATCCCCACCCATTGCCCATTTGTAACATGTCATGTGACAATTTACATTTTACCACATGTCCTAGTGACCTAGTGAATGACCTGCATAGAGCTAGGACCACCGTAACAAAGGCTACCATCAGTAACACACTACGCCGTTAGGGACTCAGATCCTGCAATGCCAGACGTGTCCCCCTGCATAAGCCAGTACATGTCCGGGCCCATCTGAAGTTTGCTAGAGAGCATTTGGATTATCCAGAAGCGTATTGGGAGAATGTCATGGGTCATTCCATGTCAAGTGAACCAATGATTTTGACCTCTATATTTTTTATTTTTTTTAGATTTTGTTATTTGGTAATAGTGTGTCAGAGAATGCAAAATATGAAGAAAAAAAATCTAGAATTTTTTTTTTTTATTGATTTTCAAAGTTCGGAAAAAGTGTGAATTTCGTTGTTGCCTGCCTTTACATTTCTCCTCACAACTCAGGCTAGAAAAAAGATAGAGAAACAAAATAAACACCATTCTACTCAGAACTGTACAGGCTTTCACCAGATATGTCACAAGAGTATCTTTGTTAATATTTTACCCATGCGAATGCAAACGCAAAATTTTAAAATGCTTTAAAAAAAAAAAAGTTTAATTTAAAATTTTTCAAAACTGCCCATGTGCCTGCTATGCTCCTAGCCACATCTGTACCAAATCACAAGTTGGGATCGTGATGGGATCATATTTTAAAAAATAAAAATATTAGTGTCAATTCGAAAATCTTGATTTCAGATCTGTGGTCTAAAAGTGTGGGGTCTATATTTAGCAAATAATCCATGATTTTTAGATATTACTGTATTATTTTATTATGTTACAGCTTAGAAGCAGGAGAGGACAGAGGAGAAAGCTTTGTTAGGGCTGAGAATGACCAGGGTTAGACAGTGAATGCAGAGCAGATGACCGGCCGGCAGCTCCAGCCTCCAGAGGCCACGTTCACAGCAAATCTTATCACCCAGGCAACTCCTCAAATGGAGGGAGAAAAATATTCTTAACATCCAGTCCATGTATTGTACGAACCAGGACTACGAAGAGGAGGAGAGTTTGTGAAAACATCGATTACAGGAAGCAGAACCCATCACAGGGACTCAGCAATACCGGACTGTCATCACATGTAGGGAAGCAGAAATAAAAACAAGGGTTTCTTCATTCAGCAAAGAGAGTGACGTCCATGACGTGGTAGAAGGCGGCACAAGAGCGGCAATGGATGACAGAACTGGTTACGTGACCTGTGAATATGATCGGCACTGGTGGCGGCTACTGGACTCTCCAAAGATTGTGAAAATGAAGAGGTAGAACTGATTGTTTTGCACCTTCTGGCCCAGCGCCGTCCTTTGTGTATCAGAGAAAACCAGACATTGTAAAAGTTACACAAATCAGCTATTAACTCAGGTGGAGCCGAACACCATGACCGGCCGTCCATACTCTGACACAAAAGGAAATGGCCATTGCTAGTAAGCGCTTATGGACATTACATTTCACCCACTAGAAGGGACACATTGATGATAAAAGGCCAGTGTAAAAACCTACTATTAATTTTTTGATTAGTTCATATTTTATAGAACGAGGATTTAACTACTGTACTATTCTTCTTAAACACTTTTTAAATGACATATTTGGTGATATACCGTAATAGAAAAAAAATTGTTACATGTATAAATAGGCGGTAAAAATATTGGTTTCTTTAGGCTATGTGCACACGTTCAGGATTTTTTGCGTTTTTTCGGCGATTTTCCGCTGCAAAAATGCTAAAAACGCTTACACTAAGCATCCTATTATTAGAATACAATCCGCAATTTTTGTGCACATTTTGTGTTTTTTTCCGCAAAAAAAAAAGCATCACAGAAAAAAACGCAGCATGTTCATTAATTTTGCGGAAAATCTCAGGATTTGCCACTATATAATATAGTAATGGAAAGCTCTGGAAAAATCCACATAGAAAACGCAAAAAAAAAAAAAACACAAAAAATACGCAAAAAAACTGTGAGCTGATTTCTTGCAGAAAAAGTCCGGTTTTGTTCAGGAAAATTCTGCAAAGAATCATGAACGTGTGCACATAGCCTGAATCTTGTTTTTAACATAGGATGAGACTGTATTTAGAAAACCACACTTGAGGATATGACGACCTTTTTTCTTTTGGTTTGTTCAATGCATTCAGGTTAAAAATGCTGAGCAAGATGTGTTATGATGATTAAGATGTATTTATTCTGGCACTTCCGTATTTGTTTTTTGTGTTTCTTTATTGTTGTATATAAATGTTGAATTCAATAAGTTGTAATTTGAAAACAAAAAAGGAAGAAACTCACACAAACATAAAATCAGATGATTCAAGGCTTAAAAAATAAAATAAAAATTTGATGGGTCCCAGTTGAATCCCTGTACAGATATAAACAAGAACAGAAGAAACGCACATGCATTTTTTCACAATTATTTTTTCACAATTGCGCATCAAAACTTTGAATTTGATTTCTCCAAAACAAAAATATAAAGAAACATAGTCTTGTGGCATATCAAATGAAAGCCATTCTGAGAAAAATCATGCCTCTCCCACCTCTTTATCTTAATTCTAGCCTGAGATATGATAAAAAAAATGTAAAGTCGTACCAGGCTAAATTTTGCGCTTTTTCAAAACTTTAGATCTCTGGAAAAAATTAACTGATGAAGAAACAATTTCAAAACTTTTAATTTGTAATTAACTAAAGTTGTACTTCATAAAAAAAAAAATCCAAAGACGTCAGTTAAAAAAAAATGTTCATATTTGGATCACTGGATATGGAATGACCCTCATATGGTCTCATGAAACAAAAGTAAAACTGTTTGGTAGAAACAAAACTCATCGTGTTTGGAGGAGTAATATAAAACACCAGTTTGGAGGAGACAGAATGCTGAATTGCATCCAAAGAACACCATACCTACTGTGAAGCATGGGGGTGGTAACATCATGGTTTGGGGCTGTTTCTCTGCAAAGGGACCAGGACTACTGATCCGTGTACATAAAAGAATGAATGGGGCCATGTATCGTGAAATTTTGAGTGCAAACCTTTTTCCATCAGCAAGGGTTTGAGAATGAAACGTGGATGGGACTTTCAGCATGATAATGATCCCAAGCACACCGCCAGGGCATCAAAGGAGTGACTTCATAAGCATATGAAGGTCCTGGAATAGCCTAGCCAGTCTCCAGACCTCAACCCCATAGAAAACCTTTGGAGGGAGTTGAAAGTCCATGTTGCCCAGCGACAGGCCCAAAGCATCACTGCTCTAGCGGAGATCTGCATGGAGGAATGGGCCACCATACCACCAACAGTGTGTGCCAACCTTGGAAAGACTTACAGAAAACGTTTGACCTCTGTCATTGCCAACAAAGGATATATAGGCTATGTGCACACGTATAATGGTCCACTGCGGATTTTTCCGCAGCAGATTTGATAAATCTGCAGGGTAAAAACGCTGCGTTTTTGCTGCAGATTTATCATGGATTTACCGCGGTTTTTCTGCCGATTTCACTGCGGTTTTACAACTGGGGTTTTCTATAGAAGCAGCTGTAAAACCTTTTATATAGAAAAGATGGAGGGCACCATAGAGCAAAGTGAAATCTAAGATCGGGATCAATCCCACAGCATGCAAAAAGTCATTAGATAGGCACAAACAAAGAAAAAGGACATGCTGATAAGGAGATCACCGGAATTGTAAACCATGAAAACTTTATTAAAGTGTGCACACAGACTCAACATTGCTATAAAAACATTTAAAAACACTTAAACAAATCTCAAATTGATATGCCCCCCCCCCCCCCCCACAAAAAGGACAGAAATAAAGGCTCTTTCCAACAGTATACACAGAACTAGTATATGTGACCCCAAATAGCTATCAAAAACAAGCACAATTACTAATCCGGGCACCTGGTACGGCAAACTGATGCTATAACCACTGTATCAGAGGGCTAGCAAAAGGTAAATCACCAAAAATACACCAAAAAAGTAGATATCAATTAGAGGTTCAACTATAACACACCTGAAATAGTAATAATGCTAATTAAAGTGCATAATGTAACTGGGTTGTGCTATATAGCATAGTTTGTAAAGAGAAAGAGTAACTCAAGCACATGTTGAAGCATTACAGATACTGCTCATTGAACGTAACCAACCCAAGCACAGATACAAAGAAAAAAGATGGAAATACATTACGATGGATGGCAGGTAAGCTGAGGAAAAGTGTGAGCAGTCATATTGGAAGTCACAGGAGCCGGAATAAAGTCCAGAACAAGGGGAGGGCCGTAGAACAAAGGGAGGGCCGTAGCCCAACGCGTGTCGCCACTTGCGGTGGTTTCGTCAGTGGCGCAGCTGTGGATCCGCAGCGTTTTCCGCATCGTGTGCACATACCCATAACAAAATATTGAGATGAACTTTTGTTAATGACCAAATACTTAGTTTCCACCATAATTTGCAAAATAAATCTTGCCAAATCAGACAAATTGATTTTCCGGATTTGTTTTCTCATTGTGACTCTCATAGTTGTGGTCTACCTATGATGTCAATTACAGGCCTCTCATCTTTATAAGTGGGAGAACTTGCACAATTGGTGGCTGACTAAATACTTTTTCCCCACTGTATATGAGGGCCTTATGTCAGGTGTGTATCTGCTTCCCATAAAGATGGATAGAATTATGCAGTGGTCCCATTTATTTCTGTGGACAGTGGTGCACAAGGGCATTCAATTGTCAGGACCTGATTGTATCCTCAAAGCTTTATTAGCTGTCTACATAGCAGATGAAAAATGTAAAAACTTTGTTGAGGCGTGTAATAGTGGTAAAATACCTTGCCCCTTTCTGTTGTGCATATACCCCACAGACGCCCCCGATACATATGGCCAACATATCAATACTGCTTTATATCCTTGACAATGGCCCAAACACTGCATTTTTTACTTTCATTTGGCCAATATACTTCAGTATCCTTTTTTTTTTGTGGTATGGATTAGTAGGCTGCACTATTCTACTCTGTATAAAGGTACATGTAAGGTACATGGCGCAGCATACTTTTTATTTTATATTTTTTTTTACAATAGGAGCGCATTACTAATCATCCAATGCTGGCACTTGATATCGACAGAACTTTACCTGTACATAAACTCTTTGGTCGACATGACAAGAGCAGACCATCATAATTACAATATTAATCCTCACAATTATATTGCCGTTAGGAATCAGATGGCGAGTCCTAAAGCGGGATCATAAATGGTTACTTAATAGGTTTTTCCATATACAGCATACTCTATATTACAAGGAAAAGGTAGATGTGCTTCCAGCAGGCATGTGAGAACTTGGTGGAAGATGTGTTTATTATTCCCGGGACATGCCTCAACAGGAAGCTTCCTGATAGGGGGATCATTGTACCCAGAGCATCTGGAAAACAGGCTGAGAGCTGGAAAGTTTTCCGATCCTGTAAATGTAGAGGAGAATTAAATACTATCCCTGAATGTATTCTTACATAATATTCCCTAGAACATAATGCTTGGCCCATCCCGCACATATACAAGTGATCCTAAACATGCTGGGGTCAATTACTGCATGGCTTTTAACTGTTCGCATGACATGTGATGTCTACATAGGCCTTTGTATCTAATGGTTATGTATACTCTAATGCTTCTATTACAGGGGTATATGGAGATGTAATATGCAGCAAAAAGCAATCATTTTCCATAATGATTTAACCCCAGGAAACGGGAGGCTGAGCGTTGTCCATTTGGAAGTTGCAAGATTGTGTATGGATTCTTCTAGCTAAGTCAATATATGGAGATAGGTTTAGGCATATTCATAGGTTTGTCAGCTAGTAAACATATCGCTGATAGTTTAGGACATGGTTTTTCTGCTGCTTCCTCAATCAGGCCAGGTATATAGGTCCAGAGGCAAGGGATCGTGGTACAAGACCACCACATGCAGCCTTTAAAAAGAATTGATGATTCATTGTGGTAGATATCATTTAAATATTTAAAGAAGTTTTCCACTTTGTCTTGTTGACAAGACCTGTCTATCAGCCTCCTTCGAACAGCTTTTCTATTGGAGAAGTCTGATGGTCTAGTCACGCGCTCCTCCACCAGTGGCCATTGTATGGACAGAAGAGGTGGTCCGTTTGTGAACAAAGCTTCACTAACAATTGAAAGTGGCCGACCCCTTTAATCTCTCCGGCACACAATGAGGAATTCTTATTAAAGTAATCATCATGGTTTTTTTTCCTTATAAATCAATAGTACATGTGAAAATTATCCATTTTGTAATATATTTTATTATTGAAATCTGCTTCTTTCTCCTGAACTGATCGTTCATCCTCAAAATGTTCAATTCTTGATTACAATTTGTCTTCAGTGAATACAAATGTTCCCATTACTGATATAGAAGGTGACAGTTGGTGCTCATTAAGATCTATGGAACTGTCATTTCAGGTGAACTTGCAGCAGAATGTCTGTGTCTTCCTCTACCTCCTCCCTCTTCCTTCTCCTCTTTGGGATCTGAAAAGCTCCAGCTCTTAGCTCCTGTATCTGCAAACAGATTTTACCCATGAATCGAGAATGAAAGATCAATCCTGGTTGAGAAAGAAGCAAATTTCTCTGAGAAGATATGTCACAAAGTTTCTTATTTTCACGTTTACTATTAAAGGGATTATCCACTACTGTGAAACCCCTTCTTGATCTAACGGATAAAACTAAAAAAAGCATATACTGCTCTCCTGTTCCATCAGTGTCGGCACTCGCAGTCCTGGGGCTCTGATGCGGTTGTATAACACGTGATCCCCGGCCCCTTTTCTGGGATCAGAATATTGCTGTCCTATACTTCTCTTTCCCTTATTGGTCAGCTGTTGTGGAAGTGGTGTTTCTCCACGCTATACATTTACAGTGGCTTGCAAAAGTATTCAACACCTTGGTATTTTTTACACATTTCCCCTTAAACCACTTGAGTGTTACTTTAGCAGTATGAACCTCCATCCCAGTCTCAAATCACTGACAGATTGAGACAGGTTTTGCTCAAAAATATCCCTGTATTTTGCACCATCCATCTTCCCCTGTGCTCGGGCCATTTTCCCTGTTCCCGCTGCCGAAAAACATCCCCACAGCATGAGGCTGCCACCACCATGTTTCATTATGGGGATTGTGTTTTGGGGGTGATGAGATGGATTGGTTTGGCCCCAGACATAGCGTTCATCTTGGTGGCCAAAAAGTTAAGTTTTGGTCTCATTGGACCACAGCACTTTCCTCAATACATTTGGAGAGTCTCCCACATGTCTGTTGGCCAACTCAAAACGAGTCTTACAATTTTGTGTTTAAGTAAAGGCTTTTTTTTCTCCCCACTGTTGTATAAAAGCCACCTCTATGGAGTGTATGGCTAATTGGACAGATACTCTAGTCTCTGCTTGGGAACTCTGCAGCTCACTCAGGGTTATGGTACTTTTGCCTCTATTATTAATGTCCTCCTTGCCCGGGCTGAGAGTTTTGGTGGGCTCTCCTATCTTGGCAGGTTTGTTGTGGTATCATGTTCTTTCCATTTGATGATAATGGAGTTAATGTCCCTAGGGGGGATCATCAGAGATTGGGATATTTTTTATAATTCAGCCCTGACTTGTACTTCTCAACATCTTTGTCCCTGACTTATTTGGAGATCTCATTGGTCTTCATGATGTTTGGTTAGTGGTTCCTCCTGCTTAATGGTGTTGCCGGCTCTGTGGCCTTTCAGAAAAGATAAACAGACCATATGACTCTTGCATTGCACACAGGTGGACATCCTATCACTGAGCTTGTGAGTTATGAAGGTAATTGCTTGCACCAGAAATTTTTAGGGGCTTCATCGCAAAAGAGGTGAATACATATGTACATGCCGATTTTTAGGTATTTCATCTCACAAATTTAATTTATAACTATATTTTTCTCACTTCATCAACTTCGACTAGTTAGTGCTGATGCATCACACACAAATCAGATTTCAAAAATATTTAAACAGAGGTTGTAATATAACAAAATAGGTAAAACTCCATGGATGGTGAATATTTTCGGAAGCCACTGTATGTACAGCCAATATTAGTCTATGGAGGGCCGAGTGGAAGATGCTCCTTTCTGATGTCTGTATGCTATATAGGACATAACGGCATGGGTTGTCATCTTCTGGATTCCTAAATGAAAAAAGTCACTTCTTATTTCTTCTGTTGGTGTAAGCACCGCTTTTTTACTCCACGCTGTGTGATTCTGTTCCTTCCCTCAGCATCTAAAAGCTGTTGTATTGTTGGAACATGTTTCTGTCTGTCATGTCCAATTCTTGAGAAACACATGCAGAGAACGTTGCAGTGCTAGGAATGCCAGTAACCCCATATCTTCTACAACCCAATAGAAGACAGTCCATGCACTGACGACAGGAGACAGGAATAGCAGTGTCATGGAGGACTACTGAGGAGGACATCCGCGTACACACAGGCATGCCCGCTCTTGTTGTACATTGTACATATGTATGGGAATAAGTGCTGCTTGTTTCAACAATATAGATAGCTGCATGTGACCCCTGTGTTCTTGTGAATGAAGGATTGACAAGAAGCACTTTCCTCATCACTCACATAGGCATGGCAGGGGAAAGTGGTCAGAGATAGATCCTTTGTCAGATTTGTAAATGGCAGTAGGTTATCAGAGGATACTGGTGAGTACTTCAGTGTAGTCAGGAGAAGATTTCAGTGTGTGAGCTCGGCCGGGCTCTTTCTATACTTAATCTATGGAATGTGATTGACAATCTATATATTAGTTTATTGTCTTTGTATTTTTGTGGAGCACAACACTGGACACCAATAGAATACGTTTACAAATGTTCAAGGGGTAAGCCCATCTCCAAGTTCCTATCCCAATATGTAGTAGGTGTAATAAAAATAAAATAAGTAAATACCTCTAATTAGAAATGTAATATAGTTCTTCTGATCAGCTATGAGCCTTACCCCATGTGCAGGCATTGCAATAGCTTAGGTATCCATGGTTACAACTACTCATATATAGTGACAGTTAATTAGCTGTCAGTGTTAGCTTCAATGCCCTGCTCATGGGGTAAGCGGCATAGCGAATTGGAAAAACTGTACTACTTTTCTAATTGGAAGTATTTGCTAATATTATTAATTTTACACCTACAACTAGTGATGAGCGAGTATACGCATTGCTCAGGGGGTCTCCAAGTATTTGTAACTGCTCGGATATTTAGTTTTTGTTGGCGCAGCTGCATGATTTACGGCTGCTAGCCAGCCTGAGTACATGTGGGGGCTACCTGGTTGCTAGAGAATCCCCACATGTATTCAAGCTGTCTATCAGCTGTAAATCATTCAGCTGTGACAACGAAAACTAAATCTCCGAGCACTTACAAATACCCGGAGACCACCCGTGCAACGAGTACACTTGCTCATCGCTACCTACTAAATATTGGGTTAGGACAGTGTTCCCCAACTCCAATCCTCAACAGGGCACGTTTTTAGGATTTCCTTAGTATTTCACAGGTGATGCAATTGTCACCTGGGCAATACTAAGGAAATCCTAAAAACATGACCTGTTGGGGAACACTTGTTTAGGATCTTGGAGATGGGGATACCCCTTTAATTGTAATTGCTAAACACATTACTGCAGTGGGTAAATTAATGCTTATTTTTCTACTGCTTACTCAGCACTAACATGTTCCATAGTGAGGTACAAAATTTGCCACCATTCACATTAATCCGCATCCCCATAGAAATCGGATTAAGCAAACAGTATTAGATTTTGGGTGGTAAAATTTGATTATGTCTTTCTCTGTCTTTTTATCTCTATATGCGGTATGTATGATGAGTTTTTAATCTCTGTTAGACACATTAATAAGGAAATAAAAATGGGATCAATCAAGAATACTAAAAATCTTAGAACAAACAGCAAAATCACCTGAAGCCACTTGCAGCTCATGAAGTCAAACATAAAATTTCTTGTAAGGTTAACGCGTTAATGGATAAAAAGATGTGTCTCCACTAAGTGCGTGCTGTGCAGTGTCCATGAGGAGAGAAGATTGGTTCCTCTTTACGCGTGTGTACACTCCGTCGTATTATAGCGAAGGACTTTAAAGTGAATGAAGCTGTAGTGTTAGGCTATGTGCACACGTTGAATAAATGGATTGAGACATTTCTACATCATTTCTGCATATCATTGTAGGAAAACGCAGCTGGAAAATGCCTTTTTTGTTTTTTTTTAATACATTTTTAATATGTTTTTGGTGCATTTTTGCCCTGCCCTTTTAACTGATTTGAGTAAAGTCAGTAGTGAAAAATGCAAAAAACGCACAGAGAATTGGCATGCTGTAGATTATTTGATTATTATCTGAAAATCCGGCACCCCCAGAAGAAGCTGGCGGCGAAACGCGCGTCGGGATGAGGGAACACCGAGTTGACCTCAGACAGTGGCGCTCACACCGGTTGATTTCAACCAGGTAAATAGAATCGAGCAGTAAGCACTTTGTTAGTATTTATGCCTATGCGTCTCTCCTAGGTGCCAATTGTAATTTCTTAGTGTTAGGAGCTGTAGTCTCTATTGATTTATCTACACAGTGGCAAAAGCAATTCATGAGGACAGCAACAAATTGACATACCTTTTACTTAACAAGCGTGTCGCTGTATTTTCATGGTCTAAATTTTTGCACTCTAATAGTAATTTATTGTTTGCTTAGTGAGTGACAGTTTATGGAAGTGTATATCACCGCATTCATTCTAATCATTTGTGGCTCCTTATGGCATCATGAAGCTGTTACAAATTTAATTGTAAATATATTGATTTGGTTTTTGAGTGCCACCTCCAAGCGTCCCCTATTGTGACATCTCTGCTTATTTTACTATCATGTTTTAATTGATCATTAATAAAGTCAAATTTTTATTATGGATCTCTTCGGTAATCGACCCATCATTTGGTTCGAAGTGTAGCATTAATAAAAACGTCGTCTCACCCCACAAAAAGTAAGCCAAAACACAGCTCCATGGCCGAAAAATAAAAAATGTTACAGGCCTCAGAAAATGTTTTTTTTTTTTTTGCAAATATCTGATTTTTTTAAAATACTGAAATAATAAAAATGACGACATGTTGGGTATCGTCGTAATCGTATTGATGAGGAGAATCAAACTGTGTAGTCAATTATACCACAAAATGTACACCGTAGAAACAATTCCTGAAAAGCAATGTCGGGATTGTGGTTTTTTTTTTCACAATTTCACCACATTTGGTATTTATTGCCCATTTTTTCAGTGTGTTATTTGGTAAAATGAATGGTGTCAATCAAACTTATAACTCGTCCTGGCAAAACCAAGGACGCATGTGTCTAATCTGGACAGAAAAATAAAAAAGTTATGGCTCTGGGAAGAAGGGGGGGGGGGGGGGGGGGAAGAATGGAATGGAAATTGGCTCCTTCATGAAGGGGTTAAATTCACTAGTAGTCATTTCGGATGTATTCATTTTTTTTTTAAAATAAAGTGGTCAAAAACACCAGACATTTTAAAGCCGTATTTCTCTGTATAGGTAAGAGAAAGTAATTTAAAAAGAGAATGGGCGCCAGAAAAACAGGGGCGGAGAGGGGCGAGTCTGAAGAGGAGGAAGAGTACACAGTCCATAAACTAAATACCGTATAACTACACAAAGACCAAATAGATTTTGCATGTAATACAGTATGTGATCTATATGAAGATACAATGTGTGTAAAGAGGAGTTACCTGACAGTAGATGATAGATAACCAATAGGTCCTAAGTAGTGATGAGCCAGTGTACTCGTTGCTCGGGTGGTATCCGAGTATTTGTTTTGGAGATTAAGTTTCCATCACCTCAGTTGAATGATTTACAGCTACTAGCCAGGCTGAGTACATGTGGGGGTTGCCTGGTTGCTAGGGAATCCCCACATGTAATCAAGCTGTCTAGTAGCTGTAAATCATTCAACTGAGGCGATGGAAACTTAATCTCCGAACAATAACAAATACTCGGAGATCACCCTAGCGTGCTCGAGAAAACCCGAGCAACGAGTACACTCGCTCATCTCTAGTCCTAAGCATAAAATAGCGGGCTCTCTTATAGGAGGTGTAAGGCTATGTTCACACGTTCCTGATTTCCCTCCTTTTTTTCAGGACTAAAAACCGCAGCTCTTGGCAGAAAACGCAGGTCCTTTTTTGATGCGTTTTTGGTGCGTTTTTTGATGCGTTTTTTGATGCGTTTTTTAATGCAGTTTCCTATACAGAGTCTGTGTGTTTTCTAGGAAGTTTTTAGGGTTAAAATGGCTGAAAATACCCTAACCCTACCCCTAACCCTACCCCTAACCCGACCCCTATTCTAACCTTAGTGGAAAAAAATAAAAATTCTTTATTTTTTTATTGTCCCTACCTATGGGGGTGACAAAGGGGGGGGGGGGGGGGGTCATTTACAATTTTTTTTATTTTGATCACTGAGATAGATTATATCTCAGTGATCAAAATGCACTTTGGAACGAATCTGCCGGCCGGCAGATTCGGCGGGCGCACTGCGCATGCGCCCGCCATTTTGGAAGATGGCGGCGCCCAGGGAGAAGACGGACGGACGGACACCGGGAGGACGGGTAAGTATAAGGGGGTGAGATGAGGGCACGGGGGGGGGTGGCATCGGAGCATGGGGGGGTAGGATTGGGGCACGGGGGGGCAGCCACTCTGCAGCGGTTCTGCACCACAAACCGCAGAAAACCCGCAGATATTTTTTTCATCTGCGGGTTTTACTGCGGGTTTGACCTCACAATGGAGGTCTATGGGTGCAGAACCGCTGCAGTTCCGCAAAAAAAAGTGACATGGTACTTCTTTTTTACCGCAGCTATTCAGCGCGGCTTTTTTCGGGATTTTCTGCAATGTGGGCACAGCAGTTCCTGTTTTCCATAGGGTACATTGTAATGTACACTGCATGGAAAACAGCTGCGGACCCGCAGCGGGAAAATCGCGGCGATTCCGCATTAAAAAAAGGATGGTGTGAACATGGCCTAATTGTCAGCAAATCAGCAGAGCTGGTAATATCGCATGTTATGTAGCGACAGTCGGCGTCTCGATTACATGGGAGACCAAGTGAGGTGTTGGAAATAAAGTAGCTTTTAGAAGACTCACAGTAGATTGCCGTGGTGTCCTGATTCCCCAGGTAACTATAAGAAGCTTTACAGGGATTAGTTAAAAAAAAGAAGGCACACAGGCGGCGTTACAGAAAAATTGCCTCAGTAGAATACTGTGGCTATAGCTGTAAGAATGACAAAATCCATAAAATGAAGTGATAAATTGTGCACCCACAACTATACAAATAGGAAATAGCAATCCTGGAAGTCAATATTAAATCCACAGATACAGATACAAAGAAATGTTAACATTTTATGTATATACAGTGCTCAACATAAATGAGTGCACTCTTTTGAAAAGTTAAATTTTAATCAATATCTAACTGTACACAAGAACAATTTCCAACATTTTGGCAAGACTGAGTTTCATAGAACATTTTTTAACTCCTAACATGAAAGTAAGATTATTAATGTAACTTTCATTACAAAATACGGTATTCAGTTTTGCTCAGATTTGTTGGTGTAGAATTCAGTACACCCCACATCAATAAGTACTACATCTGTATGATGTTTATGATTTTTAAAGACGCACTCCTATCACCGTTTTTATCTTCTTAATATATTGCAGTTGTCATATTATACAGCACTGTGTACTTACAATTACTCATTTTCCCTTTCTACCCAGCTAATTCTTCTCTTTATTTTGCTCTATGTAGAAAGAGGAAGTGTCTTTTCCTTACATTTTTATATTTATCATTCGCCTTTTCAACTCCTGACCCAGCTGCTCCCCCATTCCACTGCCAGGGACTTTTGCAGTTACTCATACAAGGAAAATTGACCTCCTGTTTCTACATAGAGCTTAGAAGGATTCAGCTAATGAGATTTTAATCATGTGATGTCATAGACATAATGGAAGAGAGAAAAATGATGGGTTAACCCTTTCACGACATGCGCAGTAATAGTACGGCGCATGCCGTGTCTCCCCCTTTGATGTGGGCTCCGGCGTTGAGCCCACATCAAAGTCGCGACATGTCAGTTGTTTTGTACAGCTGACATGTGCGCGCAATAGAGGCGGGTGAAATCGCTATTCACCCGCTGCTATTAACCTGTTAAATGCCGCTGTCAAACGCAGACAGCGGCATTTAACCGGCGCTTCCGGCCGGGCGGCCGGAAATGATGTCATCGCCGACCCCCGTCACATGATTGGGGGTCGGCGATGCATCAGGAAAGTAACCATAGAGGTCCTTGAGACCTCTATGGTTACTGATTCAGGCCTGCTGTGAGCGCCCCCCTGTGGTTGGCTCTCACAGCACACCTGCATTTCTGCTACATAGCAGCGATCTGATGATTGCTGCTATGTAGCAGAGCCGATCAGGCTATGCCAGCTTCTATCCTCCCATGGAGGCTATTGAAGCATGGCACAAGTAAAAAAAAAATGTTTTTAAAAATATGAAAAAAAAATATATATATATATAATTGTCTAAGGGTTTTTCCGTCTGTCTGTCTGTCTGTCCTGGAAATCCGGGACAGCCAGGCCTCGACCAATCAGCGACGAGCACAGCGACAATGATGTCATAAAGGACGTAGATATCCCGCATCTCTGATTGGTCGAGGCCGCCAGGCCTCGACCAATCAGCAACGGGCACAGCGACGATGATGTCATAAAGGACGTAGAAATCCCACGTTTCTGATTCAGCGACGGGCACAGTATCGACGTAGATGTCATAATGGTTGCCATGGCGACGATGATGTCATAAAGGTTGCCTCGACCAATCAGCGACGGGCACAGTCTGCCGCGAATTCTGGAATCATCATTGTCCATATACTACGGGGACATGCATATTCTAGAATACCCGATGCATTAGAATCGGGCCACAATCTAGTTAAAAATATAAAAGTTTAAATCACCCCCCTTTCGCCCCATCATAAATAAAACAATTAAAAACAACAAACCTACACGTATTTGGTATCGCCGCGTTCAGAATCGCCCGATCTATCAATAAAAAAAAGCATTAACGTGATCGCTAAACAGCGTAGCGAGAAAAAAATCCGAAAACGCCAGAATTACGTTTTTTGGTCGCCGCGACATTGCATTAAAATGCAATAACGGGCGATCAAAAGAACGTATCGGCACCGAAATGGTATCATTAAAAACGTCAGCTCGGCACGCAAAAAATAAGCCCTCACCTGACCCCAGATCACGAAAAATGGAGACGCTTCGGGTATCGGAAAATGGCACTTTTTTTTTTTTTTTTTTTTTTTTTAAGCAAAGTTTTGCATTTTTTTTCACCCCTTGGATAAAAAATAACCTAGACATGTTAGATGTCTGTGAACTCGTAATGACCTGGAGAATCACATTGGCAGGTTAGTTTTAGCATTTAATGAACCTAGCAAAAAAGCCAAACAAAAAACAAGTGTGGGATTGCACTTTTTTTGCAATTTCACCGCACTTGGAATTTTTTTCCCGTTTTCTAGTAAAAGACATAGTAAAACCAATGATGCCGTTGGAAAGTACAACTCGTCCCGCAAAAAATAAGCCCTCACATGACCATATTGACGGAAAACTAAAAAAGCTATGGCTCTGGGAAGGAGGGAAGTGAAAAATGAAAACGCAAAAACGAAAAAGGGCCGCGACTTGAAGGGGTTAAAAAATGTTCTGTCACATTCAGTCTTGTCAAAATTTTGAAAGCTGTTCTTGTATTCAATTAAATATCGCCCTGTCCCGCCCCTGTCCTGCCCTAACTCCAACCATTTTAGAAGAGCTGGTCAAAACTGTTGTGAAAATGGCAAAAGTCGCTAAATTTTCGCACAACCTTACTTTGTAGTAAGTAAAGTATCGCACAACCAGACTCTGATTTGTACTGTCTGCGGTTTGGTCAGCAAGAATCTGATAAGAGGGTCCCTTTATAGGAAAGATCAATGTGAGTTGCGGTGTATTAGGTATTGCATACAGTATTTTTTGCACATGGATATATAATACATGAAAATGTAGTAGATGCAAAACACAATGACTGACTATATACCTAAACCTTGGAGCGTTGATAAGAGCTTTCTGACTAGTAAAATTGGTAACTAAGTCTAGTTTCACACATCAGTTTTTTCGCCGCATGCCGATTCAATAATTTGTGAAAACCAGATGGGACGGATCCGGATTTCAGCCAGATCCGGACGGCGAGAAACCGGATCCGTCCCATCCGGTTGACATCCGTTTCGTCCGGTTTTCCATTCGGTTTTTGACGGATCCGGTTTTTAAGAGCGCCCCTGGGAGGCTCTAAAATGTTATTGGCCCCCTCAAAACTCTATATACAGTCTTCCTACAGCCCATCAGTCACAGGTTGGAGAGGAGCAAGTGTTTGGAGAGAAAGATGGATGTCGTTATTGCGAAGATTCTGCAGAACAACATGAATTTCATTGTGGACGCGAATCGCTTGAAAGCAATTGTTCTGGGGAAGGAGCGAGAGAGACAACGCATCATGCGTCTGCTCTAGGCTAGGCTCTTGCTGGAAGGCAGGGTGTAGCAGGGTGTTGGCTCTCTTGCAGTATGGCTGGAAATGAGTGAGGCCCTCATTGGCACTGTTTTATATATGTGTCCTGGGGGCAGCCCTATAGGTTCTGAGCATGCTCAGATTAAAAAACTGGATCAGGCTGCCGGATCCACCTTTTTCCGGATCCGGCGCATTCCGGCGTCCATAAACATGCATTGTAGCAAAAAGCCGGAAGAGCCGGATCCGGACCTTTCGGCTTTTTCGCCGCAGACAAAAAATGTTACAGTAGTCATTTTCTCCAGACACCGGAATCGAAATTTTCGCCAGATCCGGAAAAAACAGAAGAGAAGGAGCGCTGCGCAATCCGGCGCTAATACAAGTCAAAGGGGAAAAACTGGTTCCGGTTTTTATTTTTGCCGGTTTCGGTTTTTCACAAAAGAGCTGTAATCAGCCGGAATGAAAAAACCTGATGTGTGAAAGTAGCCTAAGGCATATTAGCCCACTCTTGATGGCACAGTCATCCGTTCCCAGGTGCTGTCAATATTTCTTCAGGCCTTTGCTACTTGCTCTTGTAGTAATTTAAATCTCAATGTTTCTTGCTTCGATTTTTTTTTTACCATATGTTTTGTAACTTAATAAGGATTCGTTCAGTGTAAAAGCAAATGATACATTATACTGTATTTTCATAATCTTTTACTTTCTGCTGTACTCCTCGGAGCTGTGGACATCTTTACTGGAAAGTTAATATAAACAGGTGACCCCGCTCTTAAAATCAAGAACATCAGTTTTTTTTTTTTTCCGAAGATGCCTCACCATTTCCTTTGGAAAAAAGTAAGATGTTGCTACGTGTTATTGTAAATAAAATCTGTTTGCAGCACAGTAACATGCGGTAAATCAGTGTGTGTATCATACTAAAATGATTTTGTTATTGTATCTGCTGCTGTATGTAAATGTAGCCCTTTATTAAACATTACAAATGTGTCTCTATAGAGCGGCGGATCCTGGCTTACACTACGTAGCTATCACAAAGTATTTATATTTAAAGCATAATAGGTGAAAAAAGCAATATGAAGAAAATCTGTTCTCGTAATTGGCTAATGTACAAATGATTATCTTGTTTGGCTAACAGAAGTGATCAGATAAAACACCAGACTCAAAGTTTATGAACTCAATGTATTAATATGGCGAATGCTGTCCCTGCCAAATCCACCCTTCATAGTGTAATGTCTTACCCATTTCTATTGGCATCCTATCCTTATTCTGCACAGTTCAGATCTCCACATCATGTGCCACGGGGTCCTCTTCAGTCTCTACCCGTACACATGAGCCATGGAGTACGGACTTTAGTACATATCTTCCTGAGACACAAGGTTACCTACCATTAGGGTCATAGATGACTGTTTCTTCAAGAGGTCTCATTTTGTTCCTTTACTTCCATCTGCTCTACAGCTGGCTCAAGTGTTCATCAAATAAATGTTTCAGATCCATGGTATTCAAGCTCAAGTAGTGTCTGACATTGGTGAGCAATTTACATCCAGGTTCTGGACTTCACTCTGTAAGAATCAAAATATTTCCTTAAATTGCTCCTCTGCCTATAATCTTTAAAGTAATGGGCAAACTGAAAGAATCAATCTATAGAAGAATATCTACACATTTTCTCTAATTACCATCAAGAAAATTGGATATGTTTGCTTCCTTGAGCTGATTTCACCTACATGAATTCAGTTTCTGAGTCTTCTAGGAAATCTTCCTTTGTCAAAGGGTTTGGTCGAGAGTCTTCTCTTCGTCTACAAGTTGACTCCTGCTGTGGACAGCACCTCTCACGCGGTCATGACAGTGCACAGGACTGGATACCACATGCTCTCTGTTAGTGTCTTTTTTTCCATTTAGGCCACTAATAGAAATGGGATAGGAATCCAAAACTTCTTTTAATTCCTGGGTGACCATAGGAGAAGAGAAGACTAGGCCCAAGTTAAGACCTTCTTCTATTATAGTGCTTTTGAGATGACACAATGTTCTTTTGGTGGTGAGGTGGTATAAAGAAAAAAGCAATGCTATATAGAGTTTCAATTAGATGTCAGGGGGTGTCTGCAGAGGCATTACATTGGTCAAAGGACCTGGTAAAGGCATCAATCCTGCTATTTTTCCCTGCCAGATGATAGGTGTGGATGAAGTCAAACTGTGAGAAAATAGTGAATATCAAGGTTGACTGGGATTTGGAATTTTGAGATAGAGGAGGGTCCAAGGGGTAACATTTATCCATGCAGCTATAAAATAATTGGAAAAATAGTGGAAAAATAATTATGTGTATGCTCTAGGCGGGAAATACAAAAGCTAAAGAACTCAAATTCTGGCACGTTAATTTTTATTTTTTTTATTCACAGCATTTGCCAATCGGGTTAATAAATTTTATATTTTGATAGGTCTGACCTTTATGGACGCAGTGGTGATACTGCATGTGGTTTTTTTTTTACATTTGTTCAGCTTTTTATTTTAAATGTAGAAAATGTTTGGTGATAAAAAAAAAAAAATATATATTTTTTAAAGAATTTTTAGAACTTTTTTCCCCGTTTTTTGCTGTATTTTGTTAGTCCCTTTAGGGGACTTGAACCTGCAATTATCCAATCACTTATTCTATAAAAAGCAATGCCATAGTACTGCTGCATCTAGCATAAATCATGGTCTATTTTGAGACCCCGGTATTTCTGTACGTAGCACAAATCATGGTTTCCTGTGAACACCATCCAAAAGGTGGCACTTACATTAGTACGGTTATGACAGGCTTGAGGGGGTATTCAGCAGACGCCCGACCATCATGACTACCCATGTGCACCCCAGCCGCTTCCGGGAGCGGCAAAGGACAGTTGAAACCATGCGTCCCCTGCAACGTGCACTGTAAATGTCACTGTCAGAGAGCCCTCTCCATTCATCCTCGGCTGACAAGTACATGGACGACATTGGTTGTTCAGGGATTAAAGGGGTTTTCCCACAAATAAAGTACATTTATCAATAGATCTTGGAATAATAATTTCCACAATTGGATGTGTTTAACCCCTTTCTGACATCGGACGTACTATCCCGTCCATGTGGGGTGGGCCCCTATGACCATGGACGGGATAGTACGTCCAGCGCGATCGGCGGTGCTCACGGGGGGAGCGCGGCCGATCGCGGCCGGGTGTCAGCTGCCTATCGCAGCTGACATCCGGCACTATGTGCCAGGAGCGGTCACGGACCGCCCCCGGCACATTAACCCCTGGCACACCGCGATCAAAGATGATCGCGATGTGCCGGCGGTGCAGGGAAGCACCGCGCAGGGAGGGGGCTCCCTGCGGGCTTCCCTGAGCCCCCCGCAGCAACGCGATGTGATCGCGTTGCTGCGAGGGTCTTACCTCCCTCCCTCCCTGCTCGAGCCCCGGATCCAAGATGGCCGCGGATCCGGGTCCTGCAGGGAGGGAGGTGGCTTCACAGAGCCTGCTCAGAGCAGGCTCTGTGAAGGCTGCAGCGCTGCATGTCAGATCAGTGATCTGACAGAGTGCTGTGCAAACTGTCAGATCACTGATCTGTGATGTCCCCCCCTGGGACAAAGTAAAAAAGTAAAAAAAAAAATTTTCAAATGTGTAAAAAAAAATAAAAAAAAATATTCCAAAATAATGAAAAAAAAAAAAATATTATTCCCATAAATACATTTCTTTATCTAAATAAAAAAAAAAAACAATAAAAGTACACATATTTAGTATCGCCGCGTCCGTAACGGCCCGACCTATAAAACTGGCCCACGAGTTAACCCCTTCAGTAAACACCGTAAGAAGAAAAAAAAAAAAAAAAAACGAGGCAAAAAACAACGCTTTATTATCATACCGCCGAACAAAAAGTGGAATAACACGCGATCAAAACGACAGATATAAATAACCATGGTACCGCTGAAAACGTCATCTTGTCCCGCAAAAAACGAGCCGCCATACAGCATCATCAGCAAAAAAATAAAAAAGTTATAGTCCTGAGAATAAAGCGATGCCAAAATAATTATTTTTTCTATAAAATAGTTTTTATCGTATAAAAGCGCCAAAACATAAAAAAATGATATAAATGAGGTGTCGCTGTAATCGTACTGACCCGAAGAATAAAACTGCTTTATCAATTTTACCAAACGCGGAACGGTATAAACGCCTCCCCCAAAAGAAATTCATGAATAGCTGGTTTTTGGTCATTCTGCCTCACAAAAATCGGAATAAAAAGCGATCAAAAAATGTCACGTGCCCGAAAATGTTACCAATAAAAAACGTCAACTCGTCCCGCAAAAAACAAGACCCCACATGACTCTGTGGACCAAAATATAGAAAAATTATAGCTCTCAAAATGTGGTAACGCAAAAAATATTTTTTGCAATAAAAAGCGTCTTTCAGTGTGTGACGGCTGCCAATCATAAAAATCCGCTAAAAAACCCGCTATAAAAGTAAATCAAACCCCCCTTCATCACCCCCTTAGTTAGGGAAAAATTAAAAAAATGTATTTATTTCCATTTTCCCATTAGGGCTAGGGTTAGAGTTAGGGCTAGGGTTAGGGTTAGGGCTAGGGTTAGGGCTAGGGTTAGGGTTAGGGCTAGGGTTAGGGCTAGGGTTAGGGCTAGGGTTAGGGCTAGGGTTAGGGCTAGGATTAGGGTTAGGGCTAGGGTTAGGGCTAGGGCTACAGTTTGGGTTGGGGCTAAAGTTACAGTTAGGGTTTAGATTACATTTACGGTTGGGAATAGGGTTGGGATTAGGGTTAGGGGTGTGTCTGGGTTAGAGGTGTGGTTAGGGTTACTGTTGGGACTAGGGTTAGGGATGTGTTTGGATTAGGGTTTCAGTTATTATTGTGGGGTTTCCACTGTTTAGGCACATCAGGGGCTCTCCAAACGCGACATTGCGTCCGATCTCAATTCCAGCGAATTCTGCGTTGAAAAAGTAAAACAGTGCTTCTTCCCTTCCGAGCTCTCCCGTGTGCCCAAACAGGGGTTTACCCCAACATATGGGGTATCAACGTACTCAGGACAAATAGGACAACAACTTTTGGGGTCCAATTTCTCCTGTTACCCTTGGGAAAATACAAAACTCGGGGCTAAAACATTTTTTGTGGGAAAAAAAAAGATTTTTTATTTTCACGGCTCTGCGTTATAAACTGTAGTGAAACACTTGGGGGTTCAAAGTTCTCACAACACATCTAGATTAGTTCCCTGGGGGGTCTAGTTTACAATATGGGGTCACTTGTGGGGGGTTTCTACTGTTTAGGTACATTAGGGGTTCTGCAAACGCAATGTGACGTCTGCAGACCATTCCATCTAAGTCTGCATTCCAAATGGCGCTCCTTCCCTTCCGAGCTCTGCCATGCGCTCAAACGGTGGTTTCCCCCAACATACGGGGTATCAGCGTACTCAGGACAAATTGGACAACAACTTTTGGGGTCGAATTTCTCCTCTTACCCTCGGGAAAATACAAAACTGGGGGCTAAAAAATAATTTTGGGGGGAAAGATTTTTTTTTTTAATTTTCACGGCTCTGCGTTACAAACTGTAGTGAAACACTTGGGGGTTCAAAGCTATCACAACACATCTAGATGAGTTCCTTAGGGGGTCTAGTTTCCAAAATGGTGTCACTTGTGGGAGGTTTCTACTGTTTAGGTACATTAGGTACAATGTGACACCTGCAGACCATTCCATCTAAGTCCTCATTCCAAATGGAGCTCCTTCCCTTCCGAGCCCTCCCATGCGCCCAAACAGTGGTTCCCCCCCACATATGGGGTATCAGCGCACTCAGGACAAATTGGACAACAAATTGTGGGGTCGAATTTCTCCTGTTACCCTTGGGAAAATACAAAACTGGGGGCTAAAAAATAATTTTTGTGGGAAAAAATTTTTGTTTTATTTTTACGGCTCTCCATTATAAACTTCTGTGAAGCCCTTGGTGGGTCAAAGCGCTCAGCACACATCTAGATAAGTTCCTAAGGGGGTCTACTTTCCAAAATGGTGTCACTTGTGGGGGGTTTCTACTGTTTAGGTACATTAGGGGCTCTGCAAACGCAATGTGACACCTGCAGACCATTCCATCTAAGTCTGCATTCAAATGGCACTCCTTCCCTTCTGAGCCCTCCCATGTGCCCAAACAGTGGTTCCCCCCACATATGGTGTATCATCGCACTCAGGACAAATTGGGCAACAAATTTTGGGGTCCAATTTCTCCTGTTACCCTCAGGAAAATACAAAACTGGGGGCTAAAAAAATAATTTTTGTGGGAAAAAAATTTTGTTTTATTTTTACGGCTCTGCATTATAAACTTCTGTGAAGCACTTGGTGGGTCAAAGTGCTCACCACACCTCTAGATAAGTTCCTTAGGGGGTCTACTTTCCAAAATGGTGTCATTTGTGGGGGGTTTCAATGTTTAGGCACATCAGTGGCTCTTCAAACGCAACATGGCGTTCTATCTCAATTCCTGTCAATTGAAAAGTCAAACGGCGCTCCTTCCCTTCCGAGCTCTCCCATCCGCCCAAACAGTGGTTTACCCCCACATATGGGGTATCAGCGTACTCAGGACAAATTGTACAACAACTTTTGCGGTCCAATTTCTTCTCTTACCCTTGGGAAAATAAAAAATTGGGGGCGAAAAGATAATTTTTGTGAAAAAATATGATTTTTTATTTTTACTGTTCTACATTATAAACTTCTGTGAAGCACTTGGTGGGTTAAAGTGCTCACCACACCTCTAGATAAGTTCCTTAGGGGGTCTAGTTTCCAAAATGGTGTCACTTGTGGGGGGTTTCAGTGTTTAGGCACATCAGTGGCTCTTCAAACGCAACATGGCGTCCCATCTCAATTCCTGTCAATTTTGCATTGAAAAGTCAAACGGCGCTCCTTCCTTTCCGAGCTCTCCCATCCGCCCAAACAGTGGTTTACCCCCACATGTGGGGTATTGGCATACTCAGGACAAATTGTACAACAATGTTTGGGGTCCATTTTCTCCTGTTACCCTTGGTAAAATAAAACAAATTGGAGCTGAAGTAAATTTTTTGTGAAAAAAAGTTAAATGTTCATTTTTATTTAAACATTCAAAAAATTCCTGTGAAGCACCAGAAGGGTTAATAAACTTTTTGAATATGGTTTTGAGCACCTTGAGGGGTGTAGTTTTTAGAATGGTGTCACACTTGGGTATTTTCTATCATATAGACCCCTCAAAATGACTTCAAATGAGATGTGGTCCCTAAAATAAAATGGTGTTGTAGAAATGAGAAATTGCTGGTCAACTTTTAACCCTTATAACTCCCTAACAAAAAAAAATTTTGGTTCCAAAATTGTGCTGATGTAAAGTAGACATGTGGGAAATGTTACTTATTAAGTATTTTGTGTGACATATCTCTGTGATTTAATTGCATAAAAATTCAAAGTTGGAAAATTGCGAAATTTTCATAATTTTCGCCAAATTTCTGTTTTTTTCACAAATAAACGCAGGTACTATCAAAGAATTTTTACCATTGTCATGAAGTACAATATGTCACGAGAAAACAATGTCAGAATCACCAGGATCCATTGAAGCGTTCCAGAGTTATAACCTCATAAAGGGACAGTGGTCAGAATTGTAAAAATTGGCCCGGTCATTAACGTGCAAACCACCCTTGGGGGTAAAGGGGTTAAAGAAATATCCCTGTGCTCTGTTAATCCTATAAATGTTCCCCTGCTGTGTACTGTGTAATGGCTGTGTCTGACCGTACAGGGATATGGTCTGATCATAACACATTTATAAGATTATCTCAGCACAAGAACATTTTATTTAAACACATCCTATTGCAGAACTTATTATTATTCCTGGATGTATTGATTAAATCCAATTTCAACATTAAAGTGAACCTGTCACCAGGCTTTTGATAAGTAAACTACTAACACTGTCAGGTTGGCGCCGTTATACTGATTATAATGATACCTGGGGTGATAAAATCCGTCTTGTGGTTGTTGTTTAATTTTTATTTGTAGTTTTCAGTTAATGAGATTCTTGTGCACCAGTTCGGCTTGTGGGGGGTCTGCATGTGGTCTCTCTTACATATGCGTCAGTATTGGCTTATGACAGGTCACTGATCCTTCACTGACCTGCCCCCTAATTTTACATACTGCATATACTATTGTGGGATTAAAAAAGTTATCTTCATCAAAACGGCACCGGCGGCAGCATTTGCACAGTAGCATCTATCGCATCCCAATAGATGCTATTGTACAGGCGCCGCCAGTGCCATTTTGATGGAGCCAAATTTTTTCTTCTCTAGCCAAACTGCATCGGCGGCAGCTGCCTATATACTGCATATACTATTGTGGGACAAAAAAAGCTATCTTCATCAAAATGGCCTGCACATCAACTATCGCGTTCTGATAGATGCTACTATTCAGGCGCCATTTTAATGAAAATGTTTTTTTTTAACCCCACGATACAGTAGGATACTGTAGGAATAAAGCATGAATGCATATAGGCACATTAGGCATGTATCATGTTACAGTGCAGGCGCCAGTGCCATTTTGATGAAGTTGATTTTTTTTTCTCGTAAACCCACAATAGTATATCCAGTATGTAAAATAGGGGACAGGCCAGTTAATGATCAGTGACCTGTCATAAGCCCATACAGATGAATATGTAAGCATCACACCACATGAAGGCCGCCCCGAAGCACGACCATATCATTAACTGAAAACTACAAATACAGAATAAACAACAACCACAAGACGGATTTCATCACCCAAGGTATCATCTTAATCTGTGTAATGGTGCCGACCTGACACTGTCTGTAGTTTACTAAGCCAAATCCTGATGACAGGTTCACTTTAACTTTGTTCATGGGAAAACACTTTTAAATATCTATACATCAAATGGGAAAATGAACAGTACAAATTGTTGTGCACCCGAAAAAAAGTCCAAAGCTTATGTGACTAAATGGCATGGATGTACACTGGTATGAATTCGTTGCATGCTTGCTGTAGTGATTGGTGGGTGGTAATCTTTTTGAATTGCTCATTATTTGAGAATTGAATCTAATTCCATACCAAGCCCTTCTAGATGGACTTGTGAATTTTTTATTGGCCAAAAAATTCTTATGTTTTTACTTTTAAGTTCTGATAGTTGTTATCCTTTTAAAGGTAGTGTTCATTTTTAATCTGTGCTCTTTACAGTCGCATGTTGTGGCAACAGTTACAGCTGCTAAGGAAAAATCAGATTGTTTTATTCTGCTGAAATTATTAATTAAAGACACTGGGCTACAATAGACCCTCTCAGGCCATGCACTTGTAAGGAATGACCTCTATTTTCCGAAAACTTGGACACGTTTTGCGACTGATGTATATTTAATTGAAGCCATTGCAGTCCTGGCTCTTGAACTACTGTACGTGGAAAGAAAAATGTGAGGCTGAGCACAAAGTCCCTGAGATGTATCGAGGATCACACACCAACGTGTTAGGACAAACATGCACATTGCTGTGGAAACTAGACAGTAGATAGCATTGTATGCTGACATGACGTGCGGTGGAAGTCATACATTCTTTAATGCATGACGTTGTAATCTGCAGGCCAAGCAGTGAAGAGCGGTGTTAGCAGCAGTAATGGACAGAACAGAAGTGCCTCTTTTTGAATCCACTTCAAATTAACCTTTTCAAAGCCCTGTTACTGGCAATCTCTAATAGGCCACCATATTCAATACACTAAAGATGATCATTCACCAGTCCTGACATGTTTTTTTTAGATAATTATTCTATTCCTCATGAAATATAACTTATAGTTTTTTCTTAAAGGAAACTTGTAATCCTTTTTTCCCCCTCAAAATTATTTATATGCACATGTAACTCTTTCAAAGGCCAGCCCAGCAACACCTTTCCATGACCAGTCCATGCCTCCATTACTGAGAAATCAGTGATTGAACTAATATGTAAATGAGACTGCAGATCTGACACCTCGGTCACTCCAGCTCTATGCACAGGAACACAGCACTGCCTCCTTTTGCTTCACGGACAGCCACTACGTTGTGTGACCGAGCACTCCGCCCATCTACATGTGGTGGCTTTAATTACAGCTAGATCCGACCTACCCATAAATGCAGGCTTTGCTGAGAGAGGCATCCACATTCACCCAGGAATTCAGACTTCAGCCTGAGAGAGGTATTCATATTAGATATATAGGGACCCATCAGTTTTGAGACCACCTTGACGTTGGTTGATGGGCATGCATGAATTGGCCAAATTATGTGCTAAGTGTCTCATTTTTTCCTAGTACTCAGAAGCCGTATTGCTATTCATATATTTCATCAAGTTAAACTTTGTTTATGTTGTGTCACTTCAGGCAAAGGAGCCGTCAGTCAAGCGGGAAGAGGGAGCACTGGAGTGACCAAGGTTTCAGATCTACATTCGCATTTGTATATCATCTCAAATGCTGATTTCTCAATAACACAAGACTGGACTGGCCATGTAAATGTATTGCTGGACTTGTCTTTGAAAGAGCTAAATGCACAAATAAATAGTTTGGAGGTGAAATTCTGCTGACAAATTCCCTTTAAGAACTTAGTGTTGTGGAGTGCAGTGCTCCTCCTGTTAAATGCAGCTCTAAATCTCTAACAATAGTATTTAACATGTGGTGGCATGCGTTTGCGTCATTCTCTCTGCCCACATGCCCACCCGTGATGTGATCATGGGTCGCCAGTGGGTTGTCATGACAGCCAGGGGTGAGCCAATGACCCTTGTGCCTGTCACTATGGAGCTCATGTGAAACTGTCCAGATGTCTAAGGAAACAGGGCAGACTTCCAAAGAGACCGTGATTTTTGCTACATGCAGCGATAGGACGATTGCGTCTTCAAGTCCCCTAAGGAGGCTAACAATAATAGTGAAAAGTAAAAAAAAGTTTAAAAAAACATCAAAAACTAAAAGTTTAAATCACCCTCCTTTTCACCCATTGAAAATAAATCTATATAAAAATGCACATATTTGGTATCGCCGATTTCAGAAAAATCCAATCTATCAAAATATATAAAAAATATTAGCCCAATCAGTAAACACTGTGAACAATGAAATTCAAGAAAGTCAAAATGACGTTTTTTTTGGTCACCTCAATTCCACAAAAAATGGTGTAATAAGCAGTGAAAAAGACACACTTATCCCCAAATGATATTAATAAATATGTCTTCGAACCCCACAATGAGCCATAAAATAGCTCCATCAGCTAAAAAATAAGAATGTTACATGTCTCAGGATATTGTGATCTGGCCCCAGGATAAATACGAACGTGAGGCCCTCAGACAGTTGAGGGACCTCGATACATATTCCAGACTATCCTACAATCCTCTGGCCTCTTTCTCTCTCAGTCTCCAGGGCATTTTGGTTCGAGCTCTTGATAAAGATATTATTACAAAACAGGTGTTGGAGGGCCTGACTGTGCAATATCCTAAGGTGCCCACTTTCTACCTGCTTCCTAAGATCCACAAAAATGCCCTCGACCCTCCGGGGCGTCCCATTGTATCGGGAATTGGGGGACTCTGTAACCCCATATGCCAATTTATTGATTTCTATCTTAAGCCCCTAGTGGAGATTTTACCATCATATGTACGCGATACAACGGACGCCCTGGCGAGGGTCAATGGCATTTTTGTGGACCATGATACCCTGATGGTGACCGCCGACGTGGAGAGCCTGTACACCTGCATTGATCATCAACATGGCATCGATGCGGTCCGCCTCTTCCTGGAGGCCTCCGACCGCGACGGCCCCCTATGTGAGTTTATCCTCGAGCTGCTGCACTACGTTCTTACCCACAATTTTTTTGTTTACAAAGATCAGTTCTATCTACAGAAGCGCGGCACAGCCATGGGCGCGGCCTGTGCGCCCTCGTACGCAAATCTCTTCCTGGGCTCCTGGGAGAGATTTATTTTTAGCGACGAGGGCCCGCGGGCCGCTTCCCATGTGCTGTGCTGGCATAGATATATCGATGATATTTTCTTTCTGTGGGACGGGACGGTGCGGCAGCTCGGGGAATTTATGGAGACGCTGAATCAGAATTCTCGTAACATCTTCTTGACTTATAATTATGATGTCAAAAAAGTAAATTTTTTAGACGTCAGCTTTGAGGTGGATGCTGATAGGTCCATTCAAACCGATGTTTACCGTAAACCGACATCTGTGAATTCCTTGATTCATGCGTCTTCAGCTCACATTGCTTCTACTATCAGGGCTGTCCCGGTCGGACAGTTCCTCCGGATGAGGCGGATCTGCTCGTCTGATGCAAAATTTGAGGCACAAGCCTCTGATCTTAAATCCAGATTCGCTGCACGTGGTTATTCCAACCGGTGCATTAAGAACGGATACCGCAGGGCGTGGGCTACTCCACGCGGCGGTCTCCTACAAGGGAATAGGGCTCGTCCAAAAATTACTAAGGACGGACCTGTCCGGTTTATATCAACCTTCAATCATGAATGGGAGGATATGCGGCAGATCCTTTCAAAGCACTGGTCCATTCTGCGTGCTGAGCCCTCCCTGGGAGCCGGATTGGGTGATTATCCCCTTATGACTGCTAGACGGTCCAAAAATCTTAAGGACCTTCTAGTAAGCAGTCACTACGTACCCTCTGTTAAGCACCCCTTTGGCTCCAGAGGCCCGACACCGGGCTCAATACCTTGCGGTCGCTGTCTTGCCTGCGCAAATGTCCTGCGCTGCTCTACTTTTTGTAGCTCTGATGGTAGCAGGACTTTTGACATCAGACATCGTATCTCCTGCAGCAGTGTAAACGTTATATATTATGCTACATGTGGGTGCTCCAAAATATATGTGGGACTTACGTCCAGGGTGCTTAGAGTAAGGGTGAGGGAACATGTGCGGGACATTTGTGCGGCCAAGACAGCGATCGATGTGACTCTCCTCAAAACAGTCCCCCGTCACTTCAGGCAGCACCATAACAGTGATCCAGCATCATTCAAAGTGAGGGGGATAGATATTATCCATCTTGGTATTAGAGGGGGGGACTACAAAAGAATTTTGGCTCAGGTCGAAGCCAAGTGGATTACCACACTGGATACTCTGACCCCGAAGGGTCTAAACGAATCGCTATCCTTCTCTTTTTTAGGGTCCTGATTATTATATGCCTCTTAATACATCTACCCATTGGGTTTCCACTGCTATTTGTGTCGGGTGTTTGTTTTTAGTATTTTAATATGTCTTTTTAACTTTTATTATCTTTCATGATTATACCTATCGCCTTATAGTGGGACCAATGAGGATGTGGGCCTCCATTCCATCTCAGTAAGATTCTAGACACCATTTCACCACATCTCCAGCAATGAAGTTTTCGTTTTGGAGGGCATTGTGACAAGTCTGCGGAGAGAGAAACACTACTTACCTGGATCACAATTGGACTTTTGCATTGTGCATACACTTTTGTTTCCGCTGTATAATTACGGTTTCTCTCTTTGGCTAGTGTGTATGCACGCCTACTCTACAGTCAAATCGGGCTTCGCACTTCTAATTTGTTTATTCATATTTGCTCTGTTTGCAACATGCCTCTTATTACTCATTGGTGATCCAGTGGCTGTGCGCATGCGTGCCGCGGCCCGGGATTCCTGGTATGCGGCGCGGCGTCGCTTTGCCCTGCTCGCACGCCCGGGGAATTTATTCCCCGCGCGTGCGCAGTAGCGCGCGACGCTGCGGTGCACTGCCAGGACCTGGGGTTCGCGGTGCGCATGCGCCGAATACTGACCATTCGGATTGGCCCACATGCCACAGGTGACTCACCCCTGACCTTTAAAGGTCCTGCAGACAGGCGATTTGGTACTCCCTTGAGAAAGCGGTCAAAGAGGGACGCGAAACGCTCGTCGGGGGGCTTCTTACACACCTGGCCTTTGATCCTCCATCTCTTACCTTGGTAAGTGCTTGCCTATTTCCCCATGCCTTGAGATTTTGCCCCACTGAGGGCTTGGCATAGATGGACGTTACTTGGGCAGGTACATTGTATCTGGACACTAGCACTATGCACCTTATGCTTACTTACTCTTACTGATATTTTGCTAGGGTTATTTGGGGGATCCTGTTCATCCCGGTGTAGTGTTCCTGCACATGGGTTTTTTTGTGTCTGTATATGTATATTTAATTATGTTAATAAATTTTGGATTTTATACATAGATATACCCAGTATAGCTCTTTCTTCTCCTTTTTTTGATATGTCTCAGGATATGGCTACACTACCTGAAAAAAATGTTTTTGCAAATTTCTGATTTTTTTTTTGCCACTAAAATAATAAAAAAAAATGGACATGTTTGGTATCTCCGCAATCATATTGATGAGGAGAATCATATTACAATGTCATGTTTGCCACAAAATGTACACCATAAAAACATTTCCCCAAAAAACAATGTCAGAATTGTTTGTTTTTCACAAGTTCACTGAACTTGGATGTTTTGCCCATTTTCCAGTGCACTAAAATGTGTGGTAAAATGAATGGTGTAATTCAAAAGTACAACTCGTCTGACCAAAACAAGCCCTCATATGTCTATGTGGACAGAAAAATTAGAGTTATAGCTTTGGGAAGAAGGGAAGGAAAAAAACAGAAATGAAAAAAGGAAATTGCCCCATCGTGAAGAGGTTAATACATTGATAATTGCGTTTTACCAGTCAAGAGTTTTGTCCCTCTACACAAGCATTGCCTCAGCAACAAGACAATGGCCCCCATGCCTGCCATTATAATCACACGGTAGGATCTGTTAAAAAAGTGTATAAATTGTGAGATAGCGCTACCCGAGTGGGTTGGGGGACACTCTCTTGGCAGCAGGATTAAAGCTCTCCGGCACGGTTTCTCATAAAATCAGTCTATTTGGTTATTTAAACATGATAAACCGCACTGTAGGCCATGTTGCAAATCACAGGCCTACACACAGTCCATAGCACTTTAACTCGGCGAACAGTTTATTAACGTCCACGGAACACATAAACCACCAACAGTATGTTCCAATGGCAGATACTTCTCTGCCCGTAACCCGCTTTATCTGGAGTTACCTTACAGGAGCTCCTGCTCCACACACTGACTCCTGTCAGTCCTGGTTCCCAGGGAAGCTGCCGAACTGGGATCACCGTCCCTGTGACCAGGGCACTTCAGATAGTCCAGACCCGCAGACGGAACTGTAGCTCCCCCAACACAGTAGCCATCCCAGGCTCTGCAGATACGGCCTCTCCGTGCGCTATTCAGGAAGTCCAGTCCGAGGCACTTCCAACACATGCCTTCAGTACATGGTCTCACCGTGTGCTTCCAGGAATCCAGTCCACACCAGGACATTCCAACACACAGGCCATCAGTCCTTGATCTCACCATGTGCTTCCAGGAATCCAGTCCACTCCAGGACATTCCAACACACTGACCATTCAGTCCATACACTCTGAACCATGTGATCAAACCCTGGTCACACTATGTAGCTGTAACCACCCCCATAGGTGGGAGGTGTGTGTGGTTAGCCAGTTCCACCCATCTCTCCGACTAACCCTGCAAGCCTCCCTTTTAACTATACAAATACTTGTGGGGCTAGAGGGCCCAGAACAACAATACTACAGGCTTACAGCACAGTCTACCTCTGCGACACATACCGGCCATTTACAATCATGCCGGACACTGTTTCATTATCACCACTACAGATACGCCTCCATGCGTATCCTGAGGAACACATACAGCGCCCCCTGGCAGTAACATGGGTCACTGCATCGCAGTATGCATTTAGTGCCTTACTTTTTTTGCGTCACGAGTTGTACTTTTGAATACTATCATTTTGGGGTAATTGTGTGGCATCCGTTTCTGGAGGGCATTGTTCACAATGAAGCGGTCATCCGTGTGGGATGTGGTCAAAGGGCGTCCACTTCTCTGCCTTTCTGTGACTCTTCCAGTTTCTGTATCTGTTGCCACCTGCTAGTGACTCTGTGACGCTCTAAACTCAGTGGCCACTTCCATCTGAGAACATCCTGCTTAAAGCCTCACAATGGCGCAATACTGTTGATCAATTGTTAGATGTCATCTTGGTCACATGAAGACGGTTTAATACCAATTCTAATTGATCCCCGACATTTATTGGACGATTCATTGATCAAACACCTATTGTGAATTTTGCCATTAATCTCCTGGTTAGAGAACAGTAAGTTGCGCAAAAAGTACTGAAACATTGAACAGTTGGACGGACATGTGCATCCAAAAGTTTATAGAAAGTCACACTACGTTCAACTGAAGTGGTTGGAGGGCATTTTAGGATCATCCTGAAATTTTAACCGAAAGCCAAATATTCTTAAGGTACCTTCACACATAACGATATCGTTAACGATATCGTTGCTTTTTGTGACGTAGCAACGATATCGTTAAGGAAATCATTATGTGTGACAGCGACCAACGATCAGGCCCCTGCTGGGAGATCGTTGGTCGCTGTGGAAAGTCCAGAACTTTATTTCGTCGCTGGACTCCCTGCAGACATCGCTGGATCGGCGTGTGTGACACCGATCCAGCGATGTCTTCACTGGTAACCAGGGTAAACATCGGGTTACTAAGCGCAGGGCCGCGCTTAGTAACCCGATGTTTACCCTGGTTACAGAGTAAAAGTAAAAAAAAACAAACACTACATACTTACCTTCCGCTGTCTGTCCCCGGCGCTGTGCTTCTCTGCACTCCTCCTGCACTGGCTGTGAGCGTCGGTCAGCCGGAAAGCAGAGCGGTGCAGGAGGAGTTTTTATTTATTTTTTACTTTTTTTGACCCTCTGATTTCTTGTACTATACAATCTGTACTTAAGTATATTCTGCCTGTCAGCATGCAGCATGCCTCTGGTAGTAACATGGCAGCCATGACAATACATTGGGACCCCTTAGATTGCATCTTGAGGGGGAGGTAATGAGGTGACAAATGGAGGGAGCTTCTTTTGTCTGTCTAACCCCCCAGATGGCTTATACCTGGTAAATTCCATTTTAGGAACAGAGAAAAATAAATGAATGCAGAACTTTGTTTCGTTTTTTTTAAAAATGGGCACATCGTGGAAACCTTATGGACCCCATTATAATGAGGGGGCTCTTCTCTTTTGTATCCATTTCTGAACGAACCTCTCTTCCACATACATTTTTAGAGGTAATCACTATTATTTGGTATCCATTTGTTTTTACGGATGAAGCTGAGTAAAATCTTTTAGGACCACCCTAGTGAAAGGACTGTCGGGTTCCAAAATTGGCTGCCTGGGGATTTCGGAGGAAGCTTTGCATAATGCTGGGACCATAAATAAACCTAGAAAAAAGCAGCAAAGGTGATTATATGTTAGAGAAGTATGGGAAAGGTAGGGAACACACAGGGAAGGTTTGTACAGCTAGGGACAAAAGTCAAATAAAACAAACAAATCAGCCAGTGAGGTGACCAAGGTGCAGGGTGCTTTCTAGGTCAGTATTCACAGCCCCGAACATCTGAGCTGCAAAAACATCCGCTCTTCTAATTGTATTCTCAATTCTTGTGTACAATATATTAATTTTCAATAGAATTTGCCATACAACATTTACCCATATTTTTGTTTTTCGTGCAGCTTCACTTTTTTTTACCCTTTTGTTTCCATTGTCTACTTACTTAGTTGTTTGACAGCTTTGGAATTGGCGACAGACTCAGTGTCACAAAGTGTCTGTAATTCATATGCATCGCTGTTCTTTGCAATAGTTTCCTTTTACTAGGAAAGGCTCTTACATTTGCATACCCAAATACAGAAATCCGTAATATGTCATACCGCCCTGTGGTTTCTGCAGTATGTCTATTTCTGACAATGTTCTGAAACTCGAATGTGGTAAAGTTTTACCTAAACTAAGTTCTGCTCTTTTCTTCTTTTATTTAGTATGATATATTGTGAATTCACCACTGCACAGCGCGGCTCTGCTCGTTGGGTCATTTGTGTCTTACTAATCAATGGTTGAATGCAAGCAACAAAATGGATCCCATCTGTAGGCTGTTAGCAATTAAATAGCCTCCGTGTGGTAGTTGTGCTTTAGCATTTGTTTTACTTGGAGCCAAACGACTGCTACTTAATTCTCTGTGAACAAAGACTTGCATTATTAGCAATAATAACTTCTATCTGTACATCACCATTACTTAAGATGTGGATGATGACCTACTCAACGTCAGCAATACCTGGCACATGACGTTTGTTGTTTTTTTTTTTATTATTTTAACTTAAATCTGTAAAAAAAAAGCATTTGTCAGAGGAAAGGATATTCTTAAAGGGAACCTGTCAGTAGGATCTCCACTCCTAATATGTCTATATGGGAATGTAGGAAGCTGAATAGAATGATACCTTGATATCTGTCTTATTCCCAAGATATCCACATTTTTCTTAATATAACAATGAGCTGTTAAGATCTATGAGCCAGACATACACTGCTCAAAAAAATAAAGGGAACACTTAAACAGCAGAATATAGCTCCAAGTAAATCAAACTTCTGTGAAATCACACTGTCCACTTAGGAAGCAACACCGATTGACAATCAATTTCACATGCTATTGTAAAAATGGAATAGACAACAGATGGAAATTATTGGCAATTATCAAGATACCCTCAATAAACGAGTGGTTCTGCAGGTGGGAACCACAGACCACATCTCAGTAGCAATACTTTCTTGCTGATGATTTGGTCACTTTTGAATGTTGGTTGTGCTTTCACACTCGTAGTAGCATGAGACTGACTTTACAACCCACACAAGTGGCTCAGGTAGTTCAGCTCATCCAGGATGGCACATCAATGCGAGCTGTGGCAAGAAGTCCAGAGGCTGGAGGCACTACCAGGAGACAGGCCAGTACACCAGGAGACGTGGAGGGAGCTGCAGGAGGGCAACAACCCAGCAGCAGGACCGCTACCTCCACCTTTGTGCAAGGAGGAACAGGAGGAGCACTGCCAGAGCCCTACAAAATGACCTCCAGCAGGCCACAAATGAGCATATGTCTGCACAAATGGATAGAAACCGAATCCATGAGGATGCTCTGAGTGCCTGGCGTCCACAGATGGGGGTTGTGCTCACAGCCCAGCATAGAATTATAAAATCATAGAATGGTAGAGTTGGGACTTGGAAGGGACCTCCTGGGTCATCTGGTCCAACCCCCTGCTCAAAGCAGGATTCACTACATCATCCCAGACAGATGTCTGTCCAGCCTCTGTTTGAAAACTTCCATGGAAGGAGAACTCGCCACTTCTCATGGCAGCCTGTTCCACTCATTGATCACCCTAACTCAAAAAGTTTTTTTCTAATATCTAATCTGTGTCTCCTCCCATTCAGTTTCATCCCATTGTTTCTAGTCTTTCCTTGTGCAAATGAGAATAAAGATGATCCTTCTACAATGTGATAGCCCTTGAGATATTTGTAGACAACTATTAAGTCTCCTCTCAGTCTTCTTTTTTGCAGGCTAAACATTCCCAAATCCTGTAACCGTTCCTCATAGTGCAGGACGCTTGGCATTTCTCACAGAACGCCAGGATTGGCAGATACGCCACTGGCACCCTGTGCTCTTCACAGATGAAAGCAGGTTCACACTGAGCACATGTGACAGACATGACAGAGTCTGAAGATGCCGTGGAGGGCGATCTGCTGCCTGCAACATCCTTCAGCATGACCGGTTTGGCAGTGGGTCATTAACGGTGCTGGGTGGCATTTCTTTGGAGGGCCGCACAGCCCTCTATATGCTCGCCATAGGTAGCCTAACTGCCATTAGGTACCAAGATGAGATCCTCAGACCCCTCGTGAGACCATATGCTGGTATGGTTGGCCCTGGGTTCCTCCTAATGCAGGACAATGCTAGACCTTATGTGGCTGGAGTGTTTCAGCAGTTCCTGCAAGATGAAGGCATTGAAACTATGGACTGGCCCACCCGTTCCCCAGACCTGAATCCAATTTAACACATCTGGGACATCATGTCTCGCCCCATCCACCAATGTCACGTTGCACCACCACAGACTATCCAGGAGATGGCGGATGCTTTAGTCCAGGTCTGGGAGGAGATCCCTCAAGAGACCATTTGCCGCCTCATCAGGAGCATGCCCAGGCGTTGTACAATTGGGAGGTCATACAGGCACATGGAGGCCACACACAATACTGAGCATCTTTTCCTTGTCAGGAGGCATTTCCACTGAAGCTGGATCAGCCTGTAATTTGATTTTCCACTTTGATTTTGAGTATCATTCCAAATCCAGACCTCCATGGGATATTCATTTTGATTTACATTGATAATTGTTATGTTTTATTGTTCTGAACACATTCCACTATGCAATGAAAAAAATTTGCAACTGGAATATTTTATTTAGAGATATCTAGGATGTGGTATTTTAGTGTTCCCTTTATTTTTTTGAGCAGTGTAAATCACCCTGGGAATCTGCCTCCAAAAAGTTTATGAAGTATATATTTCATATTAAATCTGAAAAATTGGTGTTTTCCAGAAGTAAAGGAAACTAATGTTGTCTTTGTGGAGGTTAGTATTCTGTAAATTAGTGTCTGATAGTTTAAATGAGTGATCTGAGACTTTTGTATATTTTTCTTAAGGCACTAAGAACTTACATTCTGCCCCACACCGATCTCTGCTGGCTGGGAGCTGTCCTCACCATTTCTGCAGACAATTTTGTTTCTTCATTTGACTTCATGTTAACAGAGCATGTTTTCCTCTTCTGGTCTGCTTTGTTGTCAGGGCTTCTCTTCCAATGTCATCCTGATTGACAGCTGGCTCCCTGCACTTAGGCAGCGGAGAGCTGGTTATCAATCAGCATGACATCGGCAGAGACAACCAATCAACAGAGCAGAATAGAAGAGAAGAAGCTGCTCTGTCAACGTGACATCAACAAAAGTCAAATCTCTCACAGGATCAGCTCCAGGCTGAACAGGCAGATAGTTAGCAACTATGTATCTATAAATTCTTAGTCCCATAAAATAAAAATCCAAAGTCCCAGATAACCCTATTAAGGAGTCTTGCAACATGACTAGGTATATTTTCTAAGCCAGACCACTCCTCTTCAAACAGCGGTTTCATGGGTAATTTTTATGATTGTCTCACACACAGAAATGGGTAAAACACTAAAACACTGCAACTATCCCAGCCGTTTCCTGTACAGACTAGAAATTCTGACGCTGTAGTCCCTAGTGATTCTTACGTGCGCTGGAATAACTCTAACAGACTAAATAATGTCAACTCGGACCTATGCTGTGTGAAGGCCTTTAAGCTCTTCATATTCCTCCTAAAAAACAGTAGGGCAGAGCAGATTGAAATTTATCTACAGAAAGATAAATCCTAGCTGGTCTTTCACTGACTGGCATAAACAATGACAGTATTGCTGGACATCCAAATAAGAATATTATCAGCAGGAAATACAAGCAGGGATAACGTATGGATAGCCGCATCCGAATGGTGATTGGGCAGACAAATAAAAAATTGGAAATACCTGTTAACCTAAAATGACTAAAGCAAGGATAGTAGGCAAAAATCTCCTGGAGAAAAGGTGTAACTGCTGTGGCTCAGAGGATAGAGAAGCCGACCACAAATCACAGGCTCAAGGGTTTGAACCCAGAAGCATGATTTCCATGGGAAAATAATATACAATTTAGACTAATTTCACTCATCCGTGTATCATGTATGCGGGTCTACTCACTCACACTCAGAAGCCTTATATGCCCCATTGAGACAGTTGAGTTTGTTAAGTCCACACACCACGTCCCATACTTGGACTGTAATAACGAAAATGTGTGATACTGGCCTTAGACTTCATTTGTAGCTGGTCTGCTTTAGAAAGTTGTATCATGGTAGTCTCATTGAGCCAATAAAGCCTGCTCTTCACTGATGAGGGACAAGTACCCTTAAACAGGTACCTTATGGATGGGAGTTTGGGTTGGCCCGTCAAGTTGCAAGACTTGATAAAGGGTTGGATACAGGAAACCTAAAACTCTGATAGATTGTTTTCTGGGAGAGATGATTTTCATACTTTTTCCAATGGAGTATTGATCATTAGACTACATACACTTAATGCTTAAAGAAAGCTAGATGTCTGACCACCCACCTACATGAAATCAAAACTTAAAATCAGTACAGTTTGGTGATCGAGTTGAATTATTACCATTAGTTCTTTAAAGTGACTAGTTTTTGGGATGTCACTAAGTGGGTGATAAAGTATCCTTCTGGTTTGCTTCGGATAACCCGAAGCACTGAGCAATAGCACTATGCACCCTTTAATCTGAATAAATAAATATTTCTCCAGTTGTATGGTGGTATATGCGGAATATACACAGGAATATTAAATTATTGAAGATATCCTTACCCTATTAATAAAAAATAGACAAGGAAAACCTCAAGATCTCAAGACTTTGTGAGGTTTTGGGAAAGTAACATTTTAGAGGGAGAACTTTACATTTGGTTTCTTCATTGTAGGTGAACTGTAGTATATAACATGAAAAGCAGGTAGATCACACAAATTAATGTGTGACATGAAAAGGGCATAAAACATAGAGATTAGTGTGCAACATGAAAAAGGTTTAAATCATACCGATTAATGTGAAATGAAAAGAGCATAAATCATACCGATTAATGTGTGAAATGAAAAGAGCATAAATCATATAGATCAGTGTGTAGCATGAAAAAGCATAAAATATACAGATTAGTGTGTAACATGAAAAGGGCGTAAAATATACAGATGAGTGTAACATGAAAAGGGCATAAACTATACAGATTAGTGTATGACATGAAAAGGGCATAAAATATACAGATTAGTGTGTAACATGAAAAGGGCGTAAAATATACAGATGAGTGTAACATGAAAAGGGCATAAAATATACAGGTGAGTATAACATGAAAAGGGCATAAACTATACAGATTAGTGTATGACATGAAAAGGGCATAAAATATACAGATGAGTGTGTCACATGAAAAGGGCATAAAATATACAGATTAGTGTGTGACATGAAAAGGGTGTAAAATATACATATTAGTGTGTAACATGGAAAGGGCGTAAAATATACAGATCAGTGGGTTGTCATGGTCCAGTCCGGAGTTTATTTTCATTTTTCCTCTTTTGAGACTAGTCATGCGGCGGTTAATCTCATCAGCCTCGTTCTTGAGCTAGCTGGGCTATTTCAGTCCCTCACAGCCTGCCTACCACTGTTAGTGATAGTTCATGCTTCCCAGCTTGAGCCCCTGACCTGTATCCTGATCTTGGTGATCTTTGTGTCTCTGTCTGCCCGTACCCGTGTATGACTCGATCTGTTCCCTGGACTTCGGCCCTGGTTTTCTGTCTCTGATACCACGTTACCCTCCTGGTTCTGACTTTGCTTGTGTACTGACTTTGTATTACATCTCACGATTTGGTTACCATGATCCCTGTAGGCTCTGATGTCTTGCTTGTCCCCGACTATTCTCTGCTCGCCCCTTCTGTACCACACTGATATTCTTGTGTATGACTTTAGGCTTGTCTGACTTCTCTCGTTACCTGTGACACCTGTGCCTGAGCTCTGTTACTTCGCTTAATGTTTAACCTCTCTTCCCTCACCAGCTCCCCATGGTTGAGGTTTCATCACATGTGTAACATGAAAAGGGCATAGAATATACAGATTAGTGTATGACATGAAAAGCGCATAAAATATACAGATTAGTGTGTAACATAAAAAGGGCATAAAATATACAGATTAGTGTATGACATGAAAAGGGCATAAAATATACAGATGAGTGTGTGACATGAAAATGGCGTAAAATATACAGATGAGTGTGTGACATGAAAAGGGCGTAAAATATACAGATGAGTGTATGACATGAAAAGGGCGTAAAATATACAGATGAGTGTGTGACATGAAAAGGGCGTAAAATATACAGATTAGTGTGTGACATGAAAAGGGCGTAAAATATACAGATTAGTGTGTGACATGAAAAGGGCGTAAAACATACAGAAGAGTGTAACATGAAAAGGGCGTAAAATATACAGATGAGTGTGTGACATGAAAAGGGCGTAAATTATACAAATGAGTTTGACATGAAAAGGGCGTAAATTATAAAGATGAGTGTGTGACATGAAAAGGGCGTAAAATATACAGATGAGTGTGTGACATGAAAAGGGCGTAAAATATACAGATGAGTGTGTGACATGAAAAGGGCGTAAAATATACAGATGAGTGTGTGACATGAAAAGGGCATAAAATATACAGATGAGTGTGTGACATGAAAAGGGCATAAAATATACAGATGAGTGTGTGACATGAAAAGGGCGTAAAATATACAGATGAGTGTGTGACATGAAAAGGGCGTAAAATATACAGATGAGTGTGTGACATGAAAAGGGCGTAAAATATACAGATGAGTGTGTGACATGAAAAGGGCGTAAAATATACAGAAGAGTGTGTGACATGAAAAGGGCATAAAATATACAGATGAGTGTGTGACATGAAAAGGGCATAAAATATACAGATGAGTGTGTGACATGAAAAGGGCATAAAATATACAGATGAGTGTGTGACATGAAAAGGGCATAAAATATACAGATGAGTGTGTGACATGAAAAGGGCATAAAATATACAGATGAGTGTGTGACATGAAAAGGGCGTAAAATATACAGATGAGTGTGTGACATGAAAAGGGCGTAAAATATACAGATGAGTGTGTGACATGAAAAGGGCGTAAAATATACAGATGAGTGTGTGACATGAAAAGGGCGTAAAATATACAGATGAGTGTGTGACATGAAAAGGGCATAAAATACACAGATGAGTGTGTGACATGGAAAGGGCGTAAAATATACAGATGAGTGTGTGACATGGAAAGGGCGTAAAATATACAGATGAGTGTGTGACATGAAAAGGGCGTAAAATATACAGAAGAGTGTGTGACATGAAAAGGGCGTAAAATATACAGAAGAGTGTGTGACATGAAAAGGGCGTAAAATATACAGATGAGTGTGTGACATGAAAAGGGCGTAAAATATACAGATGAGTGTGTGACATGAAAAGGGCGTAAAATATACAGATGAGTGTGTGACATGAAAAGGGCGTAAAATATACAGATGAGTGTGTGACATGAAAAGGGCATAAAATATACAGATGAGTGTGTGACATGAAAAGGGCGTAAAATATACAGATGAGTGTGTGACATGAAAAGGGCATAAAATACACAGATGAGTGTGTGACATGAAAAGGGCGTAAAATACACAGAAGAGTGTGTGACATGAAAAGGGCGTAAAATATACAGAAGAGTGTGTGACATGAAAAGGGCGTAAAATATACAGATGAGTGTGTGACATGAAAAGGGCGGTTTTGTACAATGTAATGTGAGTTGTCTGTTGCTTCATGGGGTTTTCTGCTGTGACAACATTTTCCGGATCCTTATCTTATGTTCCATGAGGTGTGAGGGAGAGAGATAATATCTTTTAGGAGAAACTAGGTACATAGTTCTGTATCGGATCATCACTGTTAATCTGGGTTTGATTTATCGTTATTTTTTTTCATTACCTATTGAAATGTAGTCTTAATGTAGGCATGAATGGCCACATAGTGAAATACTCTCCAGTCTCAGCCCATTGCATTTCTTAGTGTTGGTCGCACTTAAATCACGTGCAGAATCTCCTCCCGCAGACACATTTAATGGACTCTGTAGCATTGCAGCATGGAAAGACATACAATCGCTTTAACATGTCATAGAAAATGACTATCATATGTCTGCGCTTTCATGATGAATGATGCAGTTTGAAAAAGTCCATCTTGCCTCCAATAAGACAATATGGCTAAACAGCTAAATTCTATATTTCCACCCTGCTGTGAAATGAAATGCATTATGTTAGAGCGAGGCCATGAGTATGCATCAGATAAGTGTAATTTACTTGGCGCAAGAGCTGGCAACACTTCAACATCAACACTTCCAGTAAGAAAGCTTGTTCGGCCGGAGTAATTCCCATTTTAGGAGAGACTCCGTTTCTGCATAAATCTGAATAAAATACATATTCATCTTTACAAGGGTTCTTCTTTGTGTCTGAGGTAACTGAACACTAATCTTGAGATGCTCTGCAGTCGCACACATTGGGGAAATCGTATCATACCGCATTTATTGACATAGGAGCAAGTGGCACATTTCCATGAAATGCAAGATTATTTTCTGCCCTGTTCATGGGTTCCTGACTTAATTATTTTTATGTTGCTTAGTTTTGGCGGATAGAGCTGTATTAAGTGAGGAAACACGTGCTAGTCCTCAAAAGTAAAAGTCCCTTTATATTGTGTTTTCTTACTGCATACTGCATAGTGTTAATGGAGATGGTTAGGGTTCATCCAGCTTTACTTCACAATGTAATGGTGGTCTTCCTTCTCCACCAAAGACGGGGCCATGAGCTTATTGGCACAATGTTACACACCCTGCCCAGCTTCAGCGCCGTTCCACCATGTCTCAATGATATCTGCGCTCCTTTGCAGTGGCTACCAGGCACTGAGAAGCGATTCCACCATCCTATGCACCCTGTGGTTGCAGACTTCAGCCAACAGCTGATTCAGCAGCACTCAGTGATTTTGTGAGAATTAAATGTTTTACTTCGTATGACCGGCAACCATTATCCTCTTCATCAACAACAACGAGGATTATAGGAAAAAAACTTTGACACACAAATGACAGAGGTCACACGGAACTGTCTGCTTAAGCTTCTTTCCAACAGCATAAGCCTGAAGCTGTTGTGTACTTCAACAACTTTTAGCATTGCAATACAATTCTCGTCGCCAATTTAAGTAGCCTGGACCACCTGAGCCTTGCTTGTTTGGCAGTTTCTGTTGCCTGTATCCTACATTTATTCAGTAACCTGCCTATGTTTCAGACCTCAAATGATGCAAAGAAAACAAATTCATAATCATTTAGAGACAACAATACTAATGTTTTAACTCAGGAAGAGTTCAGAAATCAATATTGTGTGGAATAACCATGATTTTTAATCACAGCTTTCATGCGTCTTGGTATGCTTTCCACCAGTCTTTCACACTGCTCCTGGCACAAAAATGTAAGCAGTTCTTCTTTGTGTGATGGCTTGTGACTATCCATCATCCTTTTGATTACATTCCAGAGGTTTTCAATAGGGTTCAGGTCTGGAGATTGGGCTGCCCATGACAGGGTTTTGATGTGGTGGTTTGTTAATTTTTGCCAGAGCTGTATAAAATATTCATAATGTAAAGTAGGGGGCAGGTCAGTGAGGGGGGTCCCTGACCTGTCAGAAGCCATACAGATGAATACCTAATCAGAGCACTACATGTCTGTAGGTTACTGTGCCTAATCCTGCTGAAAGGTTTCCTTTAAAGAGCCATGAAATGTGTTGTTAGCTAAACCTGAGGCACCCATCTGTGGACAGTAATGTTTTGGAGTTGTTAGTACAGGACCATACAAAAAAAACTGCTGTCTCTAGAGTCGTGTCTTTGGTCTCAGTCACAGAAGGAAGCTGCATGAAAGCAGTATTCAGATCACATACCTGCAAACTTACAAGAGAAAGATTGCTCATGTTTTCATCTTCGCCTGGAGGTGTGATTAACTGGTTGTTGGGCTGGTCTCTGTATGCCTCTGAAAAGACATTTGTAAATTTCTTTGCGGAGTCATGGAATGCATGGGAATGTTGAAATTGTGTATTGGGGAAGCTGCACCTGCACTACACTGTGTTTTGGGGAGCTGCGCCTGCACTACATTGTGTATTGGGAGAGCTGCGTCTTCACTTTACTGTGTGTTGGGGGAGCTGTACTTTACTGTATATTTACTTTACTGTATATTTGTGAAGCTGCGGCTGCACTACACTGTGTATTGGGGGAGCTGCGCCTGCACTACATTGTGTATTGGGGGAGCTGCATCTGCACTTTACTGTGTGTTGGGGGGCTGTACTTTACTGTATATTTGTGAAGCTGCGGCTGCACTACACTGTGTATTGGGGGAGCTGCGCCTGCACTGTACTGTGTGTTGGGGGAGCTGCACTGTGTGTGTAGGGGGCTCTACTATACTGTGTATTGGGGAAGCTGTGCCTGCACTACACTGTGTATTGGTGAGATGCGCCTGCACTGTACTGTGTGTTGGGGGAAGCTGCACTGTACTGTGTGTGGGGGGATCTGAACTATACTGTGTATTGCGGAAGCTGCGCCTGCACTACACTGTGTTATGGGGTAGCTGCGCCTGCACTGTACTCTGTGTTGGGGGGAAGCTGCACGCCTACCTGACTATGAGAAGCCATTACATCTCTACCTGATGGAAAAAGGTCATGCTGCTTGTTATGTTTGCTAATGACAGGTGTTATGAAGGCAATCCAGAAACACAGTGTGCTTAGCGATCAGAGCGCACACAGTGATCTGACAAATACCCAAAAATACAAGAACGAGCTCTGAGACGTGGAAACTCTGTAGACTGCACACCTGATCCTATCCTAAACACAACTAAAAGCGGCTGTGGATTGCGCCTAACAACTACCTAGGCAACTCGGCACAGCCTAAGAAACTAGCTAGCCTGAAGATAGAAAAATAGGCCTGACTTGCCCCAGAGAAATTCCCCAAAGGAAAAGGCAGCCCCCCACATATAATGACTGTGAGTAAGATGAAAAGACAAAGCGTAGGGATGAAATAGATTCAGCAAAGTGGGGCCCGATATTCTAGGACAGAGCGAGGACAGTAAAGCGAACTTTGCAGTCTACAAAAAACCCTAAAGCAAAACCACGCAAAGGGGGCAAAAAAAACCCACCGTGCCGAACTAACGGCACGGCGGTACACCCTTTGCGTCTCAGAGCTTCCAGCAAAGCAAAAGACAAGCTGGACAGAAAAAAAGCAACAAAAAAAGCAAAAAGCACTTAGCTATACAGAGCAGCAGGTCACAGGAACAATCAGGAGAAGCTCAGATCCAACACTGAAACATTGACAAGGAGCAAGGATAGCAGCATCAGGCGGAGTTAAGTAATGAAGCAGTTAACGAGCTCACCAGAACACCTGAGGGAGGAAGCTCAGAAGCTGCAGTACCACTTTGTGCAGGCTGCAGTACCACTTGTGACCACAGGAGTGAATTCAGCCACAGAATTCACAACAGTACCCCCCCCCTTGAGGAGGGGTCACCGAACCCTCACCAGAGCCCCCAGGCCGACCAGGATGAGCCGCATGAAAGGCACGAACAAGATCGGAAGCATGAACATCAGAGGCAAAAACCCAGGAATTATCTTCCTGAGCATAACCCTTCCATTTAACCAGATACTGGAGTTTCCGTCTAGAAACACGAGAATCCAAAATCTTCTCCACAATATACTCCAATTCCCCCTCCACCAAAACCGGGGCAGGAGGCTCAACAGATGGAACCATAGGTGCCACGTATCTCCGCAACAACGATCTATGGAATACATTATATATGGAAAAGGAGTCTGGGAGGGTCAAACGAAAAGACACAGGATTGAGAACCTCAGAAATCCTATACGGACCAATAAAACGAGGTTTAAATTTAGGAGAGGAAACCTTCATAGGAATATGACGAGAAGATAACCAAACCAGATCCCCAACACGAAGTCGGGGACCCACACGGCGTCTGCGATTAGCGAAAAGTTGAGCTTTCTCCTGGGACAAGATCAAATTGTCCACTACCTGAGTCCAGATCTGCTGCAACCTATCCACCACAGAATCCACACCAGGACAGTCCGAAGACTCAACCTGTCCTGAAGAGAAACGAGGATGGAACCCAGAATTGCAAAAAAATGGAGAAACCAAGGTAGCCGAGCTGGCCCGATTATTAAGGGCGAACTCAGCCAATGGCAAAAAGGACACCCAATCATCCTGGTCTGCAGAAACAAAACATCTCAGATATGTTTCCAAGGTCTGATTGGTTCGTTCGGTCTGGCCATTAGTCTGAGGATGGAAAGCCGAGGAAAAGGATAGGTCAATGCCCATCCTACCACAAAAGGCTCGCCAAAACCTTGAAACAAACTGGGAACCTCTGTCAGAAACAATATTCTCAGGAATGCCATGCAACCGAACCACATGCTGAAAGAACAAAGGTACCAAATCAGAGGAGGAAGGCAATTTAGCCAAGGGCACCAGATGGACCATTTTAGAAAAGCGATCACAGACCACCCAAATGACTGACATCTTTTGAGAAACGGGAAGGTCAGAAATGAAATCCATCGAAATATGTGTCCAAGGCCTCTTTGGGACCGGCAAGGGCAAAAGCAACCCACTGGCACGAGAACAGCAGGGCTTAGTCCTAGCACAAATCCCACAGGACTGCACAAAAGTACGTACATCCCGTGACAGAGATGGCCACCAGAAGGATCTAGCCACTAACTCTCTGGTACCAAAGATTCCAGGATGACCAGCCAACACCGAACAATGAAGTTCAGAGATAAGTTTATTAGTCCACCTATCAGGGACGAACAGTTTCTCTGCTGGACAACGATCAGGTTTATTCGCCTGAAATTTTTGCAGCACCCGCCGCAAATCAGGGGAGATGGCAGACACAATGACTCCTTCCTTGAGGATACCCGCTGGTTCAGATAAACCCGGAGAGTCGGGCACAAAACTCCTAGACAGAGCATCCGCCTTCACATTTTTAGAGCCCGGAAGGTACGAAATCACAAAGTCGAAGCGGGCAAAAAATAACGACCAACGGGCCTGTCTAGGATTCAAGCGCTTGGCAGACTCGAGATAAGTCAAGTTCTTATGATCAGTCAATACCACCACGCGATGCTTAGCTCCTTCAAGCCAATGACGCCACTCCTCGAATGCCCACTTCATAATTACGCTCAGCGGGCGAAAACTTCCTGGAAAAGAAAGCACATGGTTTCATCACTGAGCAATCAGAACCTCTCTGTGACAAAACCGCCCCTGCTCCAATCTCAGAAGCATCAACCTCGACCTGGAACGGAAGAGAAACATCTGGCTGACACAACACAGGGGCAGAACAAAAACGACGCTTCAACTCCTGAAAAGCTTCCACAGCAGCAGAAGACCAATTAACCAAATCAGCACCCTTCTTGGTCAAATCGGTCAATGGTTTGGCAATGCTAGAAAAATTACAGATGAAGCGACGATAAAAATTAGCAAAGCCCAGGAACTTTTGCAGACTTTTCAGAGATGTCGGCTGAATCCAATCCTGGATGGCGTGGACCTTAACTGGATCCATCTCGATAGTAGAAGGGGTAAAGATGAACCCCAAAAATGAAACTTTCTGCACACCGAAGAGACACTTTGATCCCTTCACAAACAAAGAGTTAGCACGCAGGACCTGAAAAACCATTCTGACCTGCTTCACATGAGACTCCCAATCATCTGAGAAGATCAAAATGTCATCCAAGTAAACAATCAGGAATTTATCCAGATACTCACGGAAGATGTCATGCATAAAAGACTGAAACACAGATGGAGCATTGGCAAGTCCGAACGGCATCACTAGATACTCAAAATGACCCTCGGGCGTATTGAATGCAGTTTTCCATTCATCTCCTTGCCTGATTCTCACCAGATTATACGCACCACGAAGATCTATCTTAGTGAACCAACTAGCCCCCTTAATCCGAGCAAACAAGTCAGATAACAATGGCAAGGGATACTGAAATTTAACAGTGATCTTATTAAGAAGGCGGTAATCAATACACGGTCTCAGCGAACCATCCTTCTTGGCTACAAAGAAGAACCCTGCTCCCAGTGGTGATGACGATGGGCGAATATGTCCCTTCTCCAGGGACTCCTTCACATAACTGCGCATAGCGGCGTGTTCGGGCACGGATAAATTAAATAATCGACCTTTAGGGAATTTACTACCAGGAATCAAATTGATAGCACAATCACAATCCCTATGCGGAGGTAGAGCATCGGACTTGGGCTCTTCAAATACATCCTGATAATCAGACAAGAACTCTGGGACCTCAGAAGGGGTGGATGACGAAATCGACAAAAATGGAACATCACCATGTACCCCCTGACAACCCCAGCTGGATACCGACATGGAATTCCAATCCAATACTGGATTATGGGTTTGTAGCCATGGCAACCCCAACACGACCACATCATGCAGATTATGCAACACCAGAAAGCGAATAACTTCCTGATGTGCAGGAGCCATGCACATGTTCAGCTGGGCCCAGTATTGAGGTTTATTCTTGGCCAAAGGTGTAGCATCAATTCCTCTCAATGGAATAGGACACCGCAAAGGCTCCAAGAAAAACCCACAACGTTTAGCATAATCCAAATCCATCAGATTCAGGGCAGCGCCCGAATCCACAAACGCCATGACAGAAAACGACGACAAGAGCATATCAAGGTAATGGACAGAAGGAATTTGGACTGTACAGTACCAATGACGGCAGACCTAGCGGACCGCTTAGTGCGCTTAGGACAATCAGAAATAGCATGAGTGGAATCACCACAGTAGAAACACAGACCATTCAGACGTCTGTATTCCTGCCGTTCAACTCTAGTCATAGTCCTATCGCACTGCATAGGCTCAGGTTTAACCTCAGGCAGTACCGCCAAATGGTGCACAGATTTACGCTCGCGCAAGCGTCGACCGATCTGAATGGCCAAAGACAAAGACTCATTCAAACCAGCAGGCATAGGAAATCCCACCATGACATCCTTAAGAGCCTCAGAGAGACCCTTTCTGAACAAAGCTGCCAGCGCAGATTCATTCCACTGAGTGAGTACTGACCATTTCCTAAATTTCTGACAATATACTTCTATATCATCCTGACCCTGGCACAAAGCCAGCAAATTTTTCTCAGCCTGATCCACTGAATCAGGCTCATCGTACAGCAATCCGAGCGCCAGGAAAAACGCATCGACACTACTCAATGCAGGGTCTCCTGGCGCAAGAGAAAATGCCCAGTCTTGAGGGTCGCCGCGCAAAAAAGAAATAATAATCAAAACCTGTTGAATAGGATTACCAGAAGAATGAGGTTTCAAGGCCAGAAATAGCTTACAATTATTTTTGAAACTTAGAAACTTAGTTCTATCTCCAAAAAACAAATCAGGAATAGGAATTCTTGGTTCTAACATAGATTTCTGATCAATAGTATCTTGAATTTTTTGTACATTTATAACGAGATTATCCATTGAAGAGCACAGACCCTGAATATCCATGTCCACACCTGTGTCCAGAATCACCCAAATGTCTAGGGGAAAAAAAAAAAAAAATGAACACAGAGCAGAAAAAAAAAGTGATGTCAGAACTTTTTCTTTCCCTCTATTGAGAATCATTAGTTAGGCTCCTTGTACTGTTATGTTTGCTAATGACAGGTGTTATGAAGGCAATCCAGAAACACAGTGTGCTTAGCGATCAGAGCGCACACAGTGATCTGACAAATACCCAAAAATACAAGAACGAGCTCTGAGACGTGGAAACTCTGTAGACTGTACACCTGATCCTATCCTAAACACAACTAAAAGCGGCTGTGGATTGGGCCTAACAACTACCTAGGCAACTCGGCACAGCCTAAGAAACTAGCTAGCCTGAAGATAGAAAAATAGGCCTGACTTGCCCCAGAGAAATTCCCCAAAGGAAAAGGCAGCCCCCCACATATAATGACTGTGAGTAAGATGAAAAGACAAAACGTAGGGATGAAATAGATTCAGCAAAGTGGGGCCCGATATTCTAGGACAGAGCGAGGACAGTAAAGCGAACTTTGCAGTCTACAAAAAACCCTAAAGCAAAACCACGCAAAGGGGGCAAAAAAAACCCACCGTGCCGAACTAACGGCACGGCGGTACACCCTTTGCGTCTCAGAGCTTCCAGCAAAACAAAAGACAAGCTGGACAGAAAAAAAGCAACAAAAAAAGCAAAAAGCACTTAGCTATACAGAGCAGCAGGTCACAGGAACAATCAGGAGAAGCTCAGATCCAACACTGAAACATTGACAAGGAGCAAGGATAGCAGCATCAGGCGGAGTTAAGTAATGAAGCAGTTAACGAGCTCACCAGAACACCTGAGGGAGGAAGCTCAGAAGCTGCAGTACCACTTGTGACCACAGGAGTGAATTCAGCCACAGAATTCACAACAGCTGCTGGAGTCCTGACACAAATTTACGGGGGAAAACAGAGACCTTTAGGCTATTTCTCAGCTCACCTGGATCCAGTTGCAAGGGGAGCCCCCTCCTGCATGCAGGCAAAGAAGCTACTTTCAGAAATAGTGTGCAGATATGGGGTTCCAGAAGTGATAGAGCAAACCTAACACGAGAGATCTGGTCAGCAGTAGGGTCAGATTTAGGCCTACATACTCCCTACCATCCCCAAAGTAGCGGGAAAGTGGAAAGCCTAAACGGGACACTTAAGAACAGGATGTTGAAAGTTGCTCAAGAGAAAAACAAACTAGGTCATGAGACACTCCCAATCGCTCTATTTAGTGTAAGGCACACTCCCAGAGACCCAGAAAAGCTGTCACCATACGAAATTTTGTTTGTGTCAAGTCCCAGGTTAGGGATATTCTTTCCTCAGCAGCTGACTATGCAATATGATACTTTGTCTGCTTATGTAATTGAACTCACCAAGAAACTTGTAAATATCCGTTCTCGAGTTTTCCTTCATTGCCAGATCCAGATTCAGTATTTGGTACGCACTCCTTGAAGCCAGGAGACTGGGTGTTGGGGAAAAGGTTTGTAAGGATGACACCAACCTCTGTGAAAGTGGAGGGAAGACCCACTTGGATCCACGCATCGCATTGCAGGAAAGCTCCCATACCAGAAGATGCACCCAAGCCAGAATGATGTTGTTGATGCCATGCCTGACCGGATAGATGACCTACCTAATAAAGAATACACACCGCTGACTACACATCCTATTGATTAAGAGATTATCATTATAATGCCATGAACCCCCAGTTAGGGACAGATCTCCTGACTGTATGCTCTAGGCAGGCATCAGCTCACCGGCAGCATAAAAGAGTTCCAGCGCTTAGGTTAGGATTAGGGCGAGTGATATCTAAGGGGGGTTTGAGATGGAAATATATATATATCTCATATAGATCTCACTTGCATATATACTCATATATACTGACAGCTAATATATACACTATAATCAATGCTTAAAATGGCTGACACAAACTGATATAAGCCAGACAGACTGGGGCTTTCCAGGCAAAAAGCAGAACAACACCAGATGTACTAAGTGATGAATAAACGTCTCAAGTTTGTCCTAGTTGCAGAACAGGCAACAGTTACACTTTTGTTGCTTAATCAGCATTCATATGTGCATTAATCACAATATTCCATATATATTTAGATAACCAATAACAGAGGAGCTTGAACATGTGAGTGTTATCTTTTCTCCTTTATTCCCTTTATGTTATAATTACCCGTGTACATATTTGCAATTGTCTCATTTGTAATATCTTTATAAAATATTTTTGATAAAGCACTGCCTAATTTTTTTATGGGATATAATATTTAATATTAGTTCGTTCTCCTGTTCTAAACCGTACCCTAAGTCTTCTGAAGGGAAATACGCTACTGTTACTGTTGTGTTGGGTTAGCTTCGGACCCGTTTAATCGAAGCTGGTGGCGGCGATACCGTGTGCAGACTGTTGAGTGATGCTGCAGCGACTGCGGCGTTGATAATTATTGTTCCTGCCTGAGTGGGAGTAGTTATCGCGTCGCTGCAGCGTGCCCAATAGCCAGTACATAGCAGGCAGCCTTTCTGGCGACTAATTACCCAGGGTGCAGTACCTAATCTGACCTGAGAGTAAGGGGGGCGCCAGAGAGCTGCAAGTGTTAAGTGGAACTGTAAGTGGGATATACATAAATCCCTGCACTTTGTGGTATATTAAAAGCAGTGGGATACCTAGAATAAGCCCCTGCTGTAAACTAAGAGGTCAATAGCCTTGTGTGTGTTTTCTCATCACATTGCTAGCAGTGGAGGGATAACTAAGATAAGCCCCCCTGCACATGTGATAGTTGTCTGTTGGCCTAAAGTCACCCCGAATCGTAACAATTGGGGCCAGCGGTCAGGGGAATCGTGACATTGACAATATTGACAATATGGTAATTAACTATCCACCCCCATTCAATATGCAATTATAAAACCATGCATGTACAATAAACCATCAGTATTGGTGGAATGTTATTCTGTCGCCACGGTGTACAGTGTAATTCTTGATGGGCGCTCAAAATATTCAGTCTAATTGGGAATGGCCGCAGCACAAACAGGGATAGATTTATCCTAACCAAATTTCTATAATATCATGTGTAGCACAAATGCTCATCTGCTAAGAATGCCCGCCATGCTCATAGCAGATCAGCAATCACAACCACAGGGTTTTCCATCAGTGCTCTGCGATCATGTGACACGGGTGCCAATGGGTGCTTCCGGCGTGATCATATTAGATGTCGCTGTCAGAGATTGACAGCAGCATTTAACACGTTAACAGCTGGATCGTGATTCCCCCTTTGGCTGTTAAAATAAAAAAATTTAAAGTAAAATAAGCTGTCATGTCCCAAGAAAAGATGCGGGCTCAGCGGCGGAGCCTGCATCAAATAGGGTGACATGACATATATTTACGTCATATGTCATGAAAAGGTTAATACTGTGTCGGCATGGGTGCATGTTAATCGCTGTGCAGACCAACCGCCCTGCAAAATGATTTCAGGTTAGTGAGGGGTTGCTTTCACAGCTGCCAGCTAGTTGGTGGCCTCCCATGCATGCTATCGTGGAGCTGCTTTGCAACTCATCATGTGGCTTGGCTTCAAAAGAGACCTTAATTTTTGCATAATATAGTATATAATACAAGTGATAAGATGATCACAGGTTCTAGTCCCCTGAGAGACTAAAGCCCCACTGCGCTGCCGTCTATTGAACGCAGGTTAATCCGCATATGTTTGCTGAACCATGCGGATTCACCATGTTTGACACATTCTGTAGATGTAATTTCTCGTGTGAAGACTATCATCTCCGCAATAGAAATTGACATGCTGTTGTCTGGAATTATGCACCAAATGTCAGTTTCCACTGGTGATCCTCGGGTGTTGGTGCATTCATAGTGGACATCGTATTCTTGAAATCCCATCCACTACTCTGTAACAGCTGGCCGCTGCGGGTTTCACGCTGCATGAGTAGTGGGCACATACCCTTACAAATACAATAAAATGTAATAAAAAAATTTAAAAAAGGTTTAAAAATATGTGAAAAAATGTAAGAACGTAAATTTCAAATTTCACCCTTTTCCTTCACTAAAAATAAAGATCTAACAAAGCAGAAAAATAACATACTGTAGTTGGTATTAAGTTGTAGTTGAATAAAGTTGAATAAAGCAACCCACTTGTTAAAACAGCGAAAGCAGAAAAGAAAATTTAAACACAAAAATTGCGGTTACCGTATTTTGTTTTCCACAAAAAATGCAGTGAAAAGCAATCAAAATGTCATATCTATACCAAAATGGCATAAATGTAACTGGATAACCAATAATTGTTATTTATCTTCTTACTTTCTACATATTTATCATTTTACCATTCTTCCACTGATTTGACCATAGAGAAAAAGATTACGGTTCATGATGGTTCTTTCGTGAGAGGACAAGTAGGCAAATAGAAATGGCGTTCCACCTTTGGAGAAATATATTTTTTATTCCCAATTTTCACGCCTTGCAATTCTCTGATATAATAATACTGTCTGAAAATTGAAGTCCCAGAGAATAATTGCAGGGTGCTGAGAAATGTCAAATTCCCAGTGATTGCCAGCAGACCCCTCGGCAGAATCCAGGCTCCATTTATACGCTGTTTAATTACTCAATTCCCTTTTTTTTGGTGAGAACTCATACAGTTCACACAAGATCAGTCACAAGCCCAAGTGTTCCGGTACTTGGAAACGTTACCGTTTCTGAACAGTCTACCTATGGCCTAACGTTCGCTCTCAAAACATGTACAGCCAAATGTTTTACAAGGCAAATAAATGTCAATGCCTAATTAAAGCTCCGGTAGGATATTAAAAGAGGGGCAAATTGTGTGCTTTCTCCTTCAGATGCTTATATAATTAACAGCTTCATGGGGTGGAGTCTTTCAGCAATGCTAAGAACAGTAGAATGAATGCAAGCAAACAGTCCTCGATTTGTTCACATTAAATCCATGGTATTACTCATTCTGGAAAATTGTTTGTAGTGCACACTTTGGTAAAACTTGTATTTTTCCTCAGTCTAGGCATTATCTCATGCTTATTCACAGGGGCATACAGCTTAGTTTCCAAGCAAAGAAAGAAAAATCCGCTAACAATTCCCATTAACCCTCAGCATGCTTGACCTGGCAAATCAGATTTGGTTTCAGATGAGCATGCAAAAGTACTCACCGCTCCTCCCCCCCAGCAAAATGCACTGGTTGCCAAACACAGATGACTTTATTCTAATTTTTTACTACGTGACTGTTTTTATAAGTCATGAACAAAAGGTATCACATCCGCTATTGATGCAATCGTTGTGTGGGATGGACCAGACTATGCACATGATAAGAGAAGTGTTGTGACATAAGGTCTGGATGTTTTGCTTAATAAGTAATCTTGGGTTCAAGTATAAGTTTTTAACGTATTTTGTGGTTAAATATTGCACATCATATACAGTAGTTCTGTCATTAGGATTACTGTACTTCTTTTATCTAGAACAAGGTTATAAATGAAGAAGCTTGTGTAACCTACGTCATAGGAAGAACAAAGGACCTGACAAATCGCCCCCTGGAATAGGAGGTTAGCAAGGGGCAGCGCTGCCGTTACTTACTACAGTTTCTTGGATCACCACCTTCTGAAGATGTCCTGAATCCATGGTGATAGAATCCGTCGGAGAGGTGAGTGCAGCGCCCGCACTCTGTGCTACTATCTTTGCCGCCGTGTCTTCTGATGGTGAAAGATATTGTCAGGGGTCAGCAATGGAAGAAGTGAGTGACCCCATCTATCACCACTGTCAAAAGAATCATCATCAGGATCGTCATTAATTCTATCACCGCCCTTGATGATGATTTTGCTTGAGCGTTTTGACAGACGTAGTAGGGCTGTGCTAGGGTCACTCACTGCTTCTATCTACGCACCCTGATGATGTCTCTTTTCACAGTTAGAAGATGCGTATGTGGAGATAGAAGCAGAATACCAACACTGTGCTCACCTCTCGCATCTTCAGAGGCGTTGTAATTAGCTGTGGCGCTGCCCCCACATGACGTCCTGTCTCATGACTGGTGATAGACGCTGCATTGAAGCGATTGCAGCCCCCGCTTCCTGTGATGTCCTGTTTAAGACTCATCTCAAACTAAACATCACATTTAGAGATTAGATAGCTAGAGAGAAGTGTAGGGTATTGTGTATTAAAGCTATTTCAAAAGTTAAATATTTAGAGAGGGCATTTTAGGTACCGGACGGACCCTTTAATGTTCTGTGCAAACATTTTTCATCAGTCTCATTATTATCACCGGTAGGATTACAATGACCGGTAACACCTCTATACACAGCTGATAACACAGGAGCCATTGCTCCCCTCATCCCCCGATTCTTGAAAAGTACCTCTGGCCCTGCTCAGTACAAAAGGGTTTGAGTCTATTGCTCCTAATAGACATGTGAATTTCATGAAATAACAGGAAGTCAGGAATAACCCCAGTGGCCAGTAAGCAAGTTATTTGCAAGATTTCTTATTTTTTTATGCAAATATATGATATGACATTTTTTTTCCAAAAATGGTTAAAATATATAATATAACACAAAATCTTGACTTAAATAGTAGGTTTTTTTGATGACACATCCTTTTATTGCTTTTACTTGAGGACTCTCAATGCAATTGTCACCTCAGCCTAGCAAATCTATATATATAATTGTCTAAGGGGTACTTCCGTCTTTCTGTTGGCAACTTCCGTAACGGAAATCCCGCATCGCTGATTGGTCTCGCCAGCTGCCTGTCATGGCTGCCGCGACCAATCAGCGATGGGCACAGTCCGATTAGTCCCTCCCCTACTCCCCTGCAGTCAGTGCCCGGCGCCCCCTCCAGCCACAGCTCACACAGGGTTAATGGCAGCGGTAACGGTCTGCAGGTACCGCACTCCGTTACCGCTGCTATTAACCCTGTGTGTCCCCAACTTTTTTACTATTGATGCTGCCTATGCAGTATCAATAGTAAAAAGATGTAATGTTAAAAATAATAAAAAAACAAAACACCTGCTATTCTCACCTTCCGTCGTCTGACGATGCGCTCGCGCCGGCCGCCATCTTCCGTTCCCAGAGATGCATTGCGAAATTACCCAGAAGACTTAGCGGTCTTGCGAGACCACTAAGTCATTGGGTAATTTCGCAATGCTTCCTGGGAATGGAAGATGGCGGCAGCCGCGTGCGAATCGCCAGAGTTTCGCTGGATCCCAGGGGGTGAGAATATAACTATTTTTTATTTTAATTATTTTTTTAACAGGGATATGGTGCCCACACTGCTAAATACTGCGTGGGCAGTGTTATATACCGCGTGGCTGCTATATACTACATGGGCAGTGTTATATACTCCGTGAGCTGTGTGATATACTACGTGCCCTGTGTTATATGTTTCGTGGGCTGTGTTATATACTGCGTGGCTGCTATATACTGTGTGGGCTGTGTTATATACTCCGTGGGCTGTGTGATATACTACGTGCCCTGTGTTATATACTGCGTGGCCTGTGTTATATACTGCGTCGCCTGTGTTATATACTGCGTGGCTGCTATATACTGCGTGGGTTGTGTTATAAAGTATGTGGGCTGTGTTATATACTGTTTGGGCTGTGTTGTATACTGCGTGGTCACTGTTATATACTGTGTGGCCTGTATTAACGCATCAGGTATTCTACAATATGTATGTATTGTAGCATGGCTAAAGGGTTTGTAGTCGATGGGAGGTATGTGCCACATAAGTGCCTGGTTGCTGTAATGTAGCCCGGAGTATTCCTTTCTTGCACATAATCTTGTATATGTGTTTCAGGACCTGTGGTAATGTCAGACCACATGGCTAATCATGTGATGGGTTACTGGGTGGGGTTAGCTCTTTATAAGACTGGCTAATCCTTTACACAGCAGATATGTGTGGAGGTGAAACCCTCCTGAGTGTGTTACGGCTTCAGGACTGAGCCGGATGAACTGGACACTTGCTTTTCTTTGCCTGAACCAAAGGCCCATTTTGCTTTCTGTTATTTGCCACATGGTTTATGAAGCAATAAACCCAGTGAACTTTAAAGGAACCCGTCTCCTGAGTGTCAGCCGTCGCAGCTGAGTGAGTGAAATCCTTACAATTGGTGGAGAATGCGGGCAGTGTTCCCAGCGGAGACGTGAGTTTATTTTTGAATGTCCTGGGTCAAGGCTGTTGCAAGCCAGCAAGCATTGCCGGAGAAAATGGAGGACCTGCTGAAACACTTGGTCCAGATGCAGGAGCAAAGGCAGCAAGAGACCAACAGGCTGTTGATGCAGCAGATACAACAGAGCCAGCAGGAGCAACGGCAGAGTCAGCAGGAGCAACGGCAGCAGATGCAGCAGAGCCAGCAGGAGCATCAGCAGCAGATGCAGCTTCTGGCAACCGCCATCCAGGGCAAGGCGAGCGCCCCAACCCCAGGTTTGGCTGATGACACCCACGTCCGGAAGACGGTAAGACGCGCATTGCAGAAAATGACTCCCGGGGATGATGTTGAGGCCTTCCTGACGGTGTTTGAGAGGGTCGCTGAGAGGGAAAAACTTCCGCCAGAGCAGTGGGCAGAGGTACTTGCGCCATACCTGACAGGAGAACCCCAGAAGGCGTACTATGATTTGACCTTGCAGGATGCCAAAGAGTATCACAAATTGAAAGCCGAGATTCTCGCACGTTTGGGGGTGACACTGACTGTCAGGGCACAGCGAGTTCACTCCTGGGGCTATCACCGGGACAAACCACCTCGTTCCCAAATGTTTGATCTGTTGCACCTGGTCCAGAAATGGCTGCAGCCAGAATCCTCTGCGCCTGCACAGATGGTAGAACGGGTGATGATGGATCGGTTTGTCCATTCCCTCCCGAGGCCTATACAGTCTTGGGTTGCCCAGGGTGATCCCCAGAATGCCGACGAGCTGATCGGACTGGTTGAGAGATACCAAGGGTTGGAAGGCTCCTTCGGGAGGCAGCCCATGCCGTACTGGGGGTCCCAGAAGGCAGCTGAGTCCCAAAAAGGGGTGGTGCGTCCAAGGTCACAAAGGGCGGGGGAGGTGGTGCCCAAGGTCCCCACGGGTGATATTACTTGTTGGAGGTGCCACAAGCCAGGACATATAGCTGCCCGTTGTTCCCAAACCACTGAGCAGATGGACTGCAGCATGGGACGCCGTTGTTCATACTATGCGTATCCAGCCTGTAGTGTGAACTCTCCATCCAACGAGGGACCTCAAGCGTGTCCCGTAAAGGTGAACGGTCGAGCAGTAACGGCACTGTTAGACTCGGGGAGCCTAGTGACCCTGGTGAGGGCCACTTTTCCTCTCCACCTGCTCCCAGGAAAGAAGGTCGGAGTGCGGTGCAGACATGGTGATGCAAAGGACTACCCTATGGCCAGGGTGGACATTGAAACGGCATGTGGCACTGAGTCCCACATAGTCGGCGTGGTTCAGGACTTGTTGCACCCTATAATTATTGGCCGGGATTTCTGTTTGTTTTGGGATTTGTGGGGAAATGGTTCTGAGCTCCCTGGCAGGAAACCAGTGAACCCTGGAAGGGTATCGCCACACCCAGAGGCAGACAGTTTTCCTTTTTGTGTTCTGGTTGGGGATGAGGAGGAAGTATCCCCTACATCTGACATTCTGGAGTTAGAAGTTACCGGTGAAAATTTTGGGACTGCCCAACATAGGGACCCCACTCTGAGGGAAGCCTTTAATAATGTCACAGTTATTGACGGGGTGGTACAGGAGCCGGGGGCAGACACAAGATTTCCCCATTTTCTGTTGAGGGGGGAGTTGTTGTACCGTGTCACGAAAATACGGGAGGAGTTGGTAGAGCAGTTGATTGTGCCGGGTCCGTATAGACGGAAAGTGTTGGACATGGCCCATTCACACATCTTGGGTGGACACCTGGGGGTGGAAAAAACGCAGGAACGGGTTGTGCAGAGGTTCTATTGGCCTGGGTGTCACCGGGAAATAGTGAACTATTGCAGGTCCTGCCCTACATGTCAGCTAACTGCTCCTACTCCTCATTTCCGGAACCCCCTTGTGCCACTGCCCATTATTGAGGTACCGTTCGAGAGAATTGCCATGGACTTGGTCGGTCCCTTAGTTAAATCAGCTCGGGGCCATCAGTATATATTAGTCATCCTGGACTATGCCACACGCTATCCTGAGGCAATTCCCTTGAGAAATTCTTCCTCAAAAAGCATAGCCCGCGAGTTGGTCCATGTCTTTTCCCGGACAGGTCTGCCAAAGGAGATCCTGACTGACCAGGGTACACCTTTCATGAGCAAGGTGATGAGGGAGTTATGCAAAGCCCTGAAGATCTCCCAGTTGAGGACCTCGGTGTACCATCCCCAGTCAGATGGCCTTGTTGAGAGGTTTAACAAGACACTAAAGAGCATGCTGAGAAAAGCTATAGAGAAAGACGGTAGAGACTGGGATTGTCTCTTACCCTATCTGATGTTTTCCATTCGTGAAGTTCCACAGGCCTCCACAGGGTTCTCACCGTTTGAGCTTCTATATGGCCGACATCCACGAGGACTCCTGGATATAGCCAAGGAAACCTGGGAGGCCGAAGTCACACCCCACAGAAGCGTCATTGAGCATGTGGCCCTGATGCAGCAGAGGATTGCAAAGGTGATGCCTATCGTGAAAGAACACCTTCTCCAAGCACAAGAAGCTCAAGCCAGGGTCTACAACCGGTCTGCAAGAGTGAGGCAGTTCAATCCGGGAGACCGAGTTCTTGTGTTAGTTCCAACGGTGGAAAGCAAGTTCTTGGCCAAATGGCAAGGGCCATATGAGGTTGTCGAGAAACTTGGTGAGGTAAATTATAAAATTCACCAACCAGGAAGACGGAAACCATTCCAAGTTTACCATGTCAACCTCATCAAGCCATGGCAAGATAGAGAGCCGACAGCAACTCCATCATTGTTAAGCAACCCAGAAGGTGAGGTTGGAGCGGTTACTATAGCAGAGACGCTATCAAAGACCCAGAAACAGCAGTGCTGGGAGTTACTCCAGAAAAACAGGGACCTGTTTTCAGAATTGCCAGGATACACGAAGGTCATAGAGCACGAGGTCCTAACAGAGCCACATGTGCGGGTGAATGTGAAACCTTATTGTATTCCTGAGGCTCGTCGAGAAGTTATCTCCAAGGAAGTGGAGCGTATGTTGAGGCTTGGGGTCATTGAGGAATCCAAGAGCGGTTGGTCGAGCCCAATTGTCCTGGTCCCAAAACCTGATGGAGAGTGGAGGTTTTGCAACGACTATCGGAAGTTGAATGAAGTCTCCAAGTTCGACGCTTATCCCATGCCCCGTATTGATGAGCTCATCGAAAGGCTTGGGCACACCAGATATATATCCACCTTGGATTTGACAAAGGGGTATTGGCAGATCCCCATGGCACAGGAAGCCAAGGAGAAGACGGCCTTTTCGACACCTGATGGATGCTTCCAATATGCCCGGATGCCGTTTGGCCTACAGGGAGCTCCGGCGACCTTCCAGAGGGCTATGGATAGAGTCCTTGCACCCCATAAGGCCTACGCTGCTGCGTACCTAGATGATATCGTCATCTTTAGCCCGGACTGGGAGAGTCATCTGGAGAAAGTCCAAGCGGTGTTGGATGCTATAAGAGAGGCCGGATTTACTATAAACCCGAAGAAGTGCGCCTTGGGTAAAGAAGAAGCTAAGTACCTTGGATACATAGTGGGTCATGGAGAAATAAAACCCCAAATCAATAAAGTGGAGGCAATCCAAACATGGCCAAAACCAGTTTCCAAGAAACAAGTTAAAGCCTTCCTGGGAATCGTGGGATATTACAGGAGGTTCATCCCAAACTTCGCCACGATGGCTGCGCCTCTGACTGACCTGCTAAAAGGGACAAAATCAGTAATGGTTAAGTGGTCCGAAGAAACAGAGTCAGCCTTCCAAGAAATGAAAAACGCTTTGTGTAAGCAACCCGTTCTGATGGCCCCAAACTTCAAGAAAGAGTTTATTCTTCAGACAGATGCCTCAGATGTTGGGGTGGGAGCAGTCCTTTCCCAAGAACTACATGGGGAGGAGCATCCTGTTCTCTATCTGAGTAGGAAGCTGTCCTCATCTGAAAAGAACTACTCAGTCGTTGAGAAGGAGTGCTTGGCCATAAAATGGGCAGTGGACACATTGCGGTACTATCTGCTGGGACGTAAATTTAGACTGGTATCTGACCATGCCCCGCTTAGGTGGATGAGAGAAACGAAAGGAAGAAATGCTAGAGTCACCCGTTGGTTCTTAGCCCTGCAGGACTTCAGTTTCCATGTGGAACATAGGGCCGGAAAGCTGCACGGTAATGCGGATGCCCTATCGAGAATCCCTTGTTTAGTGGGGGAAAGTGCCAAGCCCCACGGCTTTAGGCAGAGGGGGGAGGTATGTAGCATGGCTAAAGGGTTTGTAGTCGATGGGAGGTATGTGCCACATAAGTGCCTGGTTGCTGTAATGTAGCCCGGAGTATTCCTTTCTTGCACATAATCTTGTATATGTGTTTCAGGACCTGTGGTAATGTCAGACCACATGGCTAATCATGTGATGGGTTACTGGGTGGGGTTAGCTCTTTATAAGACTGGCTAATCCTTTACACAGCAGATATGTGTGGAGGTGAAACCCTCCTGAGTGTGTTACGGCTTCAGGACTGAGCCGGATGAACTGGACACTTGCTTTTCTTTGCCTGAACCAAAGGCCCATTTTGCTTTCTGTTATTTGCCACATGGTTTATGAAGCAATAAACCCAGTGAACTTTAAAGGAACCCGTCTCCTGAGTGTCAGCCGTCGCAGCTGAGTGAGTGAAATCCTTACAGTATGTATATAGCAGCCACATAGTATTTGCTATATACTACATGGCCTCTGCTATATACTATGTGGCGGCTATATACATACATACATACATACATACATACATACATACATACATATTCTAGAATACCCGATGCGTTAGAATCGGGCCACCATCTAGTAGTTCCATAGATGGCTAAGAAGGAAAAGAGACCTGGAATAACCATTACTACATCTGTGGGTATGCAATTGTTATTAAAGATTAAATATTTCCTATAAGCTTGAATGCATCTTTGGGTTCTCTAATGTTTATCCCACACAAAAAAATAGAATCTAACAAAATATGACTAAGCAGAATAGTTTAGTTTGATATGATTTTACCAGATGTTTCAGTTCTCTACTGCGGAGATCATTTAGTCTGCAGTATAATATGCGATGAAGAATACCGTCGGTTATCATCTATTCAATGTACACTCTTACATCATGGTATTATATTGCTAAAGTGCTGACTGTTGTGCTTTATTGAACAAGTCTAAAGGCTCAGTGCGGTACCTTACGCCTCTAATTTTTGTGGGATTAAGATGGTGCAGGCTTAATATGCAGCTTTCCAACTGGGCCTTCTAGCATATAGAATTAGTCACTAGATTGCAAGGTAAAGTGCGTTATGTCATCTCTAGAGAGTTACGCATTCCAAGAACTTTCCTCCTTTCCGGGTGGGCTTGTAAGGTATAAGTAGTAAAAATATTCAAGTTATTGGCTCAGCAGATATCTTCTCCTTCTCCTCCTTCCATACTGGGAGGTAATTAGCGTTGATTCAGGATAGTGGGATAAAGGGCTTAACGTGTCCATTGTTTCAGGGATTATACATAAAATATGGAGAAATCGCAATTGGAAAATATATGCAGCACTGCACATTGTCTTTTCGTACTGAAATCTTTAGTGATTATTTTTTTAAATCCTCTTTGAATATTGCATTTATACCTAGTTTTATATGTTGGGAAATCATAAACCAACATATGCCTGCCCTCTAGAATTTTATATAATGGAGGTAAATTGATTACCTACATACAGATTTACCTTTTCCAAATTTTGTTAAAAGCACTCATACCAAAATTCAGACTACAGTTCACATGACAGCCACTGGGTGACCACAGACAGACACACAGCATAAATATCTCACAACAGAGTACCACAAAAATCATGTTTCCCCCCAAGGCTGGTTATGTTGCAAAAGTCTCTAAATATTCACATAAAATAAAACAATGGCAGTTCTGATTTCTGTTTTCATTCTGCACAGTGAAATTGTGTTACTTTAATGTCCAACTAAGGCTAGGTTCACATTTGCGGTTGAGTCCGCAGCGTGTCATCCGCAACCACACTGCAAAACGAATGCAAACTCATGATAACGCTGCTTTTTTATATCCACATCAGCTTACACATGACGGATAAAAAACGAAACATTTGCATGCGTTTTTGTTTTTTATGCGCATGTGTTTAATAGGAAAAAAAAATTCAAGAAGAATTTCCTTGACACAAGCCACGCCCAATGGGTGTGTCTCATGGGATTTCTGTATACAGACCCTTGTGTAAACGCAAGTGAACGCATGTTCTTGCGTACGCATGCGTTCCCATATACTGTAATGCGTTTATTTGACACACTACTTCTGCAAGCGTCCGCATGCATATGGCAGCAGAAATTTGCCGCCACAAAAATTCCAACATGGTGCATTAGCCGTGCCCACCTGCCCACCGCGAAAATACGCATGTGTGAGCAAACGCGGGTGAATGCATGCTATCGCATGCACCTGCGTCTACAATGTAAAAGATAGGAAATCAAGACGCCTGCGGATGTATGCGTCCAAAATGCTGCGGACACAACCACAAGTGTGAAACAAGCCTACCAAATAAAGCTTCACTCTGTAAACATGCAAACATGAAATACATGACATTTGAAATGCATTACTGCTCTAGAAAATAGGTTAAATGAAAATACTTAGCTCATAAATTGGACAATTCTTCTTTGCTGGGAACCCAGCCTAAATGTGTGTCCTCTGCTGGGCTGCTAGCCCACAATTATATGGGTAAGTAGGATTTTGCTGTGGCTAAAACCACCATAGGCTGATGGGTGAAGTGCTCGGTCAGAGAGCCTAAATATCGAAGACTGACCTTCACTTCCAAAATGTTTAAACTTTCTGCATCCTGTGTTATCTCATTCCCCAAAAATAGTCTGTTCTCAAGTCCTGATATATGTATCAATTACTATTGAAAATATCTCCACATTTTGTAATTTTTGATAAAAACCACAGAAAACATAGAAAAAACTTTGGGGACAATCTAAAAATGAGTACCTGCAAGGCAGTGTCAAAATAATAAAATCAGTGTTGAGGGTAACATCAAAGACTGCCTATGTAGAACCTGGCAGGGATGGGAGATATCTTTTAGTCGTCTTCCACTTCTTCCTGCAATTGACTGGATACATTATACTTATTGACCTGAAGGGTTGTATTGATTTATTTTGCTGTTTTTTCACACTTTAGCCCTAATAAGTTTGAATGCATGTAATAATATGTGTAGTAGTTGACATCACAAGGTATAATAAATTATTAATTCAAACTACCTACAGGTGCTCGGTGATCCATTGGCATGGAAAAACAATTCCGTATACCTACCCACCTTCTTGTTTTCCATCTATCGCTATCTTTCTCTGGCTATATAAAGCCAGAGTTGTCAGTCAAAATTAAGGGGGGCAGGAATAGAGGGAAAACAAGTCCTTGGAAAGGTGCACTTAAATATTGGCCACACCAAGGGTGCACCAAGCACCTGTACTTGGTTTGAACAGTCATTCTGTCCTGACCGACTGTCATGGGTGTGTCAGATGCAACAGATTGTCGATCTGCATCATCCCCTCCCTATCCAGGGCCTAACTCTAGGGAGATATACAGGGCTTAGGTTCCTGCTCGGCGACTGGTGAGGAATCAATTTAGGGATGGTAGGGCAGGTATGTGTAAACAGATCTGCCTAGGGGTTTTCAATAACCCTTTCCCTAGTCTGGGCTTCCTTCCCCTTATCCCTTCGTGTTGCACTTAGTCTTCCCACACTGTGCGTGACACCAACTCCCTTTAAGGTCATAGTAACATAGTAACATAGTTAGTAAGGCTGAAAAAAGACATTTGTCCATCCAGTTCAGCCTATATTCCATCATAATAAATACCCAGATCTACGTCCTTCTACAGAACCTAATAATTGTATGATACAATATTGTTCTGCTCCAGGAAGACATCCAGGCCTCTCTTGAACCCCTCGACTGAGTTCGCCATCACCACCTCCTCAGGCAAGCAATTCCAGATTCTCACTGCCCTAACAGTAAAGAATCCTCTTCTATGTTGGTGGAAAAACCTTCTCTCCTCCAGACGCAAAGAATGCCCCCTTGTGCCCGTCACCTTCCTTGGTATAAACAGATCCTCAGCGAGATATTTGTATTGTCCCCTTATATACTTATACATGGTTATTAGATCGCCCCTCAGTCGTCTTTTTTCTAGACTAAATAATCCTAATTTCGATAATCTATCTGGGTATTGTAGTTCTCCCATCCCCTTTATTAATTTTGTTGCCCTCCTTTGTACTCTCTCTAGTTCCATTATATCCTTCCTGAGCACCGGTGCCCAAAACTGGACACAGTACTCCATGTGCGGTCTAACTAGGGATTTGTACAGAGGCAGTATAATGCTCTCATCATGTGTATCCAGACCTCTTTTAATGCACCCCATGATCCTGTTTGCCTTGGTAGCTGCTGCCTGGCACTGGCTGCTCCAGGTAAGTTTATCATTAACTAGGATCCCCAAGTCCTTCTCTCTGTCAGATTTACCCAGTGGTTTCCCGTTCAGTGTGTAATGGTGATATTGATTCCCTCTTCCCATGTGTATAACCTTACATTTATCATTGTTAAACCTCATCTGCCACCTTTCAGCCCAAGTTTCCAACTTATCCAGATCCATCTGTAGTAGAATACTATCTTCTCTTGTATTAACTGCTTTACATAGTTTTGTATCATCTGCAAATATCGATATTTTACTGTGTAAACCTTCTACCAGATCATTAATGAATATGTTGAAGAGAACAGGTCCCAATACTGACCCCTGCAGTACCCCACTGGTCACAGCGACCCAGTTAGAGACTATACCATTTATAACCACCCTCTGCTTTCTATCACTAAGCCAGTTACTAACCCATTTACACACATTTTCCCCCAGACCAAGCATTCTCATTTTGTGTACCAACCTCTTGTGCGGCACGGTTTCAAACGCTTTGGAAAAATCGAGATATACCACGTCCAATGACTCACCGTGGTCCAGTCTATAGCTTACCTCTTCATAAAAACTGATTAGATTGGTTTGACAGGAGCGATTTCTCATAAACCCATGCTGATATGGAGTTAAACAGTTATTCTCATTGAGATAATCCAGAATAACATCCCTCAGAAACCCTTCAAATATTTTACCAACAATAGAGGTTAGACTTACTGGCCTATAATTTCCAGGTTCACTTTTAGAGCCCTTTTTGAATATTGGCACCACATTTGCTATGCGCCAATCCTGCGGAACAGACCCTGTCTCTATAGAGTCCCTAAAAATAAGAAATAATGGTTTATCTATTACATTACTTAGTTCTCTTAGTACTCGTGGGTGTATGCCATCCGGACCCGGAGATTTATCTATTTTAATCTTATTTAGCCGGTTTCGCACCTCTTCTTGGGTTAGATTGGTGACCCTTAATATAGGGTTTTCATTGTTTCTTGGGATTTCACCTAGCATTTCATTTTCCACCGTGAATACCGTGGAGAAGAAGGTGTTTAATATGTTAGCTTTTTCCTCGTCATCTACAACCATTCTTTCCTCACTATTTTTTAAGGGGCCTACATTTTCAGTTTTTATTCTTTTACTATTGATATAGTTGAAGAACAGTTTGGGATTAGTTTTACTCTCCTTAGCAATGTGCTTCTCTGTTTCCTTTTTGGCAGCTTTAATTAGTTTTTTAGATAAAGTATTTTTCTCCCTATAGTTTTTTAGAGCTTCAATGGTGCCATCCTGCTTTAATAGTGCAAATGCTTTCTTTTTACTGTTAATTGCCTGTCTTACTTCTTTGTTTAGCCACATTGGGTTTTTCCTATTTCTAGTCCTTTTATTCCCACAAGGTATAAACCGCTTACACTGCCTATTTAGGATGTTCTTAAACATTTCCCATTTATTATCTGTATTCTCATTTCTGAGGATATTGTCCCAGTCTACCAGATTAAGGGCATCTCTAAGCTGTTCAAACTTTGCCTTCCTAAAGTTCAATGTTTTTGTGACTCCCTGACAAGTCCCCCTAGTGAAAGACAGGTGAAACTGCACAATATTGTGGTCGCTATTTCCTAAATGCCCAACCACCTGCAGATTTGTTATTCTGTCAGGTCTATTAGATAGTATTAGGTCTAAAAGTGCTGCTCCTCTGGTTGGATTCTGCACCAATTGTGAAAGATAATTTTTCTTGGTTATTAGCAGAAACCTGTTGCCTTTATGGGTTTCACAGGTTTCTGTTTCCCAGTTAATATCCGGGTAGTTAAAGTCCCCCATAACCATGACCTCATTATGGGTTGCAGCTTCATCTATCTGCTTTAGAAGTAGACTTTCCATGCTTTCTGTTATATTTGGGGGTTTGTAACAGACCCCAATGAGAATTTTGTTACCATTTTTCCCTCCATGAATTTCAACCCATATGGACTCGACATCCTCATTCCCTTCGCTAATATCCTCCCTTAAAGTGGACTTTAGACAAGACTTTACATAGAGACAAACCCCTCCTCCTCTCCGATTTTTACGATCCTTTCTAAACAGACTGTAACCCTGTAAGTTAACTGCCCAGTCATAGCTTTCATCTAACCATGTCTCGGTTATTCCCACTATGTCAAAGTTACCTGTAGATATTTCTGCTTCTAGTTCTTCCATCTTGTTTGTCAGGCTTCTGGCGTTTGCGAGCATGCAGTTTAGAGGATTTTGTTTTGTTCCAATCTCCTCACTGTGGATTGTTTTAGAAATGTTCTTACCTCCCTTCTGAGTATGTTTTCCTGGGTCGTCTTTGTTCGAGTCTAATGTTTTTCTTCCCGTCCCCTCTTCTTCTAGTTTAACGCCCTCCTGATGAGTGTAGCGAGTCTTCTGGCGAATGTGTGTTTCCCAGGATTGTTGAGGTGTAGTCCGTCTCTGGCGAGGAGTCCATCATACCAGTAATTCACACCGTGGTCCAGGAATCCAAATCCTTGTTGTCTGCACCATCGTCTTAGCCAGTTGTTTGCATCAAGGATCCTGTTCCATCTCCTGGTGCCATGCCCGTCTACTGGAAGGATAGAAGAAAAAACTACCTGTGCATCCAGTTCCTTTACTTTCTTCCCCAACTCTTCAAAGTCCTTGCAGATTGTCGGTAGGTCCTTCCTTGCCGTGTCATTGGTGCCAACATGTATCAGAAGAAATTGGTGGACGTCCTTGGAGCTGAAGAGCTTTGGTATCCTATCGGTCACATCCTTGATCATCGCACCTGGAAGGCAGCATACTTCTCTTGCAGTTATGTCTGGTCTGCAGATGGCTGCTTCTGTGCCTCTCAGTAGTGAGTCTCCCACCACCACCACTCTTCGTTGCTTCTTGGCTGTACTTTTTGCTGTCACTTGTTGCTGTGTGCCCTTTTCTTTTTTGCTTGCTGGTATTGCTTCATTCTTAGGTGTGCCATCTTCATCCTCTACAAAGATTTGATATCGGTTCTTCAGTTGTGTGGTTGGTGATTTCTCCATGGTCTTCTTGCTTCTTTTGGTCACATGCTTCCACTCATCTGCTTTTGGAGGTTCTCTGACACTTTTTGCACCTTCTGTGACCAGTAGAGATGCTTCTGTTCTGTCTAGAAAGTCTTCATTCTCTTTGATGAGTTTCAAAGTTGCTATTCTTTCTTCCAGACCCCGCACCTTTTCTTCTAAAAGAGCCACTAGTCTACACTTCTGACAGGTGAAATTTAATTCTTCTTCTGGTCGATCTGTGAACATGTAGCACATGCTGCAGCTCACCATGTAGGTTGTCACATCTGCCATGTTGCTCCTAGATCCTGCTGACTTGCTGTGTGTTTTCCTTCTTGTGTAATCTACTCAGCCAAGCTCTCTTGCAATAATGTCCTACAGGAAAAAATTACGGCGCGCGGTTTGGTGATGCTTTCGAAGCAGCTGGTCCCGGCTGTACCCAACGATCTTCTAGCTTAGGGAGACTTCGCTTCTCCCAGAAGGCACCTGGAATATGCAAATTAGCCTCCTGAAGCTTGAATCCCTGGTTTTTTCAGGTCAGTTTAGTTGTGGTCCTACTTTCTGGTTATTATGGGCTCTCTCTGTTGTACACCAGAGTTACTATAATTTATGCTGAAACTTGTCATAAACTCCAGCAGAAATCAGTGCCAGCTCATGTCTGACATAGATTTCAGTTTGTAAAGAATGTTCAGTCTCAAAAAAGGCCAACATTTAATAAAGCCTTTTTATTGAGACTGGTGGAAAAAAATCTGTGCTAGCCTTTTCATTCTGATTCTGGTGCTGAAATCAAACAAATGAAAAGTTTTAGTAATTCATCAAGTTTGTAGCCAATTTGAATCTTGGGAGAGATGTGTGACCTTTCCACTAGGTAGATAAAAAATATTGGTGGGCTGTTCTTATGGACCTGTGCCTGTTAGACTCATCATGTGAGGTGGATCCTCAAAGGCCAACATCTGGGTGAGTACATAGACCATGGGTGTCAGCACAGCAGATAGGAGGGGCACACAGGACACTTACACCTAAGGAACAATAGATCACAGGTAGGGGGAGTGAGGGAGACCGCATGCAGGCAGAGGGTGCCCGGAAACCGCAGGCAGAGTGCAGGAAACCGCAGGCAGACTGAGGGTGCCAGGAAACTGCATGCAGTTAGAGGAGACCGCAGACAGATGGTGTCAGGTAACCGCAGGCAGGCCGGTGGAGTGCAGGAAACTGCAGGCAGGTGTGGACGTCAGGAAAACACAGGCAGATGGAGTGCAGGAGAAGCTAAGTAGCAAGCAGAGGTCCAGCAACACAGAAGTCTTAGTGCAATACCAATACACAAGAGTGTGTCCTAGTGAGCCTTATATATACCTGGCCTGATGCACACATTGGATCACACTGGGCCATCTGCAAAGTCCAACAGAGCGGGGAGAGGGAAGCAAGGCACAGATCCAGGTCAGGTGCGTAACAGTGCTTGTGTATACACTGAAGGGAACATGTTGGCTTGACCATTCTACTGAACAGTTGTGGTTGTGCCTACTATGAGCTCTGACTCTAAAGATAGACCTTCAGTGTCTAGAACCTGGAAAACCCATATGCCTCAGGTGATTTGTCCTACAGTTTACAGTCTAAGTGGTAATGTTTCTCCTTGTGGAGAGTGTCAGTATAAGGAGACTTATGGGCCTTTAAGTGTTCCTCTCGGAAATTAAATATGCAAATTTCCTCTTCAGAGAGAAAGAGGACTAGAACTATAGTGTCACCTATTGAAAGTACCAATCCTAAAAGTGATTATCTACCCTTTAACGAGCATAGGATAAATGCCAAACCAGAATTTCATTTTGTAGCCACATATTTTGGGGTGTTGTCCATCCTCCTTATACTGGCATGTCAGGCATGTCACTCTCCACAAGGAGAAATGTTACCCTTTAGGCTATGTGCACACGTTCAGGAATTCATGCAGAAAATTCCTGTGAAAACCCGGACATTTCTGCCAGATTTCTGCAAGAAAACAGCATGCGCTTTTTGCGCGGTGTTGACGCGGTTTTTGTGTGTTTTTTTTTCCGGACATTTCCCAATGCAATAGACAGTGGGAAAACCGCGAAAAAAACGCAAAATTAATGAGCAGGTTCATTATTTTTCCGCAATGCGTTTTTCATGCGGAAAAACGCACATTATGTGCACAGAAATTGCGGATTTCATTAAAAATGATAGGATGCTTAATGTATGCAGATTATTTGCGGTTTTATAGCATTTTTATAGCGCAAAAACGCTAAAAACCCGCAAATAATCTGCAACGTGTGCACATAGCCTTAGACTCCAGTCAGAGTTCTCTCATACAGCCAAATCAGATCTCATTCTTTGCACTGAGTAGGGGCAAGACCACGAATCATGTGTCTGCAAGTTGAGATTCTGACTTGACCTTTATCCTAAGCCATGTGGCAAGGCTCATTAAAGGGTCCATATTGACTTTTAGGATTAGAACATCCAATAGGTGGCACTAGAGTTTTAGGGTACCGTCACACAGTGGCATTTTGATCGCTACGACGGCACGATCCGTGACGCTCCAGCATCGTAACAATATCGCTCCAGCGTCATAGACTGCTGTCACACTTTGCAATGTACGACGCTGGAGCGATAATTTCATGACGTATGTGCGATGTAGAAGCCGTTGGTTACTATGCGCACATCGTATACAATATCGTGCACACCTTTGTTACACCATGCGATCATGCCGCCACAGCGGGACACTAGACGACGAAAGAAAGTTTCAAACGATCTGCTACGACGTACGATTCTCAGCGGGGTCCCTGATCGCAGGAGCGTGTCAGACACAGCGAGATCGCTGGAACATCACGGATATATCGCTGGAACGTCACAAATCGTGCCGTCGTAGCGATCAAAATGCCACTGTGTGACGGTACCCTTAGTCCTCATTTTCTGAGAAGAGGCAATTTTTACACTTTACATATACACAGTAAGATTTGTGCCACCTATAGTAAAGATTGAGACATTTGATTCTCTGCTTTGCATGGCATTGTCTTGAAGCAGTCATAAACTGTGATGAGGATATGACTTTCTTTTTGGTTCAGAAAGTGTTCCTTTATGCACTGCATCACAGGAAGGTTATTCCATCCAGAAGCCTAAGAGCTTTTACTGGAGAGAAAAAAGATGAGGCAGAAACTTTCCTGGCATGTTGTCTGACAGTGTGCATATGTGCTGGTTCTTTTTTCTACACTCAAAGCAAACGACATGTCTCACTATTGCAATACTGACCTCTAACTATAAGATTATATAGTATTGGATATCCTGACCTCAGCCGTGTCATCTGTGACCTATAAATTAGGTTCTTTTGCATCTCATTTCACATCAAATAACAGTTGTTAATGAGACAACCTGCCTGCGGCTCCAGCGCTCCGCTCCACGCTCCTTGGCAGTGGGTACTGTCTTTTTGCATTTTGCTAGTAAATAACATACGCTACTAGGGCTTCTGTATTTCCATGACAATGTATCCCTCAGCAATAGTGGCTCTACACCACACCTATGGACGTCATGGCTACTCGTGCCCAATTTCCCCTGAGATAATGGTTGCTCAGCATAAAAATAAAATCAAGAGTTTTCGTTGACTGATTAAAGAACTAAGAATTCTTAATGTTTCCAGACTAAATTATGTTGAAATAATAGTTTTCCTGTGTAACTAGCAGAATGTCAACAGTTCTCAAAGGCTCATTGATTGTTTGTTTGGGTAAATCACTAGCCGTTCTCTGGTGGCCAGCTTTGTCTCTGATGGCCATCATTGTTTCTGGTGGCCAGCATTGTCTCTGGTGGCAAGCTTTGTCTCTGGTTGCCATCATTGTCTCTGGTGGGCAGGATTGTATCCGGTGGGCAGAATTGTCTCTAGTGGCCAACATCATCTCTGATGGCCAGCATTGTCTCTGGTGACCAGTATTGTCTCTGGTGGCCAGCAGTGTCTCTGGTAGCCAACATTGTCTCTGGTGGCCAGCATTGTCTCTGGTGGCCAGTATTGTCTCTGGTGGCAAGCTTTGTCTCTGGTAGCCATCATTGTCTCTGGTGGCAAGCTTTGTCTCTGGTAGCCATCATTGTTTTTGGTCGCCAACATTGTCTCTGGTGGTCAGCATTGTCTCTGGTGGCCAGCATTATCTCTGATGGCCAGAATTGTCTCTGGTGGCCAGTATTGTTTCTGGTGGGCAGTATTGTCTCTGGTGGCCAGCATTGTCACTGATGTCCAGCATTGTCACTGGTGGCCAGCATTGTCTCTGATGGCCAGCATTGTCTCTGATAGCCAGCATTGTCTCTGGTGGCCATCATTGTTTTTTGTGGCCATCATTGTTTTTGGTGGCCAGCATTGTCTCTGGTGGTCAGCATTGTCTCTGATGGCCAGCATTGTCTGTGATGGCCAGTATTGTTTCTGGTGGGCAGTATTGTCTCTGGTGGCCAGCATTGTCTCTTGGCCAGCATTGTCACTAATGTCCAGCATTGTCTCTGGTGGCCAGCATTGTCTCTGGTGGCCAGCATTGTCACTGATGTCTAGCATTGTCTCTGGTGGCCAGCATTGTCTCTGATGCCCAGCATTGTCTCTGATGGCCAGTATTTTATTGTCTCTGGTGGCCAGCAATATCTCTTATAAGCCTATTCTGTTCCTTTTATTTGTAAAGATGTGATGTCACTTTTCTCTTACATGTTCAATGTACCAGAACTCTGCTATTGTCCGTTGAGCAATAATGACTCCATCCTATGCGTCCATGCCTTTGTGACAGTGAAGCTCCTCTTTTCAAGCAAGTTTAATATGTGATGGAAATTGCACTATAAGCAATCCCATCATACCAAGCAGAAGTAATTTGTGTAATAGAGGACGTTGGTAGCTGAGGGTTTGGATGAGCCCCTGGGGGCTTTTCTGGCTCTTTCTTAAAATACAGGTGCCAATAACCAGTAAATTGTGAGCGGAGAGGAGACATTGTTTTCTGGTGGCATGATCACAGCTGATCCTTGTAAATACCTTATATACTCGAGTATAAGCCGAGACCCCTAATTTTGCCACAAAAAGCTGGGAAAGCTTAATGACTTGAGTATAAGCATAGGGTGGAAAATGCAGCAGCTACCGGTAAATGTCAAAAATACAAATAGATATCAATAAAAGTAAAATTAATTGAGACATCAGAAGGGTAAGTGTTTTTGAATATCCATATTGAATCAGGAGCCCCATATAATGCTCCATACAGTTCATGATGGGCCCCATAAGATGCTCCATATTAAAATATGACCCATATAATGCTGCAAAAATGTTGATTATGACCCCATAAGATGCTCAATAGAGACATTTGCCCCATAGAATGCTGCACAAATGCTGATTATGGCCCAGTAAGATGCTCCGTAGACAGATTTGCCCCATATAATGCTGCACATGGCCCCATAAGATGCTCCATAGAGATATTTGCCCCATATAACGCTGCACATGGCCCCATAAGATGCCCCATAGAGATATTTGCCCCATATAACGCTGCACATGGCCCCATAAGATGCTCCATAGAGATATTTCCCTCATATGCTGTTGCTGCGATTTAAAAAAAAAAAAAAAAACATACCTCTCGTCGCTCAGGCCCCCGGCACTTGCTATATTCACCTGTCCTCAGTTACACCGCTGAGCGCCGCTGTGTCTTCCCTGTCCTCCGCACTGACGCTCAGGCAGAGGGCGGCACGCCCTAATTGCATCATCACGCCTTCTGACCTGAGCGTCACTGCAGAGGACGCTGAAGACACAGCGGCACCGACGGTGGACCGAGGAACAGGTGAATATAGCGCACTGCCCCCGCCATACTCACCTGCTCCCGACGCGGTCCCTGCACGACACGTCCCTGGTTCTCCGGGTGCCTGCAGCTTCCTGTATTGATCGGTCACATGGTACCGCTCATTACAGTAATGAAAATGCGGCTCCACCCCATGGGAGTGGAGTCGGGTCCATATTCATTACTGTAATGAGCGGTACCATGTGACCGCTCAATACAGGAAGAAGCTGTCAGCGCCCGGAGAACGAGGGACGTGCAGGGACTGCGCCAGGAGCAGGTGAGTATTATTAGACAGCTGCCGCTCCCCCTCCCCTGCCTAAAAAAATGGGCAGAAATTCTCGGCTTATACTTGAGTATATACGGTTGATGCATTTTGAGAAGTCCCGTTTTATACAGTATATACCTAGACACTCGTGTAAGAAGCACATCCTTAAAGGGGTTGTTCACTTACAATTACGTTTCTATTTTGGCTGCAGTCTGTTATAAAACAAACAAGTCGTACTGTACTCAGTTCCCCGGGTCCACCGCTCTGTGTCTGCCAGGGCTCCCAGTGTCTGGAATTGTCTGCAGTGCTGATGTCAGCCAATCAGTGAGCTTAGCTGCTCCGAGAGGGCTGTTGCGGCTACACTGGCAGAGCTGCTGAGCTCACTGATTGACTTCTAAGGCTCGGGTTGACCTGGGGAGGATGAGTACCGCTCAATTTGCTTATTTATTACAAACTGCAGCCGGTGTGAAGACATAATTGAAAGGGGAAATCCCATTTAAATATCAGTTAAAGTAATGTTCAGGTTCATTGAAGAATTAATGGAGTATAAGGAGCCTGGTGCCCTCACTTTGTTTCACTATGCCACCAATTTGACATTTTAGGGTCTCTTCCTTATTGACCTAACATGACTCCTCCAGAATAGCTGATGCACAATGTATATACAGTAGTGTATATAGCTCCTCTGAGATTAATGGGTGTAGCTTAGTTGTCAAATGTGCACTGTGCAAATGCTACTCTCAGAAGTATGCAACCATGTTGGGAGAAAAGAGAAGGGGATCTTAAAACCGTAGTTTTATGGTAGAGAGAAACAAGTGGATCAGGTATTATTTCTCTTTCTTCTTCTTCACATGTTAAATTAAGTCCCTTCACCAGAGGGTTTCTTAAAGGGAATGTGTCAGTAGCCTGGTTCCTGCTACAGTGGCTTGCGAAAGTATTCACCCTCTTGCCATTTTTCGTGTTTTGCTGGAACCTGGAATTCACAACCTGGAATTTCACCATTTGTTTCAGGGATTTTATCAGTTCATGTAAAGAATATGCCTACAATTGTGAACATTTGTTTTTTTTTATTGTGAAGCAAACAACAAATAGGACAAAATAACTAAAAAGTTCAGTGTGCATAACTATTCACTCCTCTAAAGTCAGTACTTTGTAGAGCCTCCTTTTGTGACCACATCTTGCCCAAGCTTAAAGCAAAACTGCTCCTGCTCCTTCAAGTTAGATGGTTTCTTCTGGTGAACAGCAATCTTCAAGTCATTTACATGTTTCCCCTTGAAGGGAAGCTGTCAGCAGGATTGTGCCGAGTCACCTACAGGCCTAGTCAGGTTGGCATCGTTATACTGATTAAAATGATACCTGGGTTGATGAAATCCATCTTGTGGTTGTTGTTTAATCTTTATTTTCAGTTTTGAGTTAGGCTGGAGTCACACTAGCGAGTTTTACGGACGTATGAGTGCAGAAAATACGTCCGTAAAACTCGCCAAACAAACGGAACAATTATTCTCTATGCCCCTGCTCCTATCTGCCGTATTTTACTGATCAGTATTATACGGCTTTCTACGGCCGTAGAAAATCGCAGCATGCTGTGTTTGTCACCGTATTGCGCAAAAAAAAATGCCAATGAAAGTCTATGGAAGCCCCAAAAATACGGATTACACACGGACCAGTGTTGTGAATTCTGTGGCAGAGCTCCCTCCTGTGGTCACAAGTGGTACTTCGGCTGATTGTCTCTGTGAGCTTCCGTTGGTGGAGGAAAGTGGTACTGCGGCTTCTGAGTTTCCTTCCTCAGGTGATGTGGTGAAGTCGTTAGGTGCTGCTCTATTTAACTCCACCTAGTGCTTTGATCCTGGCCTCCAGACAATGTTCTAGTTTTGGACCTGTTTCCTCCTGGATCGTTCCTGTGGCCTGCTGCTCTGCACAGCTAAGTTCCGCTTTGCTATTTTGTTTTCTGTTTTTTTTTCTGTCCAGCTTGTCTATTTGTTTTTTCTTGCTTGCTGGAAGCTCTGGGACGCAGAGGGTGTACCTCCGTGCCGTTAGTTCGGTACGGAGGGTCTTTTTGCCCCCTTTGCGTGGTTTTTGTAGGGTTTTGTGTTGACCGCAAAGTTACCTTTCCTATCCTCGCTCTGTTCAGAAAGTCGGGCCTCACTTTGCTAAAATCTATTTCATCTCTACGTTTGTCTTTTCATCTTAACTCACAGTCATTATATGTGGGGGCTGCCTTTTCCTTTGGGGTATTTCTCTGAGGCAAGGTAGGCTTATTTTCTATCTTCAGGCTAGCTAGTTTCTTAGGCTGTGCCGAGTTGCATAGGGAGCGTTAGGCGCAATCCACGGCTGCCTCTAGTGTGGTTGGAGAGGATTAGGGATTGCGGTCAGCAGAGTTCCCCCGTCTCAGAGCTCGTTCTATGTTTTTGGGTTATTGTCAGGTCACTGTATGTGCTCTGACCTCTATGTCCATTGTGGTACTGAATTACCTTATCATAACAGACCAGCAGTGTGACTTGCGAGAAATACGCAGCGGTGTTAGAGAGAATAGCCGGTAATTCAGTGCGGTGTACTGTAAAATCACACTGACAGCTTACATTAGAATAGGTAGAATAAATGTGTACACATAGAATAGGTATATATATATATATGTGTCAGTGATACACATATATGTATATATCTTAATATTTCATACAGCGCTAGATAGCTTTAAAGCCGGTAATTTAATTACCGGCTTTTGCTATCTCCTTCCTAAACCTGACATGATATGAGACCTGGTTTACATACAGTAAACCATGTCATATCACCTTTTTTTTGGCATATTCCACACTACTAATGTTAGTAGTGTGTATATGCAAAATTTGGCCGTTCTAGCTATTAAATTAAAGGGTTAAATGGCGGAAAAAATTGGTGTGGGCTCCCGCGCAATTTTCTCCGCCAGCGTAGTAAAGCCAGTGACTGAGGGCAGATATTACTAGCCTGGAGAGGGTCCATGGTTATTGGCCCCCCCCTGGCTAAAAACACCTGCCCCCAGCCACCCCAGAAAAGGCACATCTGGAAGATGAGCCTATTCTGGCACTTGGCCACTCTCTTTCCATTCCCGTGTAGTGGTGGGATATGGGGTAATGAAGGGTTAATGCCACCTTGCTATTGTAAGGTGACATTAAGCCAAATTAATAATGGAGAGGCGTCAAATATGACACCTATCCATTATTAATCCAATAGTAGTAAAGGGTTAAAAAATACACAAACGCATTATTAAAAATTATTTTAATGAAATAAAAACAAAGGTTGTTGTAATATTTTATTCTACGCTCAATCCAATCACTGAAGACCCTCGATCTGTAACAGAAAAATAAAATAAACCAACAATATACATACCTTCCGCAGATCTGTAACGTCCAAGGATGTAAATCCATCTGAAGGGGTTAAAATATTTTGCAGCAAGGAGCTCTGCTAATGCAGTGCTGCTCCTTGCTGCAAAACCCCAGAGAATGAAGGTAAAGTAGGTCAATGACCTATATTTACCTTCATTTGCGGTGAGGCGCCCTCTGCTGGTTGTCCCTAGATCGTGGGAACTTTCCTAGAAAGCTCCCAGGCTCGAGTTCATAGGAGGACAACCAGCAGAGGGCGCTGTTGTGAATTCTGTGGCAGAGCTCCCTCCTGTGGTCACAAGTGGTACTTCGGCTGATTCTCTCTGGGAGCTTCCGTTTGTGGAGGAAACTGGTACTGCTGCTTCTGAGTTTCCTCCCTCAGGTGATCTGGTGAGGTCGTTAGGTGCTTCTCTACTTAACCCCACCTAATGCTTTGATTCATGCTTCCTGTCAATGTTCCAGTGTTGGACTTGTGTTTCTCTGGATCATTCCTGTGGCCTGCTGCTCTGCATAGCTAAGTGCTTCTTTGCTATTTGTTGCTATTTTTTCTGTCCAGCTTGTCTATTTGTTTTGCTGGAAGCTCTGGGACGCAAAGGGTGTACCTCCGTGCCGTTAGTTTGGTACGGAGGGTCTTTTTGCCCCTTTGCGTGGTTTTCTTTAGGGTTTTGTGTAGACCGCAAAGTTATCTTTCCTATCCTCGTTCTGTCTAGAATATCGGGCCTCACTTTGCTGAATCTATTTCATCCCTACGTTTGTCTTTTCATCTTACTCACAGTCATTATATGTGGGGGGCTGCCTTTTCCTTTGGGGTATTTCTCTGAGGCAAGGTAGGCTTATTTTTTCTATCTTCAGGCTAGTTAGTTTCTCAGGCTGTGCCGAGTTGCATAGGGAGCTTTAGGCGCAATCCACGGCTGCCTCTAGTTGTGTTTGGAGAGGATCAGGGATTGCGGTCTTCCCACATCTCAGAGCTCGTTCTATTATTTTGGGTTATTGTCAGATCACTGTATGTGCTCTGACCTCCATGTCCATTGTGATACTGAATTGCCTTTCATAACAGGGCGCCTCACCGCAAATGAAGGTAAATATAGGTCATTGACCTACTTTACCTTCATTCTCCGGGGTTTTGCAGCAAGGAGCAGCACTGCATTAGCAGAGCTCCTTGCTGCAAAATATTTTAACCCCTTCAGATGGATTTACATCGTTGGACGTTACAGATCTGCGGAAGGTATGTATATTGTTGGTTTATTATTTTTTTTTTTTTACAGATCGAGGGTCTTCAGTGATTGGATTGAGCGTAGAATAAAATATTACAACAACCTTTGTTTTTATTTCATTAAAATAAATGTTAATAATGTGTGTGTGTATTTTTTAACCCTTTACTACTATTGGATTAATAATGGATAGGTGTCATAATTGACGCCTCTCCATTATTAATTTAGCTTAATGTCACCTTACAATAGCAAGGTGGCATTAACCCTTCATTACCCCATATCCCACCACTACACGGGAATGGGAAGAGAGTGGCCAAGTGCCAGAATTGGCGCATCTTCCAGATGTGCCTTTTCTGGGGAGGCTGGGGGCAGGTGTTTTTAGCCGGGGGGGGGGGGCAAATAACCATGGACCCTCTCCAGGCTATTGATATCTGCCCTCAGTCACTGGCTTTACTACTCTGGCGGAGAAAGTTGCGCGGGAGCCCACGCCAATTTTTTCCGCCATTTAACCCTTTAATTTAATAGCTAGAACAGCCAAATTTTGCATATACACACTACTGACATTAGTAGTGTGGAATATGCAAAAAAATGGGAATATGAGATGGTTTACTGTATGTAAACCATGTCTCATATCATGTCGGGATTTAGGAAGGAGATAGCAAAAGCCGGCAATTGAATTACCGGCTTTAAAGCTATCTAGCGCTGTATGAAGTAATAATATATATATATATACATATATGTGTCTACTGACATATATATATATATATATATATATATATATATATATATATATAGACCGTATATATGTTTTTTTTTTTTTTACACATGGATCCCTTGTATATCCGTATGTTGGTTTTGCAAGCCTGCGAGAAAAACACGCAGTACGGATGCCATACGGATTACATACGGAGGATGCCATGCGCAAAAAACGCTGACACACCCTGCCTACGGAGGAGCTACGGACCACTATTTTGGGGACTTTTCGGCGTATTACGGCCGTAATATACGGACCGTATTGTCTTACGCCGAGTGTGACTCCAGCCTTAATGATATGCTCGTGATCCGGGGCGGCCTGTGGGGGGTCTTCATGTGGGGCTCTGCTCACTGACCCCTCAGTGAAAGTGGAGATAGTTTTTTTTCCTATAGCAAAATGGTGCCGCCTGCGCAGCACCATCTATCAGATTGCTGATAGATTGTACTGCGCAGGCTCGGCCGGTGCCATTTTGAGTAATATATACAGTGGGGCAAAAAAGTATTTAGTCAGTCAGCAATAGTGCAAGTTCCACCACTTAAAAAGATGAGAGGCGTCTGTAATTTACATCATAGGTAGACCTCAACTATGGGAGACAAACTGAGAAAAAAAAATCCAGAAAATCACATTGTCTGTTTTTTTATCATTTTTTTTGCATATTATGGTGGAAAATAAGTATTTGGTCAGAAACAAACAATCAAGATTTCTGGCTCTCACAGACCTGTAACTTCTTCTTTAAGAGTCTCCTCTTTCCTCCACTCATTACCTGTAGTAATGGCACCTGTTTAAACTTGTTATCAGTATAAAAAGACACCTGTGCACACCCTCAAACAGTCTGACTCCAAACTCCACTATGGTGAAGACCAAAGAGCTGTCAAAGGACACCAGAAACAAAATTGTAGCCCTGCACCAGGCTGGGAAGACTGAATCTGCAATAGCCAACCAGCTTGGAGTGAAGAAATCAACAGTGGGAGCAATAATTAGAAAATGGAAGACATACAAGACCACTGATAATCTCCCTCGATCTGGGGCTCCACGCAAAATCCCACCCCGTGGGGTCAGAATGATCACAAGAACGGTGAGCAAAAATCCCAGAACCACGCGGGGGACCTAGTGAATGAACTGCAGAGAGCTGGGACCAATGTAACAAGGCCTACCATAAGTAACACACTACGCCACCATGGACTCAGATCCTGCAGTGCCAGACGTGTCCCACTGCTTAAGCCAGTACATGTCCGGGCCCGTCTGAAGTTTGCTAGAGAGCATTTGGATGATCCAGAAGAGTTTTGGGAGAATGTCCTATGGTCTGATGAAACCAAACTGGAACTGTTTGGTAGAAACACAACTTGTCGTGTTTGGAGGAAAAAGAATACTGAGTTGCATCCATCAAACACCATACCTACTGTAAAGCATGGTGGTGGAAACATCATGCTTTGGGGCTGTTTCTCTGCAAAGGGGCCAGGACGACTGATCCGGGTACATGAAAGAATGAATGGGGCCATGTGTCGTGAGATTTTGAGTGCAAACCTCGTTCCATCAGCAAGGGCATTGAAGATGAAACGTGGCTGGGTCTTTCAACATGACAATGATCCAAAGCACACCGCCAGGGCAACGAAGGAGTGGCTTCGTAAGAAGCATTTCAAGGTCCTGGAGTGGCCTAGCCAGTCTCCAGATCTCAACCCTATAGAAAACCTTTGGAGGGAGTTGAAAGTCCGTGTTGCCAAGCGAAAAGCCAAAAACATCACTGCTCTAGAGGAGATCTGCATGGAGGAATGGGCCAACATACCAACAACAGTGTGTGGCAACCTTGTGAAGACTTACAGAAAACGTTTGACCTCTGTCATTGCGAACAAAGGATATATTACAAAGTATTGAGATGAAATTTTGTTTCTGACCAAATACTTATTTTCCACCATAATATGCAAATAAAATGTTAAAAAAACAGACAATGTGATTTTCTGGATTTTTTTTTCTCAGTTTGTCTCCCATAGTTGAGGTCTACCTATGATGTAAATTACAGACGCCTCTCATCTTTTTAAGTGGTGGAACTTGCACTATTGCTGACTGACTAAATACTTTTTTGCCCCACTGTATATTTTTTTTTCAGAAACAATGTATATAACTAAATAAAATCATTTAATGCACATTGTACATGCAATCATGCTGCAGCGCAGGAGCTGCCAACGGTGCCTGTCTGCTGAAGGTGATTTTTTTTCCAATACATATAATAATCAGTATGTAAACAAGCCATCAGCATGAATAATTAGATCACCATATAAATACCACCCGCCCCACAGGCCGCCCCAGAACACAAGAATATCATTAACTGAAAATATAGGTTAAACAAAAACCACAAAACAGATTTCATCAACCAAGGTATCCTAGTCTTAACCCCTTCATGACCCAGCCTATTTTGACCTTAAAGACCTTGCCGTTTTTTGCAATTCTGACCAGTGTCCCTTTATGAGGTAATAACTCAGGAACGCTTCAACGGATCCTAGCGGTTCTGAGATTGTTTTTTCGTGACATATTGGGCTTCATGTTAGTGGTAAATTTAGGTCAATAAATTCTGCGTTTATTTGTGATAAAAACGGAAATTTGGCGAAAATTTTGAAAATTTCGCAATTTTCACATTTTGAATTTTTATTCTGTTAAACCAGAGAGATATGTGACACAAAATAGTTAATAAATAACATTTCCCACATGTTTACTTTACATCAGCACAATTTTGGAAACAAATTTTTTTTTTGTTAGGAAGTTATAAGGGTTAAAATTTGACCAGCGATTTGTCATTTTTACAACGAAATTTACAAAACCATTTTTTTAGGGACCACCTCACATTTGAAGTCAGTTTGAGGGGTCTATATGGCTGAAAATACCCAAAAGTGACACCATTCTAAAAACTGCACCCCTCAAGGTACTCAAAACCACATTCAAGAAGTTTATTAACCCTTCAGGTGCTTCACAGCAGCAGAAGCAACATGGAAGGAAAAAATGAACATTTAACTTTTTAGTCACAAAAATTATCTTTTAGCAACAATTTTTTTATTTTCCCAATGGTAAAAGGAGAAACTGAACCACGAAAGTTGTTGTCCAATTTGTCCTGAGTACGCTGATACCTCATATGTGGGGGTAAACCACTGTTTGGGCGCACGGCAGGGCTTGGAAGGGAAGGAGCGCCATTTGACTTTTTGAATCAAAAATTGGCTCCACTCTTTAGCGGACACCATGTCACGTTTGGAGAGCCCCCGTGTGCCTAAAAATTGGAGCTCCCCCACAAGTGACCCCATTTTGGAAACTAGACGCCCCAAGGAACTTATCTAGATGCATAGTGAGCACTTTGAACCCCCAGGTGCTTCACAAATTGATCCGTAAAAATGAAAAAGTACTTTTTTTCACAAAAAAATTCTTTTAGCCTCAATTTTTTCATTTTCACATGGGCAGCAGGATAAAATGGATCCTAAAATGTGTTGGGCAATTTCTCCTGAGTACACCAATACCTCACATGTGGGGGTAAACCACTGTTTTGGCACATGGTAAGGCTCGGAAGGGAAGGAGCGCCATTTGACTTTTTGAATGAAAAATTATTTCCATCGTTAGCGGACACCATGTCGCGTTTGGATAGCTCCTGTGTGCCTAAACATTGGCGCTCCCCCACAAGTGACCCCATTTTGGAAACTAGACCCCCCAAGGAACTTATTTAGATGCCTAGTGAGCACTTTAAACCCTCAGGTGCTTCACAAATTGATCTGTAAAAATGAAAAAGTACTTTTTTTTCACAAAAAAAATCTTTTCGCCTCAATTTTTTCATTTTCACATGGGCAGTAGGATAAAATGGATCATAAGATTTGTTGGGCAATTTCTCCCGAGTACGTCGATACCTCATGTGTGGGGGTAAACCACTGTTTGGGCACTCGGCAGGGCTCGGAAGGGAAGGCGCGCCATTTGACTTTTTGAATGGAAAATTAGCTCCAATTGTTAGCGGACACCATGTCGCGTTTGGAGAGCCCCTGTGTGCCTAAACATTGGAGCTCCCCCACAAGTGACCCCAGTTTGGAAACTAGACCCCCCAAGGAACTTATCTAGATGCATATTGAGCACTTTAAACCCCCAGGTGCTTCACAGAAGTTTATAACGCAGAGCCATGAAAATAAAAAATAATTTTTCTTTCCTCAAAAATGATTTTTTAGCCTGGAATTTCCTATTTTGCCAAGGATAATAGGAGAAATTGGACCTCAAATATTGTTGTCCAGTTTGTCCTGAGTACGCTGATACCCCATATGTGGGGGTAAACCACTGTTTGGGCGCACGGCAGGGCTCGGAAGGGAAGGCACGCCATTTGGCTTTTTGAATGGAAAATTAGCTCCAATCATTAGCGGACACCATGTCACGTTTGGAGAGCCCCTGTGTGCCTAAACATTGGAGATCCCCCACAAATGACACCATTTTGGAAACTAGACCCCCAAAGGAACTAATCTAGATGTGTGGTGAGGACTTTGAACCCCCAAGTGCTTCACAGAAGTTTATAACGCAGAGCCATGAAAAAAAAAAAAAAAAAAAATTTCTCAAAAATGATCTTTTAGCCTGCAATTTTTTATTTTCCCAAGGGTAACAGGAGAAATTTGACCCCAAAAGTTGTTGTCCAGTTTCTCCTGAGTACGCTGATACCCCATATGTGGGGGTAAATCACTGTTTGGGCACATGCCGGGGCTCGGAAGTGTAGTAGTGACGTTTTGAAATGCAGACTTTGATGGATTGCTCTGTGGGCGTCACGTTGCGTTTGCAGAGCCCCTGATGTGGCTTAACAGTAGAAACCCCCCACAAGTGACCCCATTTTGGAAACTAGACCCCGAAAGGAACTTATCTAGATGTGTGGTGAGCACTTTGAACCCCCAAGCGCTTCATAGAAGTTTATAATGCCGAGCCGTGAAAATAATAAATACGTTTTCTTTCCTCAAAAATAATTATTTAGCTCAGAATTTTTTAATTTTCCCAAGGGTAACAGGAGAAATTTGACCCCAATATTTGTTGTCCAGTTTCTCCTGAGTACGGTGATACCCCATATGTGGGGGTAAACTACTGTTTGGGCACATGCCGGGGCTTGGAATTGAAGTAGTGACGTTTTGAAATGCAGACTTTGATGGAATGCTCTGCGGGCGTCAAATTGCGTTTGCAGAGCCCCTGGTGTGCCTAAACAGTAGAAACCCCCACAAGTGACCCCATTTTAGAAACTAGACCCCCCAAGGAACTTATCTAGATATGTGGTGAGCACTTTGAACCCCCAAGTGCTTCACAGACGTTTACAACGCAGAGCCGTGAAAATAAAAAATCATTTTTCTTTCCTCACAAATTATGTTTTAGCAAGCATTTTTTTAGATTCACAAGGGTAATAGGAGAAATTGGACCCCAGTAATTGTTGCGCAGTTTGTCCTGAGTATGCTGGTACCCCATATGTGGGGGTAAACCACTGTTTGGGCACACGTCAGGGCTCAGAAGTGAGGGAGCACCATTTGACTTTTTGAATACGAGATTGGCTGGAATCAATGGTGGCGCCATGTTGCGTTTGGAGACCCCTGATGTGCCTAAACAGTGGAAACCCCTCAATTCTAACTCCAACACTAACCCCCCCACACCCCTAACCCTAATCCCAACTGTAGCCATAACCCTAATCACAACCCTAACCACAACCCTAATTCCAACCCTAACCCTAAGGCTATGTGCCCACGTTGCGAATTCGTGTGAGATATTTCAGCACCATTTTTGAAAAATCCGCGGGTAAAAGGCACTGCGTTTTACCTGCGGATTTTCCGCGGATTTCCAGTGTTTTTTGTGCGGATTTCACCTGCGGATTCCTATTGAGGAACCCTAACTACAACCCTAATTCCAACCCAACCCTAACCCTAAGGCTATGTGCCCACGTTGCGGATTCGTGTGAGATTTTTCAGCACCATTTTTGAAAAATCTGCGGGTAAAAGGCACTGCGTTTTACCTGCGGATTTACCACAGATTTCCAGTGTTTTTTGTGCGGATTTCACCTGCGGATTCCTATTGAAGAACAGGTGTAAAACGCTGCGGAATCCGCACAAAGAATTGACATGCTGCGGAAAATACAACGCAGCGTTTCCGCGCGGTATTTTCCGCACCATGGGCACAGCGGATTTGGTTTTTCATATGTTTACATGGTACCGTAAACCTGATGGAACACTGCTGCGAATCCGCAGCGGCCAATCCGCAGCCAAATCCGCACAGTGTGCACATAGCCTAATTCTAAAGGTATGTGCACACCCTGCGGAAAACGCTGCGGATCCGCAGCAGTTTCCCATGAGTTTACAGTTCAATGTAAACCTACGGGAAACAAAAATCGCTGTACACATGCTGCGGAAAAACTGCACGGAAACGCAGCGGTTTACATTCCGCAGCATGTCAGTTCTTTGTGCGGATTCCGCAGCGGTTTTACAACTGCTCCAATAGAAAATCGCAGTTGTAAAACCGCAGTGAAATGCGCAGAAAAAAACGCGGTAAATCCGCCATAAATCCACAGCTGTTTAGCACTGCGGATTTATCAAATCCGCAGCGGAAAAATCCGCAGAGGACCAGAATACGTGTGCACATACCGAAACCCTAACCCTAACCCTACCCCTACCCCTTACCCTAACCCTACCCCTAACCCTAACCCTATTCTAACATTAGTGGAAAAAAAAAAATTCTTTATTTTTTTTATTGTCCCTACCTATGGGGGTGACAAAGGGGGGGGGTCATGTATTATTTTTTTTATTTTGATCACTGAGATATAATCTATCTCAGTGATCAAAATAATGCACTTTGGAACGAATCTGCCGGCCTGCAGATTCGGCGGGCGCACTGCGCATGCGCCCGCCATTTTGGAAGATGGCGGCGCCCGGGGAGAAGACGGACGGGACCCCGGCTGGATCGGTAAGTATGATGGGGGGGGGGGGGACCACGGGGGGGGGATCGGAGCACGGGGGGGGGAATCGGAGCGCGGGAGGGGTGGAATGGAGCACGGGGGGCGTGGAACGGAGCACGGGGGGGGCTGGAATGGAGCACGGGGGGGTGGAACGGAGCACCGGGGGGGGTGGATCTGAGTGCAGGGGGGGTGATTGGAGCACGGGGGGGTGATTGGAGCACGGGGGGGGGGCGACAAGAGCACGGGGGGGAACGGAGCACAGGACGGAGGGGAGCCGGAGCAGTGTACCGGTCAGATCGGGGGGCTGGGGGGGGCGATCGGTGGGGTGGGGGCACATTAGTATTTCCAGCCATGGCCGATGATATTTCAGCATCGGCCATGGCTGGATTGTAATATTTCACCAGTTATAATAGGTGAAATATTACAAATCGCTCTGATTGGCAGTTTCACTTTCAACAGCCAATCAGAGCGATCGTAGCGACGAGGGGGTGAAGCCACCCCCCCTGGGCTAAATTACCACTCCCCCTGTCCCTGCAGATCGGGTGAAATGGGAGTTAACCCTTTCACCCGATCTGCAGGGACGCGATCTTTCCATGACGCCACATAGGCGTCATGGGTCGGATTGGCACCGACTTTCATGACGCCTACGTGGCGTCATGGGTCGGGAAGAGGTTAAATAACTGACCGACTGAAACAGGTTTTGCTTAAGAAAATCCCTGTATTTCGCACCATCCATCTTCCAGTCTATTGATGAGCGAGTATACTCGTTACTCGAGATTTCCAGAGCATACTCGGGTGGTCTCCGAGTATTTGGATGTGCTCGGAGAATTAGTTTCTTTCCCGTAGCTGCATGATTTGCAGCTGCTAGACAGCCTGAATACATGTGGGGATCTCCTAACAAACAGGCAACCCCCACATGTTCTTAGGCTGGCTAGCAGCCACAAATTATGCAGCTACAGCGAAAGAAACTAAATCTCCGAGCACATCCAAATATTCGGAGATCGCCCAAGCATACTCGGGAAGTTTCAAGTAGCGAGTATACTTGCTCATCACTATTCCCGTCGACTCGGACCATTTTCCCTGGCCCTGCTGTCAAAAAACATCCCACAGCATGATGCTGCCACCATTATGTTTCACTATGGGGATGATGTTCTTGGGGTGATGAGATGTGTTGGTTTGGAGCCAGACATAACACTTACCTTGGTGGCCAAAAAGTTCATTTTGGTCTCATCTGACAACAGCACTTTCCTCCATACATTTGGGGAATCTCCCACATGTCTTTTGGCAAACTTAAAATTAACCTTACGATTTTTGTGTGTAAGTAAATACTTTTTATTCTCCATAAAGGCCACCTCTTTAGAGTGTACAGCTTATTGTGGTTGTATGGACAAATACTCCAGTCTCTGCTTGGTAACTCTATAGCTCTTTCAGTGTTACCTTTGGTCTCTGTGCTTCCACTTTGATTAATGTCCTCCTTGCCTGGACTGAGAGTTTGGTGGGCGGCCCTCTCTTAGCAGGTTTGTTGTGGTACCATGTTCTTTCCATTTGATTATGAATTTTATGGTGCTCCTGGGGATTTTCAGAAACTAGGATATTTTTTTAAAACCCAACCCTGACTTGTACTTCTCAACAACTTTGTCCTTGACTCGTTTGGAGATCTCTTTGGTCTTCATGGTGTTTGGTTAGTGGTGCTTTTTACTTAATGGTGTTGCAGCCTCTGTGGCCTTTCAGAAAAGGTGCAGTGTATATACTGACAGACATGTCACACTTAGTTTGCACACAGGTGGGCTTCCTGTCACTAAGCATGGGCCTTATGAAGGTAATTGCTTGCACCAGAAATTTTTAGGGGCTTCATAGCAAAAGGGGTGAATACATATGAACATTCCAAATTCTAGATATTTGATCCCATAAGTTTAATCTATGCTGATATTTCTCTCACTTCACCAACTTAAGTAAAAATCCAAGGTGGCTTTCACAAGCCACTGTATGTGTCATTTAGTAGGTTGTCTATTGCTGTTTCGATTAAATCAGTGTTTTGTCATCAGGAGATTATCACTAAAAGACTAGGTGTCTCATACCTCCTAGTTAACTGTTCTGTACAACCCAGGTCACACCACTGTTTAGCAACTTCCTGTCAATATCTTAATATATACTTATATTGTAATATCTTCACATCCTGTTTCGTCCAGATGTGTCCGGATCCCAGAATTCCAAGCAGCGGAAGTTCATCGACTGCCATATTTGGACACCCAAGTGGTGGGTGTCTCAATATGGAAACTGCTGGTGGTACCAGCCTCTTGCGCGATACCACCAGCCGAACACCGTCGCACCACACACACACACACACACACACACACACACACACACACACACACACACACACTGTATATGCTCTGTGCACCACACACAAACACACACACACACTGTATACGCCCTACACAGCCTCTTGCACGGTACCACCAGCAGAACACCGTCGCAAACACGTCGCCTCCGGGAACAGCTGAATGATTCACTGACTGCCTCCATCTTTGTACAGGAGGAGTGCATGCACAGTGAATCATTCCGCTGATCCCGGCGGCAGATGCTCAACGTCTCTACAGGCAGAGGAAGCCGGCCACATTAAAGGGGTTTTCCCACGAGCGAAAGTTCATTTTAAAAATTGTCTGTGTCTGACCATGCACGAGAACACACAGAAGAAATGACATGAGAGGAGAAGAGAGCAGATGGGGAAGAGAGAAAGTGCACAGAGGTGAGAGAGACAGAGCACAGGGTGGAGACAGCTCAACCCTAACAGCGCATGAGGGAAAAACCCAGCACAGGAAGAAGAGAGACAGCAGACAAGGGGGATAGCATATGGGGTAGGCAGGTCAAAGAAGAGAGCACAGACAGGAGAAATCAGCACATGGGGAAAGAGAGTGGATAGGTGGGTGAGCACATGAGGGGGGAGAGATTCTCAATGCTGCAAAGCCTGCCCCCATCGTGAAATTACTGCCCTCCCGATGCGATAGCATCAGGCCTCCATCTAGTGTGATATACACAGAAAGCTGCCAACCAGTGGTGTGGCTATTATGAGCTGTGCTAGATCTACAGCAGAGAAAACTGTAATTGTATCAAAATAACAGGAAGCATACCAGCAAGTGACACATCACTAGAATCAAGGACTCAGCCCCTACATCACACTCCACTGAGTGCACAGCAAAAACCTGGTGACAGACTCCCTATTTTTTTTTACTCCAAAGCAAAGTAGGTGGAGCGTTCACTTTAATGAATGCTTTAGGATAACATAGCAAAATTATAATTTTTCAGCTAAATATCACTTCTTTGACCGCCTATCTGTGAATTGGGGTCTATGGTAATGTTAACCCCTTTCTACCATTGGACGTACTATTCCGTCCATGTGGGGTGGGCCCTACTTCCCATGGATGGAATAGTACGTCCAGCGCGATCAGCCGCGCTCACGGGGGGAGCGTGGCCGATCGCGACCGGGTGTCAGCTGACTATCGCAGCTGACATCCGGCACTATGTGCCAGGAGCGATCATGGACCGCTCCTGGCACATTAACCCCCGTAACACTGAAAGATGATTGCAGTGTTCCGACGGCACAGGAAAGCATCGCGCAGGGAGGGAGCTCCCTGCTTGCTTCCCCGAGACCCTCGGAGCAACGCAATGTGATCGCGTTGCTCCAAGGGTCTCCTACCTCCTCCTCCTGCAGGATTGGATCCAAAATGGCCGTGGGGGGCCTTCCGGGTCCTGCAGGGAATTGGCTCAGAGCAGGCGCTGGGAAGCCTCCCTGCAGTGCCTGTCACATCGCTGAGTGCATTGCAAAGTGTCAGATCATCTATCTGATCATATATACAGTGATGTCCCCCCTGGGGCAAAGTAAAAAAGTAAAATAACCAAACATTTACATGTGTAAAAAAATATTCCTAAATAAAGAAAAAAAATATATTGTTCCAATAAATACATTTCTTTATCTAATTAAAAAAAAACAATAAAAGTACACATATTTAGTATCGCCGTGTCCGTAACGACCCGACTTATAAAACTGTCCCACTACTTAGCCCCTTCAGTGAACACCATAAAAAAGAGGCAAAAAACGATGCTTTATTATCATACCGCCAAATGAAAAGTGGAATAACTCGCGATCAAAAAGACGGCTATAAATAACCATGGTACCGCTGAAAATGTCATCTTGTCCTGCAAAAATCGAGCCCCCATACAGAGTCATCAATGAAAAAAATAAAAAAGTTATAATCCTCAGAATAAAGCGATGCAAAAATAATTATGTTTTCTATAAACTAGTTTTTATCGTATAAAAGAGCCAAAACATAAAAAAAATTATATAAATGAAGTACCGCTGTAATTGTTCTGAGGAGGTGGTGATGGCGAACTCAGTCGAGGGGTTCAAGAGAGGCCTGGATGTCTTCCTGGAGCAGAACAATATTGTATCATACAATTATTAGGTTCTGTAGAAGGACGTAGATCTGGGTATTTATTATGATGGAATATAGGCTGAACTGGATGGACAAATGTCTTTTTTCGGCCTTACTAACTATGTTACTATGTTACTATGTTACTATGTTCTGACCCGGAGAATAAAACTGCTTTATCAATTTTACCAAACACGGAACTGTATAAGCGCCCCCCCAAAAGAAATTCATGAATAGCTGGTTTTTGTTCATTCTACCTCACAAAAATCGGAATAAAAAGCGATCAAAAAATGTCACTTGCCCGAAAATGGTACCAATAAAAGCTCTCAAAATGTGGAGACGCAAAAACTATTTTTTGCAATAAAAAGTGTCTTTTAGTGTGTGACGGCTGCCAATCAAAAAAATCCGCTAAAAAACACGCTATAAAAGTAAATCAAACGCCCCCATCATCACCCCCTTAGTTAGTGAAAAATAATACAATTTTAAAAAATGTATTTATTTCCATTTTCCCATTAGGGTTATTGTTGGGGCAAAAGTTAGGGTTGGGGCTAAAGTTAGGGTTAGGTTTGGGGCTAAAGTTAGGGTTAGGGTTGGGGCTAAAGTTAGGGTTAGGTTTGGGGCTAAAGTTAGGGTTAGGGTTGGGGCTAAAGTTAGGGTTACGGTTGGGGCTAAAGTTAGGGTTTGGATTACATTTACAGTTGGGATTAGGGTTGGGAATAGGGTAAGGGTGTGGTTAGGGTTGGGATTAGGGTTAGGGATGTGTTTAGGTTAGGGTTTCAGTTAGAATTTGGAGTTTCCACTGTTTAGGCACATCAGGGACTCTCCAAACGCGACATGGCGTCCGATCTCAATTCCAGCCAATTCTGCGTTGAAAAAGTAAAACAGTGCTCCTTCCCTTCCGAACTCTCCCGTGTGCACAAACAGGGGTTTACCCCAACATATGGGGTATCAGCGTACTCAGGACATATTGGACAACAACTTTTGGTGTCCTATTTCTCCTGCTACCCTTGGGAAAATACAAAACTGGGTCTAAAAAATAATTTGTGTGAAAAAAAAAAAAAAGATTTTTTATTTTCACAGCTCTTTGTTATAAACTGTAGTGAAACACTTGGGGGTTCAAAGTTCTCACAACACATCTAGATAAGTTCCTTGGGGGGTCTACTTTCCAATATGGGGTCACTTGTGGGGGTTTCTACTGTTTAGGTACATCAGGAGCTCTGCAGATGCAACGTTACGCCTGCAGACCAATCCATCTAAGTCTGCATTCCAAACGGCGCTCCTTCCCTTCTGAGCTCTGCCATGCGCCCAAAAGGTGGTTCCCCCCCACACATATGGGGTATCAGCATACTCGGGACAAATTGAACAACAACTTTTGGGGTCTAATTTCTCCTGTTAGCCTTGGGAAAATACAAAACTGGGGGCTAAAAAATAATTTGTGTGGAAAAAATATGATTTTTTTATTTTCCCGACTCTGCGTTATAAACTGTAGTGAAACACTTGTTAGTTCAAAGTTCTCACAACACATCTAGATAAGTTCCTTGGGGGGTCTAGTTTCCAATATGGGGTCACTTGTGGGGGGTTTCTACTGTCTAGGTATATCAGGGGCTCTGCAAATGCAACGTGACCACTGCAGGCCAATCCATCTAAGTCAGGGGTGGGCAATTAATTTTGCCATGGGGCCGCATGTGAAAGTGGGATGGTTTTAGAGAGCCGAACTAATATTTTTCGGACTATAAGACGCACCGGACCATAAGGCACACCCCAAATTTGGTGTGAAAATTGCAGAAAAAAAGATTTTTTATAAGATGGGGGTCCGTCTTATTGTCCGAATTTACAGTATCTTACGGTAAGATTCTTACCTGAGGGATGGTGGCAGAGTAGGGTCACAGGAGGCATGGTGTCGGCAGAGGTAGGGTGATGCGGTGTGGCGTGCACCTGAGCAGGGTCCCTTCCTGCGTAGGCGGGAGACGCCACGGCCTGGTGTCCATGGGGCGGGTTGCAGCAGTGGTGGTGCAGCAGCAGAGGTGCGGTATGGCGTGCGCAGGGTCCCTTCCACCGGTGAGGTGACGCAGCGGCCCGGAATGCAATGTGAGCAGCAGTGCATGGTTGATTATCAGTGGCGGTGGCCACCTTCCCGAGGCCGCGCATGCGCAAATGAAGTACTCTGCTTCACGGGGCTTCAGAAAAATGGCCGCGGGAGGCCACGGATGCGCAGATGGAGATCGCGACGGCCATTTTCCTGAAGCCGAGATCTAAATCTGCAAACTCGGCTTCAGGAAAATGGCCACCGCGATCTCCATGTGCGCACGTACGGCCTCCCACGGCCATTTTCCTGAAGCACCGTGAAGCAGAGCACTCCATCTGCGTACGCGCGGCCTTGGGAAGATGGCCACCGCCACCAATAAACAGGTAATCAACCTTGCCTTCACTCCAGCCACCAGCGGTCCTCAGAAGTGGCTGGCGGCTGGCCGAGCAGTGCCAGGGGCGGCTGTCAGAAGTGACAGCTAGCTGGCGGGCCGCTTAAAATCATCAGGCGGGCCGGATTGTGGATTGTTTTGTAGTTTTTATACTGACCGCACAGTATCCTTTCCTGTCCTATCTATCAAGCTAGATTGGCCTCCTATGATAAAATGTGATTTCATCTCTGCGTATGTTATTTTCCCCTCCCCTCACCGTCAATATTTGTGGGGGGCTATCTTTCCTTTGGGGATTTTCTCTGATGCAAGATAGGTTTCCTGTTTCCATCTTTAGGGGAAGTTAGATCTTAGGCTGTGCTGAGGGGTCTAGGGAGCGTCAGGTACCCCCCACGGCTATTTCTAGTTGCGCTGCTAGGTTCAGGGTCTGCGGTCAGTACAGATACCACCTCCTTCAGAGCTTTTCTCATGTTGTTCCTAAACCACCAGATCATAACGTGCGCCCAAACAGTGGTTTACCCCCACATATGGAGTATCGGCGTACTCAGGACAAATTGCAAAACAACTTTTTGGGTCCGATTTCTTCTGTTACCCTTGGGAAAATAAAAAATTGCGGGCGAAAATATTTTTGTGAAAAAATATGATTTTTAATTTTTACCGCTCTGCATTATAAACTTTTGTGAAGCACTTGGTGGGTCAAAGTGCTCACCACACATCTAGATAAGTTCTTTAGGGGGTCTACTTTCCAAAATGGTGTCGCTTGTGGGGGGTTTCAATGTTTAGGCACATCAGAGGCTCTCCAAACGGACATGGCGTCCTATCTCAATTCCAGTCAATTTTGCATTGAAAAGTCAAATGGCGCTCCTTCCCTACTGAGCTCTGCCATGCGCCCAAACAGTGGTTTACCCCCACATATGGGGTATCGGCATACTAAGAACAAATTGTACAACAACCTTTGGGGTCCAATTTCTCCTGTTACTCTTGGTAAAATAAAACAAATTGGAGCTAAAGTAAATTTTTTGTGAAAAAAATTTAAATGGTAATTTTTATTAATCATTACAAAAATTCCTGTGAAACACCTGAAGGGTTAATAAACTTCTTGAATGTGGTTTTGAGCACTTTGAGGTGCAGTTTTTAGAATGTTGTCACACTTGGGTATTTTCTATCATATAGACCCCTCAAAGTGACTTCAAATGTGATGTGGTCCCTAAAAAAAATGGTGTTGTAAAAATGAGAAATTGCTAGTCAACTTTTAACCCCTATAACTCCCTAGCAAAAAAAAAAATTGGTTCCAAAATTGTGCTGATGTAAAGTAGACATGTGGGAAATCTTACTTTATTATGTATTTTGTGTGACTTAGCTCAAGGGCATAAAAATTCAAAATTGGAAAATTGCGAAATTTTCAAAAATTTTCGCCAAATTTTTCGTTTTTTTTCACAAATAAACGCAGGTAATATCAAAGAAATTTTACCACTAACATGAAGTACAATATGTCACGAGAAAACATTGTCAAAATCACTGGGATTTGTTGAAGCGTTCCAGAGTTATAACCTTATAAAGGGACAGTGGTCAAAATTGTAAAAATTGGCCCGGCCATTAACGTGAAAACCACCCTTGGGGGTAAAGGGGTTAAGGTACAGTGACATGTAAAAGTTTGGACACCCCTTGTCTAAATTAATGTTATAAAGAACAGTTAAGCAACTTGAAGAAGAAATGACTTCTAAAAGCCTTAAGTTAAAGAGGACACTTTCTTTTGTATTTTATGCAAATAAATAAAATATATATATATATATATATATATATATATATATATATATATATATATATATATATATACTTACTAGATGGTGGCCCGATTCTAACTTATCGGGTATTCTAGAATATGTGTGTATGTACGTCGCACTGTGAGTGGGGGTTAAATATTACTGATTGGTCGGCGAAGTGGGAAAGCTGTGGAGGAGACGGAAGGTGAGAATAGCATGATTTTTATTTTTTTTATTATTTTTAACATTACTTTTTTACTGCATAGGCAGCATCAATAGTAAAAAGTTGATTCGGGATGGTGCGACACACTGGCGTTGACTGGAGGGGAGTAGGGATTGGACACTGACTTGAGGAGAGAGACTTGCCGGCTGCGACCAATCAGCGATGCGGAACTTCCTTTACAGACAGACGGAAGTGACCCTTACATGATTACATAGATAGATGTATATCTGCATTTTTTACATTTTAAAAATTACAGAAAGGATAGTAGAACTCTTTGGCCACAATGATCAAAGGTATGTGTAGAGACATCTTGCCACCCATTAAGTATGGGGGTAGATCAATCATGATTTGGGGTTGCGTTGCAGCCAATGGCACAGGGAATATTTTGTGGGTAGAGGGAAGAATGGAATCAATGAAATTTCAACAAATTATTGATGCAAACATAACATCATCTGTACTTGCTGAAGTTGAAAAGAGGATGGCTTCTACAGATGGACATTGATCCTAAACATACGTCAAATTCCACAATAGACTACCTCAAAAGGCACAAGCTGAAGGTTTTACAATGGCCCACACAGTCCCCTGATCTGAACATCATTGAAAATCTGTGGCTAGACCTCAAAATAGCAGTGTATGCAAGACAACCCAGGAATCTCACAGAACGGGACTAATTTTCCAAGGACGTATATATCCATACTCAATGAAGAATTGAAAGACTCTTGGCTGGCTACAACGGCCTTTACAATCTCTGATACCATACTTGCAAAAGGGGGAGCTACTAAGTTCTAATTACTAACCATGCAGAATACCCAAACTTTTGCGTAGACTAATTTTTTCTTTTTGTAGTTTTAAAATATAAAACATTTGAAAATATATTTATTTTTTGCGTAAAATACAAAGGAAATGTGTCATTTTTAACTTTAGCTCTTTTAGAGATCATTTCACCTTCAACTTGGTTAACTCTTCACATTAACTGTAATTTTGACCAGGGGTGCCCAAACCTTTACATGTCACTGTACAGTCTGACAGCTTTTCTCAGCAATGCCTTTATTTGTCACATGTCTGTCTCAAGGTAATGGTGCTTTAAGGTGTAAGCAGGTATTTTACTACAACTCAAAACTGATCTAGACTTTGAAAAGATTTTGCATTTTACAGGGTGTAAGACACAAGGAACCTGGAGTGCCGTATAAGTAGCAGATGGCCCTATTGGAAGCTCACTATTTTTATATTGTACATAAAACCACATGGTTTATGTGGAGACATTATCTAAAACTGCTTTATATGAGGTGTCTTTGATACATGTCTTGAGGTGCTGGTAAAAAAGTGAACACCGGCATGAAAAAAAAAACACAAAATAAGGTCCTGGTCAACATAGCTCTTTCTTTTGGGTCTTTCGAAAAAAGTAGGTTCATTTATATTGATTTCATAATGAATGTAATTTGGGTTATTTAATTAATTAAGTCTTCATTTGTCGATCTGACATTTGGCTGCAGTGTAACGGGTAGTCTCTGTGGTATCAGTACTAGACAGCGCTCCTCTTAGTTCAGAACTTTGATTCAGTATTTCAGCACAGTGATTGAATGAGACAAGTTAACATCATAGATCACAAGAAGTCGTCAACTTCTTTTCCTCTTAGAATCCAATTTTGTAATTTGCCACAATGTCTCCAAAGGGATTATTCTGAGTTCTTCTAGCTAATGTTACTTTTTAATTGAATATAGTACATATTTCACAAGATGCTTCGGGAATACAGATGGTAATTCACTAAAATACTTGTTATTTTAAAGCCTGAAACTTGCAGTACGAGTGACAGTATCTTCTGCAGTTGGATATATAGTAAGAGACCCAGCAAATTTCATAGGCGTCTTCTGCTTCACATTCACGTCTCTGATGTATTATGCAGGATTTCATCTCAGAGAAGCCAGGAAGCCATCAGTCAGCCAAAGGGTGGGATCTGCCAATACATGGATTACATTTTACCTTTGCTAGTAAAGCAACATGGAAAATGGATTTGTTTTCTTCCAAGAGAAAACACTTTACGTCAGAGTGAAATTTCTAAATGTTAGGAAATGACCTAAACTACAAAAGTTATAATAGACGTTTGCACATCTTATTCCTATTCCTGTATGACGTGTTTGTACTCTAATAAAAGTATTTTCATCTAGACAGTGCCTATTGTTATTTTCCTATGTAAGTTACTATAATTTTGGGAACATTACCTACTTTTGTTTCTAAGCTGTTTCATTACACTTTACTGTCATTAATTCCATTTCATTCTAGATCCGATCCCTTTTTTAGTCATAGAGAGGAGTTTATGTGTGCCTCTCATCACTGGACTTTACAGTGATTCATTTAAGGCAATGAAAACTGACTGTTAAGAGATTTGGCTCTTTTACTTAAGGAATACCCGTCATCTGTTTTTGGCATATGAATGAAACTTTGTAAAATACTTCTCAGCTATAAGGGCATGTGCACACGATCCAGAAGTGGCAACGCTTTGGACGCAGTGCAGGTTCCCTGTGTCCAAAGCGCTGCCGGCTATTGAATGCAGGGGAATCCACATGTTTTCACTGAACCATGCGGAATTACCGTGTCCAAAATATTCTATTGGTGAAATCTCTCTTGCGGAGACCAGCATCTCTGCAAGAGAAATTGACATGCTGCAGTCTGGAGAGACACGCCACATGTCCGTCTCCACGGGTGAGCCACAGGCATCTCTGGTCGCATAGTGGGCATGGGATTTCTTGAATCCCATCCACTATGCTGTCGAACGATTGAGCTGTGGGAAAAATCAGCGTGAAATAGGGTCTTATCCTCTGGATATTACAAATATCTCCAAACGAAATATGTGAAAGATGGTGGTTTATTCACCATGTTTCACTTATTTAGTTTGGATTGGAATTTTATTCAGCAGCACTTGGTAATATCCACAATATTCCTTTCATCCACTATGCTGTAACATCTGGACGCTGCGGGTTGGATGTTGCACAAGTAAAGAAGTGTCCAACCAGCAGCATTTACTGATCATGTGCACATACCCTAACATTAATATGGGCGTAGCATTGCAATGTTATAATGGTATTTGGTCAAGATACAAATTGAGCATAACACATGTTAATATAGCTAAAATAATAAATGCTATATAAAAATACTAGTACAGCCTCAGCGAGTTCAAATCATCCAAGTGTAACTGGCCTTGAATATTAGCCACAATTATCAAATTCTAAATATGTTGAAGCAGCTGTTAGATAACAAAAGCGAAGAAGGCTCCTTATTCGCTCACAACTGACACGGCTCAACTCTTTTTACAGAGCCTTCCTCAAGCTTATGATAGATATATTAGACTGCAAGTGAGCAGTCAGTTCTTTAAGGGGATGTAAATGCAAAGCAGAATGGGCAAACATAAGAATGTTATGGACTAAATAAGGGCCAAATTAAGTTGGCTCGACAACTAGGTCAGTAGGTCTTGTGGGGTGTTCAACTATACAGTGGTTGGTATACAGTAAATATAGTTCAAGGAGGAATATCTGGCAAACCTCTGATGGGACAACACAGCGTCTATCTGGCCACTGGAGCGGGGCTGAATAATTCTTAATTATGCCTTACATACTGTTCCTTTGTTCAGTATGTCAAGGGTCATGAGCCATTGTTTTATGTGGGACTGTCCGTTGACCCCTGTATGTTAATTTGTGAAATGCATGCTAAATACATATTGCATCAGACCCCTGTGGTGTAATAGTCTGCACAATTAGGAGGACAAATATGCAGACTAATTGAACAATGAGGGATTACCTCCCCCCACCCTCCCTCAATCCTGTGGGACAATTCCCTGAAATTAGAGCTTGGGATATAAAAGGCCCCTTCTCCTGTCAATTTGATGACTGTACAGGAAGTCAGCCCAGGAACCAATGGTTCCAGCTGGTGGACTATAGATCTTCTCCAATGCCTATCACTGAGCCCAGAAAGTCGTTTGGAGAACCCAGGTTGGGACAATCAAGTCACCTGACCACATACTTTGCTGTGCTACCTAAGCTTGCCTCTACTTTTTCTCTGTAGGTGCCAGAGGGGGTGCAGCTGGTTGGGGTAGTTGACTCTGGATGCCCCTAAAGGTACCGTCACACTAAGCGACGCTGCAGCGATCCAGACAACGATCCCGATCCCTGCAGCATCGCTGTTTGGTCGCTGGAGAGCTGTCACACAAACAGCTCTCCAGCGACCAACGATGCCGGTTCCCTGGTAACCAGGGTAAACATCGGGTCACTAAGCGCAGGGCCGAGCTTAGTAACCCGATGTTTACCCTGGTTACCAGCGTAAAAGTAAAAAAAAAAATCACTACATACTTACCTTCCGCTGTCTGTCCTCCGGCGCTGTGCTTCACTGCACTGTGTAAGCACAGCGGCCGGAAAGCACAGCGGTGACGTCACCGCTGTGCTCTGCTTTCCGGCTGGCCGGCGCTGACAGTGCAGGGAAGCAGAGCGCCTGGGACAGACAGCGGAAGGTAAGTATGTAGTGTTTTTTTGTTTTACGTTTACGCTGGTAACCAGGGTAAACATTGGGTTACTAAGCGCGGCCCTGCGCTTAGTAACCCAATGTTTACCCTGGTTACCAGTGAAGACATTGCTGGATCGGCATCACACACGCCGATGTCTGCAGGGAGTCCAGCGACGAAATAAAGTTCTCGACTTTCTGCAACGACCAACGATGTCACAGCAGGATCCAGATCGCTGCTGCCTGTCAAACTGAACGATATCGCTAGCCAGGACGCTGCAACGTCACAGATTAGCGATATCGTTCAGTGTGACGGTACGTTAAGTCACAGAGGCTCTAATCTTCAATGAGTCAGCGGAAGGGTGAGACTCTAATTTGCACCATCTTGTGTACTTGCTGGGAATGTGCTTTATGTTATTGACAGTTGGTGATCCAGTAGTTTAAGTAGTGTTCTGCTCACAGGGAAGTAGTACAGGCGTTCAGTGGGATGAGCCCAGGCCAGCAAACGAGAGCAACCACTGACCCTCTTGTCTCCCTCCACACATGCGATGGGGATCACACAGAAGAGCTACCTTAGCACTAATTGCTGAAAACGTACACAGTGCATAACAGCATGTCGTATATGGGGCTGTGTACCCAAAGCTTGATCAGAATGCTAATGATGATATTGGCCCTCTTTCAAAACTGCCTTCAATGGGCAAAGAAACATCATATCTGGAACCTGGAGGAATTCACAAAGCTGACCCGGTCTGATGAATCATGTCTACTTTAAAGGGAATCTGTCACTATGAAAATGCAGACTAATCTGCAGGCATCATTTTATAGAGCAGCAGGAGCTGAGTAGACTGATTTATAGTTTTGTTAGAAATTAGTCAGTATAATCTGTGATTTAATCATTTAAACCTCTGCTCTTTCTGGGATTTTCAGTCCAATGGGCGGTCCTATCAGTGACTGACAGCTTTCTATGTATAAGTGTGCATGAGGTGATGGCTGTCAGTCACTGCTAGTGCTGCCCACTGGACCAAATATATCAGAAAGAGTAAAGGAATTAATACAAAGTTATATTGAATCCTTTCTCTCAAACCCATATAACAATCTACTAGATACCCCTGCTCATAACATGGTGCCTGCAGATTGAAATAGAGCTTCATGGTAACAGCTTTACTTTACTAAAAGTGGAGAGCTGAGTACACGTGGGTCTGTTATTTGTAAGGGAAGCCCGAAAAGGCAGTGTGATGCTCTGAATAGTGTTCTGCTGGAAACATTTTCTACTTACCTAGGTACTGTTAATGGTCCAGTGCATCTCTTCCTGGCAATGGAATTAATGGTGACCACTACAGATCTGATTTACCTATCAGTTGTGATTTTTGTTGCATATAAGCGCATTTACTATGTTATTCTATGTACTTATGAAAAACTGCAGCGCAAAGTTATAGAATCATTTAGATGTTAGGTGCAAATTCATTATCTGCTTGTGATATCTACTGTTATGTTCCTTTTTCTGTGATATGTTTGCCTGTTGCATTAATTATATGATAGATGTTTTCAGCTGATGCTCATGGATTCATTTTTCACTATAATTTGCAGCGCTTTACGCTCCAATAAAGACATGTCAGTGAATTGAGTGGTTCAGGTCACAGAAGTTACCCTTCGAAAACAGCTCTAGGTATCTCCATTTTACAGTCATTTCCTTTTCCAAGGATTCTACCCCGCATATTTTCTTGGAAAGCTTTACACTATTTTTCTCTCCGAAAAGGTCCATAATCTCAGCTGCTTGATACAGTATGTTGCACTTCCGTTAATGTTCTAAACAGTCTGGCCTGAACTTTACCCCCGTAGAGAGGTATTTCCATTGATAAAATAATCTGGTAGTAAATTGCAATATTATAATTAATCTGCTCTATTTAGAGGCTTTATTAGCATTCTGGTAATTGCATAATTTTTAGTATCTAAACTCCTGTTTACGGTTTGATAAGGAATTACAAGTTATTAAAAGGACTCCACTTGTTCAGATTCCTCATTTGTTATCTGCATCTTAGACAAACTGTAGAAGTTCTCATTTAGGAAGACTAGGCACAATCAGTATGCAATCAATGCTGATTGCTTTCAACAAATATAATGTTTCACTCCCCCCTCTGCCAGTGTTGAAAAAGAGTTATGTCTGGGATCTTCAAAAAGTTGGCCACCAGCAGGAATTGTTATAAGGCAAATAAAGAACTATTATTTGTGTGCTCCATAGATCTCCAACCCAGCACCGCTGGTCCAGCAGCAGCATTGGTATATACATTAATAGCCGAAAGTGTTGACATTTCTCCAGGAAATAAAATATTTCTCCCAGAAAATATTTGCAATTACACATGTTTTGTTAAACACATGTTTATTTCCTTTGTGTGTATTGGAACAACACATAAAAAAAATGAAGAAAAAAGCAAATTGGACATAATTTCACTCAAAACTACCAAAATGGGGCAGAAAAAATTGTTGGCACCCTCAAGTTAATTTTTGGTTGCACACCCTTTGGAATAGATAACTGCAATCAATCGCTTTCTATAACAGTCATCAAGCTTCTTACACTTCTTAGCTAAATTTTTGGACCACTCCTACAAACTCAGGTCTCATATTTGAAGGGTACCTTCTACCCACCGCAATTTTAAGATCTCTCCACAGTTCAGTGGGAGTTAGATCAGGACTCATTGGTGGCCATTTTGAAGCTTTCCAGTGCTTTGTTTCCATCTTTTTCTGGTGGCTCCTTGAAGAATGTTTGGGGTCATTGTCCTGCTGAAAGACCCATGATCTACGGCACAAACCCAGCTTTCTGACACTGGACACTGCATTACAATCCAAAATCCTTTGGTAATCTTCATATTTCATGATGCATTGCACACAGTCAAGGCATCCGCTGCAGCAAAGCAAACCCAAAACATCTTTGAACCTTCACCATATATGACTGTAGGTACTGTGTTTAATATATTTGTAAGCCTCATTCCTTTTTTGGTAAACATCAGAATGATGTGCTTTACTGAAAAGCTTTATCTTAGTGTCATCTGTCCAAAAGACACTTTCCCAGAAGGATTTTGGGTTACTCACATACATTTTGACAAACTGAAGTCTAGCTTTTTTATGTCCCCGCGTCAGCAGTGGGGTCCTCCTGGATCTCCTGTCATATCATTTCATTTTCATTTCATTCAGATGTTGATGGATCGTTCACGCTGACAGTGATTCACCCTGAGCCTGCAGTACAGCTTGAACGTCTTTGTAACTTGATTGGTGCTGCTTAATCACCATCCGGACTATCCTGCGTTGCAACCTTTCATCAATTTTTCTCTGCTGTGCATGTCCAGGGAGATTAGCAACAGTGTTATGGGTTGTAAACTTCTTAGTTTATGTGGTGCACCATGGACAAAGGAACATCAAGATCTCTGGAGATGTAACCTTGAGATTGTTGATATGTTTCAACAATTTTGGTTCTCAAGTCCTTATATGGTTTCAGGTGTGATTTTCATATTGCACACACCTATTACTTGTCACAGGTGTGTTTGTATGAGCATCACATACTTAAAGCAAAGTTGTTTGCACACTATGTTAGGGTTGGCGGAACGCACCAAATATATTGTTTATTAAAAGGAATTGGTGCGTTCGCAACCCGGGATCCACCGTGCAGGAAAGTACCTGCTGCTAAATAATGGCGGCTCTATATGGCGGTATATACTAACTCTGTTAGCCTCACAGAGTAACCGCGAGAGGTGAGCTCTGTGCCCTGTTAGACTTTCACAGAGGCACAGGCCAACTACCCAGATGTGAGCAGTGAGTGGTCGTGCATGCATACTCAATCTCCTCGCCGGAGGAGCCAGCATTCTAGGGGCTTATTTCAGCCGGGTCCCTGAACACACTTATACACAATCTCCTCGCCGGAGGTGCCAGCATTCTAGGGGCTTATTTCAGCCGGGTCCCTGAACACATACAAACACATGACCACATTGGCGCAAAGCATATAGCAAAAGACGATACTAGCGCATGGCCGTGCGGTCATGCGCAGTTTATATAGTTGCAGCACAGGAAGCTGCTACTGAAGTTTTTGCCCTTTCAGGACCTTCCAGAAGGACCAATGGAAAGTGCTGCAGTACCTGAGCATGTTTTGCCCTTTCAGGACCTTCCAGAAGGACCAATGGAATGTACTTCTGCACCTGATCATGTGACCGAACATGTGGCCCTCGACCTCCAATGGGAGACCCTGCCCTGGGCATGCTCAGTGTGAGTAAACAAGGACTTAGTCCCAGAGAGGCTCGCTCGCCGCAGATCAGTGCAGGGTACCATAGGAAAGCCAGAAAAGGCAGTAGTGACCCTATGCACCGAATCAGCCCCAGCGAGACGCTGGGAGCGACGTCTCCGCTGAGCATAGCCCACTGCGGCCGATACCGAATGGGAGACCGCAGCAGACACGGATCGAGATTCCCCCTGTGCAGCAGAGGAAACTCTACTCCTAACATTACCCCCCCTCCTAGGGCCCCCCCCTCCTTGAGCCTCACTACGCTCAAAAGCTGCGATAAGCAGCGGAGCCCGAATGTGCTCCACAGGCTCCCAGGTTCTATCCTGTAGGCCGTGACCCTTCCAGTCCACCAGATAAAATTTCTTGCCACGTACCACCTTGCACCCCACAATAGCATTCACCTCAAAACCCGATGTCCCAGCAGATGACTCGGAAAACCGGGACAAATGAACGGGCTTTAAGAGGGAAACGTGGAAAGTATCGGTGATACCAAGGCGTGGAGGAATAGCCAAACGGTAGACCACAGGGTTGACCTGTTCCAGAACCTTAAACGGGCCAATGTAGCGAGGAGCAAACTTAGTGGACTCAACTCGCAGCCTGATGTTACGGGCGGAGAGCCACACTAAGTCGCCAGGAGCAAAGACCGGAGCGGGGCGCCGGTGTGTATCAGCCGAAACCCTCATTCTCTCCTTGGAGGCCCGGATGGCATCCTGTGTGCGGTCCCAGATGTCACGTGCCTCCACCGCCCAGTCTGCCACCCTAGAATCGGTGGATGACACGGGCATTGGCACAGGGACACGTGGATGCTGGCCGTAATTAAGGAGAAAAGGAGTTTGACCAGTGGAATCGGCTACGGCGTTGTTCAGGGCAAATTCCGTCCAAGGTAGCAAAGATGCCCAGTCATCCTGCCTAGCAGAGACGAAATGTCGCAAATATGTCACCAGAGTCTGGTTGATTCTCTCCACCAACCCATTCGTCTCGGGATGGTATGCAGAGGAGAGGTTTAACTCTATGCTGAGTAAACGGCAGAGCTCTCTCCAAAACCGAGATGCGAACTGGGGACCCCGATCGCTGACAATCTTATCAGGCATACCATGCAAACCGAAAACGTGTTTAATGAACAACACCGCTAAGGCCCGTGCTGAGGGTAACCGAGGAAGCGGCACCAAATGCACCATCTTGGAGAAGTGGTCGGTGACAACCCAAATAATGGAGCAGCCACGCGACTTGGGTAGACCCACCACAAAGTCCATCCCGACCATCTCCCAGGGCCTGTCTGCCACCGGTAGAGGGTAAAGCAACCCAGCAGGCCGTTGCCGAGGAGACCGATTCTGGGCGCAAGAAACGCACGCCTGAATATAGTCCTTGACATCTCGGGCCATATGCGGCCACCAGTATGTTCTCGCCAGAAGCTCAGATGTCCTCTTGGTCCCAAAATGCCCACCCACTCTGGAGGAGTGAGCCCAAGAGAGAACCTCCGGTCGCAAGTTAGCTGGTACGAAAGTCTTGCCCGGGGGCACAGACTCTAGCGAAACCGGAGCTACAGTTCTCAGACTCTCAGAAGGGACAATGAGCCGAGGCTCCTCCTCCTCCGATGACACCACGGAGCGGGAGAGAGCGTCAGCACGAACGTTCTTCTCCCCGGAGAGGAAATGAAGAGTAAAATGGAACCGGGAGAAGAACAGGGACCATCTAGCCTGGCGAGAATTCAGCCGCTGGGCCGTTTGCAGATACACCAAGTTCTTGTGGTCAGTGAAGACTTGGAAGGGAAAGCGAGCTCCCTCCAAGAGATGTCTCCACTCCGAAAAAGCCAACTTCATGGCCAGCAACTCCCTGTCCCCGATGGAATAATTCCTCTCCGCTGGTGTGAAGGTCTTGGAGAAGAAGAAGCAAGGATGCTTCCGACCTTGAGCATCCTTTTGGAAAAGGTCTGCTCCAGCATCAACGGATGAGGCATCCACCTCCAAGATAAATGGCTTATCAACATCGGGGCGATGTAGGATGGGAGCGCTAGCGAAGTGTGACTTGATCGAGAGAAAGGCTTTGGAGACCTCCTCTGACCACAACTTGGAATTTGCTCCCTTCTTGGTGAGGGCAACCAAGGGAGCTACCAAAGTTGAGAAGTGTGGAATGAACTGGCGATAGTAATTAATGAACCCCATAAAGCGCTGCACCGCTTTAAGAGAATGGGGTTCTTGCCATTCCATTACAGCCTGTAGCTTGGCAGGATCCATAGCCAAACCCTGGGCAGAGATGATATAACCAAGGAAAGGCAAGGACTCCTGCTCAAACACACACTTCTCCAACTTGGCGTAGAGGGAGTTTGCCCGTAAGAGGTCGAAGACTTTGCGAACATCTCTCCGATGGGAGTCAATATCTGGAGAGAAGATGAGAATATCATCCAGATAGACTACGACCGAGGTGGTGAGCATATCCTGGAAGATGTCGTTCACAAAGTCTTGGAAAACGGCTGGGGCATTACAGAGCCCGAAGGGCATCACCAGATATTCATAGTGCCCATCCCTGGTGTTAAAAGCCGTCTTCCATTCATCCCCCTCACGGATGCGAATCAGGTTGTAAGCACCCCGCAGATCTAACTTTGTAAATACCCTCGCTCCCCGTAGCCTATCAAACAGCTCAGATATCAGGGGCAGTGGGTACTTGTTCTTAACGGTGATGGCGTTAAGACCCCTGTAGTCTATGCATGGACGTAAGTCTCCAGTCTTCTTCTGTACGAAGAAGAACCCTGCCCCTGCCGGTGACACTGACTTCCTAATGAATCCTCTTGCCAGATTCTCCTGGATGTACTGGGACATTGCCTCCGTCTCCGGGAGAGATAACGGATAGACTCGACCCCGGGGAGGCTCAGCACCAGGCAAGAGGTCAATAGGACAGTCATAGGGGCGGTGAGGCGGAAGGGTCTCCGCAGCTCTTTTGGAGAACACGTCTGCATAAGGCCAATAGTGCTTGGGGAGAGAGGAAAGATCTGCGGGTACCTGTGTAGTAGCAACCTGAACGCACTCCCTCAGACATCTACCCTCGCAAGATTTACTCCAACCCAAAATTCTCCCAGAGGACCACTCAATATGAGGAGAATGGTAGCGAAGCCATGGTATCCCCAACAGGACCTCATCAATTCCCTCAGGAATGACTAATAGGGAGATTATCTCCTGATGTGATGGAGACACAGAGAGCGTGAAAGGAATGGTTTGGTGGGTAATCTGTGAAGGTAGTGTTGACCCATTTACCACTCGAACGGTTACCGGCTTGGCGAGCATCACCAAGGGTATTGCGTGACGCTGGGCAAAAGCGGAAGACATAAAGTTACCCTCTGCCCCAGAATCCACGCATATCTCGACCATAAGAGTGGATGGGCCTATGGTAATTGTCCCCTTGAAGGACAACTTTGAGGCAAACGTTGCCGTGTCTAGTGTACCTCCTCCAACTGCCACTAGACGCTGACGTTTCCCCGACCGCTGAGGACCCTTGGAGGCAAGATGTCCTGACTGCTGGCAAACATGACGGACCTTAGGTGCACGGGCAGACTGAGACTTGGGTCCCGCTCGTGTCACCTCTAAGGCCTCATGTGACTCGGATGCCTGGACTGGAGATTCCAAAGGTTTGGCGAAGGTGGGAGCCAGCCGAAACCTCTGCCTACACTGGGCTCGCTCCAACCTCCGCTCGTTAAACGGAGGTCAATACGAGTAGATACGGCTATGAGCTTCTCCAGTGTGGCGGGAATCTCCCTAGTGGCCAAAGCGTCCTTCACATGGTCAGCCAGCCCCCTCCAAAATATGGGAATGAGGGTTTTATCTGGCCATTCCAACTCAGACGCTAATGTCCGGAAGTGAACAGCAAAATGGCTGACCATGGTTGAACCCCGAGTCAAAGCCAGCAGTTGGAGCGCTGTATCATGGGTGACTTGAGGTCCTAAAAAGACCTGTTTCAGAGTGTCCAGAAACCTAGGAACACTCCGCACCACATGATCGTTGCGCTCCCACAACGGCGTAGCCCACTCCAACGCTCTGTCCGACAGGAGAGAGATTATGAATCCCACCTTTGCTCGCTCAGTAGGGAAACGTGCAGCCAGAAGCTCGAGGTGTATACCACATTGGCTCACGAAACCCCTACAGGACTTACTGTCCCCAGAGTATTTCTCAGGCAAAGGAAGGTGAGATAGGGTCGGAACAGAGGTGGCAGTGGGTAAAGCTGCTGCAGCCACGCTAGCAGCCTGAACAGCTATTGCGGTAACATCCACCGCCGAGGTTGCACGCTCAAGTGACACCAACCGGCCCTCCAGCAGCTGGATGTACCCCTGCAATCGCTGTTCATCCGCCATTACTTATCCAGATCCTGGCGCTAGTATACTGTTAGGGTTGGCGGAATGCACCAAATATATTGTTTATTAAAAGGAATTGGTGCGTTCGCAACCCGGAATCCACCGTGCAGGAAAGTACCTGCTGCTAAATAATGGCGGCTCTATATGGCGGTATATACTAACTCTGTTAGCCTCACAGAGTAACCGCGAGAGGTGAGCTCTGTGCCCTGTTAGACTTTCACAGAGGCACAGGCCAACTACCCAGATGTGAGCAGTGAGTGGTCATGCATGCATACTCAATCTCCTCGCCGGAGGAGCCAGCATTCTAGGGGCTTATTTCAGCCGGGTCCCTGAACACACTTATACACAATCTCCTCGCCGGAGGTGCCAGCATTCTAGGGGCTTATTTCAGCCGGGTCCCTGAACACATACAAACACATGACCACATTGGCGCAAAGCATATAGCAAAAGACGATACTAGCGCATGGCCGTGCGGTCATGCGCAGTTTATATAGTTGCAGCACAGGAAGCTGCTACTGAAGTTTTTGCCCTTTCAGGACCTTCCAGAAGGACCAATGGAAAGTGCTGCAGTACCTGAGCATGTTTTGCCCTTTCAGGACCTTCCAGAAGGACCAATGGAATGTACTGCAGCACCTGAGCATGTGACCGAACATGTGGCCCTCGACCTCCAATGGGAGACCCTGCCCTGGGCATGCTCAGTGTGAGTAAACAAGGACTTAGTCCCAGAGAGGCTCGCTCGCCGCAGATCAGTGCAGGGTACCATAGGAAAGCCAGAAAAGGCAGTAGTGACCCTATGCACCGAATCAGCCCCAGCGAGACGCTGGGAGAGACGTCTCCGCTGAGCAGAGCCCACTGCGGCCGATACCGAATGGGAGACCGCAGCAGACACGGATCGAGATTCCCCCTGTGCAGCAGAGGAAACTCGACTCCTAACACACTATTTTGGAAAAGTGCCAACAATTTATTTTTCCCATTTTTGCGAAGTTATGTCCAACTTGGCCTTTTTTCAGTTTTTTTTTGTTCCAGTACACACAAAGGAAATAAAACATGTGAATAAGAAAACATGTGTAATTGCAATAATTTTCTGAGGGGAAATGCTTCATTTTCTAGAACAATTTCAAGAGTGCCAACACTTTCGGTCATTACTGTATATACGTGTCTGTGCTACTGTTCAGGTTCGGCCCCCCAAATACCAGGTGTATGTCGTGCTGTCTTGTGCATGACTGTTCAGCAAACACTGCTTCTAAACGGTGGTAAAATCATTACCGCTGGTCAGACAGCCGCAGTTCCCACTCAAATTACAGCATGAGCCCACAGCTGTGATCAGAGGTAAAAAGTTTACCTCTTTTCACTGACGTTGGCTGATGGGACTACTGCTCCCATGAGACTATGCCTGCTTCTGCTAATAACAGCGAGAGCAGCCGGCAGCTGATGGGAATATTTATTAGCCGACGCCTGTGCTCTAAACAAATAATAATTAAAAAAAAACAAAACAGTGTTGGTTCTCTTGTATTTTTGATAACCAAGCAGGCAAAACTGGCAGCTGCGGGCTGCAACCCTCAGCTGTCAGCAAGATTGCTTATCAAGAGTAGAGGGTTCCCACACGGTTTTTTTTATTATCTAAACAAGTTAAAAAAAAAAAAAACCTTGTGGGGTACCCCCATTTTTCACAATCAGGTTTGCTAAAGCAGACGGCTGGAGGCTGGTATTCTTAGGCTGAATATTGGGCCCTCCCTGCCTAAAAATAGCTGCCCACAGCCACCCAGAAAAGGCACATCTAATAGATGCGCCAATTCTGTCACTTTGCCTGGCAAATGGGGTTCATATTTATGGGGTTGATGTCAGGTTGTATTGCACGCTGACATCAAGCCCACAGTTTAGTAATGGAGAGCCGTTTATAAGACACCTATCCATTACTAATCCTATAGTGGTATGGTAAATAACGACACAGCCAGAATAAAGTAATTTAATTGAAAGAATGACTCCTTTAATGATTGTAAATTAAACAATACTCACATCATCATCACCCATTCCACTGAAGCCCTGGACTCCTGTAATAAAATAAAAATAAAAAACAACCATATCCCTCAACTGTCTGTTGTTCCTTCCCACTCCGTAATCCATGTCTGGGGGATAAACCGTTTTCATCCTGGATGGTGCCAAGATTTTTCCTTGTTTTTTTTTTCTGTTCATTTGAATGGGTGAAGAATGCTGTAAAAACACGGAACAGAAATGACACGCTGCAGATTTTAAAGAAAAAAAACAAACAACGCTTTGATGATTCAAATCTGCAAGGAAATAATAAGCAGTATGTGTATGAGATTTCAGAAATATACGGTAATTTACTTTGCAGTTAATTAAAAGCAATGTATTTTTTCCCTGAGGAAAAAATTCAGCAAAAAAAAAAGCCCATGTGAAAATGCACTAACAAGCATTTTTTTAAAGGTTGCAGTGACTAGTAATGTACACTCTTTGTAGTGAGAGTTTATTTAATCCTAGCATTCAATGTGAAATTTACCAAGAATGTTATGCAGCTGGGGAAAGTCACATTGAATATCTCAAACTAATTTTTTTTCCCATTACCGTTACCTCTCCACTCATTCCCTCCTAGACCCTTCACATTCCGGTTTCCGCCCCCTACATTCGACAGAAACTGCACTCATCAAGGTGATCAATGACCTTCTGACAGCAAAATGTAACGGTGACCACTCTCTGCCCATTCTCCTCGACCTTTCTGCAGCTTTTGACACTGTTGACCATCCTCTCCTACTCTCTAGGCTCCAGTCACTAGGCATTAAGGACACTGCTCTCTCCTGGTTCTCCTCCTACCTTTCTGACCGCTCCTTCAGTGTTCTGTTCTCTGGCTCCACTTCCTCTCCTCTTCCTCTCACTGTAGGGGTACCTCAAGGCTCAGTCCTTGGCCCCCTTCTCTTCTCCCTCTACACAGCCCCAATTGGACAGACCAGCAGCAGATTTGGCTTTCAGTACCATATTTATGCTGATGACACACAACTATACACGCATTCTTTGCGTCTGGAGGAGAGAAGGTTTTTCCACCAACATAGAAGAGGATTCTTTACTGTTAGGGCAGTGAGAATCTGGAATTGCTTGCCTGAGGAGGTGGTGATGGCGAACTCAGTCGAGGGGTTCAAGAGAGGCCTGGATGTCTTCCTGGAGCAGAACAATATTTTATCATACAATTAGGTTCTGTAGAAGGACGTAGATCTGGGGATTTATTATGATGGAATATAGGCTGAACTGGATGGACAAATGTCTTTTTTCGGCCTTACTAACTATGTTACTATGTTACTATGTTACTATCCTCTGACCTTACCCCCACTGTACTACAGAACGCCACTGACTGTCTGTCTGCAGTCTCCAACATCATGTCCGCTCTCTATCTGAAACTCAACCTCTCCAAAACTGAACTTCTGCTCCCGCCATCTACCAACCTCCCTAAATCTGACATTTCCCTCTCCGTGGGTGGCACCATAATGACACCCCGGCAGCAGGCACGCTGTCTGGGTGTTATGTTTGACTCTGATCTCTCCTTCACCTCCCACATACAATCTCTTGCCCGCTTGTGCCACTTACACCTATAGAAGATCTCTAGAATCCGTCCTTTTCTCACCATGGAGACAACAGAAACCCTCACTGTCGCCCTGATCCACTCCCGCCTGGACTGCTGCAACCCTCTATTAATTGGCCTCCCCCTCACTCGACTTTCCCTTCTCCAGTCCATCCTTAATGCGGCAGCCAGGGTTGCTAATCGTTACTCAGATGCATCCGCTCTTCGCCAGTCATTACACTGGCTGCCCTTTCATTACAGGATACAATTCAAAGTACTTGTTCTCACCCACAAAGCTCTCCATAGTGCGGCACCCCCATACATCTCCTCCCTCATTTCGGTCTATCAGCCTAGCCGACCGCTGCGCTCTGCAAATGACTTTCGGCTAACCTCTGCACTAATCCGTACCTCCCACTCCCGACTCCAAGACTTCTCCTGCGCTGCCCCAGTCCTCTGGAATGCTCTACCCCAAGATATTAGGACCATCCACAACTTGCATAGTTTTAGGCGCTCGCTCAAAGCACATTTGTTCAGAGAGGCCTACCATGTTAACTAATCAAAGTCATTTCATGTTTGTGTGTGTGTAGCCCACTCACTATCTCCATCTACCCCCCCACCCGCTGAAGATGGCTGGACCATCATTGTAAATACATCATTGTAAATACACACCTGTACTTTGTATCTCCCCCACCTCATTGTAGATTGTAAGCTCTCACGAGCAGGGGTGGCTTATTTTTCTTTATTGTATTGTTAACGTTGTTACTTATGACTGTTGTGTTTGAAACTGTTAAACTGTAAAGCGCTGCGAAACATGTTGGCGCTATATAAATAAAGATTATTATTATTAATATTTCCTCTAAAGTACTTTAGTTGGGGACAGATGCGGAATGTGCACATGTACTTACCTTGCTGGTACCAGACAAGACTATTTAGAGTACACTTTGTCCTGTCAGATATGAATAAATATAAACTTCAGTGACTACATATCTGAAAACAAAGCATTTCTCAGATTTTTCAGTGTTCTGCCCAGCAAACCTGCTCATTTATATCTGAGAACATATTCTTATTCTGTTCTGCACTAAATGTTCTTATCTGAGCACACAATGAATGCCCATGTAGCAATGCAGGCAGATGTTTACTCACATGTTGTTAGAGACTCTTTTTATGTATTGCCAACCCGCCTCACAAATTGCAATTTACCTTTTTTAAATGTCTAAATATTGGTGCAATATTAATAACGTGCTAATTTTTGGATACCTATTTTTTTCGCTGGTGCTTCAATCATAATTACCCCATGACAATAATAATGTTAAGTGATAACAGAAAATCATATCAAGCTGTAAAGTCTCTAAATGTCTTGTATGCAGAGAATGTGAAAATCTTCTCAGTGCTGTGCGCAAAGCTAAGGACTTAAGACAACTTTTACACTCAAGGTCAAAGAAACCACACAGATTAGTGATGCGTCACATCTTCACCAACGTGGTGACACAAGTAATTCTTTCAGTTTCCACCACACGTCAATTTCTGTCTTTCATGGTTCCCTCTATTCTTGTCCTAAAACAAGCACGAGAGGACATGTTCGCTGATACCGACAGTGATCATTTTAACCAACCTATACTCCAACTATTCATATTGCGACTGACAATCTTTTTGTATATACAAAAAAAGGTTGCACTCGATCGTGCCAAATCATTGTCTAATATGAAATACATGAAATATGAATAGCAAAATGGCTTTTGAACATTAGGAAAAATGTTTGAGAGATGCTTTGCACAGAATTTGGCCAAATAGTGTGAGCCCATCAACCATCGTCAAGGTGGTCTCATTAATCTGATGGGTCCCTGACCTCCCTGTCCAAATGTGAACACTTACCGAATGCTAATGTCTGTATGCTTGGGTGAATGTTGACACCTCTGTCAGCAAAGCCTACATATGGGTTGGCCGGAACCAAGTGTGATTAGTTGTAATTAACCCCTTCCCGACCTGTGACGCCACGTAGGCGTCATGAAGGTCGGTGCCATTCCGACCTGTGACGCCTATGTGGCGTCATGGAGGGATGGCGTCCCTGCAGATCGGTTGAAAGGGTTAACTCCAATTTAACCCGATCTGCAGGAACAGGGGGAGTGGTAGTTTAGCCCGGGGGGGGGGGGTGGTGGCTTTGCCCCCACGTGGCTATGATTGCTTTGATTAGCTGTTGAAAGTGCTGAAAAGTCCCAAAAAGATTTTCTCTCCGGAGGCGTTTCTTTCTCTATTATGAAATGTCATCAAGGGAGTGTACTTGCTATTGGGAGGAACAGGCATGAAGACACTGAGGTTGTTCCAGTGTAGAGAAGTAAAGTGGCTTTGTGTTTATAAAGTGCCTTTTCTTGAAAATATCTAAGGAATCCCACAATGGTAGGTATTACCTCAGGTCACAGAGGGAAAATGATCTTTTAAAGGCGAGAAGTTAAAGATGACGCATTTCATTTGTATTTTAGGCAAAAAAAAAAGTATATATTGTAGTTTTTTTCATTTTAAAAATTACAAAAAGGAAAATGGGCCAATGCAAACGTTTGAGTACCCTTGGAGATTTGTGTTCTTTCAGACCTTAATTAGCCTGATAGGGTTATGGCTTGTTCAATATCATTGTTAGGAAAGGCCAGGTGATACAATTTCATAGCTTTATAAAAACCCAGCCTCCTTTAACCTTGTGCCAAACAACAGACATGGGTTATTCTAAACAGCTGCCTAGCTCTCTGAAAATGGTGAAGGCCCACAAAGCAAGAGAAGGCTATGAGAAGATAGCAAAGTGTTGCCTTTTACTCAGTTTGAAATGTAATTTAGAAATGGCAGTTAACAGCAACATTGGAGGTCAAGATGGGGTCTGGAAAACCAAGCAAAATTTCAGAGAGAGCTGCTCATAGGATTGCTAGGGAGGCAAATCAGAACCCCCACTTGACAGCAAAAGACATTCTGAAAGCTTTAGCAGAGTCTGGAGTTGTGGTATATTGTTCTACTGTTTAGAGACAGCTGCACAAATATGGTCTTCATGGAAGACTCATCAGAAGATAACCTCTCTTGCGTCCTCACCATAAAAATCAGCATCAGAAGTATCTCTTTGGCCACTATCACCAAAGGTATGTGTGGAGAAAAAAGGCACAGATTTTCAGGAAAAGAACATCTCAACAACCATTAAGCATAGGAGTGGATCAATCATGCTTTGGGGTTGTGTTGCAGCCACTGACACAGGGAACATTTCACAATCCACAATAGCTACCTCAAAAGACGCAAGCTGAAAGTTTTACAATGGCCTTCACAGTCCCCTGAACTGAACATCATGAAGAATGGATGAAAATGCCTCAAAAAAAGAATTGAAATACTCTCTGCTGGCTATAAAAAACTTTTACAAGCTGTGATACTTGAAAAATGAGGTGCTTTTAAAATGTAAAAGATTAAAGTGTATTTTTTTCTGCCTAAAATACAAAGGAAATGTTGTGTCATGAGAGGGGTGGCCAAACTTTTAAATGTCACTGTATATGTCAGGATGGGGACCAGGAAAATGGACATATACCAGGACAGGGGATATATACTGTATATCAACATTGGGTCAGGATGAGAGACATATATACTAGGATGGAGGGCATATATATATTGGGGGGACAAATCTTGTATGGTGGCCATTAGACTCTAGTTACACCACTTGCCACAATCTTCCCATAAACTAGAGCAGGGAAGTCGATAGATCCCTACTACCAAACTCCCTGACATTCATTTACACAGCATAATACAGGCACCTAGGTGAAATATACACACACTCATTTTCGCATGGTCCTGCAACCTTATATATGCATATCCAGTTTATGTCCCCAACTAAAATATGGCTCATAAACATGGTGTGACCGGACAATTCCTTTTAAACGATAGTGAGATGAAAATCTTATATCTGGTAACTGTTCATGGCATAATTTAATAACTCAACTAAATATTAAACTCACCATTAGTTGAAAAAAAATGTTGCTTTGTGGAATGTACTCCGCAAATAGAAAAAAAATTCTACTAAATGAATCCTATTCATTTCTTTCATGTGACAACAACTTCTTTGACACCATGACATAACACAGTGAAGCTGACAATGGAATCTGACCTGCTAATGGGATTACTGAAGATTCCATGTTCTGCCAGCCTGCATCCCCCCAATGATATGTCACCATTAGTCCATGTAATCACTGGCGAACACTTCATTTCCCGCACTTACTCATACACAAATCAGACATGTCTCAAGTTATTAGACATTTAATCCCTCACTTAATTTGTGAGATTAGAAACAACCAGTTATCTGTCTTCATGTATTTGCACAGCTAATTTGTCTTACTGCAGTATGTGGCATGGATTTTTATCCATCCTAAATGAGTGTGCCATCCAAGCCTTGGAAAAGATTTTCCCAACACAAATGGTCATCTTTGTTAAACCCTGTAGATTAGATTCAAGACTGTGGATTGTCACTCCAATTGTCTGCTCTGAAGGCGACAGCATAATTGTAGCTCGACATATTTGGCTGTTGGAATTTCTACTGAGCAACAAAATGTATGAAAGTTTTCTGGGTTTTCTAATAAATTGTCACTTATATCTAGAGACTTTCATCTGTATCCCTTCCCTATTTCTTTTTCAACTAACGTTATAGGTAATTATTGGCCAATCCCTGTACAGTGGGTATAGAAAGTATTTAGACTCTTTTACATTTTGACTCTTTGTTTCATTGCAGCCATTTGGTAAATTTTAAAAAAAAGTTCATTTTTTTTCTCATTAATGTATACTCTGCAACCCATCTTAACTGAAAAAAAAAACAGAATTGTAGTAATTTTTGCAAATGTATTAAAAAAGAAAAACTGAAATGTTACATGGTCATAAGTATTCAGACCCTTTGCTCAGTATTAAGTAGAAGCACCATTTTGAGCTAGTACAGCCATGAGTCTTATTGGGAATGATGAAACATCTCCAGTTCTATCAAGTTGGATGGTGAACGTTGGTGGAAAGCTATTTTCAGTCTCTCCAGAGATGCTCAATTATGTTTAGGTCAGGGCTCTGGCTGGGCCAGTGAAGAATGGTCACAGAGTTGTTCTGAAGACACTCCTTAGTTATTTTAGCTGTGTGTTTAGGGTCATTGTCTTGTTGGAAGGTAAACCTTCGGCCAAGTCTGAGGTCCAGAGCACTCTGGAAGAGATTTTCATCCAAGATATCTCTGTACTTGGCCGCATTCATGTTTCCTTCAATAGCAATCAGTCATCTTGTCCCTGCAGCTGAAAAACACCCCCATAGCATGATGCTGCCACCAGTATGTTTCACTGTTGGGATTGTATTGGGCAGGTGATGAGCAGTGCCTGGTTTTCTCCACACATACCGATTAGAATTATCACCAAAAAGGTCTATATTCCTCTCATCAGACCAGAGAATCTTATTTCTCATAGTCCTTCATGTATTTTTAGCAAGCTTTATGCAGGCTTTCATATGTCTTGCATTGAGGAGAGGCTTCCATCGGGACACTCTGCCAGAAAAGGCTCGACTGGTGAAGGGCTGCAGTGATAGTTGACATTGTGGAACTTTCTCCCATCTCCCTACTGCATCTTTGGTGCTCAGCCACAGTGATCTTGGGATTTTTTACCTCTCACCAAGGCTCTTCTCCCACGATTGCTCAGTTTCGCTGGACGGCCAGGTCTAGGAAGACTTCTGGTGGTCCCAAACTTCGTCCATTTAAGGATTATGGAGACCACTGTTCTCTTAGGAATTTTGAGTACTGCAGAAATTCTTTTGTAGCCTTGGCCAGACCTGTGCCTTGCCACAATTCTATCACTGAGCTCTTTGGCCAGTTCCTTTCACCTCATGATTCTCATTTGGTCTGACATGCACTGTGAGCTATGAGGTCCTCTATAGACAGGTGTATCAGGCTGGTTTCACATTTGCGGTTTTTTTGCGTTTTTGCGCTAAAAAACGCATGCGTTTTTTTCCTACACTTAACATTAAAAACGCGTGCGTTTTTTGCATGCGTTTTGACACGTTTTTGCAACGCATGCGTTTTTTCTCTGCATGCGTTGTATTGCAGAAATGCAACATGTAGCAATGTTAGCGGCTTTTTTTGCTGCAAAAAATGCATGCGTTTTTTGCGGCAAAAAAACGTGTTGATGTCTATGTAAACGCATGCATTTTTAAGCACATGCGTTTGCATGCGTTTTTATAGAAATACACAAGAATACACACTGATAAGCTACCCCCAAACCCTAACCCTAAGGATCCTAACCCTAAGGGTTAGGATCCATAGGGTTAGGGTTAGAGTTTGAGTTAGGGTTAGAGTTTGTGTTAGGGTTAGAGTTTGTGGGTTAGGGTTAGAGTTTGTGTTTTAGGGTTAGAGTTTGTGTTTTAGGGTTAGGGTTAGAGTTTGTGTTAGGTTTAGAGTTTGGGTTAGGGTTAGGGATAGAGTTTGTGTTTTAGGGTTAGAGTTTGTGTTAGGGTTAGAGTTTGTGTGTTAGGGTTAGAGTTTGTGTTAGAGTTTGTGTTAGGGTTAGAGTTTGTGTTAGGGTTAGGGTTAGGGTTAGAGTTTGGGTTAGGGTTAGAGTTTGTGGGTGAGGGTTAGAGTTTGTGTTAGAGTTTGTGTTAGGGTTAGAGTTAGGGTTAGAGTTTGTGTTTTAGGGTTAGAGTTTGTGTTAGAGTTTGTGTTAGGGTTATTGTTAGAGTTTGGGTTAGGGTTAGAGTTTGTGTTTTAGGGTTAGGGTTAGAGTTTGTGTTAGAGTTTGTGTTAGGGTTATTGTTAGAGTTTGGGTTAAGGTTAGAGTTTGTGTTTTAGGGTTAGGGTTAGAGTTTGGGTTAGAGTTTGTGTCTTAGGGTTAGAGTTTATGTTAGAGTTTGTATTAGGGTTAGAGTTTGTGTTATAGGGTTAGGGTTTGTGTTAGAGTTTGTGTTAGGGTTATGGTTAGAGTTTGTGTTAGGGTTAGGGTTAGAGTTTGTGTTTTAGGGTTAGGGTTAGAGTTTGTGTTAGGGTTAGGGTTAGAGTTTGGGTTAAGGTTAGAGTTTGGGTTAGAGTTTGTTAGAGTTTGTGTTAGGGTTAGAGTTTGGGTTAGGGTTAGAATTTGGGTTAGGGTTAGAGTTTGTGGGTTAGGGTTAGAGTTTGTGTTAGAGTTTGTTAAGAGTTTGTGTTAGAGTTTGGGTTAGGGTTAGAGTTTGTTAGAGTTTGGGTTAGGGTTAGAGTTTGGGTTAGGGTTAGAGTTTGTGTTTTAGGGTTAGGGTTAGAGTTTGTGTTAGGGTTAGGGTTAGAGTTTGTGTTTTAGGGTTAGGGTTAGAGTTTGTGTTAGAGTTTGTGTTAGGGTTAGAGTTTGTTAGAGTTTGTGTTAGGGTTAGGGTTAGAGTTTGGGTTAGGGTTAGAGTTTGTGGGTTAGGGTTAGAGTTTGTGTTAAGGTTAAAGTTTGGGTTAGAGTTTGTTAGAGTTTGTGTTAGGGTTAGAGTTTGGGTTAGGGTTAGAATTTGGGTTAGGGTTAGAGTTTGTGGGTTAGGGTTAGAGTTTGTGTTAGAGTTTGGGTTAGGGTTAGAGTTTGTGTTTTAGGGTTAGGGTTAGAGTTTGTGTTAGAGTTAGGGTTAGAGTTTGTGTTTTAGGGTTAGGGTTAGAGTTTGTGTTAGAGTTTGTGTTAGAGTTTGGGTTAGGGTTAGAGTTTGTGTTTTAGGGTTATGGTTAGAGTTTGTGTTAGGGTTAGGGTTAGAGTTTGTGTTTTAGGGTTAGGGTTAGAGTTTGTGTTAGGGTTAGAGTTTGGGTTAGGGTTAGAATTTGGGTTAGAGTTTGTTAGAGTTTGTGTTAGGGTTATTGTTATAGTTTGGGTTAAGGTTAGAGTTTGTGTTTTAGGGTTAGGGTTAGAGTTTGTGTTAGAGTTTGTTAGAGTTTGTGTTAGGGTTAGAGTTTGGGTTAGAGTTTGTGTCTTAGGGTTAAAGTTTGTGTTAGAGTTTGTATTAGGGTTAGGGTTAGAGTTTGTGTTATAGGGTTAGGGTTAGGGTTTGTGTTAGAGTTTGTGTTAGGGTTATGGTTAGAGTTTGTGTTAGGGTTAGGGTTAGAGTTTGTGTTTTAGGGTTAGGGTTAGAGTTTGTGTTAGGGTTAGAGTTTGGGTTAGGGTTAGAATTTGGGTTAGAGTTTGTTAGAGTTTGTGTTAGGGTTAGAGTTTGGGTTAGGGTTAGAGTTTGGGTTAGGGTTAGAGTTTGTGGGTTAGAGTTTGTGTTAGAGTTTGTGTTAGGGTTAGAGTTTGGGTTAGGGTTAGAGTTTGTGTTTTAGGGTTAGGGTTAGAGTTTGTGTTAGAGTTTGTGTTAGGGTTATTGTTAGAGTTTGTGTTAGGGTTAGAGTTTGTGTTTTAGGGTTAGGGTTAGAGTTTGTGTTAGAGTTTGTGTTAGGGTTATTGTTAGAGTTTGGGTTAGGGTTAGAGTTTGTGTGTTAGGGTTAGAGTTTGTGTTAGAGTTTGTGTTAGGGTTAGAGTTTGTTAGAGTTTGGGTTAGGGTTAGAGTTTGGGTTAGGGTTAGAGTTTGGGTTAGGGTTAGAGTTTGTGGGTTAGGGTTAGAGTTTGTGTTAGAGTTTGTGTTAGGGTTAGAGTTAGGGTTAGAGTTTGTGTTTTAGGGTTAGAGTTTGTGTTTTAGGGTTAGGGTTAGAGTTTGTGTTAGGGTTATTGTTATAGTTTGGGTTAGGGTTAGAGTTTGTGTTAGGGTTAGGGTTAGAGTTTGTGTTTTAGGGTTAGAGTTTGTGTTTTAGGGTTAGGGTTAGAGTTTGTGTTAGGGTTATTGTTATAGTTTGGGTTAAGGTTAGAGTTTGTGTTTTAGGGTTAGGGTTAGAGTTTGTGTTAGAGTTTGTTAGAGTTTGTGTTAGGGTTAGAGTTTGGGTTAGAGTTTGTGTCTTAGGGTTAAAGTTTGTGTTAGAGTTTGTATTAGGGTTAGGGTTAGAGTTTGTGTTATAGGGTTAGGGTTAGGGTTTGTGTTAGAGTTTGTGTTAGGGTTATGGTTAGAGTTTGTGTTAGGGTTAGAGTTAGGGTTAGAGTTTGTGTTTTAGGGTTAGAGTTTGTGTTTTAGGGTTAGGGTTAGAGTTTGTGTTAGGGTTAGAGTTAGGGTTAGAGTTTGTGTTTTAGGGTTAGAGTTTGTGTTTTAGGGTTAGGGTTAGAGTTTGTGTTAGGGTTAGAGTTAGGGTTAGAGTTTGTGTTTTAGGGTTAGAGTTTGTGTTTTAGTGTTAGGGTTAGAGTTTGTGTTAGGGTTATTGTTATAGTTTGGGTTAAGGTTAGAGTTTGTGTTTTAGGGTTAGGGTTAGAGTTTGTGTTAGAGTTTGTTAGAGTTTGGGTTAGGGTTAGAGTTTGGGTTAGGGTTAGAGTTTGTGGGTTAGAGTTTGTGTTAGAGTTTGTGTTAGGGTTAGAGTTTGGGTTAGGGTTAGAGTTTGTGTTTTAGGGTTAGGGTTAGAGTTTGTGGGTTAGGGTTAGAGTTTGTGTTAAGGTTAAAGTTTGGGTTAGAGTTTGTTAGAGTTTGTGTTAGGGTTATGGTTAGAGTTTGTGTTAGGGTTAGGGTTAGAGTTTGTGTTAGAGTTTGTGTTAGGGTTATTTTAGAGTTTGTGTTAGGGTTAGAGTTTGTGTTTTAAGGTTAGGGTTAGAGTTTGTGTTAGAGTTTGTGTTAGGGTTATTGTTAGAGTTTGGGTTAGGGTTAGAGTTTGTGTTTTAGGGTTAGGGTTAGAGTTTGTGTTAGAGTTTGTGTTAGGGTTATTTTAGAGTTTGTGTTAGGGTTAGAGTTTGTGTTTTAGGGTTAGGGTTAGAGTTTGTGTTAGAGTTTGTGTTAGGGTTATTGTTAGAGTTTGGGTTAGGGTTAGAGTTTGTGTTTTAGGGTTAGGGTTAGAGTTTGTGTTAGAGTTTGTGTTAGGGTTAGGGTTAGAGTTTGGGTTAGGGTTAGAGTT